>NC_136813.1:160213873-160810314 GCF_951394365.1 Tetrao urogallus | reverse complement strand
CATCATCTTGTCCCTCACATCTTCGGAAATGAATTTCAAGAGATTCTATTTCATCATTTTTCTATAGCTTAAGCTGAAAACTGAAGATTCAAGCAGGTCCCAACACATCTTTTCTTCTTAAAGATGGATGTAATGTCAATTTTTTTTGAGTTGTCAGGGCCCAGGCCCACCTATTTGCCAGAATGGTAAGTACTGATCTCTCAATCATACCAACCACTCTTGTAGCATCTTGGGTGAATTCTAAGCAGTCTTATGGATGTGAATGCACTCGGCTTCTCTGAATAGTCTCTAAATTACTGCTTTCCAGTCTTCCAGCACAATAGGACAGTTTGTTTCTAAGTTTTCAGTATGTTTTACTTAAAAATTAAATAGTGAGACATCTCTATATTAAGGCAGTTTCCCTGGTGATTCTTTTAAGCTACATAGAATCATAGAATCATTAGGGTTGGAAAGACCACTAAGATCATTTAGTCCAACCATCAACCCACCACCACCGTACCACTAAACCATGTCCTTCAGTGCAACATCTATGCGTTTCTTGAAAACCTTCAGTTATGGTGGTTCTACCACCTCCCTGGTCAGCTTGTTCCAATACCTCACTACCCTTTCTGAGAATAATTTTCCTAATATCCAACTTCAACCTCCCCTGACACATCTTAGGCCTCTCCTAGCAATTACCTGTGAACGGAGGCCAGTTTGCTACAATTTCCTTTCAGATAGCCATGGAGTGTGATAAGGTTTCCCCTGGACCTCCTCTTCTCCAGACCAAACAACCCCAGTTCCTGTAGCCATTACTTATAAGACTTGTGCTCTAGGAGCTTCAACAGTTTTGTTGCCTCTCTTTAGACATGCTCCAAGGGCTCAGAGTGTTGTAGTGAGGGACTCGAACTGAACACAGCACTCAAGGTTTGGTGTCACAGGAGATGAGTTCTGGCAGACAATCACCTCCCTAGTCTTTCTGGATACACTGTTTCTGATGCAAGCCAGGATGCCATTGGCCGTCTCAGCCACCTGGGCACACTGCTGGCTCACACACAGCTGGTTGACAACTAACAGTCCCAGATCCTTTTTCTCCATGCAGCTTTCCAACCACTCTGCTTTAAGTCTGTCACAATGTGTAGGGTTTTTGTGACCCGAGTGCAGGACTCAGCACTTGGTCTTGTTAAAATTCATACAGTTGGCCTCAGCCCATCAATCTTGCCTGTCCAGATCCCTCTGTAGGACCTTCCTAGCCTTTAAGCAGATGGACACTTCCTCCCAACTTGAAGTCATCTGCATGCTTACTGAAGGTACACTGAGTCCCCTTGTCCAGATTGTCAATAAAGATATTAAACAGGGCCAGCCCCAATACCAACCCCTGAGGAACATTATCAGTGACTTGTCACCAGCTAGATTTAATCCCATTCACTACTGCTTTCTGGTCCCGGTCATCCAGCTGGCTTTTTTATCCTTCAGAAAAGAGGTCTGCTCTCCTGAAGACCAAAATCTTGACTCCACTGCTTAACATTTGAACTCTCCTCCAGCTTGTAAGCAATTCATTGCTTCAAATATTTATTAAAAAAAAAAAAATTAAAAAACAAAACAAAACAAAAAAATCCTTAAGCTAAATTCTTCAGTCACCGGACAAAGAAAGATTAGATTCCTCAAATCCGCAAACCAAGACATGACATGAATGCAGTTTCACAAAATTATCCATTTCACAGATTTTTTTCTCCATTCAGAGCTAACTGAAGTTTCCAAAGCTAAATTGAAAGAAGCCTCCTACAGATCTGTGACACCCATCCTATAATCCTTTGGGCTAGAACAGCCTTCACACGTACCTGTGGTCTCCTGAGTAGACTGCAGCTCAGCTGAAGAGTTCAGACAGCACACACACTGCCACCCTTTGCCAAGCACTCTGTCTTCTTACCCTTATCACCCATGTAACTAACATGTAATTGAGGCACATACATGAATACCACAGGATATACTCAAATCAAATGCCAAAAGCACAACTGTTAGTGCGCCAGAGGTAAGCACTAAGCAAAGCACTAGAATTCCTTCATGAAAGATTACAATGCTTGCTCTCCAAAAATCATTTTCAAAGAAACTGCAGTTTCAAGTGAATTTTAAACGGCACCACAACTACCTCAATTAACGCTGAAGACTTTACATGATTCCTTCATTCCCATATAGATCATGTGATGGAAAAAATCAGCATGACTCCACAGTTTGAGATGCCCATACACTTTTATTTTAAAATGTGGTCAAAATTCCTGTGAGTATATAATCTTCTACACTTCTTCCTACAAGAATAAATTATTTCACTAGAAATTTGTTAGATGGATGTGATATCCAAATATGTTTCTTGATGTTATTAAAACAAGATTATGAGGTTTATAATCCCTTCTATCCACAAAGCAGAAATTTATACTATTGAAAAAAATGTAGAGATTTATGCAAGTGGAAAATGTATTAGTGATACTTTTATAAATATTTTCAAAATATTTATGTCTTAGATTTGTACTTAAAATAGCAAAAGACTGTACAAACCATGTTTTTTGGAAGACTTTATTTGGCCTATTGTGACAGCAAATTGGGAATAAATCTCATTGCAAACATGAAATAAATTTTAAAGGAGCGGGAAACTGACTTTACTGCTTGTTTTTGTTACGTATATCAAAACTATGGCAGTGCAAGAGTTGCAGAACAAGGCAGACCGTACTTGAAAGCAGGCTTCCATTGCCAGACCCATCAGTACTGTTGGAAAGGTCTACCCTGGTCCTGATGTAGCCGTTGAAAATATGTAAGACTTGGAAGCAACAGCCATCAGCTCTTTCTTTGTGTTACTGATAGGCAATGCTTCAGACGGATTTGTACTTTGACATTCCATACAGACAACAGCCTGGAGGTGTTCCAAATAGTGCATGAAATGCAGGAGGACAAACCAGATAATACCTAAAAACATCTCCAGTTATTTATGTTTTGTACCTGAGAGAAACGTAGATTGACAGATTTGGCTTTTTATTAGAATGAAGAAAAAAAAAACCAACCTCTTTTGACGTACCTGCAGCACATCAGTTTCTCAAGAGGGAGCTGCTCTCATTTTAACTAAGAGGCTTCGAGGCCACAGATGGACTCCCTCCTATTGACCTAGCTGTAATTAAAAAAAAAAAAAAAAGTCACAGCCATTAATTCCTCACCATTATCGACAGTTACTACCACCACCTCTCTGCCAGATGGAATCACCCCATCAAGGGAAAAGTTCAGCCAGGTAAAAAAGACCCCAATCTGCTTCTGCCTGAAGGATGATATTAGGGTGCTCTCACACGAAGCACAGACAGCACTGTTTCCATTAATGAGCAACAGGGCCTCTCAATTCTCTCTCCACAAGAGTTCTATCCAGAGGAGAATCTGTGAAAAGCCTCGGAACAGGTGCTGTGATCTCCAGCTAGAATGAAGGCCTCTTTCCATCTATGTTTCTTTAATTGCCTCCTGCAGACTTTTCCCTTTCTTTCAGACTTGTACAAAGCAGCTTAGCAGATTTGAGCTTTTGCAGAAAAGAACTTGCAATAGCAGCTGCCTCCTACATTCTGCAGATGGCACTAAGACACCTACAGGCTTCTTAATTGATGAAAACAAGACTAATAGAGCAGTAATTATACCCAGAAAAGCTTTGTAGAAAGTTACTGACAACAAATGTATTCGTTCCACATTACTCATTTCATATTACTCGGGTAGATAGTGATAGAACAAGGGAGAATGGTTTCAAGCTCAAAGAGGGAAGGTTTAGTTTGGATATCTTCACAGAGAGAGTGATGAGGTGCTGGCACAGGCTGCACAGAGAGTTTGTGGATGCTCTGTCCCTGGAGGTGTTCAAGAGCAGTTGGGATGGGGCCCTGGGCAGCCTGGTCTAGTACCAGATCTGGAGGTTGGTGGTCCTGTCGGTGGCAGGGTGGAAGGACTTGTTGATCCTTGGGGTCCCTTCCAACCCAAGCCATTCTGATTCTCTGTTCTGATGAGGTCAGTTAGACCCTTTCTTTCATTCCCAGCTGTGCCCAAAACCTTGCTCAGCTCTGTCCACATTACATACTGACCAACACAGTTTTCTACAACTTCTCATTGATATCAAGGGTGAAGGGTGTAAAGGAGACTAGAGAATAATTTATTGTAGGAGTCATGAGCATTAAAAAGCAAATAGCAGAAAGAATCTTAATTTTTTCCTCACAGAAAAAAATATATTTTTCACAGAAACAAAAAGCTTGCTTCTACAGCTGCTTATCAGAATGTTTTGACTTCCAGCCACATTCATAATAATAATTTTAAAACGCCAGGCTAACTTTCACTTGTTGAAATCAATTCTTGAATAGAAAGGGCATTTGTTGAATGCACTTTACACTTCTTCTAAAAACGCAATTTTTTTTTTTTGTGTTGGGTTAGGATTCTTCCATGTCTCATGCCTTACGTCCTGCTGTGTAGAAGAGGTGAGCCTACCTCTTAGCATCACCTAGTAGATTCAAGTATTTGCTTTGTGCAAAGGTCTAGGACGTTAGTGGTGCTCTCCTCCTCTCTTCTCAACATTTGGTGGGCTTTAGGTCTTCAAAAACATATCTAGTTTGTTACAGAGTACTAGAAAGTTAGTAGGCCTTTGTAGGCTGCCACAGACACTGCGTAGGAAGTACAGGCATTCCCTGACTTTGGCATTTACTGCATGGTTTCTCATGATTTCGAGGAATCCCCATGGTTAAGATGACTTTTTCCAGTTTTACCTTCCTGTTAGTCTTACCATATAGTCCCTAGACAAAGCTCCTACTCTAAGATCCTTACTTATTAGACATTCTGTTAATTCTATCCCTCTCTTCATGTATTCTTAATATTACATGTTTTTAAGTCACACTTGTTTCTTAGATTTAGTCCTTCTTGACTTTTTTTTTAAAGCCTCTCCCCTGCATAGGAAGTTAGCTGAATCTGTGTGGGAAGAAGAGAGAATTTTCTAATTATTTTTTACAGTTTCTATTACTGCATTGTTTTAAATTAAATAGTAAACTCTTTGCACATTGATTTCCTATATTTTTTTGCAGCTCAGTATGTGAACCTAGTTACCGACACAGTCTAGAAAACAGGCTACAGTTAGAGCTGAAAATGGTATGATATCAATCTCTATAGATATCACATCTCTGTTCTTCTCAAAGTTTGAGAATATAGCACTTCACTGTGCATTCACACAGCAATAAGCTAAAAAACCAAGAATAAAACCCAGTCATTATTCTGAAAGCTTTTATCTGGCACACTTCTCCCATTAAACTATAAATCACTGTAGCCAAGATGAAGTGGTCATGACTCCCAAAAGGAACTTCACTTCTGCAACAGAGTTCTGTTAGCACTGATAAGTGTATTAGGAAGGTTTGAATTGGCTGGGATAAAAAGCACAGCTACATTCAGGATTAGGAACTGGGCTGGAAAAAAATGATAAGTCAAGCTAATGTAGACCACCAGAAAGGTTACCCAGAATAAAGGTATCACTGCTATCACTGTTGGCCACCAGGATACGTTTCCAGTTCTGGGAACGTATGTAGATGACTAAGTTAGATCTGAGATTTGGCATCTCCCAAAGCCTGCTAAGGCAACCAGGTACCATTTGGTTTGGAGCAAGCAGAGGCCTCTTCTAAAAATTTTCAGTCTGTGTAAGAGCAAATTTTAGTGCTCGAAAGGGTATTTTTATTTTATTTTATTTTATTTTATTTTATTTTATTTTATTTTATTTTATTATTATATATATATTTTTAAAAGGAATCAATCAAAAAGAGCCAGAACAGGTTGTGGGGTTGTGCGTCATGTTATGATCTGTACTGTTGCAAACCCTCTCTGTGCTCAGGGTGGATGAAGGTCACTGGACTTCAACTGTTGTTAGGGTCGTGGCATTAGAAAACAGGCTGCCGGTTGCTTCCCAGGAATTGTAACATCTAGCTTTAGTAAAGACTGGTGGCTCAACTTCCTATGTAAAACGATTCAACTGAGTCAGCCTACAGCTTTCTATGAGATAAAACCCTCACGGTTGCCCTTCATCGCGCCCTGCGCCGTCATTAACCCCGGTACGCGGGGACGCGCACAGCGCCGGGCCGCGGCTGCAGCCCCTCCCGCCGCCGCCTCACGGCGCTCTCCCCGCCGGGCGGCATGCGGGGCGCTCGCAAGCGGCTCTGTTCCGCCCTGCTCGTCGCTTACGGCCTCTTCTCCCTGTACGCGGCCTACACCGTCTTCCTCCGACCCCGCCGCCCGGCCGCCTCCCGCCCGCCGCACAGGGACCGCCGCGGCCCGCGAGGTGAGAGCGGCGGCAGACCGCGCCGGGGAAAGGCGGCCCGCGCCGGAGAGGCCTCGTCGCGGGCGAGCGGCAGCGTCCGCCCCGCAGCGTCCCCGTTGCGGGATGACGAGCAGGGGCGCGGGGGCGGCCCCTGAGGGGAGAGCGGGGCCGAGGAGCCCCCCGTGCCTACACCCCACCGCTGCCCGCCCGCCCGCGCTGGCGGCCGCCATCTTCCCGCCGCCGTTGTGGCTGGGGCGGGGCGTGACGAGATGCGGGCTTGGGGTACCGACCGCGACGGGTGTACGCTTCGTAAACGTCTAAGGAGAGGGTTTTGTGTAAGTTGTGTGTTTGGGTATCCCAGGTATCGATCACGTTCCTTTGGGAAATGAAGAGTGGAACCCGTGGGAAGCTGATGAGAGAAGCGAACAGGTTGCGGCTCAGCAGAGATACGAAAATATTCTTAAGCTGGTACAAAATGCAAGGTCTCAGCTAGAACAAACCAGGCTCAGAGTACAGATCTGGGGAAAAGCAGCGATTGGTGAGCAGATATAATGAAAAATTATTCATCACAACTTCTCTGGTAGAACACTTTCCTCTGCTTTTCAATAAATGAATGTTATATACGTACAAATATTATACGTATGATTGAAATATTGAAATGTGTGTATATCTGTAAATGAGAAGCATTAAGGAAGTGGTAGTTATTCAGTGTTATACCAATATAAAACTATTACTTGTATCAGTTCTATTCAGGGTTGCTTTTCACATCTGTCAAAGAAGAGTAGTACAAATGGCCAAGAAACAGGATCACACTGTGCGCAAAACTTACAGTGCAACAGAGGATAGGCGTCTTATTTGATTAAAGCAGGGTTTTTGTCATGTTTACCCTTAATGAACTAAAGTATTGTGCAGTGAGAAATAGACCATTTTGTGTACTGCTGCAACCATTGATGAATTGGGAAATTGTTCTGGTGAAGAAGACGTTGAGTTGCCTCTCTGTAATTGGACTTTGGCTACTGTTGACATTTCATTTTTCTTATAGAAATCATAGAATCCTCAGAATTGGAAGGGACCTTTGAAGGCAATCTAGGCCAACTTCCTTGCAGTGAACACCCACAGCTAGATCAGGTTGCTCAGAACCCTATCCAGCCTGACCTTGAATGTCTCTAGGGAAGAGGCATCTACCACCTCCCTGGACAACCCATTCCAGTGCCTCACCACCCTCACTGTAAAATACTTTTTCCTTACATCCAACCTAAATCTCCCCTCTTTAAGTTTGAAACCATTTCCCATTGTCCTGTTACCAGACGCTGCTGAAGAGTCTGTCCCCTTCTTTCCTATAGCTCTCCTTTAGATACTGAAAGGCTGCTATCAGGTCACCTCGAAGCCTTCTCTTATCCAGGCTGAACAGCCCCAGCTCTCTCAGCCTGTCCCTATAGAACTTGTGCCATCCCTTGGATCACTTTTGTAGCCCTCTGTTATTTTTAAAGTTTCTTTAGAAATGTAGAATTTCCAGCTTTAGTTAAAACTTTTACTTAGCACAGGGCACACAGTGTATTACATGGTGATACATTCTGTCATAAAATTTGGGTATTTCGCAGAAGCTTAAGAGAAATATGCTTGTGCTTGGAGTACTGATTAATACGTGTTTTTTAAGTGTTTTTAAGTGTTAGGGGTGCCAGAAAGAGATGTTAACAGAAACGCTAATGTGGTATATTTTCATTTAGTAAGCAGAAGAATCTTTTCAAATGCCTGATGTGTAAAAAAGTTATATTAACTAATTGCAAGTCTTAGAGAATTTGGGGGTGCAGTGTCCATAGAAATTTTCGTATTTCTTTTCTGAGTAGGTACTTACTCTTTTTTATTTTCTAAAACTACATTATTTTTTTTCCTTCTTTTTTTCTTGCTGGTGATGTAGAGATATGCATTCAAATTAGCATCATATCTTCATCTTTTATGTAGGCCTTTACCTATGGCAGCATATTTTTGGAGGGCATCTTGAGCCAGCTGATGTGACTGCGCAGTGGAGGGAAGGAAGCCAAAAAGCAGGAAAAACACATTTCAGGTACTAGCTGCCTAAATTAACAAGCCTCCTGCTCACTGATTTTTGCTTTCCAGTGCAGAGTTTGTTAAAGAGCATGGTAAGATTCAGAGGTACATAATTTTGTCCATCAAAGTTGGAATTATTTTAATACAAGTTGGAAGTACTTTAATTTCGTGGTGTATGGATAACTGAGGAATATGCACACAATATTTCTTTTGATACTCTTTTGATACTCTTTTGATACTCTTTTGATCACAAGAAACAGTCACATTTGGAAAAACATACTTAATAAAAACAGCTAAAAATACTTAATAAAATATAAACATAAGAACAGCCTAAACACATCACCATAAAAAAATTCGAAAGCTATGAAGCAATTCCATCAACTGTTTTGTAAAGTATGAAAAGACTCCCAATGCTGAGAAAGATGGCAGCAAAGAGACCTCACCAGTCGAGGGAACCAGCCCTGGGAAATGTGTTAAAACTGAGGCTTGAGTTTGGGAGTTGACTGAAAGAGATGTGAGGCAAGAAAATGTCTTGTGCCATTTTATTTCTGTTGTATTTAGGGAAAATGGACTTCATCTGCTCATTCATTAACAGGAACTTCTTTCTATTTTTAACAAAAACAACCTGCCAGACTCAGCATTTTGGTTAACCACTTGATAAGCAAAGAAAAAAATTATTTATAAAGGAATTTGACACTTGAAGCACTGCTTGTTTTGAATTTTGATCTGTGACTGTGCACATTTTAAGACTGTAGTCAAGCATATTTTGTATTATTTAGCACTTCTTCACTTCACTTGATATCATGCTTAATGTGTTTTGATTTCCATTTCCTCTTCAGAGAATGAGGTAGATATGGAAATGTTCTCTGCTGTGACTTTGTTACCTCTCAGTATGTTTTTCAAACCGTTGCCATTAAGTGGTCCCACTAGTTCTGTACTTCCCTTTATTATGGATTTTTTCATATATTTGTTCTTTATATATTTAAAAGCCTTCACCAATCATGGACCTATTTGGCATCTTTTCCTCTGTTAAAATATTTAACCTAATTATATTGCTGCTACAGAGCGGCTGTTACCTTTGCAACTAGGTCTGGAAAACCAGATCTAAAATACTGTCTTTTTGTAGAAGTTTTCAGACTAGTAAGGAAAAACAAAGACTTCATTGGAAGTGAGTTGTTTACTGAGTCCAAAATGCAAACTCCACATATCGGTCTGATAAGGTATTGATATAATCTATGTGAATAGTGAATTTGCAGCTTCTGTAACTTCCTTTATGTTTCCTAACCACTGTTGTATTCTGATTGGTAGTTAATAGTACAATCTTAGTACTATGTTTTTATTACTGAAGTACGGTGTTTTCTTGGTTTTCTCCCTCCAGCACAATGTCGTGCTGCTGAAATTCATGTTTCCTTCCATCCTTCCCTCCCCAGCTGTACCTCATGTTACTCCTGTACAAGTGGTAGCCTCACAACACTGTCTGCAGATAAAACTCTTTTCCCCCCGGTCTCTTTTCACAAAGTTATCACCTGCATATCCTATTTTCTGTATTAGGCATTCTGATGCTCAGGGTGTTCTCTTATAAATATCAGTGATGAGGTTGTCACTGTTCTTGTGCCCTATGAAGTCTTTTCTCACTGTATGTTTAACTTTAGATTTTGTCTTGGCCTGCTTTACATTAAATCTTTTAACAGACTTAATTCCTAATCATGAGTTTTCTTGGCTCCAAAATAAGGCACTGAACGAGCAGCATGGCAGCATAATTCAGGTTTAGAGTATACTTACCAAAGGTCAGCCTGTTTCGGGTATCTTCAGTGATGAAGTCTGTACAGCTTTGCTGTGAATTTTCTTCTCACTAAGTGTGCTTGAATTGAAACTGCTAGTCTCAGTATTCTGTGAGTTATACCACATGCTTATTCCCAATTCATTAAAACTGATGTTTATTCTAAATTAAATTGTACTTAAAAAAATTGTAGTAATGCAGTATTGTTTTTCAACCTGGAACACTAATACTAAATTGATTTCTGAGGGGAAAAAACTGAACACCGAGCCTTTTTTCCCCTCCACTCCTTCCCATGGTGTGTAATCACTAATCCTTTGAGATCAGTCAACACTGTTAACAAAGCAGGTGATGGAAGAGCAGGAGCTGGCAAACACTGGTTTGCTTCGTGGCAGTTCATAAAGGGCTGCTTATGTACTTGCACTTCCCATGCTTGTTAATGACTGCTGATGTAATGATTTTGCTACATGGCTGCAATTCCAATATTCAATATATTGTGATAGATCTAATTCATACCTAAAACTTTTGTGCAACCTGGCCTGTATCAAAGCCTGTGGTTTGACCAGGGTCACACAAGCAGCATGAGTTTATCTTTAGATACATATCTCTTACCTTAGGGATTCTACTGAGTATCAGATGATGCAGTCTGGTTACTGGGCTTACTTTAACATAACCAAAATTTCAGGGCAAAACAAACACCAGGCCAGCCAGCTGTCCCTTATTAAGACATCTGTTTTAGTAAGCTTTTACAAGTTTTTCCTCTTGTTGTTCTAATGCATTATTCATTGGTTATTACTGGAATTAATAAAAAGCTTGACTTTTAATGATCATCAAAGCATGTGTCCTGTGTGTGTGTGTGTGTGTGTGTGTGTGTGTGTGTGTGTTTGGTTGTTTTTTTTTTTTTAAGTTGATTTGCCTACATTTTGTTCAAACACAATGGCACTTCTGGTTTATTGGCAAAATACTGTATTTCCATTTAAGTCTAAATCTTTTTTTATTTTTCTCCAAAATAAAGCTGAAAGTGGTTATATTCCTTGTTATAACTATAGATATTAACAGCACAAGTGGTTGCACTCACATAGGTGTATGCATTTACTTTACTGAAGAAAAATGCCTCTGGCTTGCAGCGAGGATGCTTAGAAGATCAAGGTCAATAATTTGCCTTAAGGGTGTTTACTCTTCGTATTTTGGTTTTCACAGCTTCATCACTGGTCCATCTGTAGTTCCTGGCTACTTCTCAGTTGAAGCTGAGAATGTCGTGCTAGTTCTGAATGGAAGAGAAAAAGCAAAGATCGCTTACGCCACTCAGTGGTTGCATTATGCACAAACGTTGCTTCAGACTCGCAAGATACAGCATGTAGCAGTTGTGCTGCTTGGGAATGAGCAGTGCAACAACGAATGGATTCAGCCATACCTGAAAAGGCACGGAGGATTTGTAAATCTGCTCTTTGTGACGTACGACTATGCACTGGTAAATGAAGAAGATATTTTCCAGTGGCCTTTAGGAGTAGCCACGTAAGTGCTGTAGACACAGGTTTACATTTGAAACCTAATTGTTCTATATGAGGGCTGGAAATAGAATTGGAATATTACTGCTGATAGCCGAAATGAGTACAGTAGAACATGGTCCTATTAATGATTTTCTACGTGATGCGTTGGAGTCTTCAAAATTACATCTATCAATTAAAATAATAACAGAAAAAAAGTACAGGGTTTAGCTTCTAAAAAAAATCAGTTTGTGCTTAGTGGAGTTTTCTGTTTATTTTTCTTCAGTAGGTTTT
Source organism: Tetrao urogallus (assembly GCF_951394365.1). Classification (NCBI taxonomy): domain Eukaryota; kingdom Metazoa; phylum Chordata; class Aves; order Galliformes; family Phasianidae; genus Tetrao; species Tetrao urogallus. The sequence goes on along the minus strand of NC_136813.1, from coordinate 160,798,430 downwards.
CTCTTGAAATTTATCATAACTGTTGATGTAATATGTACACAAGGATTTAAAAGGTATTAATGTAATGAGGTTCCAACTGCAGTCTGTTCAGGACAGGAATGGGGTACTATTGGTGATACTTTTTTTTTTTTTTAACCCCTATTTTGGCTCTCAAAAATGAATTATACGCCTCTCCTTTGGAATTAGTATATTCCAGCATCACTTTAGAACAAGCTGGCTTAACTGCTTACTCACAAGACTTTGTTCTGCATAGTGCTCAGGCTGTTTATGTGAAATAGGTATGTGTTTGGTTCAGTTAAATGCATTTGTTTTCTACCTTAATCCTTATTAACAAAGTTCATAGTGTTTTAGCTATGTATCATGAACAGAAGAACTCAGGATTATTTTCATAGCTTGTGTTGCACTTGAATTTAGCATCCTGTATGGAGTTGGAGTCAGTCTGCAGATTATATGTAGCATTATACATGGTGCCACTGAAGTATTGGATTCTTGACAGCTTCAGAGAATTGATGATATTGGGAGTTCATGAGCAAAAAGAAGTTGAGTTTTGAGATGTCAAGATTAAGGTGACAAAACAGAAAGAAACAACAGAGTAGTAACGTGCGCTGTGAAGCTGAATGTAGAAAGAGAGATCAGGTGTCAGGATGGAGCTTTGCAGCCAGTTAGAAAACTTGTTGTTAAAGGCATGTAAATGGTCCAGATTTTCCAAGGGAAGAAGGAAAAGAAAGATAAATAGAATGCTGTAAAAATATTTGGCATGGGGAAAAAATTGGTTTTGTGAGAGTAGATGAATTAATGTTCATCACGTTGGAGAAGAATTTGGAAAGGGCTGCTTCATCCAAATCTGGGAAGGTGAGGAAGGTGAGCGCAGATATTCCAAATTATGAGGACTGCTCTGAAAGTTATGTCTCCTGTTTTATTATGTTGGCCCATGCTGTCAGAGGTGGTACAGCAGTAGAGGCTGAACCTTCCCACCAATATCCTGTTCCATGTTGTTGCTGTACGACAGATGGCAGCAGAGGGGCACTCTGACGTGGCAGTGCATATAGAGCAAAGGTATGGCCTTGAATTCCTCCATGTGGAAATAATAGCACCCACTGACATTCACTGATGCTTGTTGAATGTTTCTGGAGACCGACCAGTGGATGTGAGCATGCTGAGGCAGTGGGTGCTGCATTTCAGCAGTGGCAACACTGGCGTGAAAGACAAGTCAGTTTATGGATGGCCATGCAGATATTTATGTGATGGCAGGCAGGCTTTTGTTCATCACTGGTGAAAATGCACAGCTAATGATGCCTATATTGAAAAATACTGTTTCTTGGCTGAGAATTTGTTCTATCAAAGTGTTATTTTGCTCGTTGTTAGTAGTTTCCATTGGAGTACGAGGAGGCATTATTTTTGGACAACCGATGTATTAATGAGAATTAAATCATTGCGAAGTAAAATAGAGAACAGCTGCTTTTGGAAGTGTGTGTTTCTAAGGGATATTTGTAGCGTGCATGCATACTTTCTGTGGTGTCAAAACAGGACAGAAGTCTTGTGAGACATTCCAGAAGGGAGTGGTCAGGACAAAGGGAATAAAGACCAACTTTTAGGAGAAAACTTGTACTGGCTTGCTTATAGCTACAGATATTGATTGGTTTGAAAAAGAAAAATGGTTTAAATCTTAGAATATGCTACAGTGAACATGGTGCAAAATGTATTTTCTTTCAGCATAAAGCATATCATTGTGTAATGTGTACATTCTCTTTACAGCTACAGAAATTTTCCAGTTGTAGAGCCCAGCTGGTCAATGCTACACGATCCAAGGTCGTATCTCTGTAATTTTTTAGGAACAGTTTACAAGAATTCTTCTAGAGAAACCCTGATGGAAATTCTGAAGCAGGATGGGCTTGATAAGCTTTGCTGGATTGCAGCCAGAGAACAGTAAGACACTGATTCGCTTCTTGAAAATACCCTGAATTTTTGCCTGCTTTATTAATACCAGTCCTTTCTTGAATGTTAAAAAATAGAACAAATAAAGGTAAAAGTCATGATTAAAGAGAACATTGCTAGAATTCTTTGTGTAAGGTTTAATAATATTTCAGTTAGAAATGTATGTATCCTGCATGTAGAGGCATCATATTTTTTTTTTTTCTTATATACATTTGATTATAATGGAAGAAGAAATACTTGTCTTCAATCTTGTGTGTCTTAATCTTTCCATAAGAAAAAGGTAGTGGCATTTTATTCCATAGTGCCATTTATCCCCATATTCAGGGGTGAGTTTAATCTGAACAATAGTGAAATGATTGATAGTAGGCAGAGCAGTGCTTAGCAAGACCTCTGCTACCCTGATGAAGAGCCTCAGGAGGTGAACACTGTCTGTGGCATAACTCTTATCTCACAGACATTCTGAGACACTCCAGGCATACTAACAGGGTCACTGGATTGCTGTACGTTCTAGAGCAGAGGGATGTAAAGAGTAAGCCTTCACTAATTTGTAGGATTTCAGGTGAAAAAAAATTCATTGGGCAGTCTCTTTCTGAACTCAGATGTGGAATAAGTAGACACATGCGTCATCTGAGTCGTGCAAAATATTGAACAGGGAGTTTGAATTAGCCCCTCATACTTCTGTATGCTACTAAAAGGACCGTATCTAAAAAGTGTTGTAATCTGGTTTTAACAGTGGTATTATCAATAAAGCTTAAGTATAGTGAAGATTAAAAGCTTTTTTTTTTTTACATCCACGTTTTCAGTTCTCTAAGCAATTGATATTAAAGCATATCTCTGCTTCTCATTGTAATGCATGTGGGGAAGTTGTTAATCTTCAACCTCTTTATGTTCCTAGGTGGCAGCCTCAGGAAACAAATGAAAGTTTCAAAAACTATCAAGATGCCTTGCTGCAGAGTGATCTGACGTTATGCCCAGTGGGAATAAATACAGAATGTTACAGAATTTATGAAGCTTGTTCATATGGATCTGTGCCTGTTATAGAAGATGTAATGACACTTGGTGATTGCAGAAATTCATCAATGTACCACAGTGCTCCATTACAGTTATTAAAAACCATGGGGGCTCCGTTTATCTTTATTAAAAACTGGAAAGAGCTTCCTGCTGTTTTAGAGAAAGAAAAAAAAATGAGCTTACAAGAAAAAATTCAAAGAAGAAAAAAACTTATAGAATGGTATCAAAACTTCAAAGCGTGGATGAGACAGAAATTCATTAATACTTTGGAAAATTCATTTCTGCCCAGTGATAAAGGATAAATGTTCCATGTTGAAAATCTAGAATAGATTGAAAGCTCAATTTCATTAACCTTCTGAGGAAGCTTTTATACAAAAAAAAAAATCCCAAAAGGTGGGTGCATTCTGTTTGAAGTCAACAGATTTGGGCTAGCTTAACCAAGAGCTATGTTTGGCCTTCCATCAGTGACAATTTTCAGAGAAGATGTTGATTTAGAGGGATGGTAGTCTGTAAGGATAACAACAATTTTATGACTGTTTTGTAAGTTCCATGTTGATGTGTGATGTGGTAATTTTTTTTAAGGAAACCATCTTTGAGCATGTGAGCTTGCTAAAATGCGGCATGAGAACAGCAGTTGTTTCTGAAGAACAGGAAGGGAAAGCTGTATTGTTCAGAATGTGTTATGAGACCTAAAAAAAAAAGTATGGCTGTAGCAAAATTGCCAGGTTTAGCAGTCAGTAATGGATCTCCTGGTAAGTACTGACTTTGACAATGTGAACTGTTTACCTGATTGACGTGTTTCATTTCCATGGAAGTGGTCATAAAGCTGATTAAACACTGTGGAATAAAAACGTGTATTTCCAGGTGAAAGTAGAGAACTCTTTCGTTGCAATCTATTTCCTGTTTAATTTCAGATATGTCTTTAATTTTCAAAATGTCTTTCGTTTCTCTTTAGCTTTAGGATGAACCTTTCTGAAGCTCTGCTAATAGGGCATTTGTTCTCTGCAGTTACAGCTGCATATGCTGAATGTTTGGCCTTAAACATGAACCTGCATGTCATTTATCTGATTACTAAAAATCTGCTGGAACTTGTCAGCTCCAGACAGTGGCAGGAATACAAGCAGTGCATGTTTGTGACACTACAGACACAACAAACAGATTTCATTAAATGTAGTGAAAGGGATCTGTTATTGTTCTCGTGCAGGAGAAATGAGTATTTGCTGTTATCTTCTGTGTGTTTGGCTGCGCTGTTTGTCTGCATCACAGCACTGACAGATGTAGGGTGGTGTAGTTTTGTGTCTTTGAGTGTTGGTATGCCATATCAGTTCGTTCTCATGTAGCAGTTTAAAAGCCTGTACTGGTGAATAATATTCATTAGTGTAATGATACTATTTAGTTCTGGAGCATGTCATATGAGAGCATTTCTGTGCTTCTTTTCAGGTTTTCCTGCATGCTTTCTGTTTGAAGAAGAAAACCACATAAAATCATTGGCTTCACTGACAGTGGGTGATACTCACAGTGGCTGTTCTAGATCTGCAATTATGCATGTTTCAGACCACCTGGATTTTGGGGAGCTTGCATTCCAAGTGCAGTTAATAGAGAAACAGATGTTCTCAGAAGACAAGTAAACTAAATCCAGATGATCTGAGCTGTATGTCTATGATAGTTTTCCTGTGACTGTCACCCTCCTATTCTATCTGAAGCACTGTGCAATTGCAGTAGAATGCATATGTACTCCTTTCAGCTGAGACTGGAAATAAATACAGCTATCACCATTCAGCACAGAATTGATGAACCCTGCTGAGAGGAGGATCAGGATGAATTTCCAGTACATTTCCATCCTGAGGATCTGAGATGGCCATCTGCGCAGTAATATGCAGCAGTAAGAAGGCCAGAGAATGGCGCTCACTGCAGTAGTGAAGTGTCATAGCTGTAGTTTCCCTCTACTAGAACCTTTCTCTACAAGCCGTAGTACTGGGGAGTAGTGATCCATAGCAGTATTTTTCAAACTGTAATAACAGTTCCCTAGGCACTGATGGACAATTTCAATAGACTACCAAAAACAGAGAGAGTCAGCCTAGATTCATATCTAAGGTTGGTAACTCCTAGAAGATATTTGTGGTGTGCAAGTTGAGGTTTGAAAAATAGTTCAGTACGTGATCACCTGTAGTGCTGTTCACATGTTTCTAAGTAAATATGCAAGCTTATTTCTGAGCTCGTGGCAATTACACCTTAAGGGAGGGCAGTAGGTGCATCAGAGTTGAATTTTGCATCTCACTCGCGTGTTCTTGAAGCTCAAAGAGGAGTAATTTTCACTTCATCTATGTTTAGCCAAGTCTTAAAGAACTTGCTTGAGAGTAGCCCTGCTGAGAAGGACTCAGGGGTTCTGGTTGATGAAAAACTGAACATGAGGCAGCAGTGTGTGCTTGCAGCCTGGAAAGCCAATGGTATTCTGAATTCCATGAGAAGAAGGGTGGCCAGCAGGGACAGGAAAGTAAGTGTTTCCCTCTACTCTGCATTTCTGAGGCCCCATCTGGGGTACAGCATCCAGGTCTGGGGCTCCCAACTCGGGAAAGATGTGGAGCTGTTGGAGAGGGTCCAGAGGAGGGCCACGAACATGATCAGAGGGCTGGAGCACCTCTGCTATGAAGACAGAACGAAGGACCTGGGCTTGCTCAGCCTGGAAAAGAGAAGGCTGCAGGGACCTCATGGTGGCCTTCCAGTATTTAAAGGGAGTTTATAAACGTGAGGGAAATATCCTTTTTTTTTTTTTTTTTTTTTTTTTTTTTTTTTTTTTTTTTAACAAGGATAGATGGTGATTGGACAAGAGGGAATGGTTCTTTGAGGACCCTTCCAGCCCAAGCCATTCTGTGATTCATATTCACCTTCTTCTGTCCAAAAGAAATTAATGCTAGAAGTTTTTTTCATTTTATTTCTAATGTTAATGAAGCAAAGAGAGCAAACCCTGGTTAAGCCAAGAGAGACTTCTTACACTGCCAAACTTATGAGAGAGGTGCATGTTCTGTTTTAGGAATTAGCCCTCTGGTTTGAGATTGTGATGATGATGTAAGGCTTTGCAGGGCACAACCAAATGTCCCACTGCTATCAGAAAGTGAGTGTGGAGCACTCTCGAGCCTTTCTTAAATCAAGGATGCTGACTGTAACATCACATACTGTATGGATGACCAAGTTGGCAGTAATTTGCATATGTGCTGATTTGTGCACTGAATACTGGTAGCTCTAGCAGTTTCATTATCAGAGATGTTCCCTACTGAAGAAGACTTTACAAATTAAGCTGGATTGCCTTACTATAAGAGGAAACAGCTAGCTTCTCACGATTTACTGTACTTCTGTCTCTCTTACATAATTCTGAACCCATTAGGAATAGCTGTGAATGTACACTGTAAGCTGTGTAAAAGGTCAGCTCCAGAGCAATGTGTTTCCAGAAAAATGTTACCAGTCCTTGTAGCTGTTGATAATGCTGCAGATAAGGCGGTGGCTTGCAAAGAGTCAGGCTCCTGATTATTGGCCAGTATTGGACATTAAAGTTGCATGTGTTTCAGTATTTAGGTATTTCTGTATTTTTAGATACTGTCTTTCAATGACTGAAAATTATATGAGTGCTGCAACTAAAACTTTTATAGAAGGCTTCGCCATAGGAGTTATTAAACATGAATGTGCTGGTATCACCACTTTTTCTCTTACCAATACACATGCAAAACCACAGAAATAAAATCCTGTTTCTTCCTAGCAAACTTTCCAAGTTAGTAAAACCTCCGGAGCTGAGCAAACTCAGCAGCTGTGGCAGCAGCTTCCATTCTACAGAGACCTAAAATATTTCCAGATATTCTTCCTACTGCGATGGGAAATGAAAGACAACAGAAGAAGATTATACTGATTTTGGCATGTTTGTGAAGACTAGTGATGGGGGAAACTAATCTACTTCAAATCCAAATCCAACTGTGCACTGCAGAACTTGTTTCCAGGAAAACTGCTACCATAAAGCATGTTGGGACTGCTGTTTTCCAATAGCTAAGAAGGAATCCAATGTTTATGTAATGATGTGAATCCTACACAAAGGATTTGATGAATCAGCCAGAGAAATAAAGCTGATCTGATGAAAATGTGCCTGAAGGGATGACACACAGTTGACACTGGATCCCAGGAACTTTGTGTTGGTTTTGCTTTCTGAGTCCACAAAGTTAAATTGTTTGTTTGTGCAGTGAGCCATCCTGGGATCAGTCCAAAAGTGATGCTATAAAAACCATGCTGTGCAGCAAAAGCAACAGTAGTTCCACACTCTTGTTCTTTCTTCTCCATCCAGAAACTTAAGCAGTCACAGAGAATTGCATAGATTTCTTCTTAATCACCAGCTCATAAACCATGACTAACAATCAGGCTAATCCTGATAAGGAAACAGTTTGCAGGAGGTTATGCTACTGATTATCTTTGATGCTTAAATTCTTTGAGTGGGTAAAATTTTGGGATTTTTTCAGGGCCTCTCAAACAATAAAAACCAGTAAAATGACCTGTACTTTTATCTTGCCAATATAAATATCTTAAATTCCACATCTTTCCTACAGATCCGAAGAACACTTGAATGTTAAAAATGTGACTCTAGTTCTAAAGAACTTAAAAGCTGAAAAAGGCAGTAAAGGTGCAATCCAAGGGCTGAAAGAAATGCTCATCAGCAGTAGGTGAATGAACCTACATGCATTTCTGATGCATTTCATTCAAACTGCAAAAGAAAATGCATCTGAGCACTGAAATGACATATCGACAAAGTGGTTGGGCAGAGATTCTTTCAGCCTAATGGCAGAAGAGTACGTTTAAAATGGCTCCTGTTTGATATTTTCCACAGTTCAGTCTGACAATCCATAATTCCTGTTTTTCCTTAGCTGACATTCCTATGATCTTCATTTTTTTTTTTTAATCTTCAGGAATTTGTTATTTTTAGCTTGGGCTGCTTTCTGAAAACAAACAGAAGTATTACACAGCTTCCATGAAATGCGTGTTTTCAAAAGATGAGATGCAAAATAAGTGCTTCAAAGAGAAACGAGTCATTCACTAAGATCCAGGTGAGGACACGGCCCATACAAAAAAGTTAAGTTGTGCAGGTGGCCACATACAAAGGAAAACAAGTCTCTGAATGGCTGAAATTAGCCCAGTTCTTCCAAATGAAGTTATTCAAGCAGTACAGAGCTGTTAAATATTGTATTTGGAAGTTTGCTATATCTAAGGAGTCGTGTTCAGGGCCCAAAATGCAAAGTTTGTGCGTTAGTGAAATCTTTTTCCTCCTTTCTGTAGCAGTTTTTTTTGTTTGTTTGTTTGTTTTAAATGTGAAGAATAACAGCTGTTGCTGGCCATGACTGACAGTAGATCCATCTCAACTGATATTTTTGCTGGGAGACTAAAATGTTTTCCTCCATAGCTGCTTATTTAGAATCAAAGAATCATCTAGGTTGGAAAAGACCTTCAAGACCATCAAGTCCAACCATCATCCTGACATACCGAGTTCCATTTAGAACATTCAAGTATTTGTGTGATCATGGCACCTGACAACCCTCATCAGCAGTTAGGCTGCTGCAGTGCTAAGGCACAAAATACTCTTAGAGGTGAGGAGCCCAGGTTCAAGCCTTGGGGCTGGGCTGGGCAAAACAGGGATGCTGTTCACAGCAACTGATGTCATGTACTTGGAGTGGCGCAAGACCTTTGACATGGTCTTGCACCACATCCTTATCTCTAAATTGGAGAGATGGATTTGAAGGGTAGACTATTTGGTGGGTAAAGAATTGTTTGGATGGTCATAGCCAGGGGGTTATTGTCAATGGCTGAGCGTCCAGGTGGAGGCCAGTCATGAGTGGTGTCCTCTAGGAGTCCATCCTGGGACCAGTGCTCTTCAGCATCTTTATCAGTGGTGTAGAGGATGGGATCAAGTGCACCCTCAGCAAGTTTGTGACGACACCAAGCTGAGTGGTGCAGTTGGCACAATAGAAAGAAGGGATGCGATCCAAAGAAACCTGGACAGGCTTGAAAAGTGGACACATGAGAATTTTAACAAAGCTAAGTACAAGATGTTGGACTTGGGCCAAGGCAGTCCCAGATATGAAAACAGACTGGAAGAACTCCTTGAGAGCAGCCCTGCTGAGAAGGACTTGGGGGTCCTGAGGAGCAAAGAGCTGGACGTGAGTCAGCAGTGTGTGCTTACGGCCTGGAAGGCCAGCTGTGTCCTGGGCTGCATCAAAAGAGGGGTGGCCAGCAGCGCCAGGGAAGGGATTGTCCCCATCTGCTCCCCATCTGCACTGCCCCTATGAGGTCACAGCTCGAGTACTGCATCCAGGTCCAGGCTCCCCAGCTAAGAAGAATGTGGAGCTGTTGGAGTGGGTCCAGAAGAGGGCCACAAAGATGATCAGAGGGCTGGAGCACCTCTCCTATGAAGAAAGGTTGAGCAAAATGGCCTTGGAGAAGAGAAGGCTCTGGAGAGACGACATTGCAGCCTTCCAGTACTTGAAGGAAGCTTACAAGCAGGAGGCGGAGCGGCTTTTTTTACATGGTCTAATAGTGACAGGACAAATGGAAATGGCTTTAAACTAAAAGAAGAGAGATTTATGTTAGATGTGAGGTGGAAATTCTTTACTTAGAGGCACTGGCACAAGTTGGGTGGGGCCCTGGGCAGCCTGTTTGGTTGGTGGCAATCCTGCCTACAGAAGAGGCTGGAATTTGGTGGGCTTTAAGGTCCCCTCCAATGTAAGCTATTCTATGATATGATTCTGTGACGTGATGATATGATGCAGGTATCCTTTGTTGTGGTGGAGAGCTGGGAATAAGATACAGATCTTGAAATTCTGTATGAGATACAAAAAGATTTCTATGCTGTAGAAAAAAAGAATCAACCAACTCTGCTCAACAAACTCGAAAATCCCAAAGAGTTCAGATAACCTGGGTGGGACTTTAGCAACAAAAGAGATCATTTTTTCACCTCTCATTCATTTTTGTTTTCTCTTTCTCTGCACTTTCTGTCAAATGGCATTTCTTCTAAGCCGCACTGTGTTGGGATCAGTTAAATCATCCGAACACTGAAGCCTACAGTGTGAAAATGTGAATTGATGGCAATGGTGGAACGTAGCAGCTATGTAAGGACCTTGGTTTGATGGAGGGATTTTACAGGAGAAGCAACACTGTTGTTTATAAGAGTGTGTCTTCTGTTCATCAAGAAATGTGAAAGCATACATTCGTTACAAAAGGTGCCTTTTGTAATTTCCTCTTAATTTCCCCACACTCCAGTGGTTTTCTGCTCATGGATTCACTTTTTTAATCCTGTGGGGGGAAAGAGAGAATCAAGGACAGCTGTGTTTCCCCTAACAGAGGTGAGAACGTACTGATTAATTTCTGTAGGGATTTAAATAGTGCTTCGCTCTTCTTTCAAGTGCCAGCAGAGATTTAAGACAGCCCATGACATGTCCTCTCTGGTATGCAGCCTTTAATTGTATATTCCTGTTGCTGGAGGGCTCACTTTATTCATTTAATAGCAATTTATCAATTGCAATAGACTTGCTTTGCTGATGATTGTACAGTGCATCATGGTTGTTTTACCATAAAACTCGAGCAGCCTGACTCATGCTACAGCTGAAGGCAGCAAACCAGCTGGGGAACGTACACACAGGAATTTGCAAATTACACCAACTTGTACCAATTTTCTTTCCTTTCACTGTCTAATCAGACACTGATTGTTTCTTCATGTACGTCTCTTTTCTTTCTCTGTGCCCTCTAAAACGAGCTGAACTGATTTTACCCAGATGACCCTCTTTCCCTGCTGTTATTTTAAGATTATAGCAAACTGCCTTCTATTTAGTAGAAATAACATTTTCTTGGCCCTGTGGAGGTTCTCTTGGGGTACCCAATCCCAGCATAGACTTAATTAGGCTTTTATTGAATTTCTGCCTCAGCAAAGCTCTCACTGTCACACGGTGTGCTGTCCAAATACCTCTCTGTAGGATATTACCTCACCTGAATGGCTGTGTCTTAAACCTTTATAGTCTTTTGTTCAAGATTTTTGACTGCCACTGTAAAGAGCAAAAAGGATTGCACTTGCAGGAGCAGAAGAGAGAGGTGAATTTCAAATGTCTCTTTGCTTTCCATTTTAGAGCAGGAAATGTTATCTGTTCCGAGTGAAACTTCACATCCAGCTACACATACCTGCACAGTTTATGGTGTTTGACACCGCCTTTGGCATTGGCTCATGACTTTTGAGGTCTGACTTCCACTCCTCACAACATAAACTGCCTGGGACCAAATCCACCAGAGGACTTTCACATCTAGTGTAAGACTTTGGGCAGTTGAACAAAGCTTAAGATTGGTTGAAAGGATCGATCCTTTGAACTACTTTGATGCAGCCTGTGATGCTCTGCCACCTGGTGAGCTGACAACCACCACAAAGGTGCATGAAATGATTCCTTCTTTTGGCCCTCAGCGGCCACACACACTCCCCACATGCAGTTCCCACTGCTGCCAGTATTTATGGTGGAAAAAAGACCACTTTGCTGTTGATTTTCAATAAAGCATTTACAAACATGAAATACAGAGGGGTTTAGATAATGTTTTTGATGTGCTGAGTATTTTAGTGCTGTTTTCTCCATCATCAAAGCGTGCTGTAAGGTGTGATGGAGGACAGTCTCTTCCCCATTCCCCCACTGAGCGTATGCTTCCTCAGCCAAAAGCTTGCTGTATGTTCCACAGCACCCACGCTTCCATCAGAGGAAACCCCTCCCGCTCTGCTCCTCCAGCTCTGATAGATTCCCTGGTCAGGTCGGGGATGAATGACTTCAAGCTTATCTCCAGCCAAACACCTCTTCTCAGACGATGTGTTCTGCTGTGTTTTTCCCTCGGGGCCCATTACATGTCTGCAGCATGCCTGATGCGCACCTCTTAGGCTGGACCCATCAAAAAGAAAAGGCAAACTGTTCTGTTCAGAGAGCAGTGTGTAAGCAGGAGTGGATTGTGCCTGTTGTTTCATGCCATGTGGGGGGAGAGCGCTTCCCTAGCACATATGAGAATTGGGCTTGGTTCCCTTCTTCACTTGTGAGAACTTGAACCTGTGTGTTCTAGCTCCCAGAAGAATAAATGCCGGAGGTGTCGGTGTGGAGTTGGCCCGCCTTCATTTTGAATCATCCCAGCATGAAACCTTTCAGTATTCACAGGGGTAGTGATGCTGAAGGAAACAATTTTGATTCAGAGTCTTAGAATGAATGCACATCGCTTCCATAGATCTCACCTCAGTGTGGGAAGTGTAAATCTCCCAGAGAGTTCATTCACAGTTTCAGCCGCTTCATTGCCAAGCGACGAACTGCAGCACTGAGAAGAGCACTGCACGTAGTATCTGGCAGTTTGGAACTACTGATCTGCATAGTTACAGTTATTTCTCAAACTTTGCTTTAGTCAGCTCTCTGCAGCTCCTCAGGTTACCCAGCGAAGCGTGAGCTTCTATCTAGCAACATATCCTCTATCTCCATACTGGTAATACATTTATTCTCTCTCCCACATCTGCTATCTTACACTGACAGTAACTTGTCTGTAGACAGCAGTGGTAAGGGACATGCACAGAGCACTTGTATCCTGTTTTGTCTTTTAGATTTCCCCTGGACTACTTTGAGCAGCTATGACTAGCCGTACCATTATGCTCCAGTAAGATCATGCAGACACTTAAAAAAGGACTGAATTTGCACCTTACTTATTGATGAGTACAATGCCTTCCTCAAAGCAGCAGGTGGCTGGAACCACTTACTCAAGTTTAGTCCAGTAATTTCCCTCTGATAGTTGCATTTACTGATATTTAACCACTGAGAAGCTAACAAGGCACAGGCCCACAGTATTAAGAGCCCTCTGCAAAATGTTGGAAGAGCTGTTCTTTGCCTTCATAGTTCTAAAGAAGGCAAATGAAAGTTGGCCCCATTAATTCTTAGCTCAGATAAGGGGCCTGCTGCTGAACCACACTAGTACATGAAGGGTATTTTCAGAACTGTTTTATGAATAGGATTTATAATGATAATTTTATATATATGTATATATATATGTGTTTTTTGTTTTTTGTTCTTTATGAAAGTGCTCACAGTGTTGTACGATCCTTTTCTGGGGGGAGTCCCTCCAACTACTAGGGCATTGGTTTACAGGTTTTTCCAATTGGTATGAAAAGAAAGAAGAGAGATTTTTCAGCAGTTACAGGCTGATAGCAATTAGGAATTGCTACAAAGTGCAGATGGTTTGGGTTTCTTTTTCCACCAAAATCTGCAAATAGGGTATTTCCACAATGATTAGTTAAAAGAATGGAGTGGGAGTGTAGCCAGGCCAGTTTTCATAAAGCACTTTCTTTTTTATTTTTTTTGCCAAACAGTGCTTTTTTCCTCCCCTTTCTACAGAAATCCTCTTTCAGTACATATTTTGATGCAATCCTCATTTATCTAATGCCTATTTACACAGTTAATTCAAGCTGCTTATTGCTGAAAGCTCTCACAGATAACAACTTGTATATACAGTGGGGTAACCCGATGAGACTAAATGGAGCAGACCTACTGGGTGGCTCAGTTATGCCCAAGATTAATCTTTGTAACTGACAATTAAGGAGTTAGATTAAACTAAACAACACTGAAGCTGAGCACAGGCTGTACAACTCACCACGTGAGCTCATGAGGTCTGTCACATACTCCATCTTGACCAACCCTGTTAGCAATTCCCAGGTCTGGTCCATATATCAAGGAATATGAAGAAAAGAAAGGAACTGATTGTCTGTGCTGTGTGATCAGCAGGAGAAGGTACAAGGTTCCTTTAAGAGCATAAATTCTGCTTTGCTTGGTGATTCCGTCAATGAGGCTATTAAAGCCACAGCTTATGGCCTGCTTAAGAAATACTGAGACAGCAAAAAGGAAAATAGGGTAGGTCTCTGTGTCAAACATATCACCAGCTTTCTGAGTCACTAACAGCTTGAAAATAGATTGCCATGGTTACATATGGATGAGTGCTCTGTACAGACAGAGACTCACGAGTTGATATTTGCCACTGAGTATCATATCACTTTGGTAAACACAACAACCAGCACATAAACAGCTGTCTGTAACATCCGCAGGGAAAAAAGAATAGCATTACTGTAAGGAATCTCAATATGAGTGATTTAAGAATGGGACTCATAAAGCCAGAATGAAATGCTCTTGAAACTATTATTACAGATGATGCTGTGCTAGTTAGCATAATACTGCATCCAATATTGGGGCTTTCTAGTCTTGGAAAAAAATGTATTGAAGGAGAGAAGAATGAACTGTGTGACAAAAGAAGTCATCACTGTTTACGTTATGCTGATCATGTTTCAGTGCTTGCTACACAGCAGAACCTCAGCCTCAGTGCTGCAGATTTGGTAATTACCCACAGAAACAACTCAGTCAAGGTTTTCACTTTTGTTCTTGGCATTTTTAAGAGTGGGGAGGAATATGGTTTAGTATTGAAAATACCTAAATCAAGACTGGACTTTGTTCTGAAAGAAAATACTCCTTTCTGTGTAAGGACCCAAAGCAGCCATTAGTTCCTGAAATCTTATGCTCTGCATAATACAGGAGACCAGCCTAGGAGATGATAGTGGCTTTTTCTAGCCTTAATAAGTACAAGCATTAATATAGGCTAGGGGCATAATTTACTGCTGATGCCAGATACCCAAGCTCTTGGTATTCTCAGTGTAAAAACTGTAAGCTAATCTTTAAAAATAAATGAGTTGTAATGTCTCTTTATAAAATTTTGTCTTCAGTAGGAGGCACTCCGTTTACATTTTCCTATATATGCTATATATTACTTAGACAGAGATCAGCAGTATTTCCTAGCATCTAGATAATGTAGAATGTAATGGTGAATATGAGAACTGTTCTCACATAACTAGGTTTGAAAAAGGGAATTACTGCCCAGAAAGCCAACACTCCACCAACACATATGCCCAGGGACCAGAAGTCAGGATATTCATGAAAGCAGTGGAGGAGCTGGCATGGTGTTGAGTGGCTCTAGAACCTGAGCTCCTTTGTCATCTGATTTTTGTTTTCCTTTACCAGCTTCACTTTCCTGCTCCTGGTCAAGACAGAGCATCAGGCCTGCAGAGGTGCAACTAAATCATAGAATCATTAAGGTTGGAAAAGACCTTTAAGATCATCTAGTCCAACCATTCACCCACCACCAATATTTCCCCACTAAACCATGTCCCTTAGTACATCATCTACACGTTTCTTAAACACCTCCAGGGACAGTAACCCAGCCACCCCCCTGAGCCTCCTGTCTCAGTGCCTGACCACTCTTTCAGAGAAGAAATTTTTCCTAAAATTCAATCTGAACCTCCCCCGGTGCAACTTGAGGCAATTTCCTTTCATCCTATCATTGTTACGCAGGAGAAGAGGACGACTCCTGCCTCACCACAGCCTCCCTTTAGGCAGCTGCAGAGAGCTATATGTCTCCCTCGAGCCTCCAGCTCTCCAGACTGCATATTTCCAGTTCCCTCAGCCACTCCTCATAAGAATGTTTAGAAACTATGTATTCTGCTACCACGGTGAATAATAAGAGGTAGTTATTACTAATAATGATGGTTACGACAATAATAATATTAAGTGCACTAAAATGAAATGTTGGAAATCACATCTTTCCCCTAGAAAAAGAAAAAAAAGAAAAAAATTAGGTTTCTTTTAGGTAGGTTCAGCATTGTGAGGACAAACAAGTTTTCGTTCTGGTTTGGCACTGAGATTCCCAGATTTTACACAACATCATGAAATCAGTAGTATGTGAGATTCACTGTTGCACAGGAAATATCAAAAGGAACTTGAAAGGTTAGCAGAGTAACTGTGTTTATTTTGCAGGCAAAACATGGATCATATCTATCAGATGAGTTAATCAAAATGCCAAATGGTCTTCGTTTGCATGGAACTTTTGAACCTTTCTTAAAAAAAGAAAAACAACAATTACACTGCTTGGTGTATCCCTCAGTCTATTCACCTTAGGAAACAGTGCCTTGACTCTTCTAAAAATACCCTATCCTAGATTTCTCATCAACTGTACGTCCTCAGGCATTCTTATTTTAATCCTGTCACAGGAAAAAGAAGGAAAGCAAAGATTTCTGCAAAACACCAGAGTTAAGCCACTTTGGAATAACCAGGAGTATGTTGATAAAAGACTAAAAAGGAAGGGAGATTTAAGATAGGACTGAAGTGCATTCAGAATTTTGATTTGTGCTCAGCAGGGCTTCTGAAAGGACATTTGTGGGAGGGAGAGTAAATTCACACTGAAGTGGAAGAAAAAGGATTTCATCTTTTCTGATAGAAACAATGCTCAGAAGGTTTTCTTGAGTCCCAGTGGCAGTATATTTGACAATGCTTTTATTTGTGTTTTTATTTTAAACCATCTTCTGTAATTGGTGGCTATGGGCCTCAGCTGATGAGCCTGACTTGATGAACTGTTAAATTTCCTCACCTGAGGAATATTCTTCATCTCGAGTCCTCTTCAGAGCTTAATGCTCCTCTTTAAACCATGACAGGATATAATGTGCCATCTCACCAAACACACTTGGTGCATTTGCCCTGCAGCCCAGGCCCACGGATGGCAGCGCCCCAGGCTGTGCCCCTGGCTCCCCCGCAGCGCAGGGCTGGCAGGCCCATATCCGCAGCACAGCCGTGCAAGGCGAAGCTCCAGCCTTAGCGGTGTCTGCAGAAGGAGCTTACACTTTAGAGATGTCTTCATACCTCATTTCATGAGCACAGGGTTCAAGTAAGCGGGAGTCCAGCAGCTGTTCAGAAGGATGAGAAAGACTGGGCTAGTGGACACAGTGAACGTGGTGGCACTGCTACACCATGCCTGGGCTGACGTGCTGAAGTGATTTGACTGCACCAGCTCTCCCTCTGCTTCTATTTTCAAGACAGCTAAATTTGCATTCTCACTGTAGACGTTGTTTCATGGCACAACTTTCCACATGGCAGGTGGTTTTCTAGTGAGATGACATTTTGTTCCAGTGAGATGACATTTTGTTCCTAATTAACGTATGCAGTTCTTTGCTAAGGGTAGGTGATCAAAACAAGCCCTGCCAAGAAGAAAGGAAAAAATCACCTACAGCTTGAATGCTGAGCTGCCTTTCATAACTGCTTCAAACAATTGGTTCAGAAGACTACATAAAAGATCTCCTTCCTTCCTATTCCTGTTAGACTGTGTTTATACTGCAGGATGATGCACAAGGTGAGACCGTTGGTCAGCACACTGCTCTGACAGATTTAGAAGGGCAGCAACCCTCTCTGATCTTCTCTGTTCTTCCTCAACGTTCTTGTTTAGAGAAAATTAATGCTGAGTTGTTGTTTATTGTCAGAAAATTTACAAATCCATCCACAGAAATAAGATTTGGAAGAGGATAACCCCTACATGCTTATGTTCTCCTTTGGAGAACAGAAACCAGAGGACAGCAGGTGGCAATAGATGTAGGCTGAATTAGCAGAGCTCTGTAAAACCACTGCACTGAAAACAAGGTAGGGAGTCCGGGTCATTTACAAGAAGGAGAAGAGGTGGAATCTCTTGTTTACCAAGTCCTGGCTTCCAGCCCTGGCTTTTACAAGGACACTGCATGGTCAGGAGATGCTCTTGCTCAGCACTTGCATTTACACCCCAACAGTACAGTGCAGGATGTTCATCATGAGCAAGGCTTCAATTATCTTGCCAGAAGCTCAACTTCCAGAAAGCTGGCAATAAACTGCTATATGCAGACACAAGGCATGCTGTTTTTAAGTTGAAGTACAGGTTAGTCTGCACATGTGGAGACTGCTACTTTTCACCCGCAAGCATACAACAACTTTGATACAAGCCTGTCTATAAGCTCTTCATGAATGGACCAGGTAAGTACTGCAGATACTTAAGCTGTTGAAAGCTTACACTGGACTATTCCTCAAATGTGGAGTTTGCTTCAGTTGCCTGCTTTGTGCCACTGTCTCAGCAAATACCTGTGTGTATCAGGGCTGTGTGTATCCTGACATCCTGCAGACAGAACAAAAGGCCACAGATCATATGAGGAAAACCTGTGCTGCTGCATCGAAAGGTCTGTGACTTTAGCCAGACCTTTGGGGATGCTTTGGGCACATCTGCATTGTCATGTTAGCTCAGAGCACCAGCATTAGTCAGCCAGAGCTCCCTGATGCTTCACACTGTGCTATGCCTCACTCTTGTGCCCTGTTCTGAAAAGAGCCAACTGCTTTTACCCTCCATAAAACTCACGTAGCCCAGAAGAGGATGGGACTGGTTCACACATGTTCAACACTCCCAACAGTATGGATGCAGCAGATTCTGAAGGTTTGTACACTTAAGCTTCTGTGCACCAAACAAGCTGGACGAGTAAAGCAACACAGACATTGCTCTGCTCAACATTCCTGTACCTGGAAAACAAGAATGGTGGCCACTGCTATGATAGATGCAACTCCCAGTGCAAGCAGCTGGAGAGCTCATGTACCCCTAACATGACTCCTCCTCTCCTCCCCCCACAGTCCTTTGTGACACCAAGCAAGAGAGATGTGTGGTGGGCCAGACAGAGTTTGGTCCAGGAATGGTCAGAAGAATAGAATTCCCAGACCTGGAATAAACAGATCTGGAGAGTAAGAACATCAGATGTGTGCCCACAGAGGTGCAGTCACCTATTAGAATGGAAAATACACAGTGGGCAAGAGAAAAGTGTAACCTGCTCTTGGGACAAAGAGGAACTGTTCTTCATTTAACTCATGAGACTCAACTCAAAGGGTATTTTTTATCTTCTCTCAGGCGACTACAGCGGGAAGTTACTAAAATATGAGAAGATGCTGGGATAAAGGATATCGCTGTGTGCTCAGCTGGGAAATCCGCACTAATATCCTAATGAACTTTTAGCTAAGTCACAGCAATCTCTACCTGATACTGTGAGAAAAATTATCTTATTTGTCCCCACAGTACGAGTTAAGAAAAAGGAGCTTATTGCATGCATTTGCAATAATTAATGATACACACATAAAATGAGACTTTTGCCCCTCCTGTGAGCAAAAGCTTAACTTGCAGAAGGATCCTTTTGAACACAGTGGAACAAAACTTATCAACAGCTTAGCACAAAGTCTTTTTGAATTGCTTTGAGGCTGTTTATGAAGGTCTTGCAGCAGCAGAGAATAAAGTCACCTTTCTCCTCTCCGTGTTCCTTCATTACAAGCTCCCCAAGGACCACAGAGAAGCACAGAAAATATTAAACACTCATTTCAAAAGGTTAATTTTTGTGCATGGAGACTTTCAGTGGGTTTTTGCAGAAAGGTATTGGAGACTTTGTTGTGTTTCTGTACATAAATTTTAGAATATCACCCACTCAGAAACAGTCCATGGCTGTTCTCTTTCTCCAAATTTTAATTCAAAATCTATTCCTCCTCTACTTCATCATTTTATCATCAGACAGCTTTAAATAACTCTTCGTTTTGAGAAAATTACAGGGTACAGTGGACTAAATATGATATGCAATAATCCTTAACAGCATTGTCATAGAAGTATAGGTAAAGCTGCCTCTTTCTAATTACCTTAGTACCTTGAGGAGTTCCTTATTTAAAGCATATGTGTTGTCTTCTTCATTAAAGTTAGCAACTATGCTGAATCACATTTCTTTTCTTGACATGTATTATGCAAAAAGGATTTTTAAAAATGTGACCTTGCCTCACTTAATATGCTTTACTTCTCTGGGTTCTGTTGTGATCTGGAACACTATAACTATTTACTTATTCTTTGCTTTCTTCCCAAAGTCATTTCTAGTTTCTTCCTTTTGAGGGATAAAAAACCCCCACTGAATTACAGGTTCTGGTAATTTTAACTTTTTCTTATTGCTTTCAGTAATGAGACTTCAGTTTTAATCATCTAAGCTGCTTTTCTTGCTTTCTAGAAAGCATGCAGAGAGGTATTTTGACCCGGACATGCCGAACCCCATCATCATCATCCCCCTTCCTTATCCTCCTCAGAAAACTCCTGATGTCCCCAGCTGGAATCCAGTTTGGAACTCAGCCCTGCATTTCTCCCAGACACAGAGAAGCCCTGTCCCTGGCTCACGGTCACAGGATCACCATGACTGCTACCCCAGGCTCTCTGAGCTGGAAGAAACAGGGGTCTGCAGATACAGCAAGTCCGAAAGGCAAGTCTGGAAGGCAGGAATCCAGGGGCACAGCAAGATCCACTCTGGCTCAGTGATGGGGAATTTTTTTGGGGCAGTGTCAAAGGAAGGTCTAAGGGAAGCAGGACTCCGTCTATGGAATAGAGTGCCACTGCCAACAGTGCTGCAAATCCCACACAAAGGCTCTGCTTCTCAGCTGGCTGGTGTCAGGAGGAAAGAGGAGAGAGAGCTTTCTTATGTCTTCTCCTTCATGATGCCAAGGGACCTACACAGTTTTACCTCCATACAGCAACAAGGAAGTGTAGTGCTAGACAGATAGGATCTTGTGTCTCACTTCTCGTCTGCTCTCTACTCACCCACCAGGAATCCATCTTGAAAGACAAGATTTAAAATGGAAAACAACTTAGTGTGATGAAGATACCCTTTGGCTCATGCATAAGAGTCAGACTTTGAAAATATCTGAACAACTCCAAAGTGCAACATGAAAATTGTACTGTTGTGGCAGGGCACAGGAAAGGAGAATGAGATGAGGTATCAGGTAACTATGAAGCCAGGTGAAACCAGAGCCCTGATGCAACAGAATCAGCTCACACGAGTGCTGCAGTTCCCACGTTCTGGTCTGACAGTAAAGTTCAGCTGGGACGTTATGGTTACCATTTAATGTCTGGTTTGATATCTTACTGAACAAGCTACTGATAACAGAGGTGAGAGGTAAAAATCTGTTTTTCCCAGCAAAGAGAATACAGAATATTGACAAGCAGAGGACTGTTTTCATCAGAATGCAATTTTCTTCTCACCTCTGAGTCTGTTTTCTGTAAAAGACATTTTCTTCATTTTCCCTTGGCAAAGTTACCCAAAACAAACACCTACAGCTTGAGCTGCGCAACGTATGAACTTTTCATTTCCAGAATAATAATTCCACAATCACATAAAAATTTTAGTTGCATTACTAACAATGGTTAATAAAATTGAGGTTTCTGGCAGTGAGAGAAATACTTCAGGCAAAATGCTTTCTAAACACTGCATATGGATTTATTGAATTCCTTTCTAGAAAGGGACATCAAGTCAGAATACCTTCCCTTTCTTCCCACTTCAGAGTAAGTTTTAGTCACTCTTTCAGAGTGTCTGTGGATTGACTAATCAGAAACTAACATAAGAACATAAGAAAAAGTGACAGAGGGCTTTCTCATTATCTTTTTTGAAGAGCTAATGGAAGACAAAGTGTTTAAGTTTGAAATTCTGCTAGCCCAAGGCAAACAAATTTTTTGATGTGTGAGTAAGGTATCATTAGTTCTTTTCATTATAGAAAATATAGGACAAGTAGGACTGTGTGCCTGGGCTTGTAAATTTTCATGACAGGTTTGCATACTGGAATGATTCATGTAATGAAATAATGCTGGAAGTTAATAAAAGAAATGCAGCTTCTCACATTATCCAGATACTCACAAAGGTACAGAGATTTATTTCTTCCTCAAACCAGCAAAAAGTGCTGAATGACTTCAGAAGCTTTGGAATATGTACTTGGAGATCAATTCAAAATTTCCTTCCACATTATTGCCTGCTTTGAGTGGTGATTTATCCAAGGTGTTCTTCTAGAAGAAGGTAGGCAAAATACTTGACACAGATGTCAAAAGAATAATTCTTGTGTTTCAACAGCAAAGTAATGTAAATTGGGAAAAAGTCTTGCCCTAAACAACAGCCTGGGCACAATGCTGTTCTTACAAGAGGATCCAAGCAGACAACAGATGCCTGTCTCTATAGTGTAATATAAACATCACTAAGAGGTTGGCCAGACACCTATCTCGCTCTGTACACACTTGTCTGCTTGTCCTAGCAGTCCCTTCAGTTCCCACTTTCGGGCATGCAGAGGATCAGACACATTGGAGCAGCCACACAGCCACTCTGGCATTATATTAAACAAAGACTGCTTAGCCAAAAAGAGAAGAAAAGGAAAGAAAAGGTTTAACGTCTAAATTTATACAATGAACTCCAACTTAAGCATGGCAGGGCTTAGTTTTTGTTGCCTGGGCCCCAGAATGAAGTCTCAGCTGTCACTCTGTGAGTCGGCAGGAGAAGCTGAACACAGAAGTGCCTGTGAAAAGCTGATCCTCTTGGCACCAAAGTGCCACCTTCCAGGCAGGACCCAGCCACTGCTGGGAGCTCAGCCAGGGGTTGACAACGAGCCATGCGTTCAGCTTCCATTGCTCCTTGTGGATTTCACCATAACTAAAACTCAGTGATCAGCCATAACCTGCTTTGGGAACAAAGGATGTAGGAATAAGAGGGGATTTCATCTTGCATCCCAAACCAAGTGACATTCCTGCCAAAATTCTCATGGTAGCAGCTCACCCATCCTCCCTATCTCCTGCTAACTCCTATACTGTTGGCCACATTGGCCTGCATGCATATCAGTTTTGTAGCTCTCCATTCTGATATTATTATTTCTCCTCAGGGGCTGCATAGCCTCATACCTGACATTGTATGAACTTGGGAGATGCCTGACGCAAGCTCTGAGACTCTGTTTTGCATGCCAAATCCCTAAAGGCCATTACATCATCTGACTCACGGGCACTCGAGTCCTCTGTTGGGCTTAGCCAAAGGAAGTAGCAGCTTAAATCTATTAAAGAGAAAATTGGATATGAGATGAAAAAGTTTGATCGCATGGATAAATGTCAATATGCTGTGGGGCGTTTTGAGGAGGTACAGCTGCTGGTGCTCTTGAGGAGTCAGCCAAAGCTGCAGCTCTGCAGAGAGAACCTGATCTGACTTGCTCCCTGCAGCTCCCAGAGCTGAGTCATTCTGATCAGCATGTGCAGTTTGGGTACAAAAAGCATTCATTACATCACCTCCAGATCAGCTATGCAAGTAGAATGAACCTGGCACTCATTTTTAACTGGCAATGATTGTCTTTACCAACTTTTTCTAATTAGCACAGATTCTCTCCATGACCTATTTTCAGGAACTGAGCAGTGCAGTCAGGATTAGCTAATGAGAGCCTGCACTTCTGCTTTTGTAAAATAATGAAGAGCTTGTCTGTAACTTCAATTTTCCCTTTAGCTACTGCAAAAAGGTTACAGGTATAAAGCAGGCTGCATTCTTTCAATGTTAAACAAGCCATCCTTAACACTTTTTAATCAAAGAATCTCTTCATTTCATTTCCACATTATCCTCTGATCAACATGGAGCAGATGGAACCTCACTTCCTACTACTATGGAGTGAGACTTGCACTTACCTTCTTTCTCTTGTGATCTTGTCTGTCTGTCTTTCAGTGAATCTTATCAACTTCTCTGCCCAGCCACACAGTTCAGTGAGCAGAGCAGAGACTGCTTCACCAGCCAGCACTGCCTTCAGTCTAGTGGGCTGGACACTTTCTTGGGCAGTGAGATACAGGGGTGAATCCCTCGGGCTATGGAAGGTATGCTTTCTGGTAGAGTTCTCTCTACCAGCAGGATTTACACAATGGAAAAGGTTCAGCTATGGTCTGTTCTCTAAAAGGGCAAGTGAAGGCACCAGGAGCTATCTGCCCCATATGGCCAGGACACCCAATTCCATGTCAGAAAGCTGAAGAAGGATCCCAAGCTTACCTGCCCACACCCAAGTCTTGTGGCCTGCACGAGGCAGCTTCTGGACAGCACACAGGATTTTCTGGTCTGTTGCTTCTCCACACACTCTGAAAAAGACAAGCAAATAGCTAAGACTGCATTTGGCATTAGGCATTGTAGTGTTTATCTACTGGGACTAAAATCTTAAGCTGGGCCAATATGATATACCTAAAAGACATTCTCTGAAGTGCACTCTTCACTGAAAATCCTCAGTCAATCCTTCACGACTCTTTTTATGATAACAGATACAAGTTTAACACAATTTTGCACCAAAGCAAGAAATCGTTCAACTACAGCAAAAAAACTTGTGCCAGGTTTGCTCTGTCCTGCTTTGCCCTGACTGCTCAGATGGAAGGCATCAGCTGCCAGACCCCCCCACCCCCCGACTGCAGCTGCTTAGGAGCTAACCTAAGGCTGAAGGATCTGGCTCTTTGCTCTACTCCAAAGACTGAACTTTCCAACTGCTGAGTCATGTCCTACTGCCATGGTTTTAGAATTTTTTCTTTATTTGTCCCTGTAGGTACTTTCAAGTTAGGTAAGAAGGTTTGGGGGCAGGGAGAAGGGACAGACCCATTAGCTGTGTGTTTTAATAAAGTTCACCTCGCTGTATCTTTAATAACATATACGGATGGTAAGTTTAACAAAATCCAGTCCAAACGCAGTAGAAAATAATGTGACAAAAATTTAGTGTTCATTCTGAGTATTAAGGAATTGTGCCCCAGAGAATCTGGCTTTTGTTCTCATGTAATCATGCAGGGGAAAAAAAAAGCTGTAGTGAGCTGATTATGATGTGAAGGGATACTACTAATGCTGTCCTCTCTTAGATCATCTTCCAGAGCTATTTTCTTAAAAGAAGCAATGTAGCACTCAGTTACTTCCTGAGACTTCTCTAATGGGCAATTAGCTGTAAAGACACCAAAAGAGCACAATGGCTGAGCTTGGGCCCACACCTGCCCTTTCCCTCTATCCGCCTCACAACAACTAGGTTTTTGATAAATATAGAAATAAGTAGAACTGCATTGAATACCTTCTTCCATGGTTTCAACTCAAGGAAAACTGCACCAGGTGGCTAGTAACGTTGGAGGCCCCCTGCCTCACTAGAAACTCGCTCATGCAACTTGAAAATATTTGTTTGACATAGCTGAATTACCACATCCATCTAGTTCTTACCTTTGAGCAACTCAGTATCATCTCTTGCCTAAAACCAATCAGAATCCAGAGAGAAAAGAAGTCAATACCTAAGTCTCTTAAGAGGTCCAGTCTAAGAGTTTAAGATGCTCCGACAAGCAGAAGTCCACAAAACATATGTGGTGAAATCATAACAGCTTTTCTATCACCCACCTTCTGGTTAAAGAATTCACTCCCAAAATAGGAGAGCTACTTCTAATTCACCCCATCAAAGTGAGCAGGAAGAGCAAGGTGGCTCCCATACGGCTCCCAGCAGTACCTGCCAGCGTGGTACAGGGAATTGGTGAAGCTGCTTTCCTTTCCTGCTGAAGCTGGGCCTGTAAAGATTCATGAGATTTGCAATTCCTTCTCTGAGTGTGTTTTCCACAGAGTCCAGCATACTGAAGACTACAGACTGGAGTGTGCATCAGGTCTGTGATTTTAAAGTGTTTTACTAACATCCTATTCTTAGCAGAAACCTGGCAATGTAGTACATACTGGATCTAATTTTTAGAGTGTATTTAGATATCGAATCCAGATGAAACATGTTGTAAATGACTGACACGAGACAAGACAGCCTGAGTATTTGTAGCTTCCCTTATGCACAATGGAGGTCCAAGAAACAGGAAAAGAAAATGCCTCAATTTCTTGTCTCTGTGGGCACAGATGAATGAACAAACTGACAGAGAAAAAAAGCATCCTTTTATTCTGTGAAAGATGTTTTATAAATCCTGTGAATCCCGAAAACTCGAGGGAAAGAAAACTGCTCCTGTACAATTATAATTGAACTGCAATACTGTAATGTATGCTTAGGAACATCAGAAGCACAAGATGCTTGATTAAGACAAGGCACATGGATGATTGGGGAAAGGAACTTTATTTTTTAATTAATACCATTTTAAAAGTGATCATGCAGAGCCAGTTTTTTAAACTCCATGATCATGCAGTATCAGAGAAATAATTAAAATCACTTACTTTGCAGAGCAAGGACAAACACAGTTGCCAGGCAACATCTTACGTACCTTGAGAATGTATAACAATGCACATGATTTATGTTGTGCTGCTGTTGCATCTGATACCATCACCTCTGATGCAGATTCTCACAGGCTGAGCTGCCATCAAACTACAGCCATCATGCTGACTCTTCTTGGTTTACCAGCACTATTCATCTGCTGCCAGCACATTTTTAAATCCACAACTTGAATCACTACTTAATATTCTCAAGTATGTGAGCATAAGTTGGTTAGAAAGGAACATTAAATTCCATTAATTAATTTTGTTCTTGTATGAATTTATCAGTGTAATAATATTAACTTGTCGGTCAATAATTATTAATACACATGACAGCTGTAACCACATTCAGGAAAAATAATTGAAGATATTTATAAAATGCATAGTGTATCACTTCCCCAGAAACAACG
The DNA here is from genome assembly GCF_951394365.1 of Tetrao urogallus. Classification (NCBI taxonomy): domain Eukaryota; kingdom Metazoa; phylum Chordata; class Aves; order Galliformes; family Phasianidae; genus Tetrao; species Tetrao urogallus. Next base: position 160,772,144 of record NC_136813.1, on the reverse strand, counting down.
AAGACTTCTGGGATATGAAAACCACTGAAAGAATTACAACCAGAATTAGAAATACTGGAAACCTCATGAATAATTATGCTGAGTGATTGTGAATGTGTTACTTAGCCTGGGTTAGACCTTGTTACCTGTGTGGACATGTCTTCATTCACCGTCACACTTGAAAGCCTGTAAAAGGAGGCAGCAGCTCCTGGAGATAGACAGCAATGATGCTAATCTGTGTTATAACAGCAAACCTGCACCTGTTCACATACATTTAAACAAGCAGCTTGTATTTTGTGTTATATTTGCTGCAGCTATTCAATCTCAGAGAATGACATTGACAGGATGTTAATATAACAAATCTTCGTCGTGGTTGTATAATCCATGCTGCCCAACTCAACGTGAACAAATGTCTGCTGTAAATGTTTTCTTTTTGAGTTTTAGAAGCTGTGGTTGGTCTGTAGAAAACCTCCACCTCGCATCAGTTCGCTTTCCTCGTCCTTCCACTTGAGGGAGCTCTGACATCTGAAATATTTTAAAATTCTAAATTGGAAACTGCACTGGAGGCCCTCAGGAAATGTATTCTATACATCTTTGCCTTCTACGCTTCTGAAAACTGGGGATTATGTTAAACAGAGATTGTCTTCAGAAAAATAATTTTTGAAGCAGTTATTGTCAACATAAAGCTTTTGGTTATATGTGTGCATGTGAGAAACATGACAAGCAGTAATATCTAAATACTCTGTTGCATATGTGTATATAATATATTTATATATTACTCACTTAGAAAAAAATGCATTTTGTACTATTTGTGCACCCTGTTATTGTGACATTGTGCTACTGAACACAAATAACAAAAAGAAACTAAAACTAAGAAATGTGCAAAGAAATGCACCCCTCACAAAAAAGAAAAAATAACTCAAACTCCCTCAATTTCCTGCCAATTCTCTGTAATAGAGGATGTCTTCCTGGGCAACTGGATGAAAACTTGAAAGCTTTACTCTGAAGCCACAGTTGTGAAGCTAAGGTCATCATATTTATCATATTTTACCTTCAAACTTCTGTGTGTCTCCAGCTGATGAGAACTGGTGGCCCAAACGTGCAGAGAAGGTCAGTTGCAACCTGAGGATATGACACGATATCAGGTCCAATAAGGGATGTGCATCCCACAGCACTTCCTGCGTGCCCAGGTCCTGGTGCACCCATGCCTCTGCTGCAGGGAAACAGGCACGGCCTTAGGAAAACATAAGCAACTCTAAATTCATGCCGAACTTTGCGTGTTACATGAAGAGATCCTCTTACAGCCAGCAATAAGAAAATCTAAGGACAGAGAAATGTCTGAAGTCTCCTCCTAGCCCAGGGCTCTGTGTTCCATATTCTGAGGGGGAGACTGCAGCAAGGACCACCTTCCCTCTTGAGGATCACGCAAGTACAAGGTGTTTGAAGGAAGAGTTCTTGGATTACCCGTGTCTTTTAAAACACAATGTTAGGAGAATGACATCACGTTGCCTTTTAATTCAGTGAACAGCTGCCCAAGAAGTAGGAGGTCTCGGTTCAGTTCATTCTGCAGCCTGAAGCCTTTCCAGCTGCCACCGCCCAGCTCACACTAGCAGCTGGGTGCAAAATGTACAAACACAAGGTCTCAAATGCATGTCAGGGCCTGTATCCCTTTCTACCTCCACTTGTCTGGAGGTCTGGCCATCTGACACCCTCCTCCATGATCCTGGTTCATGTTTTTGCAACACAAAAGCTACCAGAATGTACCTGGGGGAAAAAATAAATGGAGCACACTGCTGCTACTCATAATTAGAGACAATATTACAGAAATAGCCTTTCTTTTTCCACTCTTGTTCCTCTTCACATGTGCCTTGCTCTTGGAGAAGGGCACAGCCAGAGGGTGGGCCAAGGGCCTGAATCAGGGCAACAGCAGCATCCTGGGTAGACCATTAATAGCAGTGCACTTTTTTAGCCTGATAGGCTGCAGCTGTTCCCACCCTTCTGGCCCACAACTAATAAATATGCACACTAGACGGATGTTTTTGCCAAAATGAACAGGGCTGACATTTGAAGTGTCATTGCTGGCTTTCAAAATTAATGCCCTTTTGAGTCAAATAAGGGCAGTTCACAACGTTTAAGCTACTGGCACAGACAGAAGCAGCCCCAAAAGCTGAGATTCTAAAAGATCTAGCTGGCCTATTTAGGCCATATAAGGATAGCAAGACTAGGAGTTATGTACCCCCTATTAAATGCTGGGGGTGCAATCCAGCAGCCTTATTCATGTAAGCATTCTCATTAAAGTCAGACAGCAACAGCATGACGAAGTATATAGGACTAATGTTTAAAAATACAGTGTTCTCAATTCTCTGCTGTTCCTTCAAGCACAGTCTCTTCTTTTAAATTTACTCCAACTTTTAATGTTCTCCATTCACAGTCATTAGCATGAGAAGGTCAGGAGTAATGAAGTGGCAGAAGTACTTCATTTTTAGCTGAGAACTGATTGAACAAACATAAACAATGCAAACGGAAAATTTAAAACCAAAAGCTAATTATCAGAGTTGCAATTATCTGCTCATCAGAGACTTGAATTGGCCCCGCAGGCTCAGTTGGAAAAGCTCTCTCAAACACACCGGTGTTCTCCCACCAGGCTTGGAAAGAAAAGCTAAACCATAAAAGTTCCTGACGCTATTCTGCACAATACAGCTGTTATGTTTAAGAAGTAAGAAAAACATCCAGAATTATGCTGGTGTTTGTAAGCTGGCAGGTGTAAGGCACGTGCAGCTGCCTAAATTTAGGTGTGCGATGCTTACACATTGGACATTCAGATCATTATTCTGAGAAGAACTGGAATATGGGGGCTTCAAAGGCCACCAACAGGCTGAAAGTAGCCCTACAGATAATGCAGTGCCTGTACTGGGAATGTAATTGCTCGGATGTGTCTTCTCCTTCAAACCAGCAAAGCTGCCTCAGTCTCTTCTCATTAAGTGAGAAAGTTACTACCCCAAATTCATTCCTCTTCATAATTGCTAGTTGGGAAGTGAATAGCAACACCATGGGGAAAAGGATAATGTTCCCAGTAACAGTAAAAGGCACAAATTAGCCTCATAGCTTTCCATATATCAGTTATGTCATTAGTCCAATTTAGCACCACTCAAAATGAAGAAACTAACAAGGAAACATTCAACTGCATTTCACGATGCTAAAGCCAGAGGACTAAATATTGACATACCCATTACTGCTTTAAGTCTCATGAATTTCTTCAAACAAAGCAGCAACTAAACTAATGTCAGGAGGTTTGGCTTTGGTACTTTTCTTTTTGTTTTACAAGAAATAAAATGATTTTTCACATACCAGACACTACCAGTCCTCCGAGGCTGGAATCTTACCTTACCTTATTCAGACAGAGGGCTCTCTTTCATTTCAAGCCAGTGACTTTACCTGGAAGATATTTTTTCTGTGATATCAACAATTCCCCACTGGATTCAGAAGATCTATGTATTCTGTGCTGACAAAGCTGTCACATGCATTTGAACACAGCCAGTTTGGCTGTATACAACACATATATAGAAAGTTACCTAATTGTATTTTTCCTGAACCCTCCTTCAAACAGCAGGCCAAGAGGATTCCTTTCCAACATGACCACAAATAGTAAATGAACAAACAATCTGCAGATGCTTATCTGTGCATTTTAATTGGGAGCAAGGCATTAAAATTAATACCCATATTTCTAATAGACTGTTGTTAACATTCAGCATGTTACATTCGGGTTTTCAAAAGAGGATGTCCCTCCTGTCTGGTATGATTCCTGGCTGGGACAGTAAGGAAAAATGGAACAAAACCCATCCTAAAATAAGTATCTAAAATAAGTGAAGTGCAGTAATCACCACCAAGGACGTGCCCACATCTCCTGGCTGACTTCTGAAGGAGGTGAAATGACATGTTTAGAATAGGCATGTGCCTTTAGTTGCCTAAATTTAGGTGTGTAAAGCTAACAAAATGGGCACATGGATCATTGTGCTGAAACCCAGCAATTTGTCAACAGACAAAAACAGTAATCCAAAGAGGTACACATTAAACCCCTAGGACTTCTGTTCCAGAAGAGGTGCACAGGACCTCACAAGCAATGCTCCTGTGCCAGTGGTCAGAGTACTGTTCCTTGAAATGGAAGGTTAGTGACAGCTTTGCCTCATGTAGCTTAGGTGAGGGAAATGCCTTTCCTGAACCACTAAAGTTCAGACAGCTCGCAGAGCCTCATTTCATAGCTGTAGAGATTCAGCTGAATGCTTTAAAGCCACTCACTTTCAGGTCAGACAGGGTGAATTCCCAGCTCTTCTACAGCCAGTGACAAACCCCATTATCCCAGATTTTGTCTCCACGTCTCAGGAGTTTATGAGCACAGAGCAGCATTAAGTGCTGCACTGATCGGGAGGGAGAAAAAAGCTTCAGTGGTTTTATACCTTAGATAAGCAACTATATTTACTAAAATAATCTCATTCCCGAGCAAATAGATTTGATTCTATAGAAATGTGCATCTTATCAGTGACAAACATTTGAACAAGCCCATTGAATGCAGCTTCTTATTGTTTTTTTCCAGTAACAATCAAATGTTTCATTGTTTCAATTAATGCTTGGTCTTTCATTTAGAGACTTACTGCCCAACAGTTAAATGACTGATTGACTGCAATTGTAAAGCATGATGAATTATTTCTGTCTTCTTTTCAGCCTAAAGAAAATCAGCCTGGGTTTTTGTTGTTTAAGGCTGCATTTCATTATGTGCTCACAGAGCTCGGTGATATTCCAGCCATCAGTTACATACGGTCTATTTTTATTAGCAGCACAAGAAATGAAATACTGCACAGCTCATCAGGCTGTGTAAATGAAATGCAATAACGAAGTCCTCAAGCAAGCTGAATCCAGCTTGCTCATGTTATTCCTTTTTTTGCACTGAGTGCATCGAGTATTGTAGGAACTGCTCTCTGTAAAAACACATCTCTGCTTTATCATACATAATTCAGGATTTCCAGTTCCCTGATGGAGTCGATTATCTAACTGTACATTGAGGTATGGTTCACAAACTCTGCTCCCATATTGTACAGCTGCAGTACCCAACTGCACTGCATTGCATTTTTTATACAACTCTGCCTCTTCCAACAACATATGTGTTCCCAGTCAGCTTTATTCTAATACATTTAAACGTCTGTAGTGTCCCCCCTGACAAGACCTGAATATGCTTTACATGCACTAATTTAGAGTTCACAGAATTACATCATGGATAACCAAGCCTTCTGAAGCACCATCTATGGATACACATACAAGAGGACTGTTCCACACCTCCAGTGCTTGCTGCTCTAGGAAGCCTGCAGAAACCCTTTCAGGAAAAAGGACAGGAATTTCTGTAATAATCTCCTCTGTCCTGTAAGTCACCTCAAATGTGGTGTCGCAGGGCCAGGCAGGGTCTATTCCTGTGCAATCACCCTCCTTGCCAAGGGATTGCAGGCTGTATAAATCAGTGCGGAATTGAGTCCAGAGACTTGAGCTGCCACGAACATCTTCAAAGAAGATTACAACCATGTAATAATGCACAATCCTTTGGCAATCCCTAAAGAAGAGCAGGGGGTGTGGGAGGGTGGAAATCAGATTTCTCAACCAGCTCAATCCTGGTTGTCCTGGAGGCCAACCCTAACTCAGGGATCCAGAGTACGCGCAGCCATGCTCTGAGTCAGCCATGCTCAAGCCAGCTGGGAACACAAGTCCATCCCTAGCCAGTGATCCTGCCATAGACAGGCAGCCCTGAACTGAGCAGGCCAAACAAACAAAACAACACCAAACAAAAGAAAGCAGTCTCCAGAGGCAAACCATGGTTTCTGTACCTTCACAGGCAATTGCAGAGAAACAGGAATTCTCTACCTGCTGCTCCACAGATAGGCACATTCTCTGACTGCAGCATCTAGCACAGAAGAAAAAGGATGGTATAAACATGGAAATCCAGTCCCCTGCACCTTTCCAGTCAGAAAAATCCAGGCAGTATTTCCCATCCTAGGCTTGGTGGCAAGAGAGGTCTTCATCCTTCAGTCTCCATAGAGGAGAAAGCAAGTAACTTCACGTTCTTAATCCGTGCCACATTTCGGGCATGATTTGCGCGCCCAGCTCCCAGACCAGAGAGATGGGGACTGGCCTGATCTGAGACACTAACCTGCAAAGCCTCACTTGGGGCACGAGAGAACTTGACCACACTCTCCACCCTCACCAACTGCAGAAATACTGTGCTCTGCACAACTAGGCGAGGTGCACAGCTGATTTTCTGTTAGTATCCCGTGTCCTACAGGAAAGTGGCCCACTGTCTTGATCAGCCAGTCCCCAGGCTAACAGATGGACCAGAACAGCCAGAAAGAAAGATGTAAGCATCAAAAGCTGAGATGGAAATCAGAGTTAGGAGAGATTACAAAGATGACTGCTCTTCTGTTTCAGGGCATCTTATTCAAAGTTTGTAATTTAACCATCCAGCTTGGAGTTAAATTGGCTTTCAGATTATTTTTTTCCTTTTTCAGGTGATTTGGATCAGCACTAGGAGAGGCTGTACTGGCAGGGCAAGAGGAAGAGACATAATAAAATTAGATAGAACAACACTTGAAAATAGTAAGGAGAAGAAGGATCCTGCTGCCCTTGGTCCAGTAGCAGGGGAGAGAATGGTGCTTCATGGTCTGAAAGATGAGTTGCACAGGTTAGTAAGTGAACACTTACTACTAGCATGTTGAAGACATGGTAGAGGTTTGGAAATGATTAGCTGCAATGCTTAGGCAATGCTTTATTAAGATTTAAATACGAACACAAGCAAGAATGTCAGCATTAACACAATAAGTGTGCCACTTCCCTCTGACGGCCAGATCCGCATAGCACTAGAGCTCAAATCAAGCAAAATTATTGTGTAGCTGGCTTACGCCACTCCAGAGCAAATGATCCCACTGCTCACCCCAGTTTGCCCTAAAGGGTCAGGCCTGGCCGCGTCAGGACTGCCTATCCATGACATCTACAGGTCCAGGATCTACAGGTATTTTATTTCACTGTGTACTACCACCACACAGGAGCCACCTTTGAAAACTTTGCCTAAATGCTTCTGGACATATATGAAGTCAGCAAAGCACTCCATGTCTCCATAACTCCACTGCCTGCTTTTAAACTCCTCAAGGCTGACTTCCCTGCAGCCCAAAGTCTGCATCTGTAACCTTGGAATTTCACATTTCACTTTGACTCCAAGAATGACAGCCACACTCCTTGCCCATCAAATGGTAGCAATGCCCATCATACTTTGCTTTTTCTTTCCCCTGCAACTCTTCTCAAAGGCTGAATTTCGGGGCAGCCAGGGGACAGGGAAGAGGGTTTTACAACCTGAGCCGCGTCCGACTCCTTCAGTGGGTGACACCAAGATTGGAGTATGGGACCTATAAACAGCATGGCTACTGGCTCTGCTAATTGCTGTGCTCAGCTCCTGGCACACACACCATCATCTCAGCCTGCAGCACTGGCAACTCGCTCATCCTCCACAACCCCACAGGGCTGAGCCTGGTGCCAGCTCCGCAGACAGAGATGGAGTCTGACCCCACACTGCTGGAGTCACCCCAGAGCGAGGGCTTGGGGCTGCACTCCCTCCTGCAACTCTTTCTGCCCTTCTAGACAGACTCCTGCTCACTGCAGCGCTCGGCTCACGAGGCTTGCAGGCAGAGCCGTACACCACTGCTCACTGGCAGCATTCTCCTAGCAGGGCCTCGCTCGCCGTGTACCACGCACAGCACTTCAAGGGAGAAAGATTTCGGGCAGCCTCCCACCCCGCTTTGTTTCTTCCCCACGAGAACTGCAACGACGGCCGATGACAGCCCTCGGGACGGAGCCACAGCTTGTCCACAATGCCGCCACGCCCCATCAGTGTGCGCGGGCACGGGGTAGCTGCGGCCCGCATAGAAAAGCGGCGGCGAAGCCGTGCACTGCCCGCAAGGGGAACGCGGGGTCCCCAGCGGTCGCCTCTCCTCCCGGCCCCTCCCGCCCCACGCAGCTCTGCGGAGGCGGCAGTGAGAAGCTTTAACTTTCCCCGGCGGCTTGAGGCCTCTCCGTCACCTCGCGGCCCCCTCGCACGCCGCTCCCCAGGCGGCACACGGCCGCCATCTGCTCGCCAGGGCGGGTGGCAGCCCCCTCCCTTCCCTCCCATCCCTTTCTCCGCCCGCCGGGCCTCCCGCCTTGGGGCAGCGGGGCACGGCGGAGCCCGCGGGCCCAGCCGCCGGCAGGGGGGAGGCTGAGCGGGCGCCACCGGGAACAGGGCGAGCGACCGAGGAGGCGGGAAGGGAGGAGAGAGCGGCGGGGGGGGGGGCGGGGAGAAGTTTATTCTCGGAGACACCTCTCCGGGGCGCGGCTGGGTGCCGCCCCGCGCCGGGGCTGGGCCACGAGCTGGGCGCCGCTGCGTGGGGATAGCGGCGGCGGGGCGAGCGCCGGCCCCGAGTCCCCACCCAAGCGAGCGCGGCGGCAGTAAGCGGTGCCTCTGGCGTACGGGCCGAGCGCGGCCGCCAGCCAGCTCTCCTCCCCGCTCCTTCCCTCCCACCGCTCGCGCTCTGCTTCCCTTCCTTTTTCCTGGGTGCGCGAGGAGAGATAACAATGGTGGGGCACAGCCGCCGGGCCCCCGCCCTCGCCTAGTGGAAGCGGTGCCCCCCGGCAGCCCCTCCGCCGCCGCCCCGCCCTGCGGCGGTCCCGGGCCGCGGAGCGCCTTGCTGCTGCCGGCGGCGCTGCCGGAGGCGATGGTGCCCGCGCCGGGCTTGGTCTGAGCGCCGCCTCCCGCCTCGCTGCCGCTCCGCCGGCGGCGCTCCCGCGGGGCAGCGCCCTCCGCCGCGCTCGCTTGGGCTCGAGTCGAGCCGGGGCAGCTGGCGAGCCCGTCCGGAAAATAATAACAATTAATAATTAATAATAATCAAAGCAGAGGAGAAGAGGGAGAAGCGGAAGAAGCGAGTGGATAATGTCAACCCCGAGCAGATTCAAAAAGGACAAAGAGATTATAGCGGAGTATGAAAGTCAAGTGAAAGGTAAGCGGCGCGGCTCCCGGCCTCGGGGCTCGGCCTGCGGAGGTTGGCCCAGCCCTGTGCTCGTTGCCCGAACTTGGTGGGGCGGTGGCGCGGCGGGGGCCCGGCGGCGGACACCTTCCGCCGGTACCGTCGGGGGAAACGCAGAACGCCTCCGGCGGTGATATCGAGGCGAGAGACAATGGTGAGCAGTGCCCCTTCCCCAGGCTGCCCCCACCCAGCCCTGGGGATTGCGGTTCTGCGCCGGGTGGCTCCGAAAGAGTGAGCGCCGGGTATTGAATGAGCCTTTCCAGCCATCCCAGGAAGTGTTTCAGCCTCGCACCGCCGGGCTGCGCCGCATACAGGCGTCGTGCCGGAGTAGTGCCGGCTGAGCCCCGGGTCTCCTTTTCTCTGCGCGGCGTTTCCCCGCTGCGGAGCCCTCCGTGCAGCAAGGAACGAGAAAGTGGCGGGTGGCAGCTCCTCGGGGCTTTTCTTCCCGGTACTGTCGGCGGATGGCTTACATAAGGCACGAACAGCAATAAATTCGTACTTCGGGGATGGGTGTGAACCTGAGACGCGGCACCCAAAAGGCTGCATTCCACCTGGACTCCGGTCATACAGCGATGCGGGTGCGCTCCCCGTACCCGGGGTGGGCCCCGCTCCGGCTGCTCCTGGTGTGCGATGTGCGGGCACGGAGCGCGCCCCACGCAGCGCCCGGGGCTACGGGCCTTCATTGGGCGGGAGGAGCCCGGCCCCTCCGCTGCACGGAGGTCTGTGGGTTTGCTGTAACCCCGCGGTCACTTTTATCCCCTTATCTCGAAGAACCGATCTTGCGGGATCAAATGATTCCTGCGGTTTTGTTGTTTTACCTGAAGTGGTAGTTTTATCATTCTTCTTTCCAAGCGTAACTTTTGTGTGTGTACGTGTGAGTACCTGTCAGCTATGAAAGGCTTCTTGGGTCCGGGGTTAGATTTAGGCTTAAAATAAACAGGAGAGATGCCAGGCGGAGGGGTGGTGGGCAGCGAGGGGTTTGTGAGCTGGCTGGCGAGCCGTGGCTTGGATGCCTGCTGGGAAGGGCTGAGGCAGATGAGCCTCTGGAGATGGATTGGGCTTGTCCTGCTCACTGAGCAGGAAAAATGCTCATGATCCAAACCCCTCTGCAGAGTGTGCGGGCTGCTCTTTGCCTCCTTCTAACATGATTGTCACAGGCTCACGATGTTTATTATTACAGCTAGTTGCTCTGTAAGCCATTCTTTTCTTACAAATAAAGAAATACTCTGCCCTTCAGCAAAGTGCGTTGGCTCATTTCATGGACAACAAAGACCTGGGCAGCAAGCACCTCTGATAACCATTCCCTCCTTCAGTGTCATGGTCCCCCATTGTAACTGCAAGGGGAAGTGGCATTTGTAAACATAGCTTGGTAGGAATTCTGACTTTCTTTGCTCCTCTGTGGGTGTCTGTACAGTCTGGTCCTGACCATCCCACTTAGGTTGTTGGTGAACAGCTGTTTGGTAAGACGTGCTGGGCTGGAAATTGTAGCCAGAGCTGCTCTGTCCTCGAGCAGTATCACTACAATGCTCTTTCATGTCAGAAGAACCGTTTGTATTAAGGGATAATTCTGCTTGATGTCAGCACAGTGATAACACATCAAAGTTGTGATGCCTTTATGTGATACCTTGAGAATCTTTTTGATATTGGGAAGCCAGGGGCTAAGGAATCAGTCCTCATTAGGCAGCTAGGTAACCTGAAGAGACTGTAAATGCAGGAAGCCCAGGTCCCTGCATCCTACCAGGCTTTCATGCATGAGGATAGGAGAAAGGGTGTGGCCAGAAGGCTTTTGCTGCTTGTGGTTTCTGGGATTCACCTTGGCTAGTGGTTCTGCTGCTGGCACGTCTGGTTGCCTTAGGGACATGGCGATTTGGTGGCTAGCTGGCCATTTGGTGTCCTTTAGACAAGTGTGTGTGAGGGAGCATAGCACCAATACATCCCTTAACACTTCACCAGTTTGCACACGGCTCAGCAAACGGTGCATCTCTATTGGTGGTTCAGTGCGCCACATCCCCTATGTGTGCTCTTGTAAATCTTGTTCTGAGGGGTCTGAGTATTGATACTGAAGGAAAATGGGCCTCTTTTGTACATGGGTAGTGGAGCATGCATGTGGTGCTGGATTTGGAAATAAGGATTTAACAGTGCCATTCTTCACCTAGCTTATTTGCTCTTAACTCCTCAAATGAGAAGGAGTAACAGATGTTAACTGTTCTGTCTAATCTCTGGGTGCTGAAAACTGGCCTCCTTGGGTTTCTTGGGTACTCTTACAGCAGTACCAGTAGGTTGGCTGTTGCTTTAACGGAGGTTGCACAGGAGCTGCATAGCTGTGTGTCAAGCATGAATAGACAAGATGCTTCTGACTTGTGGGCTGAATATTTTGCTTTTCTTTTTTCTTTTTTCTTTTTTCTTTTTTCTTTTTTCTTTTTTCTTTTTTCTTTTTTCTTTTTCTTTTTTCTTTTTTCTTTTTTCTTTTTTCTTTTTTCTTTTTTCTTTTTTCTTTTTTCTTTTTTCTTTTTTCTTTTTTCTTTTTTCTTTTTTCTTTTTTCTTTTCTTTTTTTTCTTTTTCTCTTTGGCTACCTTCTGTCAAGAACTAGACCAACACTAGAAATAAAGGAATCGTGTTCCCTTCCTTGCATGTTGTGTAGAAGGCAGAAGGATATTTCTTAAGGATGTCAAAATACTAAAGCTAGATCTGTATAGATGGATACCTATAGCCATTGTTTTGGAGGATATCAGGGTAATTATGACAATGTGGGTATCTTAATCTGTAAAGACACAGAGGCAGATGGGAAATACTGCTTGGTTCTGAAACTCCTTACTATGTGAAAGTGAGCTGTCTTGAGATGTTTCTCTTTCAGTATGACCTTGTTGCTTCATAATCTTGCTGAAGCACCTACTTCTCAGCGGTGTTCCACTTTTTAAGCAAAAGCTTTAGAAGAAGCATCAAGAGCTTCTTTAGTCAAGAATATTTTGACAGTTTGGAGGAATGACTTAAATTATTTCTAAAGTGGCTTGGGCAATGTGCAGGCTGTATTGGATTACTGAGTAAAATAGCTTCTTATGATATCTCTGATCATTCAGACTGTCAATTGCATGTGATTTTTTTCTAAGGAAAGTGGTAATTTTATACGTCTTCTGAAGTCGTTAGAGGCGTATTTCTTTCCAGCCATGAAGCTGAATGGAGGTAGGGAGTTGGTGGTAGGCCTGGAGCTACGAAGGAAAGAGTTCTATTTAAATAAGCAGCAGACTGGTGGTATAGTTTGGAGTATTACCCTTCTGATACACAGCATAGATTTAAACACAGTGTATCTTAGTTAAAAGCTATTCCTTGACTCAAGTGACTGTGTTAGCCTTGTTATACTATATTATCCTATCTTCTGTATTCTGTAGTCTAACCTGGTATGGCTAATGTCAAATACTGTCTGTTAGTAAACTTAATGAGCAATCCATGGCAGTGAACAAATACAAGAGCATCTTCTGAGGTCTTTGTGAGTATCTCAGGTATGAAGAGTAGTGAGCTAGTGAGATCTTGAATACCTGGTTCACTACAGAAACACATTCCCCCAGAGAAGAAATATATAGTAATAGTAGAGGATTGGGGGTGCTCCTCAGTAGCTTACAGGTGATTCACATGCTAAATTGGCATGTTTACTTTTTTAAGACTTAGAACTGGCTACAAGAGAAATGTGCTTCTAGTAGGTAAGCATCATGCCTTTGGGCCTGTCTATTAGGTGAAGGTCCTCTTGTTGTTTGAACTGCTGAAGACAATGAATTTTTTGTCCTTCCTACCCAACCATATCTTCAACTGAAAAGGACTAAGAGAACAGCTACTTGGACATTTCCTTTGTCCGACCTTCGTTTTACAGTTGGAAGTGATCAAGTGGAAACATGCTGCTTTCAGAAGGTAGATCCTAAAGCAATGTTGTGAAAAGAAATACTTCCCTAAGATACACGTATATATGGATTTCTCCTGAACAAAACACCTATTTTCCACCAAAACCAATTAGTTGCAACTCTGTATTAAATAGCCAATTCATTTCTAAGGAAAACAGGAATTAAGGCTTATGAAAGTGAATTTCAGTTTGTTCTGGATTAAAGCAATCTAGAACTAAAACAGCATTAGATATCTTTTGGAGGAAGGCTGAGTTGTAAAATTGAAGTTGGGTTGAGATTTTAGTAAAGTTGTCTAATCACTACTTTGAAAAATGTGATGGGGGGAAAAAAAAAGGTATAGATAATGCTGTAGATGGTTCCTGAGTTTTATTTGAAAGTTCCAGTTTCCACAATTTAGACTTGTCGGGTATCATTCGATTGGTAGAAAATTTTCTGGTCAAGAAACTTGGCCCCAATAACTGCTGTCTTGTTTGGAATGGATATTGGTTTCCATGTTGCTTATGAATTGGAGTTATATGTTTTTGAGAGAGAAAATAGAGAAGGATAGGTCCTTAGATTTATTTTTATTTTTTCCCCCCTCTACATTCTGCTGGTCTCTTATTCTCTACAGGACAGTAATCTTGAGTTCTCTGGGTAAACATCAGTGGCTATAGTTGGATATGCATCTGGAAGAGGTATCTGCAGATTTAAGAAGTTCCGTCAGAATATGAACAGACCTTATTATCTTTATATTTGATACTTTTGGCTTTCTAATAGATGTTTTGGAATACAATCCAAGGAACTTGTTTTAGTTCAGTGCTGTGCAGCAAATTGTTTGTGTGGTGGATAAACCTGAATAGAGCCCCCTTCCAGAAGGTCATGAGGGAATAATTTCAGATGTTTAGATCTCTTAATCTTTCTTGTAATTAAGGAACAAATTCATTTTTTGGTACCTTTTTTGAAAACATGACCAAGAATTATGAAGATCTTTCTTTTTTCCTGGTGTGACTACACACTGCAGCTGCTTTTCCCCAGTCCTGCAGAGAAACTGCATTTAGTATTTCAATTGAATTTAAAGGTGAGTGAAATCCTAATTGCTATAGCACACATGAAAGGACAAGCAATGAGTGGGTTGTCTGACCAGTATTTCTTTCTGGAAAAATGTTGATCATAATGTATACTTAATGTGTAAGATTTGTCTGTACCTGCACTTCTTTGCCATTATTCTCTCTAAGAAAGGTTTAATTTGTTTCTGCATCTGCTGCAGTTTGGATGTATTTATGATTACTTCTTTAGGGCTTTTTTCCTTTTCAAATCTACTTTCTGTGCAGTTGCACTATTGCAGAGTAAGGCTCTAAATCACGCTAAGGTTCATTTAATTTCCTGCCATTATCTTTTATTGGTCACTTTTTTATGAACTGAAGTACTGGTTGATAATAAAATTAAACTTATAGCTTTGAAATGGCTGTGGTAAGATGCGGTGGGGTCCAGATTTCATCTTATTCTTTGCCTCAAACTTCTCTTGGGCTGGCTTTTGCCTTTTATTAAAATTGTTTTCCCTGTCAGTCAGAGTGATGGATGGTAGCATTGGAAGGAAGCAGGTCAGTGCTGCTGAGGCTCCAGAAGTCCCCTTCTAACCATTTTACAGCCTATTGGAAATCACTGACCATGGCTTGACAGCGTGTCGTGTCTGATCTCTGCTTTGGATAGGGCTGGACATCAGGAAGAGCATAGATGGATCTGGACGAGTTGTCAGTAGGTGCTCCTGTGATGGCACTTCTCAGATCTTCTTCAAGCTGCTGTGACATCTTGCTGGTGCAGTACTCCACACGTGATCTTTCTGATCTTTGTAGTGGAAATCAGTGCTACCTTAGCTTGTATTAATCCTTATTAAAGTCTAATCTGCTCTTACTGCTTGGCTTTCACAGGGTAAAAAAGGAGTTGCCTTTGGGGTTGCTTTCATTCATGGGCAATTAGTATTGCTCTCTTTGCTCCCCATGTGCTGCTCCCTGTGCTTTTTGGAGATTTCATTTTTGTGGCAGCATTTGCCCTGTGACTTGCTTCTCCTGCTCTGCCAGCTACTGAGCTGATGACCTTTCTGAGGCTTTTCAGGGACCTCTGGGACCAGGCAAGGCCACCAGGCCTGGCTCCTTGCTATGCAGTCCATGAGCTGCAAGTGGGCTGTGGCCCGGTGTTCTTTCACACCCTTTGCTGTCCCACTGCCTGTCTCTCAGGTACCCTGGAGGGAGAGAGGTGGTGGGGCTGCGGGTGCATCAGGAGGAGGAGAAATGCCAATACCAGAGGCAGTGGTTGGAGGCACAAGGGCTGACAGAACTACTATGTGTTAGTAGGCAAGGCTGTGCAGGGTGTAGCAGTGAGGAAGACTATGGGGAGCATGGGGCTGTGTTCTGGGCAAGAGGCAGAGCTGTCTGCACAGGAAAGCTGCTTGCTGTGTGTCTTTTACATTACTAAGGCTATGTTGGAGACCAAAACAAGAGGAGTTGGTTATCACTGCTCTTTTTCCTTTGTTGCCAGAATTTAAACAACTGTAGGCTGTTGTAGCAGTTTGTATGATGGTTTGCTCCTGTGGGAGTACTCCAAGACAAACAGTTCACTTTGATCTGTTGTAATGGAAACGGTAATCCTGAGATACCGCTTCCTCAGGAATCTGCTGTGCTCTGCTGCCTGTGGAAATTATCTTCTGGTAGACATGCAAGTATGTCACAATCCAGTTGTGGCCACCAGGCAGGCTAAAGGTGATCTGTTATGTTTTACCTATGTGATATGCCCAGTGATTCATTTTGTCCAGAGCGAAATGCTCGTACCCCAGAGCTGTTTGCTGTTGCCTACAGTTCAGTAACCAAAAAAGGAAAATCTCTTCAGTACTCGCTTCCCTCTCCTCTCTCTGTTCATGTGACTTTTTCTCAAGCATACGCTGTATGAATTTCAGGGGGCAGTATTCAATCTCACATCATACAACCCACTGAAAGCCTTGATTTTTACCTTATTAAAAGAATTAGGTGTCCAATAAATCTTGAGATTGCAGTGCCATCTGGAAAGCATGAGAATGTTGTGCAGGTAACCCCAACCAAATCTGATACTCTGTTTTGTGTACAGACCTGGCTTTGGCTTAATTTTGCTGTCTTCTATGTCTTCTACTTGGTTTAGTTCATCATCCCAGCTCTAGATGCGCGTTCATGACACAGGTATTGCAGGTAGGAGAAGAAAGGGCCCTTTGTGGTCTTTCACTTGAAACATTTGGGCAGGAAAAGGACCCAGCCTCCTAGGTCAGACAGATCTCAAGGAAAAATAAGCATTAGCAAAGCAAAAAATTCTCTCAGAAGGTGCTTTGGAGGAAACGTGTGCCTTATGACCTGACTGTAATAGTCATGCCTGTAAAATGGTTCTGGATGACCTGTGTCATTAGTTTCTGACTCTGTACAGCGCAGGACGGTGCAGCTGACCTGATTTTAATGAAGACTCTGTGCAGGTGTATGGATGTGTGTTTCTCTTGATCATGGTGTTCATGGTTAGATGCGTCTGAAGGTTGCTTTTAAATCTGAGTGCTGAAGAAGGAACGAATTTCTTTTTTTTGCCTGTCACTTTTTTTTTTTTTTTTTTTTTTTTTTTTTTTTTTTAGGAAAAGTTCCAGTAGAACTTGCTTAGAACTACAGTCATGCGTTCATCAATTACACTACCCCTGTTAACCTTGCTATGTTACTTATTATTGAGTGATAAAACCTGTTTGAATTTCAGATGGAGTCTCCTGAGCCACCTTATTATGGTGCAAAATGAAGGGTTTTTTTAGCTTGTAAAATAGAAATAAATTACAAAAATTATACAAAAATACAAAATTATATAATAAGTACTGCAAAAGTTATAGAGGAACTACATTTATGGTGTACCATTTCTTGTTAACCATACTGAAAATAAGAAGCAAGAACAGCTGACTTACTGAACGATGACTTCCAGGAAGTAATGACTGCAACCCTTCACATAATTGGCTGCTGTGGGAAGCAAAAATGACTCCTGCACATTCAAGTAAACGGACTGTCCAGCCTGCTTAACTGACTCAGGGCTTATTCATCTGAGTTGCTCCATGTGTAGGATCTACCAGCAGTTCGCTGGTTCTGTGTTCTGTCAGAAGTCTTCAAGGTGCTGCTTGGACTCATTGCAAGTAGATTAGCACACGCTTTTTGCTTTGCTCTATCCATGTGTTAAACTAAATAAGGAGATGTGCTGATCCCCTTTCACTTTCCACTGTCTGTACTTTCATATGGTAAAAGATCAGTCTCTTGTGTGCTAGCCAGTTCCGAAGTATCTGCTTCCTGAAAAGCAGAGGAGTCTGCTCATGTTTACAGAGTACAACAGAAGTCTAATAACATTCAGTGATACCTCTTGCATGGCTCTGTTCTTTCAACAACCTGTCTTCTTTCAAGCCTTGCTGCTCTCAGCTTTTCCCCTCTGCTTCTTTTTAAGTGTAAAGAGGATAAACAATCTTAAGTGCTAGGTCAGATACAAGATTTAAAAGGAAAAAAAAAAAGTGTTCATTCAGTACTAAGATAAGCAGAAGTCTGAACCGAAACTAACTCAGCAATTAAATTACTGTTTGGAAAGTAGTAGAGTAAATGAAAAGACTTCAGTTATATTCTATTTATTGTTATTATGATTATTATTATGGAAGAAAAAGACCTATCATTGTTTTCTTCCAGATTCCAAACACCTTTATATTTCCATTGTTAACTTTAACTACCTGTGTTACTTAAAGGTGCATCCAGTCATTGTTGTCCTTGCTTCCTAGATGCACTGCAGTACAAACCTCTATACCAAAACACGTGATTAAGTTGACAGGCAGAAAATAACTCTTCATCCTTCGACAGTATTTATGGAGACATTTAAAATGTATACTAAAGACAAAAAAGTTTGTACCTTAACACAGGGTACTTGACACACTGAGATTGTAGCATTGCTGTTTGCGTTTTGATGGCACGGCATGCTTTTTCTCTTGGAAATCCCTGATTTGTTGGTTAGTAGAAATGAAAATGCAGAAACTCTTGTTAATAGGTGTTTTGTGCGTTTGGCAAATTGGTGTCTCTGTGTTGTTGGCATAAATGGCACCAGTTTCATGGAGACCCAGCTATATCACAGAAAGCTAGCTTGTTTGCTCTGTGTTCCAAGGAGGTAGTGGCATGTTTAAGAAGTTTATTTTGTTTCCTAACCTATGATGGCATTGCTTCCCAACAGACTACTTGAGGTTAAGAACCAGCATAATAGGATTGTATGCATTACGTGCCTTCTTAAGGCTGCCGTTGTATATTGGTGCATTCCTAACTGCCAAAGAACAGTGCATAAAATTAGTGACATTTGTAATAGCATGACAGAAAATAGAACAAAAGCGTTGATCTCAGATTCTCTCTCCTCAAAGCTCATGTGAAATGTGAGCAGATGCACTGTGCAAATCTATGGGGAGCCCAGTGTGGATGGCGAGCCACCTGTTCAGCGCTGCTCCCCCAGAGCTGCTTTGGGGAGCCTTCAGCCACCACACACCCTGCCTCGGTTCCTCCCTGGGCAGGCTGCTGTGAGCAGTCCATGCAGCCCTGCCTTGGTTCAGCCTGCTGTGAGCAGTCTGTGCAGCCCTGCCTCAGTTCTTCCCCGGACAGCCTGCTGAGAGCAGTCCGTGTGCATCAGCAGCTCAGCTCATCGGATTACAGTGACTCTGTTGTAATCCTTTAATTGCCAGCCACTTCTGGTGTCATGATATTGAGGTATGGGTCATAACTGTGCTGCTTGTACAATGCTACTATTGCTGTCTTTAACCTTACCTGGAGGAGGATGGAGTCCCCATGCAGACTTGATCAGATGGCTTAATTGAGAAACAGCCAAGAGTACCTTGAACTACCCTGTTCCATATACCTGACTGAAGATACTGAGCGTCCATTTAAATGAAGTCCAAATGGTCTATCAACAAACTGCTGTTAAAACCAAAACCTGTGCATCACAGAATGACTTGGGTTGGAAGAAACCTTAAAGCTCACCCATTGCCAGCCCTCTGCCGTGGACAAGGAGGGACTCCTCCTGCTTTGCCAGGTTGCCCAAAGCCCTGCCAAACCTGGCCTTGATGTCCTGCAGGGATGGAGCTTCCAAAGCTTCTCTGGGCAGCCTCTGCTGGTGCCTTACCATCCTCTGAGTAAAGAATTTCTTCCTTTTATCTGATCTAAACTCGCTCTCTGTTTAAAGCCATTACCCCTTGTCCTATCACTTCACTCTAACAAAAAGTCCCTCTCTAGATTTATTGCAGGTCTTCTTTAAATACTGGAGGGTTACTTGAGGTCCCTCAGGACTGATAAAATGTGACTATGAAAATGTTACCTTATCAGGTTTCTATTGGGCCTGGGAGGTTAGGAGATCTTAGAGCTGGGGGGCTTACTGGTTTTGCTCCAGCCCTCCTTTGAGTCTCCTCACTGCTTCAGATGTCTTCTGCGAAGGCATTATCATGTTAATCATTCTGAATAAAGACATCTTTGGGAGGCACAAAGCATGCGTTTGCAGAGATGTCTCTAGTACTGCAAGTGAAGAAAAATATAAAAAAGTTAATGACAGAACTGGAGATAAGGAGGAAGTCTGTATTTGTGTCAAGCTGCAGTGCTTCATCTACCTGTGAACAGAGCAGAACACAGGGAACTGAATACTGAATTTTGTGTAGCTCTGCCTGGTTGTACACAGTTACAGGAAACATAGTGCTTTAGTTATGAGACTAAAAATGTGTTTTTAAAAAATCTGGTCCAGTTTATGCATATCACAGTGGGCTGCAGTGAGGCGTGGAACACTTCAAGGCTAAAGAGAGAATGTGGGTAACTGGCCAGCGAAGAACAAGTAGCTAACGTGTAACATTTGCCTGTTGGCTTTTGCTTCTATCTTAGAGCGTCCCTGGGAGACCTTTCTGGACAGACAGCAGAACCGAAGGGTAATTCCTCAGCCTGTCCCACCTTGCCTGGCAGCGCAGCAGATTACTGAGAAGAAAGGAAGGCAATGGGACAGGTCAAGGAGATGCTGGCAGGCAGCCGGTCACTCAGTGGAGCTCTGTGCTGCTTCCTGACTGCTACAGGATGGCTGCTGTGTAACCAGGGAAGTCTTGGCTCAGGTTGGAGGGAGCAGACTTCAGGGGACCACAGCAGTTTTCACACTCTTCCATATGGGCTTCAAGAGGCATGGGATGGAAAGTATCCTGTGGAATTAAATCCATAAAAGAATTTTAGATTGGTGTTTGCTGTTCAGATGCCAAGGTTAGTTTCCCTTTTAGCTGCTGTCTCACTACAGAGGTGCTTGTGGGTATGTTTATGTGACTGTGCATACAGGCCTACATGTTTGTTCTGCACACTGTTATAATTTGAGGCGCAGAGCCTCTTTAGGGTAGTTCCTTTTATTTATAGACTTGAAGCTGCTTTGCCTCCAGCTGGCAGAGGGAAGAGATAATGCTGGCCCCATCCTGACGTAATCCGAGTTGCCACCAGCGATGACCTGAAGTGTTAAAGTTTCTTTTGCTGGGCCATGTGGAAATCCATACGATACTGTGACGTTAGGAGCCTGATCATTGCATCCTTCCTGGTGATCAGAGCATAAGGAGTCTGTCTTCATATTTCACTGCTGTTATCTTAGTCAGTGTTGAGCCCTGAGTCCCAGATCTCCCATATTGCAAGTGACTGCTCCAAGAATGAGGTAATGGAGTATTTAGGGACAAATCTCCCCCTCTTTTCTTGGTTGGTGAAGTGTTCTGCTTTTCCCCAGACTTAATGAATATTTAATTATTTACAGGGTGAACATGAATCCATTGCCTGGTGGTTAAAGCACTCACTGAAGAGATGGGTTTCACTGTGTATTCCAGCAAGCGTGCATTTCTCTTCTAATTTTTTAACGAATGAAAAAGGTGAAAGGGGGAACAGCTATAAAAGAAGATGTCTGTTGCCTTTCTGAAGTGAGAATACTCATTTATCTGGAAGGGAAATAGTCAGAGAATACCTTGTTCTTTCATTGCACGCGATCATATAGTATTAAAAAAAAAAAAAAAAGACCAAACCTTTCCTTTGCGTGGATTTTTATTTTAATGTCTTACAGGTGTATAAGGCAATCTCTGGAAGATTGCCTCTATGAACAAGTGTTTATTCAGAGCTGCTGAAAAAGTGCATGAATGAATGTTTGTTTGCATGAACCTTTGCTCAGGTTATTCTTTCTGCAGTACTGGATTAATGCAGCACATTTGATGATCCATCACATGGTGATTCTACTTTCTGGTTGTTTGAGTTGCAGATTTGCAGTCAGCTTTCATTGCAGCCACCAGAACTTATCCCAGAAATATTCCTGACTTATTTTATATCTGTAAAGAGTAGTGCTTTTTTTTATTGGTGATTTTTTGTTGGCTTTTTTTGTTTTGTTTTGAGGATTAAAAAGTTATCTCAACTAATGTTTAAGGAGGAAAGAAGGGAAGTAGGTTTGCAGATATTGCTGAGGCAAATCTGCAGTTGTTAATCAAACAACAATGAATATGTTGGGGTTATTGATAAGCTGAATGGTTATAGAGCCATTAATACAGTTGTAAGAAGAAGAAAACTGAGCACCTCTTTATTGGTCATGATGGTTGATCAGATTATTTCCATTGCAGAACTGTTTTATAGGACAGCAGGCAGCACCTCAGGCAGCCAGAGCACCTAAAGATGTTGGGCTTTACGTGGGTATATTAAAATACCTGTTCTTTACCTGTACTACTTCAGCTGCCTGTGATGAAGTCAGGTTGTTTGAACAGCTGTGTGCAAAGCATTGTAGCTCCAAATCAGTGGAGGAGGTGGGAAATGTCCATGTTCTTCTCTACTTAATTTTGAAAGGGAGTTTAAGACCCTTCGGGTATATTTTTGAACTTGTGCACTGGCGTGTATTGTGTTGGAAAGAATGATTTGTATTTAGCTCTGTCCTGCGTGCCACCAAGTTTCCAATTAATTTATGGAGTTATTCATTTGATTACTTCTTTTTTTTCCTCCAGTTGTAATTGAATGTTGTATTAAATGAAGAGGTAATGCATCCTGAATCCGTAATGGTTCCTACTGGATAAGAATTTTGCTTACAAGCATATTAGAAATACTGTAAATAGAAGATAAATGTATGTGAAGACCTACTAGGAAATTCATTTCCTGAACTTCATATAATACGTTGATCTCTTGAGTTGTAACAATAGACTTGAAGCAGACGTGCTTGTTACAATTATGTGGCTTTTTTTCTTTCTTAGCATTGCTTGCGTTAGGGGATTTGAAAACAAAATTAACTGCAACTGCTTTTTTTTAGATACCATCTCTGAAATTACCTTTTCCCCAGTAAGATATCGGTAACATGTGAGACCATGAGATTAACTTCTTCTGGGGAGCCTTTGCCTTGTGTATATGCCTATCTGTGAGATGCTTTGAAGGAGATGCTTTTTTTATAAGTTGCAACTTGCACCTTTTATAGTGTGCTGGGGATTCAGATCAATTACTGGGGCCATAAGGGTCATTATTCAGATTGCAGTGTTTATAACATTGGAATTATCCTTTTGAACTTCATCTCAAGAGTCTGAGATTTTGGGTAGAAGTACCTTTTGTATTCTTGTGCAAATAGACCTGGCAGTGGAAAAAGCACTGAGTCTTTCCTTCCCCAAGATTGGGACAAAACTATTCTTTAACTTGGTCAAGTGCATTTAATTTGAAGTGAAGAGGATCTTTGTTTCAGGTGACAGAATGCACTGACGAGAGTTGCTAAGTCTGCAGGAGTTTAGAAGGTGGCTGAAGGTAGTCTTGGATTTTGATGCAGACTTAATAGAGCTAAATGAGTATTGGTGAAACTCATGTTTTCCTTTAGTCCTGGTTTCAGCTGGGACAGAATTGATTTTTCCTTCATAATGGAAATTACCTTCATCTGGTATGATGCTATGTTTTGGTTTAGGAGAAAAACAGTGTTGCTGACGTGCTGATGTTTTAGTTGCTGAGCAGTGCTGCAAAGAGCCAAGGACCTTTCAGTTTCTCAGCATCTCATGGTATCCTGCCATTGAGAGGGCAGCAGGGAGCACAAGGAGCTGGAAGGAGAACCAGGACAGCTGACCCAAACTGGTCAGAAGGATATTCTGTACCATATGACATCATGCAAAAAAACTTGAAAATGGTGAGGAATCAGCTGGGGTAGCAACCACTGATAGGGGAATATCTGGGCGTTGGTCGGTGGGTGATGTACAGTTGTTCGTCCATCACTTGTTTCCTCTGTGTGTGTGTGTATCATTATCATTACTATTATCTTAGTAATGGTTTTATTTCAACCCATGAGTTGTACTTTGTTTTTCCGACTCTCTTCCCCCATCCCACTGGTGGGGACCGTGTGAGTGAACAAATCCATGATGCTTAGCTACCTACTGGGATAAATCACAACACCTTCATGAGCTTTATTTTCCAGTCATAGTTGGAAATGGCAGTAATGGCCAACATCTGGTCATTGATGAAGAGTCAGGCCGTGTTTATTTGAGCTTGGGGTTTTTGAGCTGGTGGCCTGGGCACCGCTGGAGCTGTGCCTCAACTGATGGGGAGTATAGATATGTATAGACATCTCAACTCTCTGTAATGAGCCTTGGTTATGAGATAAGCTTGAGACCTGCTGCTGTAGAATTTCAGTCAGTTAAAGCATTAGGCTTTGTAGTTCATTCAGTGCTGTGAATAGTTGCTAACAAACGCAGGGCTAGAGGAGTGAATGAAGCAGTATTGCTTTTCTAAGCAGTATAGTAGCTGCTGTGTGTGTCCTGTTATGCACAGCCTTGTTTACTTTACGTACATGAATTTGTTGACCTCACCAGGGCTCTTAACCTTCCCAGGGCCACTAATCTCCATAAATGTCTACAGGATTGGGCTTAATTTTGGCATGGAAATATGCAAAATGAATGAATCAAACTGTGAGTCATCACTTCATACAGCCAAATGTTCTGACCTAGTCCCACATCCATGTGCCAGCCTGGTGCTTGCATGAGAGCTGGTGGGTTCTGTCCATGCTTTGGGAATCCTGGTTTCATGGGAGTAAGAGTGAACTGCAACAAAGGAAGCATAACAGTGAATAAGTATGCTGAAGCAAAGCTCACAGGACAGAATTAATTTA
The DNA here is from genome assembly GCF_951394365.1 of Tetrao urogallus. Taxonomy (NCBI): domain Eukaryota; kingdom Metazoa; phylum Chordata; class Aves; order Galliformes; family Phasianidae; genus Tetrao; species Tetrao urogallus. The sequence continues at coordinate 160,748,055 of NC_136813.1, read as the reverse complement.
GGCTGCTGCAAGGATTATACACGTGCTACAGAATTTTTTCTACAGCATTCAGGATGCCTTTTGAAAACTGCAGTGGGGATTTCTTAAATTTGCAGAATGTTGTTCTCCTTTTTGTACCTTTAGCTTAACCAAGTATTGTATAATAAGGTCACTTTTAAAACTTATTGCAGGCAGTGAGTTGTTGAGCTAATGCAGAAGAGTGATGTGAATGTTGCTTTTGTTCCCGTGCTGTAAAATGCAAAAGCACAAATGTGGTAACTACAAGGTACTTTTTGATATTTTAATCTCTTAAACCTTTGAAATGTTGGTGTGCTTGAAAGGACTTCTAAATCCTTTGGATACTCTGTGCTGCTTCATATTGTGTTCAAAATCATAGCAGATAAAGGAAGAGTGATCAGAAGGCTTAGTGTAGCCAGAGCATCACGACCTGTTATGTAAAACAACATTTGGCAGGGCCTTCCCAGCTGCTGTAAATGAACGTTAACAGCATTTTATTGGCTGCTTCCACTGCCTTTATTACATAATATGAATATTTATGACCATATTAATATGTTTAGCTGTGAAATTGCAATATTGATGGAATAAAGGTTCTGTAGAAGAGTGAATGAGCTGAATGATATTTGCATTGTGAACAACAGAGGTGTAAATATTTAAAAGCTTTGTAATCGTATTTGAAAGAAGGTTGCTGAATTGCTGTACAGATATTGCATGCTATTTCCCTAAATATTTTCACAGGGAAAGCACTCTGGTGATGGGATGGTGTTGCTGAATATTGTGTAAAACAAAAATCACTAACTGGGAAGTGATAATTTTTTTATTTTTAACACAGATCACTGAATCTGTAGGCAAGATGCTCTGTAGCCTTGAACAGACTCTGCCTACTGGGTTAAACCACAACGCCGTTGTGAGCGTCATTTTTTGGTCATAACTGGGAATGGCCAAGCCAACATCTGGTAAAGAGTCAGGCCACGTTTATTTGAGCTTGGGAACCATAGAACAGAAAGAGTTTATGAGAACTGCCTCTGTCTGGAGAGCTGGTTTGTGTAGGATCTGGGGCAAGCTGTGAGCCAAATTGTTCTTCTAATGATTATTATTTTTTTTCAGTGACCAAGATCTTCCTTTCTGCCTTTTGCCCCTCTTCATCACAGTCCAATACAATTCCTTGTTGTGACCAGATAGTGTTGTACAGCTGGACTCTGCTTGCTTGTGCCATCCTGTTACTGTTTGCACACTTGTTTGTTTTCCGACCATGCTTGCAATGTGTGGAAAGGTGATATGCTTGGTCAGGAGATGCACAAGGAGCTGTAAGGTGTTTCCTTCTGGAGCACCCCAAGTTCTGTAGGTATCTGCACATTTCTAACAAGCAGGTATGTGGAGGCCTGACACTTGCAGTCAATGGCTCCAGAGCCTATGGAATTTACAGATATCACTGATTCTGAGCTTCTTTGCCATTCTGCAGGATAAATAGCTTGGTTAGCTACAGGCTTCTGGAAGGCTGAGCTGGAAAAGGCGCTCATGATTTTATTGTGAATGAGTTGGGGTTTCTGGTCATTCTTATCTTGCATGCAAATGTCAGTTCTACATACGATAGCCGGTCTAAAAGCTGCTGTCCTGTGTGTCTTGTCTCTGAGTATCTCTACTAAAGTTTCTGAGAAATAAAGCTGTTGGTGGAAGACCCTTCTGTTTACAACAGCATTGTGGATACTAGTACCAGCTGTGTTGCATGCTTTTACACTACACCTATTTCTGAATAAATACTTCTTTTGGTTTCTGCTGCTACCCTTACCACAACCTCATGAGCTGGTATCAGAGGCAGCTGCATGCAAATGTAAGTATACAGAACATTGGAAAAGTAAAGATAAATGTGTGCAGGGTGTGTGGAGTGCATTTAGATTCAAGAAGAAAGTGTAGATTAACATATTTTTAACAATATTTTATCCCCAGGCCAGTTTGCTTTATCCACTTCAAAGCTCCAAATGGGCTCTCTCCCTTGTGGGCATTAAATGTGTATTGTTCTGGGTAATGGTATTGTGCAGCGAAGTAACATTCACAATAGAACAAAGAAACCTTGATTTGGATAGGAGTTTCAATGGCATTTTTTTGCTTTGTGTAAGTGAAACTTGCATTAAATAAGATAAATAAATAAAACAATGGATAGGGTGGAGGAAATTTGGAAGAAGCACATCTGTTTACAAAGTTAAGTGCCAAGTTGACAATAAACCAGTAATTTTTACTCTGGAAACTCTTGAAATAGGATTCTCCTTCTCCACATTCCTGAGTAAGAAAAGATATTTTAAGAAAATATTTTTCAGCTTTTTCAGTGATCAGGTTTGGAGTTTTTCTTGCTTACTTCAGTTTTTCATACATGAAATACCTTCATTGCAATGTAAATTTCATAGCGCTCTGTTTATGCTTTTTTTTTTTCCAGATTCGTACATGCATTGTAATTGTGTTCCTTCTTACTCATCTCTGTGAATAGTTTATATGGTCAAAATACAATGCAGTTGGTGTTTTTTTTTTTTTTTTTTTTTTCTAAACATTGAAGTATGATAGTAAATCTTTTCTGGCCTTTTCAGGGGTCTGCATTGCTCTTTGTTGCAGAGATCTTGAAGACTGTTTACACAGTCTCAGCAAATTGAGTGTGCAATAAATTTTGAGACTGGCACTGAAGGAATAATATTCAGTAGGTTCAAAGGATTCTTAACTTGTCACTGAAATGACCCTTTGCAAAAATGCAAACTGTAGTCTCCTCTTAATTTCAGTCACTGGTGAGAGAAAGCCTGCATGGCAGATTTGAAATCGTTTTGCTTTTATGTCTTATTTATTGGCTTATTGCGTGCAATTAGACAATGCATTAATTTCCTGTCTTAAAAGAATTTTTTAAAGGAGCACCTTAAAAAGATGGCTGTGATGAAGCTTTGGCCTTCTGTGCTATGCCTGCCCTCTGCAGTTTGGGTGCCAAATCCAGCAGTGACAAAAGACAGCTGTTTTCTGGGATAGTTTTCTGTTGATTCTGCTCCTTGTTTGGGCAAAAGAACTCTCCGACATGGGTTAAAATGCTCCATTTTCCTAATTACCCATCTCTCCAGTATTGTACAGCCTCATGCTCATTTCTATCTAGACAGTGCTTTCCAGAGCAAAATCCATAGTGTTTCTGTGGCGGACCTAATAAAAACACAGTAAATTCAGGAGAAAGCTGGCACTGATTTCAGTGGACTTTTGGCTGGGTTTCTGCAGAGGAAAGGCATAGCCTTTTGTATCAAGTAATTGATGTGAACTTCATTAGTCAAAACTTATTCTGTGTTATTTTAAAAATATTAGCATTCCAGTTTTATGGAATAAACAGAAAATTCTGCTTCAAGTGAGGAATGCAGTGCATCTTGCTTATGGAGATGCAAAGGATATATAACAGTGAACTGAGAACTTTTAAAAATTGAATGCTCTGACCCACATCTTGCTTTCTTTTTGCTGGATCTTATACAAGTAATTCATTAGCAGAATAAGGCTGTTGTCCTTCTTCCCCTTGGAACGACCTCAGCTGGCACATGGGAGCCTTTACCTCTAAAAAGAGGCAGGGACATTTTGTTGCATTCATAGAATGTGCAGCTAAATTGTTCTTGCTGTTGCCTGGCTTGACCATGACTTGTTTGTCAAAAGGAGGCTGGGTAACGTAACTTCTGTGAGGTTGATGCTAGTAACTTGAGAGGGTAAGTCTAGAGTGTCTTTTTTCTTTTTTTTTTTTTTCTTCTGAATATCAGTTCATGGCCATTGCCTCCTGTCCTTTCCGTGGGCATTAATGAGTAGAGTCTGAATCAGTCATCTGTGCTGCCCCTCCCCAGCCTCCATCAGATGTTTTATAGACATCATTTGGATACGTTTGAGCCTTCTCTTGCACAGGATGAACGTTCCATCTCTGTCAGCCTCCCTGTTACGTCAGATGTTCCTGTGCTCTTGTGTCCCCTTTGCTGAAGACTCTTGCTCTAGTATGCTGGTTGTACTGAGGAGCTCAGAACTGGACACAGCACTCCAGATGTGATTTAGCATTGCTTGGTAGAGATGAAGGATCAACTTGTGCTACCTGCTGGCATAGCATTAATTCCTAGTGCAGGCTTGAGAGGCTGTAGATTTTTTTTCCAAAAGGACATGTTGTGGGCTTATGGTCAGCGTAGTGTTCACCAAAACCCTCAAGATGTTTTTTCTCTAAGCTTCATTCTAGCTGGTATGTGTACTGGTGCCTGGGGTTATTCCTTCCCTGGTGTAGGATTTTGCATTTGTCTTCGTAATACTTGGTGGAGTTCCTATCAATTTCTCCAGCCTTTGAAAGTCCCTCAGAATAACAGTACAATCACGGTGTATCAGATGTTCTTCCCAATTTTGTGTCATCTGCAGACTTGCTGAGGGAGCATTCCGATTAAATATCCAGGCTACTAAGATATTAAATAGTACTGGCTACAGAATTACTTCTTGGGTTGTGTGACTGGCCTCCAGCAGGACTTCATCCTGGTGATCACAAGCCTTTGAAATCAATAATTCAACCAGTTTTCAGTTCACTTCACTGTCCAGTCATCTAACCCAGACTTTTATCAGTTTTTCCATGAGGATATTGTAGGAGGCAGTACTGAAAGCATTACTGAAGTCAAGGTAACGTTCACTGTTCTTTCATCTGCCAAGCCAGTAATCTCATTTTTGAAGACTGTGAGATTGGTCAGGCCTGATTTTCTTTTTTTTTTCTTTTTTTTTCTTTTTTTCATGAATACATACTGACTGTAATTACCTTCTTTTCTTTACTATGTTTAGAAGTAACTTCCAGAATTATTTGCTGCTTCTCCTTCCCTGAGATCAAAGTGAAATTGGATGAGCTGTAGTTTCCTGGATCATCTTCCTTTTTCTGCTTGAAGATTCTCCTGTAGCTTCAGATTCAAAGCACTCCTTGCTAGGTTGGCCAGAGATGGTTTTGCCTCCTGATGCTCTTGCCACCAGCTTAAATTAAATTGAGATTCAGGTTCCCCAAGGAGGAAGTCTTTAAGCCTGTCTGGGCAACCTGTTACGTTTTTCAGTCATCCACGCAGGGAAGAAGCATTTTTAAGAACCTTTTTGTTTGCTGGTGTTTTTTTTCCTTCTTAGGAAGTGCAAATGTATTTCCACAATCTTAACTGGTTAAAGGTTGCCCAAGTCTTTTACCATCTGTCTTGAAGATTACCTTCAACCTGGGGGATGTTTTTGTACAAAGTGGCACCACTTACTCTCCCTACTGGAGAACATGGAAGACTGAGGAAGCTCTGCTGATGTCCTTTTGTATCCAGTGATTCATGGTCTGCCAATTTTTTCCCTGCTCACCAATCTAAACACCAGGATTACAATCTTAGAACTGATGGCTGGCATGTATTGGTGAGTGTTTGTTGCTCTTCTGGAAGCATTTTGTCAAACCAGGGCAGCTTAAACACAAGCTGGCTGTGCTGCTGTTGTATCTTTCTGGAAAGACCTGAGAAAGATTAATGTTGCTTATAAAACTCCCAGTGACTGTTCTTCAAGTCATCTGTCTAGATTAGGAGATTTGGTTGGTTTGGTTTTCCCTAGATTTCCAATTTAAAATCAGTTTCTCTCCTTGATCCAAACAGAACAGAATATGTGATGCCGATATACCAGCAGAGAACATGTGCTTAGGATGGATGGATATATAGAGCAAATTAACTAAATATAATTCAACTTAGATTAAATATTGAAGCAATCAAGTAAGTACTAGTACATAGCTATTGAAAAAAAATTTGTTAATGAACCTCTTTAGCTGAGCAGTGATATTCCTCTGTAAGCTTTTTAAACTGATCTTGTACTGAATAATTCCGGAATAAGTTCTGCAAGGTGGATTTAAGACAAGAGCGTCCCAATGACATGCACTATTATCTTTGCAAGAATTTTCTCTGGGAGTAACAAGAAAATCTAAAAAATAGTAATCTGTGCATCTTCCATGTTAACTGAGCCCTAGAAATTCATGCCTACAAACCAAATGAAATTGGAAACTTTACACGTCTTGTCAGCAAATAGCAAGCTATCAGTCACAGCTACAGATGAAAGCTAGCACGACCTACATCTGTCATGTTGTTACAATGGTGCCGGCATTACAGTTCCATTGTTTAGATCTAGGGTCAAGCCTGCTGAGACCTCTTTTTATTCAGCTCTGAATGTATCCATTTTTATTAAGTTTTTCAAAGCAGTATGAAAGACTCAGTGGGGTAAGATGTGGTGATGTTGAACCTAAGTTAGTCCTGCAGCTATCGAACTATCTCATGGTCACAGATGGTCACTGCAATTGTCCACACCAGTCTACCACCGGAGCTGCTATTGAAAGGGCACAAAACTGGTGGTACAAAGGGATGCCTTTTTTTCCCGCCAATAAATGAGTCTACTGTTGCTCCAAGCTGGCATTATTGAAGGTTTTGTGCAGGAGAAGAATAGCTGTTGACAAACCAGTTTCCATGCTAAAAAATGCTACTCTTATTCCTATACTTAGAGATCTTTCCTTGGGTGAATAATGCTGTCTGACTAATACCAGAGTGGCATTTGCAAACTATTTTCATTGATTATGTGGATGATGGCAGTACTGGGAGGCCTAACACTGACAGCAGTAAATGCAAGCTTGTTAACGTGCTAAACAAGGCATGCTTCTGTTCTATAATTCCATTAGAGGAAAATCTCTTTGACTGTACACTGTTAAAAACACCAGGGGCATTAATTGCTCAGTTTCTATGTTTAATCCTCAGATGTTAAGGTGTCTTTACACAAATTGAAGGAGCTCAGCTAGTTGTCTCGCTGAGTTATCTAATGTGACTGACCAGGTACCACAGGCCTTACACTTCATGCTTAAACATTTTCAGTGTTAGACCTAGTGAATCTTCCAAGTCATTCTTACTGATTATGTGAATGTGCGTTTTGCTTTGTCCTTAAACAGAACTGCTTCTTCAAAGCATTAACTACCATCTTCCTCTTTTTCTAGTATGATGAGCTGAAAGCCTCCATACAAACAGTCTGTGTTTGTTGGCAGCCTGTGAAGGTTCTGGTAAGATTAAAATAGTTCTTGCCTGAAAGAACAATGAAAAGCAATAAAGCTGATTTCTCTTGTATAGGATCCTTTGTGGCCTGTGACAGATCAGTTTACTGCTGGCAAGGGAACCCTTAAAATTCAAGTGACCACTGTGGTGAAATGGCTGCCTGTTTCTGGACAGGAAATATCAGACCTCTGTGGAGACTAGCTCAGTGATTCACCCCCCAATGTTTAGAATTTGTACTTCAATATTAGGATGTGAGAGTAGGGTGGGCTGTGTGTTGTTTTTTTGTTGTTGTTGTCGTCCTTAACCTACCAGAAGCTGTCCATTGGTCAGCCTCATGTGCTGTAGTGGAATTTTTCAGCCCCCGGAGGCCCTCTATGACTTCTGAATGGCCTGTTGCCCCAGGAATTTCATAGCTCTCTGAGTACATGAATGTTTGTTTGTTCGTTTTGTCCTTTCATCTGGCCTGGGAGTCTGCTGTTACATGAAATGTCTCAGCCAGGCAGGTTTAAGTTACAAAGAGTATATTTCTGTATGTGAGAGGTATTGAACCTGGTAATGTACTTTGGCTTGCAGTTACTAGAATTAAATATTCCTGTGCCAAAGATGGAACGGCAAAGGAGAAATATTTTTCCCATAAGATGAAAATCATTTGCACAAGGGTGGGTCTGGCTGTTCCAGAAAGAAACTTCCAACTTTCTTCTGCTTGGATTATTCAGTTAACAGGAGAATCTAAAGAATGAGACTTCTTGCCAGGAGAGAGATGGATATTGATGATTTTCATGATTCTGAAAGAACCAAAAGGAATTTGACACTGACCTGAAGCAGGGTCACTTAAGCAACCAGTCATTCTTAATGACTTCAGTCAATGTCCCCTTGCTTCATTTGTCATTGCTTTCTGCTGCCTTGTTAGGGCTGTGCTCTAGTGAGTGTTATTTTTCTCCTTTCTTACAGTGTACTGCATGCAAATGATCCCTAGGCAAACTATGTAAATCATTTAAATTTGTCAGTAGTGACTTCCTGGAAGCTGCGTCCTGATCAGGTGTGGGGTGAGGGCAGCTTCTAGACTGGTAGTTTCCTTTCTCATAGCTGGTCAGCATTTAGCATGATGTCAGTGTACTTTATGCTGTATATGACTCAGGCAGGAGCTTTTCCCTATTGTTTCTTTTATAACAGGTGCTGCTAGACTAAGCAGTAAATGTTCTTGAGCCAAGCAATACATATTTCACAAATTTAAAATCCAGCACAGAAATAATTGGCCCCTGTAGGCTGTGGACGGCAGAGCAGTGAGGCCTGAAAGCAGGGAGCTGGGTCTGATGCTCAAGTGACTTGAATTGAAACCTTGCTGCCTCACTGAGAAATGGAATCAGCTTTTGTAAGTATTGGGAATAGCCATAGCTGCTTCAGCAGCCCTTGTTGCACGCAGTCCTGCTGTGGGTCACATCACTTATCTGCAGCACTCAGACCTGTCAGACGTTGTGTATGGATGCACTGTTCTGACTCATTTCAGCATCCTGGGACTGGAAATTAGGCCATCAGTGAACTGTTCAGGCTCAGGTCATGTTTAATTTCTAGTCTAGGTAATGCTGAAAGAGAATAGCTTTGGATTTTTCATAGTCACTCATTGAACAGAAGTGTTCAGCCTCACAGCTGGGAAGGAGTTGAGGTCTCTCTCTGCCAAATGATGTGAAATGAGGGAAAGGATCTTGTACATGTGTCCATGAGTAACCGTAAGTGCTTACCGAGTTTCATTGTAAGGTGGTATTTTGTGACTTGCTTTGCACGTATCTAAGGATAACTGAAGGAGCTGATTCTGGAATATGGTAGCTCTGCTGGGGGATAGTTCCTGGTGCACTTAGGCTTGTAGAACACTTAGACTAGTGGTGGTACTTCCTGAATGGTTTCGGATATGGCTACAGTCAGATGTAACAACAAACTCAAAATGCTGTTAAAAGATTTAAGGGGCTGGGTGTAGCTTGTGTTGTTGTTTCCTTCTGTTTTTCAGCTTTACATTACAAATAAAGAAGTCTATCCAAATAGATTTCCACAGGAAATATAGCATTTAATAAAAATGTGCTTACTTCATAAATTATATTGAGGCTTAAGGTAACAGCAGCCTTCTGAAAAAACAAACTGGCTAAAGATTTGGATGCTTGAAGAGAAACCTTCCTACTTTGCAAGGAAGGACATGAGCTGAAAAGCTGCTCTCTCCATGTTAGGGTAAAGTCAATTTGTTGCTGTTTATGCTGCAGAATGAACCTCATTTTCGTTTGCCCCAGTTTCATAGGAATGCTTAGCTACTTAGATATCTAATGTGATTCTATATGCACATCCTTAATTATTTTAGTGCTTTAAAATGTTACTTATCTAAGTGTTACTGACTATGCAACTCCATTTTTAGTGCTTTTAAATGAATGTGCTTTTAAAACTTAGTTTGCAATTCAATACATGGGTAAACTTTTTGGTTGTAAAATGATTTCTGAATATTTACCAAAAGCAGAATGATATGGGATAGTAGTTGAAAGCATCCCTAGTCTTTAGAGAAATACCACGATCTATGACTGATTTTAAACATCTGACAGCCTTTCTGTATGGCCATCATAATTTCCTTCAACACACTTATTTCTAGCGACCTATCCTGCATTATGGCTTTTCTTTGCAAGAAAAGGAGAGATTCTGCCCAAGGTAATTATGTTTGCCCAGACCATTTCTATATTATCTGGGAGCCTGAGGGATGCTTTGGCATTCCAACTTGGCATCGGGAATGGAGGATCCTGGAATTCATCAGCTTGGGGCTGTCACTAGATGAGAGCTTTCTGAGGGCTCCTGGGACTTTGTGAAAAGCTACTAAGAGGGGATGCAGCCAGAAAACTGGGCAGGCAAACCTGTTGACAGTGGGCTCACATTTGCTGTTGTACCTCTTCTGGAAAATGTTTGCAGAATTGCTCAGCTCACAGAACTGAAATGCAGTGCAGTCAGGGTGCTGTGTGTCTCAGCCTACTATTTATTTTAACTACTGAGACCATTTTTCACCACTCTGTGATGTTTCCATTCTTTTATGTTCGCTCGCTTTGAATCCTGTCTCTCAAAGATAGCTGTTGCTATCCTCTTGCCTGAGGAATGCTGGCAGATCTTCACCTCGGAGCTCTTCCACCTAAATTCTTAATCAGATAGTCTGCATTGCGAGACCAACTGTGCTGCCTCTGCATCTTTCCCTGCCAAGAGCATGAACTGCTCTGTTTGTCTTTCTGCGGTGTTGCTGAGCCTTGCCTGCTGCCTGTGTCTGGTGGCAGTGGAGGGAGGGGCGTTAAGCATATTAGTTTTAAAGGCCTTCCTGTGTTTTGGGGGTGTTTGGTATGTGTCACCAGTTAGATAGTTGCGAGTAGCAAACTGCTTCTGCTTTTAAAGCTTACTTCTCCTTGCTTCACTGCCTTTCAGAAATACCGGAAAAAGAAATGGAAGTATTTCAGGTACTGTGGTTGTTATAAATGCAAACCTTTTTAAGGCATTCTAAAAGAAATTAGCAACACCTCATTCATCAGAGTACTTGAGAGTATTCTCACCAGGTTGGACTGCTGTTGTCATTTTGGGTGCTTTGCATGCTAGTACAGAGAACGCAGAAAATCAATTTCACAGTTTCTGAGGTTATGTAGAAAGAAGAACTGAAGTTTACTTTTATTTTGCAACTGTACAATTCCTTCATAAATTGCATTTGAAGTTCAAGACTAATTACAGTCAGAACTTTACATGAAACTGAGGCGTAGCTAAGAGCATGAGACTTCTACTAATACCTTGAAAGCGATACTTTACAGTGGGGCTGGAATTGGGCCCCAGCTTCCTGGAGTGATGGCCAAACCTCTGTGCTTGTAAGTTTGTCTTTCATCGCCTTGACTCCAGAAGGGCCTCATTTCTTTCTCCACCTTGCTGTGTGGTGCTGGCTGGCTGTCTTCAAACTAGCTTAAGGTTGATTTTTATTTTTTTGTTTCAGTGGAGATTAACCTTAAAGGTAGCTCAGTGCGTTTTTAAATAAATATTTTTGGAAAGCGTGTGTTATTAAGGTCTCAGAGCAGAAATGCACAAAGGAACTTCTAACTGCTGGAGCTGAATATGCTTAAAGTTTATGAAAAGAGGGATTCAGGGACAGGGTGCAGTGTTGTGTCTTGCATCCTCAACACAGCTGCTTAGCAGCGATAAGAAAGCAATGCTCTATTCATGCTGACCTTGTTTCCAAAGAAGCCTTGTCCTATCAGCTACTGAAAATAAGGAAGAATTTCCTGTGACATGCTGCTAATGTTGGCTTTTAAAGGGGAGCAGAATGAAACCTCTGAGCACGACACATACTGTATCTAACCACACAGGATTTCCTGTGCTGGAATGGGAGCTTAGTGGAAGCCACGTTTTTCTCTTCCTCTTAATTCATTCAGAAAAACAGAGGTCAGCGTCATGAATTGATATCGCTGTAGTCCCTGTTAAAAGCTTAAATCAGCAATTGCTAATGGATATACTGTGATGCCAAGAGGACTGCGAGACACAATTGTTTCCCTTTAGTACAATAAAGCCTACATGTCCCTAATCACATTTTTAAACCCTCGTGAGAGAATAGTTGTACAGGGGAGAACTCGCAAAGTCTAAGGGTAAATATGTTTTACAGTAACTAGAAATTCTATCTCATTGCAGTAATAAAGAAAAGTAATACAAACATTGCATTAATCTTCATTGTTTTTGGTATTACACTTTTTTTCTCTAATCAGAATGAATTAGGCAATTGATGAAGTGCGTGGAAAAACACAGCACTCTTGAATTTTGACTCGACACTGCTGAAACTGTAGAGGATTTAAAATAGTTCTTTTTCCTTAAATTAAACTTCATTTTTTAATATATCGGCTAAGTAAACTTCTCTTTTTTTCCCCCCTCTGCTGTTGATTTGTAACACTGTCTTCCTGGTCATGTTTCCCAGGGTTTGACTAGTGCAACCAGAGTTTCCTGCCATAACAGTTATGCAGTTTGGGGTTACACAGCTGATTTTAACAGGATAAAGTGCACGTATTTTTCTTCTTATTTAAAAGATAATCACAAAGTTTGCAGTAAATCTTCAGAGCATGGGCTAACAGTATGTGCCTTTTCCTCAAGTCCTACCATTTAGGATAGGATATACTGAGTTGGAAGGGACATACAGGGATTACCAAGTTCAACTTCTGACTCCACGCAATGGCACCAAAAATCAAACACTGTGTCTGAGAGCATTGTCCAAATGCTCCTTGAGCTCTGTCACTTAGGCTGTGCCCACTGCCCTGGGCAGCCTGTTCCATGCCCACCGCCCTCTGGTGCAGACCCTTTCCCTAGCCCCCACCACACCTCCCCTGACACAGCTCCATGCTGTTCCCTTGAGTCCTGTTGCTGTCACAGAGAGAAGAGAGCAGGCTGCCAGAGCACACTGATTATTCATATTTGTCTTGCAGTCAGCTAGGACCCGTAGATCCCTTTCCACAAGTCTGCTCTCCAGCCTTCTTCCCCCAGTCTGATGGCAGATGTTCTGCATGAGCTATGTTATGTACCAGGAACAGCTTTATTTTTGCCCTAGACCATGCTGACAAAATGGACTCCTGACTATTCTGTCATGGTGGTCAAGATGATCTTAAAATTCCACAGCCCACCTAGTACTACTTGACTTGGACTCAGTGCTTTTAAGTCAACATGTTTTTTTTATTCTTCATTAGTTCAAATGTAGTCGGATGTCATCCTGGAACACGGGTAAGAGTGTGCTTATTCTCTCTGGTCGTCTGCCAAACTCTGCACAGGTCTTCTTCCCAGGCATGGCATTCACATGGAGAGAGATTTGTTCCTGTATATTTTTCACTTCTATTCAAACGATGTGATCTTTATTACTTCCATGCCATCTGGATTTGATTTGGATGGTGAAATTGGTTTTGGTCTAAGAAGTAAAAATTTTGTTACACCTGGACTGCTTTCACTTCTCTAGTAATTCTGAGATGTCTGTTCTAAGAGGTTTTTTTTTCAAAGAGAAATAAGTCATCTCATGGCATACCTGAAGTGCTTCTACTTGGTAGGGTGTCTATACTTCATTTTTTTCCAAAGTATTCATAGCCTGGTCCTGCAGTCCTTTATTGTCAGGGAAGCTAATAAATAATATATTCTAAAGGCCTCTATGGATAGGCTCCATCTGCTTTTTAACACAGTCCCACTTGACGTGTTTTCATGCTATGCATGCCAGCCTAGCACATCAGCTGTTCCTACGTTATGTCTGCAATTCAGTTTGTACTTAAGTCAGGATTTCCAGTTGTAAGTTACTGAGGGCAGGCTTGGATCTTGTACGTCTCACTGATTTAATCAATTAAATGTTTTAATCTCAAAGAAAAATCATAAGGGAAAACCTATTAAGGAATTTGTGTCTATGCTTTACATGAGGACTTCCTCCTGTGCCACTTTACATATATTTCGGTTGTATATTCATCATGAAAGAGCTGAACAGTACCCTGGAGCTGCTAGGCACAGATGGGTATGTAAACTGTTTGCAGAAGCAAATAGAACTTGTACATCAGAACATTTGCACTCAGTTGGATCATCTATTAAGTAAGGAAAAACTTAAAGGTACTTCTGAACAATACATAGGTTTGTTTTCTCTCTTTCCTCAGTTCTTTCTTGAATAAGTATTGTAGCCAAAATTTTGCCTATTAATGGAATTTGATCGTTTAAGACGGATTTTGATTGATTGATTTATATTTTAATCTTGAATTCATTATAAAACATTTTGAGTTGTGTCAGGGAATAAGTAGCACAGCTTTAACAAATATGCACATTACTTAGAACTCAATGTGTCGCAGGTTTTTAAAGTGGTAACAACTTAAAAATATAGTATATCCTGCAGTGTGTTTGAAAATTGAGGTGGTATTTTGTCTTTTTACCTAAAAGGAAGCACTGCTCTCCCATGATTTTGCTATCTTACTGAATGTTACGCTCTGTGTGGTGGTAGTAGCACTGACTGCTAGATCTCAGTAAGACTGTGGGCACTATTGGTCCAACAGGAACTGTTTGGCAATTCATGGTACATCTTACAAGTATTTAAGTGAGAAAAATAAAGTTTTCTCAAATCTTCCAAGGGTCTCGCTAGTTTTGGCATGATTTCCAAGCTCCCTGTTTCTTTGGGCCCCTGAAGTCTCACATTAATATTTATTAAAGTAATTTCCTCTTCTGAACAATATTTATGGATTTACACAGCACAACCAAAACTAAATTCCAGTATATATAGGTCTGCAGTTGCTGCATATCTCACTCTAAATCTGTTTTACTTTTGATCTGTATTATAACACAGATGAGTTTTAGTAACATGTTTCGCTTAGTCTGTAGGAAAATACCTATAGCATTTATAGCACATCTTTTGAACATTCACATTGAACGGAAGCTTAGCTGTAGAAAGAGGTCATGTAGCCCTCTTTTAAATTTATAGCTTCTGGTCTTCTGCTTGACAATTCCTGCACAATTCTACAAGCAACAGGAGACACTGCTTGGCATGCTCTTATCTGTATGATAATTTGACTTTAGTGAAGTTTTACAGCTATGTACCAAGATAATGTAGTAATTATGCTCAGTGCATGTCTTTAAGGAAGTACAATTTGCCGTTACCAACAATCAGATAAGGTACAAGAGAAGATAAAAGAAGTTATCCAGAACTGCAGAGTATACAAGCATGTGTGTGCCCTGTTGGCTCAGAGGCAATTTCTGCAATATATTTCCTACCACATGCACTAAATTTGTGTAAAACATCACTGCTCACTACTCTGCTTGTGGGCCATTCTTTCAGTACTGCTGAATGAATGAGTTGTGAAGAACAGTTTTGCATCTGTGGGCTATGAATGAAGCAGTGGATTATATATTAATGTGATGGCCTTCCTGTGTGGCATTTTGATTGCTCAGAGATACTGACCACGCTTCCTTTTGATACCTAATTTAAATGCATGCATACTTACGCATATAGGATGAAAATAGCATTTTAAATGCATATGGCTTGCTAAGTTTGTGGTAAGAGTGAAAAACAGTTTAAAAAAGCATACTGCACTTGAGAGCCATATTCTGACCTTGCTGCATCAGCCCCTTCTCAATGCCCTTGGCGTGAGTGTGTTCTGAAGGCTGTGTGCCTGCAGGGTGTGAAGGGGAAGATGGGATGTCCTTGGGATATCAGAGTGTTACAGAGCAGTGATGTTTAATGCCTGCTGCAAAGACACTGAAGGAGAGATAGTGATAGCAATTCCAGCGTACCTTTCTTTGTATTTTTGTTTTTCCCCTCACCTGCTGGGGAACAAATTTCAGTGGGAGCCCAAGAAGCCAATCTGTCAGTGACTGTTCCACTTGCTGCTAAGCAGTTAATTGCTCTTGCCCATCTCTGAGATAGCACAATTATTTGCAAGGGAAGTAATTGCTTATCAATAATATAGACACAGTGGGAAGAAGGCAGTAAATATTTTAAATTTAATTTTGAGCCTTTTTAGTTGGAAAATATAAAATCATTGCTTTTACTTTGTAGGAGCAATGATTGTTTCATGCTGCCTGTAAACAAATAGATTCATCAACAGTCATCAACTGGTCTGCTAAGATAAGAGAATATCCCTGGACTAGCTTACAGGGATTAATAAAGACATGGTGCCGGAATTAAAACAGATTTTTTTTTATTTTTATTTTGAGAGTTAATAGATGAATTGATGAAAAGGGAGTCTCTTTTTTTGCATGCACCATCATCTCTGTGTTGAACACATCCAAATAGGAAAAACTATACTAACAAACAAGGAATTGTTGATTTGGAAGCTGTATGGGAACTGCTGAGTCACGGCCTGAACCTCTGATTGATCACCTGAGGCGAGCCATGAGTCAGCCAGAGGAGCACAGCTGAAGGCAATTCACCCGTGCTGCAGGAAGGGGTGGAGCCTGGCTGCACCCCTCCTAGACCTATTGAAGAGCTGGCTACCAGTAGGGAAGGATCTCTTCTGGAGATCACCTCTTCTGGTGTTTTGTAGGTGAGCCCAGCCAAAGGGTAAGCTTTCCATTTATTCTCTTTTGTTACCATTGTCCGCTTTGCCTAACTCTCTTGATTATACTGTGATTGTAACCTCTTGATATCCATTGATTATACAGAAGCACTTGGAAAGGGTTTTGGGACTTTACTGGATTAATACTTGCTTTTTCTTTGCATGTCCGCTATGTCCGCTGACTCTTTATTG
This sequence comes from Tetrao urogallus, assembly GCF_951394365.1. NCBI lineage: Eukaryota > Metazoa > Chordata > Aves > Galliformes > Phasianidae > Tetrao > Tetrao urogallus. The sequence goes on along the minus strand of NC_136813.1, from coordinate 160,731,782 downwards.
CTGCTCTCAGCAACAGTAAGAACAAAAAAAAGCTGATCTACCTCTGCAGTCACTACTTTTGGTTTGTTTAGGTGGACCTTGTTTATTTCCTTTTGCCAATTTCCAATTTTGCCATTAGATCCCCAGCAAATTCTGCCTTAGAAAGTGCAAGATCTTTCTTCCTCATGTGCTTTGATAAATAACAAGCAGCAGGTGCATCTGGTCACAGATGTTTCTAGATTTGGCAGTCTGGTCAGATGGGTTACATTATTCTTCAGCCATGACAAGAAGAGTAGTGTTCCCTGTGCCTCTTCAGAGAGTTCATGCTTGTCAGATGCCAAAACTTCTTTGGCAAGCTGGAGTCGCAAAGTCGCAAAGTGGGCTCCTGAAAGAAAGTAAAGTTACCATATGCATTCAGTGAGAATTTTATCTTCCAGTAGTTTGCTTATTAAAAAGAGATGCTAGATTTTCTTCTAGAAACACTCTTATTTAGGAATGTTCAGTTTACCAAAATAGTTTCCAGAGTCCACAGCAAGCATTTTTCACCTTCTCTTTTGGATCAGGCAGAGAGTGAGCTGCAAGCCACGACTAGTCATCATGGATCTCAGTGGAGTTCCTTCCATCCCAAGAGACTTCTGCCAACAAAATGCCAGGGTTCTACCATCGGGTGATAGATGGCATCATGTTAAAAGACTAGATATATGTGAAAGAGACCCTAATTTAGGTATACAGTAATGACAAATGACTTTCAACTATCTCCTTTAAACAGAGCACGTAAAAATAGATAATCAAACCAAGACCAAATCTGTGTTTCTATACGAATATCAAATGCTAGCTAATACAGATATATTGGTGTGCAATACAGACTAATATTTCACACTGAAATATCCTAATTAATTAAAAGTTATTAGAATAGTAATTAAAGTAACAATTAGGATATTTCAGTGTGAAATATTAATCTGTATTGCAAAATAAGAGTAGGTTATGCTATTAGGAGAATAGCTTTGTTCTTTGAGGAAAGTGACACTGTTTTGCACTAATAATCCAAATTTATCAACAAGCGATTATGACAGAAATTACTGACAGAAATTCAGTGTATGCATAGAAATTATCCCGGGGGAAGAAAACTTAGAGGGAATCTCACCAACCACTTAAAAATATTTAGTGGGTTGATGTTAAGAGGATGGGACCAGGCCTTTTGGAGGTAGCCAGCAGCAGGATAAGGGGCAGCCGGCACAAACTGCAACATGGCAAGTTCAGTATGAGCACGAGTAAGACCTTACTTACTGCGAGGGTGGCAGAGCACTGAAACAGGCTGCCCAGAGAGGTTATGGAGTCTTCTTCTCTGGAGATATTCAAAACTTGTGCAACCTACCATAGGGAACCTGCTTTAGCATGGCACTGAACTCAGTGATCTTTAGAGGTTCCTTCCAACCCCTGTGGTTCTGCTGTTCTGTAAATACACTGTCAGTTTCGCACAGTAATTCTAATGATGTAGAATACAAAAATAAATGAGGATTGCTGCCAGGTAGAGAACAGTGATGACCAGAGACTCTATTTGCTTTTGCAACACAAAGAACTCAAAATGTATGATGTGGAAGTAGTGGTCAAATACAAATTACTTTCTTGGAGAACCCACAAGAGAAAATCTGATTTTTGTCCCGAGTCTTTGTTCACAGTTTATCCACTGAAGAGTTCTAATAGTCAATGTAATGTATTTGAATTCAATTTTCTCATTAAAAATGAAAAAGCCTCCAAAAAAAACACTCCCCATTTAATGTTTCAGAAAGGAAGTAGATAAAAATGAGGAAACAATCAAAGGCATATTAAAAGGAGCAGCTCAAAGGGTAAAATACGTAATAAACTATGGATTAAGCTATGGATCAAACCATTAAACCATGGCTGTGGTTTAATGTGGTGTCTGTAAGTGTTCAAAGTTAATAGTATGGTACATGTCAAAGAGCCTGCTGTGTAAATCCACGATGCACAACATCTTGAACACTGCAGGCGTGGCAGTCACTTTATCTCAGAAATAAAGAAGTAAAATTAAAGGAATATAGAAGATTATTAGAAGCATGCAGCCACTTATGTGCAAAAATGATTCCAGATAGTCTGGAAAGAAATCACTGGAGAGGGAAAGGGGAACTTGTATGCAGCTGTAAGTCAGCAAAATAATATGGAGAAGATGACTGGGAGTGACTGAAGTGGTAAAGCACTGGAGTATGTTTTTCCTTAAGACAGTGAGGACAAAGTATGTATAGGATTAGGAAGGGATTAGACCAATAATTAGCCTTTCCTGAAAGCGTTCTGCATGAAAGGTGGTCTCTAGTTTGGGAGCGGTATCATGGGTATAGCAGCACGACTGAGTGACTGTTGACCTTGTCATATTAAAAATGTTTTGCAGAGCTTTTAATCTAGCCTAACGCACATCAAATAAAGATAGTTACAGTCTTCCCAGGCAACCTATTTTTGGGTTTGACCATCATCACAGAGAAGAGTTTTTCTTTACAGCTTCTCAGAACTTCCTGTATTGCCGTTTGTTTCTACTACCTCTCATTTTGTCACAATACACCTCTGGGAACAGAATCATCTGTCTTCTGTATTCCTTCTCACTGGGTTGAGCAGAGCACTGATATCTCCCTCTGTATTTTAGACAGTCATTAGAAGTGGGAAAAAAAAATCAAGTTGCTGTTTTATTTTCATGTGGGAATTGTAATACAAATGTCTTTTGCCTCAGAGCTCATCTATCAGCTGAATTTTCTAATTATAGGAGTTTTTCCCTTCCTCTTTAAGGGAGTGTAGTTCAGCTGAACTTGTCTATTAAATAGTAATGAAAACCACAGAGAGAACACTTGCATTACATCTCTCTGAGCATTCCATTTTGAATCCAGATACATTCAACTTGAAGTGTTTTGTTCTTTCAGGCTTTCTTCCAACAAAATATGAAAATCATGTGTGTAAAGAAATCTTGTAGGAAAATTCTGAGCTTTGCCTTTTGATATAAAATTTGGTTTTGACTTAATTTTGTCAGAAAGCCTTTGAGCAGATGTTTAACATATTTAGTGCATCTGGATGCATTTTTGCTGCTGCCAGAGGAATTGTATTTGAGTGTCTTCTGAAAATGGTGGCCTCAACTGTGTTTCCCAAGCCTTCTGAAAATTCATATTTGTTATATTTGAAGTTGTGGCAATTTCTGGTGTTGCCAGGTATGATCAAGATGTAAAATAAACTCAATGTTTTTTCCTCATTTTATCCTAACAAATTATGACAGTGTTCTGTACTATTTTCTCATTGAGTACCTAATGATCTCCATCAGTTGGTTCTTACACATTTTCAGAGCTCTGTGTTTACTACGTTCAGGAGTAGCTGATTTCACTTAGTTTATTTAAATCACTTAAGCTCCCGATAGGACTCTCTCAGAAAAGGAAAAGCCAGCAAGGACCCCAGTTTGATTTGGTTGGAGTTGTTTCCTTGTTTTAATAACTAATTTTTCTTTCCTACCAGACATTTGCAATTAGTGCAAAGTTAAAAGCTGATTTTACTTTTTGCTCTTCCAGATATTTGAATTTCCCTTGGAATAGCCAGAAAACAGAACAAAAGAAAAAGACAGGAGGAGTTGCTATATTTTACTGTGGCGTTTGGCTCTGACATCCGTTCTGATGGTTTTAACTGCTCAAAACATACCATGCACAAGCAGACATTCTGCAGTACTGTGACCAAAGCAGTTACTGAGTTGATGATATGGAACACACCTTAAATGAGATGATTGTACCTGCTAAGATTTATTAAGAAGCATTTTGGCTAGGAGGTTTATAAGATTTAAAACCAAGCATTAGTATTTTCAAATCAGCAGAAAGGGAAGAGAATCAAATATGAAGGCTTAGTGTTTGTTACTTCTTATACAGGGAAACTCAATTTGTTCAGGTGTGTAAAGCAGTAAAATTCTTAGGGCCTGATTTTAGAAGTTGATGAGCATAGATAACCCGATAACTTTAATGTAGTTGGCATCACACCTGTTGAGCTTTTTAAAAAGACCTTCACCTGGAGTCATTTGAAGCACCAGCTGCTTCTTCAGCTTGTTCCTTGGAGGGCAAGTGTTGGGAAAGTTTTTTTGTCTTTGGAAGGTGACTGGCAAAGACAAGCCCTCGTCCATTGCTCAGACTTGGATTCCCAAGGGCATTAAAATGAGTTATAAGAATTTTGCAGCTTGTTTTATGGAGGTTACAACGCTGATAAAAGTTAATACAGCTCTGATTGGAAGGACTCTGTGAGGGCACTGAAAATGTCTTTTTCAGTGCTTCTCATGAGACACACTGAAAGTGCTCATAGCAACTATCACCAGGGAGACCAGTGAAATCCTGAAAAATCCCAAGGTCAGATGAGAGCACCAAGGGACATTCCATTTCGATTAACAGGTTTTTGGACCTTACAGTTCTTTTCCCCCTGCATTTCAACTTTTTAATGGCTAAAGTGGTTGAGGTACACTGTGCAGCTTTGAAGGACTGTATGGAGAGCAAGGAAGAAGAAATTAATTCTTTATTGTGCAAAAAAGTTAAACACAATATTAAGTAAGGCTAGAATGAGGCTGGTATTATAATGATATCAAACCTCAGAATGTGCTGTCTGGATACTAGATGGCTGTGAGAAATGTTTGTGATGGATACATGCTGCATCATAGCCATCAATCCACAGTCTAACACTTGCAGCTTCTTTCTTTTTTTAATGTATAAAAGGTCACCTCATGCAGGTGCTGACTCTTTTTTTAGGTAACATCTGCATCTTGACAAATTTCTGCTCTGGGTACCATGAACCATAGTTGTTAGATGCAAAGCTTGATGTTATGCCGAGGATGTGTTGTGGTTGTTTTATTCTTAGCTTGTAAACTGGGAGGAAGTATTTCACAATGCTCCTACTAATATTAAGTGAAAGGGATGCTGGAAATTCAGAATGTCTAGTTGGCAAATTCTGGGATAATTCTTCCATCGTTTGCCAAAGTCTGACAGCTGGATGCAAATGTCCTGTTTCTCCTAGAAACACTCAAATTGTGGATATGACGTATGTAGTTATAGAAATTTTCCTGTAGTTTTTATTTTCTTACAGTGCTTTCTTGAAATACAGTGACTTTGCATCTGCTTCTTCATACGTTTTGGTCATCTCCTTTCTTCCAAGTTTATTTTGCTGTGCTCAGGACTTCATTCTATCGCGTTACAATAGGTCTTAATGTATGTTGTTGGCTTGAGATGCATCCGTAACTTTTGCCAGTTTTATTTTTGGGTTATTAGAAATATGACGGCAGTCACAATCTGGCTTCCTCTCACACCGGTTGCTGTTCTCCAGTTATCTGACATCTGGTTTGTGGCCTTTTTATCGTTGCTTTTTAAATGGAGAGCAATAAATAGGCCATGTGGGATAAGAAGTAGGGATAGCTGTTTTCTGCTATTGATTACCTTATGCATGACCACACTTTTTAATTTGCGTGGCTAAACAAAAAGGCAGCGGTACAGCCAGCAGCTCTTTCTTATGTAACATTTGCAAAGAGTGCTCTTGGGGCTGTGGCCTTGATGAGTAGGTCGGGCTGGTATTGATGGAACCAGCCACTGGGAAAGGCACAGCAGTGTGTTGTAGCTGGCTTCACTGGCCTGGTGCTGGTGAACGCTGTGTAATACAGGCAGGCAGAGATTGTTGGGGTTTGTTCTGGGGCAGGGAGCTCTTTAAATTCTGCAATAAATCAGATGGTACTACAGTGAATGCTATTTTTAAGTGTCTTCAAGGTGACCTGTTCATTGAGAGCAGCCCTGAGGAGAAGGACTTGCGGGTGTTGGTTGATGAGAAGCTCAATGTGAACTGGCAGAATGTGCTTGCAGCCCAGAGGGCCAACCTGTGTTGCATCAGAAGAGGGGTGGCCAGAAGGGAAAGGGAGAGTATGGACCCAATCTGCACTGCCCTTGTGAGGCCCCATCTGGAGGACTGTGTCACGGCCTGGGGCCCCCAGCGGAAGGAAGATGTGGAGCTGTTGGAGCAGGTCCACAGGAGGTGGAGCTGGTCTAGTTCAGCCTGGAAAAGAGAAGGCTGCAGAGGAACATCATTTGTGGCCTTCCAGTACCTAAAGGAGGATTGTAAAAATGACAGGGAGAGACTTCATTTACTAGAGTGTGTAGCGATAGGACAAGGGATAGTGGTTTTACAGTGGAAGAATTGGGATATTAGGAAAAAGTTCTTCACTGTGAGAATGGTGAGGCGCTGGCACAGGCTGCCCAGAGAAGCTGTGGATGGCCCATGCCTGGAGGTGCTCAGGGCCAGGCTCCATGGGGCCCAGGGAAACATGGGCTGGTGGGACGTGTTCCTGCCCAAGGCAGTGGTTTGGAGCTAGATGATCTTTCAAGTCTCCTCCAACCCAAGCCATTCTATGATTCTCTGATTGCGTCTGGCTGTTAGCAGGCAAGTTGTGAGGTTGTAGGCTATGCTGCTTGAATACTGAGTGATGCCCATCACTGCCTTTCCAGTACCCCTTCTATGCCCCGAAGAGCTGGCACATGATGCGTGGAGGAAGGCTTGAGCAGGTAACTGTGCTCCTGCAGGGATGGAGCTTGGAATAGCGTTTGTCATGAGAGTAAAACAGCAAAAGAAGGCCTTAGAAAATGACCTGGATCAGGTGTATCATTTGCCTAGTGTCACTATTAGGTGTAACACTAGAGAGGAGAAAAGTACCTGTTCAAGAGCAATGACCAGCAGCGTGTACAAGGAAAATACTAAAGGATGGTGTCTTTATGGCATGTTCCACTGCACTGAATGGTTATACTGATACACCTTTCATTGTTGTTAGTGTACAGAAAATTTGAGATAGAGATGTCATTGTTTACAGGGTTTGTCTTCATTCTGACTTTGTGAGCTATCTCTAATATTTTGAATTTTCCCTTAAAACTCATAATTAATTTGTTTTAAGGTGCTACTAGCACTGTGCTCATTCGGTTACATGGCAAACTTACCTGCCTGTGTGCTAATCTTAGTTTCAGGTTAGAACATGTCTGCTGTTACACTGAAACTTTTCACGTTAAATCAAGCTTAATATAAGTTTGGAAAGTTTCTGGAGAAGGAATTGATTTGGATCTGGGAATAGAAGTTATTTTAATACTGAACTTCCATGCTGCACAAAAGAAGAAAATGATTTGAACTTAATTTTTTATTTATGTTAAAAAAAAACCAGTGTATTTTCAAACTTAATGCGATTTGCAGAGCTTTGGAGTTTGTATGAGGGAGATTGTTTGTTTGGTTTGGCTTGGGTTGGGTATTCATAGTAGAGCTGCAAAACACAAGAGTAGGAACTATCTTTTTATGCGGCGTCCATAAATAGGTATAGTATGTCTTTATTTAATGGTATCTCTACCCATTCTAAGCAAATAAATATCCTTGCATGTGCTGGGGAATACATCCTGTACCATTTCATATTTTAGCTTCATAACAAAATGCTCATAAAAAGCATGCAGAATTGCATAAGAATATGTTGTTTGCACAGAATAGAAGGAAATGCCTGTGACTTAAGAGACATTTTTATTTTTCTAATCGTGGCAGTGAAATTATGTTCTCGGAGACAAAAACTTTCTGATAGAACATAGGAAAATAAATCTGTCATTCCACTAATATGCTTGTAAGACATCAGTTTGCCAGGTTATAGGATTCAGAGAGTTTTAAGATAGAAGAAATTGGGTTGGTTTGTTAACTTCACCTTTTAAGCATTTGTTTCTTTACTGCCTTCTTTCTTAGTAGGGAAAACAGTTTAAAAAGGAGTGGACTGGCATTGTCACCTTACTGAGTCATTTGTAAACATTATAAGTTAATTTGTTATATAGACAGTTTCTGTGCTCCAAATTCTGATGACATCAGGGATGGTACTGAATTTGGAAGATTGCTTTTGTTGGAACTTACAGACTGTGCCTCAGGTGCTTTTCTTCATGTGGGCCTACACTGAGCTTACAGTCAGTTCACATCCACACACGTGTATAACAGACTTCAGGTTTGTGCTGATGTTACTTGCCTTGGATGATACGTTAGGATGTGGTGACTGCCACAAAATGAGCATCCCTGAAAGCCTTGCCATAGCCTGTGCCGTGGTGGCCAGGCATCTGGGCACTGCTGGGACCTCCAGTTGCACACTGTCCCAACCACAGGCCTTGAGCAGTGCTGTCTCTGTGAGGCAGCTTGCAGCTCGCTCACTCTTAGGCGGTGCCCTGAGTTTCAGTCCTCCAAATATAGATTGTGGTTTACTCACCAGGCCTAATTTATTCCCTAGACTGTGTAATTTTATACTTTTTGAAGTGACTCTCTGGATTTGGAACAAAATCCATGCAAAAATAAGCGTTAGCTTTAAAAAACAGAATGGTTTAAATGCATTTAGAGTTTACAGAGTGTTTATCCAGCATTGAATAAGCTGAGGTCCTTCTCTCCAGCTGCCTTGTGCTGACTTTTGGGAGCCCATAGAAGCTTATTCTGCCTTTGCAGCAAAGGTGCTGTTCAGTCTTTCTTGAAAGTTAGTGTTCTGGTCATGCTGGCTCCTGCAAAGTGAGATCTGCGCCTAACTGCAGAGAAAGGAAATAAGTTTCTTGATGCTAAACAGCTTGCCCCGTTGTATTTAAGGTGTATACTTTCACATTCTTATCTGGGTACTCACTCTGTTACTTCCATGTGTGCTCCTCACACAACCCTGTTGAGTTTTGTCATTAAGACATACAATAGTTGGTCTGTTAGACAGTGATACGCAATGGAGTATCAACAACTTGCTTATGCTTGCAGTGTTATGAATATATTTTTTTTTCATAGCAGCTTTCATTTTATTTACTGTTATATTGTATATTATTGCTTCTTTCACAGCTTACAATGTCCATCTTCTGAGTTATGGCTGATAGATTGATGCATTACTCCAGAGGCAGAATATCATTCTATCATAGCATTGCTAACAAGCGTGATAGAGCAGTTAAATAAACACAGTGTGCTTTAACTTTGCAAAATAGGTGGTACTTTTATCTTCAAAAAAGACAATAGTGATCTCTGTGCATTTTCTAATGCCCTACCTACCTCTATGGGTAGACTGCTTCCATCAGGTCCAGTGAAGAGGACATCAGTAACCACTAAAATAAGCCACTCAGAACAGAATATTAAGCACTTGCAGCTGGAACAGAGCATGGCAAAATCCCAGTTAAATGTATTATATATTAATGGTAACTTTGAGTGAACTATTGGTGACTCCAGAAAGACAAAAATTGAGTGAGGTAGAGTGACATGGTTTAGTGGGAGCTATTGGGAATAGGTGAACGGTTGGACTGGACGATCTTTTAGGTCTTTTCCAACCTTGGTGATTCTATGATTCTATGACCCCATCCTGCCAAAAAAAGGTAGATTAACAGATTAACATAGAGGCATGAAAAGGATGAAGAAGATCATACTTAATGAGCATTACTAGAGGGTAGGCCTCAGTTAGGTCCTTTTGGAGGAAGACATCATGTTGTGGCTAAGTCCCTTGCCTAAGATCTCTGCAGATCTGGATTGCTTTTTCAGCTTTCCTGCTTGGTTTGTAGTTTCCTTTAGGTCTGCTTCCACAGTGTAAAGCAGGGATGGTGCTTTTTTTTTTTTTTTTTTTCATCCTCCTGATGGTAAAACTGTGGGAGAACACTGTCTGTTACTCTGTATTTACACATGATTTAGCACAGCGGGGTTCCTTCTTAGCTGAGTTTTCTGGAAGCTTTTCTGCTTAAGGCATAGACTAATTTTATCTACCTCAATTATTACGCCATGCACAAGTTCAGAAAAATGAAGATGACAGCAAACTTTTTTTTTGTGCTGTGGAAATAATACACTTAGCTTTCTTACTCATTTAAATATACACTTGAAACTGATGAATATTAACCTTGAACAGAAATATCCCATCAAATTCTTTACACTCAAAACCTGCTTTGAAAGAACACTCCTCTGATGTAGCAAGAGTTAGATTATTAAGAGATCCTCAGAAATCTCATTTAAAAGAAAAATAGTGTCAGCATGCTGTCAGTATCAGTGAACGCCTCAAGTTTTCCCATCAGAGACATTCTTTAGAGGGGGCACTGATAATTCAGGTGAGCTATCAGTTTTTTCAGTTTACAGAACTAGGCAAAAAACCTCTGTCCAATAACAAAATAGTAGAAGTCTTCTAGGTGCTTCCAGCGAAATCAAGCTTCTTGGTTAACTTCCTCTACAAAAATCTCTTGCTGATTTGCACCAAGACAACTCATTTCTCTTTGTGTGTAATTTAATCAGCGAGATACCAGACTGGAGCGTGGCACTGTGTAACACAAGACCTGTACCAACTTCAGGTCACCATGGTATAATCTATCTGCTTTCTCAGAGTAAAGACAGGAGCAGATTGGATTAACTGTTACGATGAAAGCAACCATCATGTGCTGGGGAAGGCTGCTGAGTGTCAGCCTTATCCGAGTCACAGGCGTGAGCTTGTGTTCAGCTGTAAGTGTCGGTTGTCCTGCAGGTTCAGATGAAATTGCTTGCGTTACTGATGTTGCAAATGTGTGCCTTCATGGGGTTGTGGCAGAATAAGACGTTTTTATGTATGAAACTTGTTGGTGTGGTAACTGCCTGGAGGTTTGGTGATAATGCTACTATGAGCATAAGAAAGAAATTGTGATTTAGAAAATGTGCATCACTTCAGATTTTAATTTCATGCTTGCTTTTCTGACTTCCTCTACACATTGGGACCTTACTAACACAGTTGGTATTTTGAGAAGCTGTCTTAAAATGTTGAGTTCATAAATAGACACGTTTGTTTCCATTCTTGTTTACCTCTCTTTTCCATCCAGCTCCCACTTCCCTATTAAAAGCCTCAGAAGACAATTTGCTTTCTGTTGGAGCAAGAGGAATGTGCTTGTTTGTTTTTCTGTACCCTTCAGACTTGTAACCCGTTTTCCTAAGGAACCATCGCTGCAAGCTCCTGCCTGTCGTCACTGCTCTCCTCTCTGGTACTTTCTGAGTCCCCAGGCAGGTTTTGGGCCAGATTGGTCAGAGTGTCAGCAGTCGGCAAGGCAGGGTGCTCCTCTCAGTCTGTAAAATCTGCAGAGCTCTTCTGTAGGCGAGAGGTATCATGGCTTTTCCAGCTAAAGGCTGTGTTAATTAGCTCATCTTTCATTAGCTATCAGAAGCCTCTGAAGGCAGGAGACAGAAGCAAACAGGTTTCATCACTTCCGCTCTTATTTTTTCCTTTCCTCTGTCCTTGTCTCTACTTTTTCCCGTTCGCTTCCCCTCTCTGAACAATGCCGCTCTCTGGGGAGGGCCTGCTGTTCGTCATCCTGTTATTTTGACCACTGCTCTCGTCTTTGCTCTGCAGCTGCTTATCTTCTTAACCTTGCTTGCCTAGAAGTTGTTAGAGATGCTGTCGGGAGGCCAGCTGGGAGGCACAGAACAAAAGGCATCAAGGCTGAAAGGTCTGTCAGGAAACAGGAAACTGGAGTTTTTTGGGGGGATGTTTGCTTGCCGCAGGGCTGCTCTCGCTGTAAAGCCTGATCCTGCCTTCCTCTGCTCAGTGAATGATCCTCATCGGTGTGCTCAGGCTCTGGGAAGCCGGCAGAGTCTCTCCTTGTGTGTAAGGAGCTGGATTGAGTCCTTATTTTGAGAGCCAGCTGAATTGTTTCTTGCCTTTGAAATTCACGCCAGCAGCAGCCTGCGCGCACTGAAAACCCAATGTACTCCGGTGAGTTAATCACCCGAACATTCAACAAATGGCTAAGTGGCAAACTTTAGGCAGATTATGTTTCACTGAATTGTTTTCCCTGTTTGTTTTTTTTTTAAATGTCAAATATATCACAGTGTAATTTATGAAGACGTGCCTGTGAGCAGAACCACGAACACTTATAGGGACACTTCTTTCAGACAACATATGGCACAACCTATGAATTATGCACAGCCAACATATGGAGAATGGAGACAGCCTAAGGAAACGATTAGACCTGTTATCGTAGCAGTAACTGTACATTATTTTCACTTGACTGGAAAAAATGCAATTCTACTTTAGATTGAGAATGTGATTGTGGCTTCCAGGTGCCATATATTAGCAACACATACGAGTATTTAGCAGTTGCTAGGAAATGCAGCGTTTTAGTTTTGGCTGTAGCTTTGGTTCATTGAAAGGCTGGTCCTTCCCTGTGCTCAGTCTTGGGCTGCCAAACGAGTTAGTCTCTCTGCAAGCATAGTGGCATAAAAATAGGTTTCAATTTTTGTAACTGTATTATTGTAAAATGCAAGTTATACTCCAACAAATATCACACTCCAGATGGGCAGCTTTCAGCTTTTATTGCTTCCTGCTTTTCTTGGTCTGAAAAGTAAGTTTTATGTTTTTAAGCACAGGTTAATTGCTCTGTTCCATCAACGAGATCAGCTCACCCTTCAACAGGCTCGCCATTAGCAAAATGCTGATAAGTGGAGTTTGGACTCTTCTGGGATGGAAGGCCCAAAGGTTTTTAATTAATATCCTGGCTCCGTTTCTCAGCGCTGCCTCCCATAGTGTTTACTTCCCGGAAAAATATCTAAAACCTGTGTGTTCCGCTGGTGCCTGACCCGCAGCATTTCCTTGCAACCATACTGTGTGTGGGTCACTGGGCGTGCAGAACTGTACCACTCAGCGCTGGTTGGCCATGCTGCTCCAAAATTTCTGTTGTGGTTAAAGAAGTTGGGACATGACATGCTTTAAATGCTTCAAACTCATGTTACAGAAGAGAAAAGCTTCCGGAACTTCATCAGTGTGAATTGAGTATTGTAAAACTAAAGAAAAAGATGTCACAGAAGGAATGAACTTTTTTGCATTTTAAGATTTATAGCCAAGCCCGTCATATGTGAGGAGCCCTATTGGAGCTTAAGGACAGCTTTCTACTCTCAAGTGTATCTGTGAAGCACTTTACAGTCTGTTATCTCCTCTTTTTTGTTAGGGTTGACTGTTAACTCTTGCCAGCTGACTGATAGCTAAGTACGTGTTCTCCAGCCTCTTCATTAGATATGTTTCCCTAGCCAGCCTTCTGGGAAGGGCTACCTGCTGGTAATTAGCTAAATCAGAATCCCTATTCCACATTAGCAGTCTCACTTCAGCCACTACCATGTTCATCACGCAGTGTGTTACATACATATAGTATGTTAGCTAGGGATTGTTTAAGCATCTGGTTTGTACACACTGAAAGCCCATGAAACTACTGTGCTTCTGAACGGATGATTATATTTTCTGGATTTCTCTTTCCTGAAGACATTTGTCACCACATCATAGCCTTCAACATAGAGAATTTACAGACTGTTCACGATATTTATGTGTAGAATAAAAATGTGGGATAGCTTCTACCTTTTCCATGGAGGGATAAAGGAAGAGGGCAGGAAGCATCTTAAATGATCAAATGAGTCAAATGATGAGCAATAATATTAGTTTTGGTAGAGGAAATGCATAGGTAAATCTCCTTGTCCTCGTGTTTAAGCTGTATATGGTGACCGGTATTTATCTGATTAATTCTCTTTCTGGAAATCCAGGACACCTTCCCTTAAGAGAATTTGGAATGGATATGACATTTCTCCTTCTGAGATTTTCAGAATTTAGAGCAGCGCTGCTCTGCATAACTACGGGTTGAGGCAAGTATGCCCATAATGATATACTAGCTTGATAGATTTGGATGTCACATACGCGGCTACAGATGATGGAACACCAAAAGATATTGAATTTTTTCAGCTTCATGCCTCTAAAAATTGAGATTTAAGCCTGATCCTATTTCTATTGCAAAGGAGTCCAGAATCCTGAATGTTTTTTACTCATGTCTGTCACACCAACATCTGTAGAAAGGATTATCCACACTGCAGGAAGGTCAGGCAGTTCTACTTTGCAATGTATTGAACAAGGTCCTTACACAGTTGGTCAGAATTTGCCATAAAATTTGTAAGACTTAAAATCAGAGCGTGGAATTTTGATAATATCTTTCTAAAAGCTCCAACTGAGTCAGCCTGCGCCTGTGTTTTGTTTTGTGAGGTCAAGATTTTCAAGGAGGAGATGTAGTTCAAGGGCTTTTCAATCTTCTTGGCTTCTGTCTGTTGTGCAGACACTGTGGCTGAGCTGTCAGTAGCCTCCAGCTGGGGATCTCCTGAAAAATAATGGCTTCTAAAATGGGGGTGTGTTTGTGTGGTGATACATCTTATTAGATAGTCTGCTAGCTTGAAACGTGCAGATAAGTTCTTAGGATGTAAAGATGCAGTGTGCTTGAGAATGGCAGACAGGAAGCTTATTTGTCCAAAGGCGCTATTAAGAGGTACGGTGACCCAAGCACTAACTCTGCTGCTCTACTGCCAACTTGTGCTGACAAGCAAGTCATCAGCAAACTTGTAACCAGAAAAAAAGCCTTTTACTTTTGAAGCAAATACATTTTTCCTGTTTTGGATGCGCTGAGAGCATCGCCCTACATTTTAGAGGTTCTTCTTAGTTTGAGATTCACGAGGCTCATTTTCTTCCAAGTCTGAGGATTTGAAATCTAGCTTAGGGATTTTCCACAGTATTTCCACCACACTTCAAAATGCAGTCATTATGCTGAGTTTCTGCAAGCAAACTGAAAAGTTGCAGGGTAGTTGGGTAGTAAATTTTATTTGTATATCAACATCAGGTTTAACTGCTGTTTTTTATCTTACTAATGCACAAGTACGCTACTTTCAGGATGAGGTATTGTTTTCTAGATAGGAAGCAAAAAGTTATAAAGCAGCTTTTTACTCTTCAAAAGCACTTCTTAAATTCCTTCAATTAGAATCCTAGACTGTATACAGATTAGATAAAGCTTCATTTTGGAGCATTCAAAGGTGAGTAACATCCTTCCATAAACCGTAGATTGGTTGAAATATTGACAGAAAATGTACAGCACCTTTTCATACTTCAGATGTTTTACAAGACTACATCCTAGCTGTGTCATTCCCCTTTACTTGTTTTTAAGCATTTCACCTTCTGTACTGGAACCCCTTACACTCTTCTCAGAGCTAGCATTTACTTCCTCTTCTCCCTGCAACTGCTGGGAGTAGATGGGGGCAGCTGCTGTGCTCTCCTGCTTTACGCTTGAACAATTAACTCCTTGTGACCTCGCAGATGTTAGTTTTACAGGCTGAAGGCAGCGTTGCACAGTTTCCTCTCTTCATCCTAGCTACAGATGTCTGTGTATTTGAATGCTCAAAAAGGGCTTCTTGACACCTAGAACAAAATGTTTTCCTTAGGAAGCAGGAGGAAGTTATTAGTATGCAGACCCTCAACGGAACTCTCAAATGAGCTATTTCAGAAGTGCTAGTATGGGCGTAAATGCATCGCATATACTCTGTACCAGAATTGTTATTCTCCTGGATTTCCTTTACCATCAGTGACACGCTTGTGTCCGTGGGTGTCCATCTATGGAGGGGCCAACCTACAGCTGGCGGTGATCTGGGTGTCAGGAACCTGCTGTCACTCCTTCCCTGCTGCTCAGCCATTTCCCCAGAGCTGTGCTTTTGTGTCCTGCTGTGGGACGTCAGACACCTCCTTCTGCTTGTGTCTTAGCTTTCAGCTGTCACACAGGTATGGTGATAACTATCTCACTTTATGCAGTGACTGATAAAGGCAGTAGAGAAACTCAATGCTGTTCTAATTGTGTATTGTTTCAATAAGGGCTGCCTATGTGAGTTGTAGCAGACAAGCATCCGTCACCTGGAAGCTCATGACTAGAATAGAACTGTGGTGGGGAGAGAAGCCAAGAAAGGAGCATGGATTGCCAGGTCTGAGAATGAGATGTACAACAGTCACTGTAGCTCTTTGGTCCCCTGTGCTCAACTTTGAGGTTAGGAGGGGGAATGAGGATAGTCTGACCTCAGCCTTTCCTGTTGCAGTGGATGTAGAGTGGTGGAAACACTGTCCCCTCCTCAGCATGTGATGGCAGCAGAAGAGAGCCCCTACAACCCCTTCTTTTTGCTCCCTGGCAGCTTAAAGACAGGCAAATATAAGATGTTTAAATCTTCTACTCTCTCTCTGTCCCTGAGTAGTCAAGTAGGAAGAAATGAAGGAAAAGAAGGAAGCATGAGGGTCTGAAAACGAGGGTTTGGGAAAGAAAGACATCTGTGTCCTTGAGGCATAGACTGGGGATAGGAGGAGGTGGGAAGAGTAGTGCAACAGCCTGTGGGATCTATATGGGATTGGGCTGCTTGGAGATGAAGCCCCTGATGTACATGTGCTTCAGGTGCTAGCAGCTGGGCATAGGCGACGCAAACACCCAAGAGTGGCAATCGTGACTCCTTCAGGGATGTGTTTAGCTCAGGGGGCTGGAGGGAAATGTTCTTCATCCCCACAGGTGTCCAAGGCCAGGCTGGATGGGAACCTGGACAGCCTGTTCTAGTGGATGGCAACCTTGCCCATGGCAGGGAATTGGAGTTGGATGATCTTTAAGGTCTCTTCCAACGCAAGCCATTCTGTGTTTTGGAGACCTGTGCATCTTGCACTTAATTTTTCTCCTTTTTCCTGTGAAATTGATTCTCCAGGAGCTTTTTGATTTTTGTTTGGGATTTGAATGAAATGTTTTTAATGTGTCAGGAAAAAAAAAATCATAAGGTTAAAATGACAGATCCCAGCCTTGTGACTCCTACCAATAGCCTAGAGATTAGCTGAGTTAGTGGCACGCCTTCATTACGTATGATAAGGGAAAGCTGGAGGGGCCTGCTGAACTCTGCGGAGGCCATTCTGGGAAAATTTACCTCCTAGTTAGAGCTTCTTTTTCTGCCATCGTTAAGGGCTGGTCATTACTGTGGTTTTCTAGCTATCATCTTACACCTGGAAATAATTAACACAAGATTGAGTTCCTTGTAGAATTCCTTCAAATATATTTGTTTGTGGAACTTATCTGTTGCATTTGATGTGGCATTTATAATAGTTACAGTTCCTTCCTCCTGAGACAGATCCTTGTTCTGTTCTTGTGAATGGCTTTTTGCCATAGCATTTCCTCCCTCATGTATTTTCTTCAGACTTTTAAGTCCCTTTGAACAAGGAAGCATTTGTTTTTGCTCTTTATTTAATTCCCATAACTACACTCTTTCCTGACTAGTATGGTTGTAAGAGCTCATAGCTTCTTTTCTGTTAGCATTCCAACATCTGGACTTGGATGTCCTTAGTAAGTGCCCCTGGTCCATAACATGTACCCAATATCTTCTTCCATAGAGCTCTCATGTCAGCAACCGCCATCAAATATATTGCATCCTGTCTTCCTAACCCAGAAAGCATAGAGTTGGAAGGAGAGGTGGTAAGAAGGAAAATGCTGCTGTACTTACAGAAGACATTCCAGTGTTGAAGGAGTCAGCTTGCTGTTCACAAAGCAAGAAGGCATGTTTCTGCTCCTTCAAAAAGGTCAGCACATGTCCGCTATCTAGCACATCTGTATTAGCCAGCTGGTGACTTGGTCAAGCTCTTGCTTGGCAAATCTGTCCCTTTCATCCATGGCTGGTGTGGCATCCAGCACTTTGCAAAAGGGAGAGTCCTGTACAGTGTCATAGTTTGGTGTGTCTGGTTCAGATGGTTTTGGAGTGCCAGCTCCTGTCATGGATGTCTTTTCTTCCTCAACAAAACAAAACAAAAAAAGTAACAGTAAAAAAAAATAAAAATAACCTACAGAATAAGATACTTCCGTTTCCTCATGGTTGAGTAACATCCTGACACCTCCGTGCCTCAGGCTTAACACACACATGAAGAAGCAATTACATGAAATACCACTTCCTCCCTGGCTTCCTCTGTGATTCAGTTGCCTCATGTTCCTGTGCCCTTGGTGCCCTGGTGGGTCTGTCCCCAGCACAGGTGTCTGGCCCTCAACATGGGTAGCCCTCATGGGGCTGGTGGTGGAGCAGCCTTGGGGCATCATACCCACTGTGCAGGAGGACTCCACTCATAGTCAACTGAATGAGGAATTAGGTTCCTGAACGTAGATACCATGGTATGTCTTAGCTAACATAGGTGCCTTCACTTGAGACATGGTTTCCTATGGATTGTTGCTGCATACCACTGAACATCCATTAGTGGTATAGACGTGTTAAATGATGGTTTGGTCTGTAAAACTAAAAGAGGAAATTCTTCCACAGGAAACAAGGTGAAATATGTGGTTGTATGTGCTGCAGGCTTCAGGCAGCAGAGCCGTTTATCAGGGAGAAAGCTATATCGTCCTTCTTGTTAATGCTTTGCACGTGCATTTTTACTCAAGTGCTTGACAATATCTGTTGTACTTTGTGGCTGACAGTAATAAAAATCGACCCCGTGCTGGAGGATTTAGACTGGAAGGCAGCAAGCCCTCGGCAGTAGTGCCATTGCTCTTGCCAAGGCATCAGAATGTTGTTTTTTGGGAACTGTATCCTTGCAAGTACTTCACTGGGGTGTCTGATGCAGAATTGACAGACAAGACAGCGCCTCTGCCAGTCACTGCAGGAAATAATGGAGCCTGTGATCAGATGACGGCATGTCATGCAGGGCATAAAGAGCTTTTCTCGCCCCTTTTTTTTCTTAACACATGACCACGCATCTGAAGAGTATTTTTATTCTTACGCTGCTGCCCTGATGTGATGCTGCTCTTTTCACCCCCCTCCAAGGTGCTGCAGTGCCAGGCATGGCATCCCTGCAGCTGCTGCAACTCCCCAGCTGCTGCAGCTGCTGCAACACCCAACAACTTTATCCTCTAAATTAGTGAGTACAAGAAGTTCTTCAAAAAAGTATAGAACCTCTGTTTCCCAGGTGTTGTGTCCATACCCTGTTTTGCCCATCGTGCCACCAGCTTCTGTCTAGCCTGCGTGTGTTCAGGCATGGACTCTAAATGCAGCACGAAAACCTCATTGTTCCTGCGTGTGCAGCATTTGTCAAATGATGGTTTGAGATTTCTGTGTACGTGGCTGACGGAAAGGTCTCCGGTACGTAACAGACAAGAGTAAGCACAGCTGGGTGTGAATGCATTTGATCAGCACAGCTGCTGCTGTGAGCTGGAAATGGCTTCCTTGGCTAGATCTTAACAGTCTCATGTTGAAGGGGGTGCAGCACTGTGCCTTTGTGTGAAAGAAGGGTACAGCTTTTTGAGGTGACCTGCCCTTTACTGTATTTTTTACTCAAATAGTACATTATATTCAGATGTTTATGTCTGTAGGCATTAATAAGGAATGCCCTTAATCTTTCAGAACCTTATTCTGTATTTTTAACAAAGAGTTTTTGTATTGCAAGATTAAATATGTTCTCATGAATCCATCAGGTAGAATTCTCTGTTCTGTTCTGCTTTTCCGAATGCCCCTCATATAAGCTGCCTACAATAAAGCAAATGACTCCATTCCTCCAAATTTATTTTTAAAACTCCTCAGACATATGGGAATACAGAGGGAGCATATGTGTGCTGAGTAAAACATATTGGTAAATTGGGATGAGCATCTTGCAAATCAGTGCTTTACGTTTCTCCATAGTGCATGCGTGGAAAGATAATGAAGAAGCTCCCTTTTGTCCCCGAGCAGACACATTTGTCAGGCATCCCTCCATCAGGTACAGCCTCTGCAGAGCTGCTGCTTCTCCTGCACTGATGGTGGTGATGGTGCCCAAAGCTTTTATGTCTTCTCTTGAATTTTCTTTGGCAGCAGTTGCTTCGTTCTTTTTATTGGAAGATTTAAATTCTAAATATTCTTCCTAAATCACGCTGGTTAATGTCATTTTAGGAAAAAAATCCACAATGTTTCCCTTCTGCAGGAAGTGAGAATGTTTGAACTTTTGTTTACATCTTAATTAGACTCTTTCAATAAATTAAAAGACCAAAACTTTGCGGAGGAGGAAAGTTTTAATTAAAATCATTAAGTTCTTAGAACTGACTTGGGTTTCTTGAATTAAAATGCTTGAGGGCTATTCTGATTTATTGAGTTTTGTGGTCATTTTTTTTTTTTTTTTTTTTTAAGACGACCTCTATGCATCCTGTCCTTGCTGCCTTTTGGGCTGCAATAGGCTCTAAATGCATCTTTCTTACATGCCTGCACACCTCAGGTGATCCCTGTACCGCTCAGAGCATGAGCCTGGCCACAGAACCTGCCGGGGGGTGTCAGCCTCCAGGCATTGTGAGGGGGCTTGGCTGGACATGGTTGTCCCAGCAGGTTGTCCCAGCAGAGTCCTGGGATGAGAGTGAGTTGAGTTGAGCAGCGTTCCTCACTGCAGGGCAGATGGGAGGTTTTTTGGATGAAAGAATCGCTTCACAAAACTGTAAGTGACCGACAATAAAAATGAAACCTGATACATTTCTATCGAAATCCATTTTATGTCTAGCCTTAAGGATGATGCAAGAAGCAATTATTCATAAGATTAAACTGTTGCAGATGTGCTTCTCTCTCAGAGGACAGGAGATTTGCCTCCAGTCATTTCCTCGTGTTGCTCAGACTACACTAACTCTGGGTGGCTTTTCCACCCACTCTGAGGAGCTCAGCAGCTTGTTTGGCTGGAGTGTGAAGTGCTTGTAGGTTTGCTAGAAAACTTTTTCCTAGCAAGCTGGCTTACAGCCACCTCTTTCTGTTTAAGCTACTGGCTTTTCTGATCTGAAATTTGCTTATCTCCAGTGTGTAAAGAAATTGAAAAGGGAGCAAGTCATAAAAGGAATTTTTATGAATGGAACTTCAAAGGGGTTCAAAAACCAGGCATATTTGGGCACCAGCCTTGTTATAGTTTTGAGTACAGATTTGAAAGATGTTAAAGCACTCACTTTCTAAGACCAGTTGGACCAGTGACAATGTCTGGCTTTCCAGCACAGTAACTGCAATGCTTGTTTGGCAAAAGGCAGCACAGTTTTGGGCCTTGTAATAATGCATGTTCCATGATTTATACAGAAGGAAAGAGCTTCAGCTGGAGAGGCTGAGAATGGCCAAGTTAGTCAGGTAGTGCCATGCACTTGCATCATTAGGACTAGTTCTGGAAAGAACAGTGCTGGTTCTGTAGAGAAGATTGGGCTGAGCTGTCTGGCTGGTACCACTCACCACCATCTCTCACACTGTATCAGGCCTTGCAGCAATTTTCTAAATCCAGCCTTAGGGGGAAAAGAAGAAAGTAATGGCAACTTCTCAGTAAATTTTAGTTAGATTTGTGGGATCTTCTTGGTGAGGGTTGCTGGGCCCATCCACAGCAGTGTCTGGATGTTGAAGTCCCATCGAGTTGTCTGAGCACCCTTTCTTCCTGTACCAGGCTCATCTGTTTTCTGATGGGACTAAACTAATACTAATCAGGAATGAAACTGTGTTTTACAGACAAGGACAGAGCTGTTTAGCACATCAGAAAGGCTTGACTTGCAGAACTCAAATACCATCGGAGCTTTTTCTGTCATTGCTTTCCATTGTGGAAAAAAACAAAGATAATTTTCTCCTATTAGCACTTTGTTCCTTTAAAGTAGATAAAGGCAAATTATATTCAAAGCCCTTCATTGCATCTACCAGCTATTTTAGGCTGATTACTTAGAACATGAAAATCAGTGTGAAAAAACAAGAAAAAATGTATCTTAAAAATTTTTGGTGATACTACTTTTTCTACAGTTTTATGGTTTAGAATTTGCTGCTTGCATTTGGCCTTAAGATGTTCGGATCTTTGTTGTACCATCGTATTTAGAAATGCCACTGTGAAAGATTAGGACCATACAGTTTTTGACTAGTGCTAGTGCCTGCGTGCACAAACAGATGGTGCTGCCTATAAATGGTGTGTCTACTAATGACTGCCATGGCTTCACCACAAGTATTTAATGGGTGTTGTGTTACTGTCTGCAGTCACATCCAGGCTTGGCACTGTGCTCAGCACTATGGGGGCATTCAGTAAGTTAGAAGTAGAAGCTGGGTTACTGATGGTTGACCTGAGGAGGGTGTAGCCAGCTATGAGGGGTCCTTTGCTTCTCTCGTTTCTTGCTGGCATACCTGGTTCGTCCTTTTGAGAGCATTTGCTTTTTGACCCAGTTGGTATCTGGGTTTACTGCATTTGTTCTTAAGAAAATTTCCCCTATTTTTTTAACCCAGGCTTGGCGGATAGGTTTTTACAGGACAAGCTTTTCTTTGATGTAGGTACAGCATCTTTATTTCTTCATTTGTCTCACTGCTTTCTGTGAATTACCGAACTGTACTACTGCTATGACCATTGACATGCTTCTTATAGCTGGCACTTTGTATCTATGAAAGTTCAGTGGCTCAGATTGAGTTTCAGTTTTCCAGGGGAAGGACTTGGTAGATACTGCTCCTGCTCTGCCTATTGCAGCAACTCTTCTCCTTTATTTGCTCCAGCAAGGACTTTACTATCAGAATATCTGCTTCCAAGTTGCGACAGCCTAAAAATAGAGGCAATCATTGGTTTTTAATGGTCTTTTTATGAGGGGATCCTGCACTAAGTAGCACATGAAGGATTCCTCCCTTGGCCTTCCATTGAAAGTGCCCAAAGTGGCACATCTGTTTCCTACAGCTGTTCTCAATGCTTTTGCTTCCATAGTGCAGTGATCAGAGCCCCCTGGAAGCCATAACCATCCATATGTCTCTTGGAAAGAGACAATTTTCATGATGGATGTAGATTAGAGAAGAGTTGCAGAAAGACAATGCAGGTACTGAGTTCTGCAAATCATCAAGTTTTTATTTTACTGGTTCTAATACTTAATCTCATTTTAAAAAAAGAAAAGTTATTTTTTAAATTTCTAACAGATTAAAAATTGTTTCCAGAGGATCTGGTAATATGCAAATGCTTCTAGCCCAGGGATCCCTTACTAGCAGATACTGTTCCTCATCTTAGTGTTGAGTGTGTGTGTGCAGCAGTTACCTACAGTCTCAGCAGTAGATGTATTTTTCTATCCCCATTAGCATGAACCTCGGGGGGGCTTTCTTCTCCTCCAGCCATAACAACTCAAGCTAAATTTAATTAAATGTGGTCCACAATCCAATTTATGCTTCCCCATAGCAGAAAGACAGAACAAAGAATCTGCTTTGTGACACTAAAGGATTTGTTTTTTTTCTCACTGCTGATAGTGAGTGGAAGCTGGGGCTCTGAGTAATTGAGTTCAAACTTGTCAGAAAACATTCCTTTGAGGTAGACGTTTTATTTTCTCACTTAGAAATTATGTCTTTTACCAGATCGGAGCAGTACATAAACAATGTACTTGAAGCTTGGTAGAATTTATATCATCTTATTAGTTCAGTAACACATAAAAATACTTGACTGCTACCACTGTTTGTTTAGTAGTTATACTGAGCCAATACTGCAATTATCATTTAATGGTTTTGTCAGATTCCAAAAGACAGTTGTTGTTCTTCTGTTTATGATAGGGATTATTATTTTGTTTAAATTGTAAAAATTTTAACATTTTCTACTCAAAGTTTGGCATATGAAACTTTCTGTTAATTCCCAGAATGTGTTGTCCTGTTTCTTGTATCATCCATTCATTCAAATTCAGTACTGTTATGTGAAAGTGAGCCAAGGCACTGGAATGTATTTTCAGGTAATATAGTCATGCTCAGAGGGCCAGTAATTGCAGACTGGGAACTGTCTCTCTCAGACACTCAGACCGTGTCTCCATTACAAAAGGATGCAGATCAAGGCCCATCTGCCTGCCTGAAGGACATGCCACCCAGCAGGGCTTGCGTTTGTACAGATATATTCCTAGAAGGGGTATGAATCTTGAGAATGTGGTTTAGCTCCAAGATTTCTTGGGTGGTAGATGCCAGCCCCCTCACAGTGGTGCATGGTGAGGTTGGAGCTCCAACTGCCATGAAGACCCCACACCCATGCAGGGTGTTATGGATGGTCCCTGGGCCATATTGCCCCTGCCCAGGCCGCGTCTGAAGGAGGGGGCTCATGGGCAGGGGCCAGTGCAGCAGTGGCGGCAGGCTGTGCAGCTCTGGCATGCTGCTCATGGCTGGGTCTCTGTCCCATTTGGTTCACTGGAGGTAGATAAGGCCTCATGCAGTGAGGAAGATGTACTTGAGCATATTATTAGCATTGGATTTGGGCAGAATGTTTTAAAATTAGCACTGAAGGCATCACAGCAGCATAGCTGTCTCGGTGAAGAAAGGGAACATCATGGACATGTCGTAGCAAAAAAGCGCAAAATTACTGTTTTAGGTAAAAAGTGCTGGGTTTTAAATTTACAATTTTTAGGAGTTTAATGTGTAAAAGATAAAGGAGCAGTGGTGAAAGTATTTTGCTATGTGTTAGGTTGAACTGAAAAGGGGTGGGGTAGCAACTTTGCACACAAAATACGAGTTGCAATTTTCCTCTTGTCCTTAACTGGATGGTGACTTTACCTTGGGACTTAAAAAGCTGCCCTGAAAGTCATGGCTGGGTCGAATGTGTGGTCTGATTTACACCATGCAGTGGGGCATATGTCATACTAAAAATGTTTTACTGACCTCTCAAAGATGTGCCACGCATGAGAAATCATTTCCAGAGGATGCAGAGAGGGCATTTTCTGTAGTTATTAATTCCTAAGCCTTATCACAGTGATAGTAATCAAAGTACAGGAGAGGCCATGCACAGCGCGCTGATGGATATGCAGATAGCAGCGTTGGGTTTCGTGGCTTTCCTGGTCGTTTGCTGCTCAGGAATTCCTGCCTCTGCTGCTACCAGCGTGACTCTCATTTTAAGAGCCATGTCACCTGCCGGAGGCTGAGGATAATTTTTTTGTTGTTGTTCAAAAACGACACATCTCTCAACATTTAATTTATACAAAATGCCATCAGATGCTTTTTTTTGTCAGCTATCCACCTGAGATACTAAGAAGGAGGGGCTCAATTGCTGTGGAGTTTAGCAGAACAAAATGGTGGTCCGTGCAGTGGGGAGGTTTCTGTCCTCTCTGCAGATGAAGGACATGTCAGCTCCAAGCCTGGTGCCACTGCAGGAGCTGTCGGTGACGGATGGCGCGGTGCTGTGGTGATGCAGGCCTGTCTGCAGCCGTGCAGAAGCCAAGACAGAGCTTTCACCACCTACCTGATAAAGGTCATACAGGTTTTCATTACCATTCTGCTCTTGAAAATCCACTACAGATCTTTTTCTTTCCATATTTGCCTGCATATTATATTCTGCATCCTGAAAATTTTAGGAGAACCTTCTAAAGGAGATGCTACTGCATGTACCGAGTATCTTTTGTGTTTATGGTATAGACTCCACAGCAAGAGCATACATGCACTGCGTGTTGAAGCAGAGTTGTCTTGAGTTATTTCCAGGGTAGCTGAGAACTTGCTTTCACAACAAATCTCATTTTTTCTTCTGCAATTGGATATTATTGTGAAAAGTCATAGTAATTATGACTTTAATCAGTTTTACATATTATTTTCCCATCTAAATCTAATTAGAGAATTAGTGAACTGAAGCAATAAAATGACTTCTGAGCTCTGGAGAGGGGTGGAAAAAGGGAAAAAGAGAACCTAAATCTGTCAAGTTGAGATAATAAACCAGCGTCAGACAGGATGCGAGGGTTCCCCAGCGCTTTGTCAGCTCCTGCCTGCTCACAGTGCTGTCTCTAAAGTGCAAATTAAAAAAAAAAAAGAGAGACCGCAGTGTCTTCTGTCTGCCTTACAATTTCCTCGCCTGGGAAAGAAAAGATGATACAGAAGTCTTCCAGGGCAAGAGTGAGACTGTCTAACAGAAGTGCTTGCCTGCATTTTAGTGAGAAGTTGATGATGGTGATCCCAAGGTATGTAAAAACTGCATACAAGCAGCATTTGATTTTGTGTTGTACCATCAATTTTAAGACTACCAGCTACTGCCCCTTTTGTTCTTCCTTTCTTGCCATTTGTGGCTCTTGCCTGACCAGTGTATCGCTTACCTCGGAGGTGCCCTTCAGATGTCAGCAGCACCCAGCACAGTGCCAAGAGCCTCCATGGCCGTTTAGTCAATGATAAGGCTGTGGGCTTGGAAACACCTGCAGAGGTGGGATGCCAAGCCTGGAAATTTAAATGAAATGAGACTAGTTTGGAAACTTGTTAATTTCTTGACTTCTTTTCACTCCTGAGGTCATTTTACCTTGGCAGAGGATCAGTAATAGGTTGTTATATTTGTTGTTTCATTATGCAGGTAGTTAGCTCTGTGAACAGTATCATGTGCACTGTGAAACTTCTTAATTATGTTCTCAAGATCGTTTTGGCTTTAAAAGTAAGTGGCAAAACGCAACCAAGGAGAAATTCTTACAGTAGTTTTAAAAAAGTAAATCCTATGCGTTCTTCATTAAAGTAGTCAGAGAGTGATTTGATAAGCTGAGAATCCACAAAAGCAAGGAGGTCTTTTTTTGAAAGATCCAGGTGAGCTGAAATACATGCATAGAGATACGTGGTACGCATACAGAAAGGTAAAAGCCGCCAGCAGTTTGTCTGTAAAGAGCAGGGGAATTGATTGCCATCCAGAAAATATTTGTCTTGTAGTTTGTGAACCATACACAATGATTTAAGAGCAGTAAGATCTGTACAGAATGGTATTTTTGTTCAGAAGTGTTTTCTGCCAATCCCTGAAGCAGAATCATTCACCTGTAAGGATGAGTTTTATCTCCAAGTCCCAGTCCCGTCGAATTGATGTTGATGTGCCAAGATGATGTTCTGGTGACTGTTATGAATTGTTAGTTGCTGTGGATAGAGTTTCCCATTGTCTGTGACAGGTTTAATGTAGGAATCAGTTTGGTTAATTTCTGCAAAATTCAGATCAGACTTCCCAAAAAGTTCCAGTCTGCTCCTGCCAAGCCTGGTGGGGAACTTGGTATTCATTCTTCAATGTAAACTTCTGCTGGGAACTAAACTTTGCTGTAACTACCCACTTTTGGTATTGTTTTGAAATAGAGAGGCTGACCTGTAGTGGCAATGACGTAAGTAGTCTGAGCTGCACCTTCCTTCTTTTTCCTTGGTCTGACAGTATCTTTGGAGAACAGCTGAGAAAATCTTTCATTTCTCCCCATGGCTTATTTGTTCTGTCTGCAGGGGCAGTACTGAAGCACGATGACCTGGAAGGTTTGTGTAGCCAGGATGTAAGGGGGGAAAAAGGTACTGCCTCCTTTGACAGCAGTATGAATGTTAGTGAGTCTGAGCTTCAGCCTTGAGTTCAAGCAGTGAGTTAGGTAGTAATCCCAGCATGCGTAAAGTTAGTGGCAAATCTCTACTGATTTCAGGGAGATAAAAATGTATTTTAAAAGTCTCGATCTTATGCTGACATTAATTTTCTGGGAGATATGAATTTCACCATCGGTCAATGCTAAAACTGCTTTAAGGTCTAGGAATAGAGGGGTTCTTTTGTCTGCTTTATGAAGTGGTAAAGCTGAAATAACATTTCTCCAGGTGCTAGTTAAAATGTAGAATTTACAATCTAATTTACAATATAAACACTGAAGAAGCATGTAAGAAGGATATAGCATAATGTGTATGATGAATGAATTCTCTTTGAATAGATAAAAAACACTCTGTATTCTGTAAGGAGAGAATTTTCTGTACAGAAGGAAGGATACATTTCATCTGCTATGATTAGAGCAATCACAGCAGCCTACAATAAATAAATTAAATAGTATATCTATAGAAATCTGTGGCCAGGAAGAGGTATGGTGGTGGGGTTTTTTCTCTTATAGAGTGCTCTTGTCAACCCAGCATTCCAGACATTACTGCAAAGAATTATTCAAAGGAGAGTCATGAATGATTTTTCTGTTCCACTGACAGATACCTCATTGGTAAGAAAAGAAAGATTTGGGCGTATTGAGTGTGTTTTTTAATATTCTTCTGTGCCTAGAGTTTAGATCTGCAGGGAAAGGCTGATAGTATCTGTAACAAACATTAGAAAACCTGAACAGTGGAAACCCTTTGGAAGGATCAAAATGAGCTGCCACACAGACCTTGACAGTTTAGATGCCCTAAATGGGTTTTTGGACACCTACTGCATGATATTCTGTCTGCTTGGCAGACAGAGATGCCCACAGACTCCTTGTCTGTCCCTCACTCACTTTTTTTTTCTTTCTTTTATGAGGCTGTAGGCCTTTGTCATGAATGCCCTGGTTGGGGCAATGTCTGGTTTGTACAGTTCTTCTGAAATGTGTTTTGTGGCTTGCTTGATGTGGGTTCTTCCCTCTCTTTTTGTGTGCCCAGGGTTTGCAGAGCTGATGGATTTGTCTGGAGGCGGAGGGCACCCACTGCCTGCATCACCGTGCACCCTGAGAGAGGCTGCTGCAGGGCCCTGCTGCAAATCTTCCAGGCCCAGGCGGTGTCCTGTGCTTTGGTGTTTTTTCTGATCGGCAGTGTTCTGGGATGAGCTGGGCTTTTACTGTTGAGCAAAAGAAAGTCCCCTCTCCTCTGAGTGGAGTCACAGGTTTTCCTTAGTCCCAGCTCTGGCAAAACAAGGATGGGAAAGTTGACCTATGCTGTCCTCAGGTGTAGGTAGGATGCATGGCCGATGTCTTGCCATGATGCATGGGAGCAGACAGTGCAGAAGCAGCAGCACTTGAGAGGTGATGCAGGCAGCCTGCCTGCCCAAACCCACGGCCACTTGGCAGCAGCACCATGGCAGAAGCATGCCCAGCCAAGTTGTGAGCTGGCAAACCGCCCTCCATTCAGGCTTGGACTGCAGGCAGCCAAGTGACCAACAGCTGTGGCTGTGAAAAGCAGGAGGGCGTTATTCCAAGAACAACATGATGAAAATCTTCTTCAGCTATGTCTGGAGGTTTTTGCGGCTCTTCCAGAGACGTGTCTGAAGGTAACTGGAAGGTGGAAGGTGCAAGGTGCCTGGATATAGCCATCCCTTTTCAACCCCATCCACTGGGATTCCCCAGTCCTGGCTGAGAGCATGTTGCTGCTCCATCTGTGGCTGTAGTAAGCAGGACTAGGGCAGTATTTGCTTGAACACATTGCTTGAAATTTTCAGCTACAGCAAGGAGAGAATCTGTTATTTCTCTGCTCTTTGTTTCTACTGTGATGGCCAAACGGAGCTGTAAGCACTTGTCTGCATGATGGAAATGTTTTCTAGAGCAGCATTTCTGCTAATGAACAGTCAATGACTGATCTTTAAGGCTGAGGTGCTCAAATGAGTTAGTTGTACAGATGTCAACTGGGCCTTCAGATCCCTGACCCTTCGTGCAGCCCCCCAGATGCCAGTCACGGTTCTCACTCCCATTCCAGCTCCATAGGCTCCTAAAGCCTGGAAACATGTGTGCTAGGAAGCAACCTCAGCTGCATCCCCAAAATCCCCAAGCAAACAAAAAACCTGAAATGGATTTTTCTGGGAAATGACACGCGGCCAAATAATAAATTTATAATTGGGGTTTGCGTTGGAGAGGTTTCATTTTAAGTGCAAGCATGCATAAGGCAAATGCTGAATGTCCTAAGTGAAATCAGCTAGGGAGTAGAAGAAAGTCCCCAAAAATTCTGCCTTCAGAAGTTCCAGGTTGTCACCATCTATGCAGCCACATTTCTTATATGCGTGTAGAAGACAGGGAAGTGATTATCACTCATTTGTTGGAGAAGGTTAATGTTGTGGAATAGACTTTTGATCTCTTTAAAGGCATTTCTGCAGCAACCTAAGAGAGCCTGACTCCAGCACCTCTCATCAGCTGTCAGACAGTTGGGATTTCCTGGCTTTGAAAGTGCTTCTGGTCCTAGAAAATGGAGCTGGAACAGAGCATGAGCCAAGCTCCCTGCTGACCGCACTGCTTCTCCCATGATTTATCATAGAAACACTTTGACAGCTTTCTAGTTACGGCTCTGAGAAATAAAAGCTTGTCCAGCACTAGTACTTTTAGGCTTCTTATCTTCTGGACAAGTATCAGCAGCTGGGCCAGAAGAGTCACCATAGGGCTCATACCTCTTACAATGTTTATCTTCTTGTCTGCTGAGAGGCAGGATAACATCCCAGGCAGGCTTGGGAGTGCTGATCGTAGGGGTGACTTAATCCTAACTGTGCACGGAGGAGTTTCCTTGGGCCTTTTGATGGTTGCTGCTGCTCTTTCTCTGCTGACACTGTACCTGACCAGCTGGAGCTAAGTACTTTCCTGAGAATATCTAAACATGGGAAAAACTGGCTCTGTAAACCAAGTTATCTGTGCTTTCACAGGGATAAGGAATGTCTGCACTGATGCAGCTGTTGGCCAGCTGTGTTCTGCTAAACCAAAGCTCTACTCATCTCAATGGAGAAGCCAAAGGCAGATCCTCGCAAAGACAGAAAATGATAATGAACTGGGGAGGTTGATCCCTTGAAGAAGGAAATAAACTTTTTACACAGGTAGATAGTGATAAGACAAAGGGGAATGGTTTTAAACTGAAGGAGGAGGGATTTAAATTAGTTGTCAGAGAAGTTTTTCACAGAGAGAGCTGTGAGGTGCTGGCACAGACAGCCCAGAGAGGTTGTGGATGCCCCACAATTCTGTGATTCTGTGATTCTGTGATCCCTGGAGGTGTTCAAAGTCAGGTTCGGTGGGGCCCTGGGCAGTCTGATCTACTACCTGATGTAGTGGCTGGCAAGCAGGGGGTTGGAGTTTTATGACCCTTGAGGTCCCTTCCAACACAAGCCTGTGATTCTTTGTAGTGTCCCAGCTTCAACTAACAAATTTAGACATGAGCCGGTCTTTTATGAAGTAACCAAGGCATAGTGAGAATCATGTAAGATTGTGTCTGTAAGGAGGAACTACAAAATGAATAAGGCACCAGTATCTCCTTAATTACAAACACGTGCCAGTCATTAGATAATATCTAGAATGAATTTAAGTTCTGAATCTTTTCCTATGAAATATGGTCTGGACTGCATAAACGTAAGAATGAGAAATGTGTGTGTCAGTAGCTCACTGGTGTAAAAAAATGGATGAGTTGTAGTGGATTGGAAAGAGAAAGTCTAAAACACTATCAAAAAGCACTCTAGTGCTTTTGATGAGACACTCAGTGTTTTAAAGCTAATATAAAATGTAATTTTTTTGTCAGGGGGATACTTGAAAAAGGTGGGTAGGGGATACAGCTTTCTTTGAAGTTACCAAGTGGCTGCAAACCTGCACACAAACATGCCTTGTGAGAACATATTTGTACTCTTCAATAATTTTGATAAGCTTCTTGCTTTTATCACCATTAGCAGGATGGGCTCTTTGCGTCATTATCCAGTGATACTGCTGGATGGATGTATCTGTATTTTGTAATCACACAACTTCAGTGTGCCAAGGCAGCAAGTGGGAGGCTTGCAGACCCAAGGAGCAAACCAGGGTCCAGTTCATGCAGCATTTTACGGGGTTTTGAGCAAACAGCAAGAACCATGCCAGTGCTGTTCCACAAGCACAGAAGTTATTTCCATCTAGGTAGAGTTAGAAGGGAGTTGAGGATGGCAGGCTGCAGCAGCTTATAGGGAGTTCTAGTGAAAAGCAGCCATATAACAGTGCTGTGAAAGGTTCATTAGAGTCATTTGGGTTGAGAGTTTGGTAGTGAGGATTTGCAGTGGTCTGGAAGGTCTCTGAGAGTGGTGTGGCTGGAGCCTGCCTGACGATGTGGGCAGTGCAGCGTCACCTGCGAGGAACATGGATGTTCCAGTGGGTTGTGAGGCAGTTGGGTAGTCCTCATAGGAAGTGCTAAAATAACACTGTTTTGTTTCAGAATTCATATTAAATTTAGAGTCAGAGAATGCTGTGTATCTATGAGATGTCCAGCTTCTTGCCTTCTGAGGTCAGGAGAGGGATATCCACAGCTTTCCAGGATGCTTGATGGAGCATGGTGGTGGGGTGTTCATGGAGGTAAAAGCAATGAGTTGTGTTCCCTGCTGGTGTGTGGCCAGCATGATCCCTGTGTGTCGCATCATCGTGTTTCACTGCAGGTGCCTTCAGATGGGTCACTGGCTGCATCTTACTGTGGTGCTGTGTAAGTCATTGTAATGCTGCACTGTGTACAAGAGGCAACTTTGATGAGTGTATTTCTGATTATGATTTGGAAGTTGTCAGTAGTTCAGTTTCATCTACTCCTTACATCTCTCAAAACAGTTCTAATCTTGTCTGCTTTTGTTTTCTGTAGTGCACTGCTTTAATGTCTTGTCAGAAGAAAATATGCTAAAGGTTAAAGCAGTATCTTAAAGGCTACGACAAACACAATCATTTTTTTCTTAAAGCTTTAATTCTAGGAAACATTATTGAGTGGAGCATAAATTTGAAATGAGTTTTAATATGAAAATCTTCAGAACAAAGGTTTACTCAGAGGTTATTGATTTAATTACAGTTGCATTAACCATTTCCAGGTTTTGGTCATGTGTTCAAGTCAAGTGGGTTTTTTCCACTTGATGGGAGTTCAGGCTGTTGAAGCTGCATTGTAAATGGATGGGAGTCCCTTTGGTTGGCCAGAAAAGCAGTGGTTACGACTGAAAATTGCTGTGCAGAGAAGGTGAAGGTGTTAATTTGTCCACAGTTAGAACGTGTGCATTCCTGGCACAGAACGCTTTGACAATCATTTCACATCAGCTACTCCACAGAGCAGAGCAGGACAATGTCCTTGTCCCTTACAGCTGGTGTCAGTTCGACTTTCAATTTAAATTGCCTGCAATACTGAGCAGGGACAGGCAGTCTTCTGTTGCCTGCTGCACCTGTCTGTGCCTCTAAAGAGGTTGGGCTTACTGGTTTTTACTTGGCACTATCTCAGCCTGTTGGATAGTTATTTCTTTGAATATAGTGCAACAGTATTCCACACAGCTCTTTGCAGCTCTAGGGAAGTCACACATGTGGGTTTGTTAAGGACAATAGCGTTGCCTTGGTAAATTTTTCCGTAACAGGAGGAGATGGACAGACTGTGCTCCTTAGTGGTACTATGCCAGTTACTCAGGATTTTGTGATGTGCAGCCACTCAGGCTGGCTGGCTGTTGTGCCAGTGTTTGTTAGGTTTTCTTTCCTTTTTTTTTTTTTTTAATCCACAGTTGTCTCTTATCAGAAAGTGAAAATCACAACATTTGCTGATCCGATTTCTTATTCATTGCCATCTCCCCAGTCTAGCAGCGTGGCATCACACACATTATTACTAAAAGTAGAATTCAAAGGAGCAGGAGCAGAAGGACATGAAGGGCTAGAAGGAGAATTGCTGTGCCACAGTCTCTTCTGAACAGATCTTGGTCTGCTGGCTCAAACAGAACGTGCATCTCCCCTTTCTCTCCTTGCTGCAGATGAGAGTCATAGCTATGGGACTGACAATCTTCTTCCTTGCTGAGATCCAGCCAGCCAGGAGTTGTGAGACATCCTTTGTGAAGCTGCTGTCCCTCATCACTAGCTTTCTGCCTTGCATAGAGCTTGGAGCCCAGCCACCATCAGCATACAGTGGTCATGCTTCAATTTTGACTTTGAACATACAAGCTTGAAGGAGGCCACTGTCAAGTAGTTTTCTCATATGGAATCTGTCATCCCATGTTCATTGTTTCTTGCATCTCTGTTCATGTATTCCTTTTTCTACACTCTTTCTTCTTCTTGTTGCTATGGTAAAAGCTTGCCTAAAAAGGAAGAATTACAACAGCAAGATCCACTGACCTACAAAATAATGAGAAGGTAGCTGCTCCATACAGAGCTCTGGTTTTGAAGTCACTAGTGAAAAATCTCTGATGGAAATGGGACATGACCAGGGTACAGGGATAATGTACATGGATTTGGACTGATGCAAAACTCCTGCCTCTGATCAGTGAATCTGTACAACCAATTTCCTTTAAGAAGGAATTTTCTGTGATGATAACATTCACAAAGTAGTGGGCATTCAAGAAAAAAAAGCTTTTTTTAAAATTATTTCTGTTAATAACCTTCCAGCTTCAGTGTGCTTTTCTCCTCTGCGTACATGAATGTCATTGATAGGGTGTTGTATTACAGTGGCTCAGCTTTGCTGGAGGCATGGTCCTTTCCTGATGAGCTGATTTTAAATGAAATGAAAACCAAAACATGAATTCTTTGATTCACCTACCAGAGTATAAAAATGGATGGTCTCATTAATGATTAACACAGCAGATGGTAGCTCAAAGGAGGTTTGGAAGAAAGTGCTGCAGTATCTGTCTCCTCCAATAAATATATTGACTTAACAGCTTTCAGTGCTCATCCTACCTTATTTCAGTATACACATTTGAATCCCTGCAGACTTGATCTCTGCTGTTAGACCTGCTTTAAAATGAGTGAAGATGCATTAGTTCCTAGTTGCCTCAGATAAGCTTTTGCAGTTTTATTGTTGCTTACTGGTTTGCTGTTCCCTGTGATGCTAGTGGTGGTTTTCAGAAAGATTTTTCTACTTCAGTCCAATGAGGCATCTAAGATTTCTGATGTCTTTTCACCCACAGCGTGGTTAAATCAGTAGAACATGAGGAGGCAGCCTAAGGACGTGAGGAAACAGCCTCAGATTGATTCAGGGTAAATTTAAGCTGGATGTTAGAAAGAATTTCTATGTGAAGGGCTGCTTACGCATTGGAAAAAGCTGCCCAGGAAAGTGGTAGAGTCACCATCCCTGGAGGTATTCAAGAGATGTGCAGATGTAGCACTAAGGGTTGTGGTTTGGTGATGGAATTCAGTAGTGTTAGGTGATGGTTGGATTTGATGATCTTAATGGTCTTTTCCAACCTCAGTGATTGTGTGACGAAATAAACATCCACAACTTCATGAGCATCACTTCTGACATATTGTTTTATTATCAACATGTAATGCTAAACTGTATGTATATAAATAATGGCTGCAAAGTGTTTACTCCGCAGTGTTGGATTCCAGTGCATATGGGCAAATTCTAAGCCTCTAATGAACCAGCCTTTCAAAAGAGGTAGAAGGATTTTTTTAGACTGCGATTTTCCAGAATGTGGTTATCAACTTAGCACTGAAGAAATAGAAGTGTTTAAAAAAAAAAAAAAAATACCTAAATAAAAACTCATAGTAACTGTACATATGGCAAACAATACAGAATACGGTGGTAAGAAATCTGGAGGCTTTTCCCTGTTACTCCAGATACTCTATAAACATACATTCTCTTCTAAACGGACTAATTTTGTTTTATATTAATAAATGTACCACAATGCCTGAAACTTCTTACACTCAAACTTTTTATTTTCAAATAGCTGTTTCTAAATAGGACTGCACTTCTTGCTCTAAGCTCACTGTAGCATATTGGTGAATAATACACCAGTTCTCCCTCCAGTGTAGATGGGCAGCTGTGGAAGGTCATCTGTGCACAGTTATGGTGGATAATGCCTCCAGAATTTATTGCAGAGTTATTTCCATGCTGTGTTTTGTGATATGAGCTGGCACGGTCCACCTGGCAGTAAGCTGATTGCAGCCCAAAGGGTGCACGCTTAGCCTGACATTTCTGGGGATAGCAGGAGCTGCTGCTCAAACAGTTGAACACCACCCCCCCACAAGCAGATAGCTCTGAGCCAGATGTCTTCCTAATGCCAGAGGCTGGGAGAGGAAATGGGAGGCAGATCTGCTCATAGCAGCCCAGCAGACTGACAGTGGGTGGGAGGACACTGTGATACGTGTGTCATGGCAGAAATGAGAGCTACCTTGGCTGCACCCCACAAGACCTGACATTCAGGTCCAGCTGATGTAGCTGCAGAGGCTGAAGTTGTCCGGAGTGATTGTAATTTTGATTCGTAATGCTCAGTTCTCATTTACTTTCACTGACTTGAGTGGCATGTGCTTCTTTTATTAGAGATCCGAGCTCAACTCATAGAACAGCAGAAATGCCTGGAGCAGCAGACTGAAATGAGAGTGCAGCTTCTTCAGGATCTGCAGGACTTCTTCCGCAAGAAGTCGGAAATAGAGATGGAGTATTCCCGAAACCTGGAAAAATTGGCAGAGAGGTTCATGGCAAAAACAAGAAGTACGAAAGACCATCAGCAGTACAAGTAAGATATTTCTTCCTTCTCATCTCCATGTTAGCCTCTGGGGGGTTATTGGAGAGCTACCCCACTCCTTGCCTCTGCTGGTTTTGAGTACTGTTTGGTAGGAGCCAGGTCAAAGGCATATTAAAAATTCTCATCCCTGCTTAGCAGCATAGCAGTTCTCATTTCAGCTGAAGGTAGCTGGTCACCTGAATACTGTTGTGTTGATTTGGACCACTGCAGTTATTCATGTAAATTTCATAGAACATTTTTCAGTTTCTTAAAAGGTATATTGCAGAAATATTCCTCACTTACCACATTGAATGTAAACCATCC
The DNA here is from genome assembly GCF_951394365.1 of Tetrao urogallus. NCBI lineage: Eukaryota > Metazoa > Chordata > Aves > Galliformes > Phasianidae > Tetrao > Tetrao urogallus. Next base: position 160,695,670 of record NC_136813.1, on the reverse strand, counting down.
AAAATGCAGTTATATCTGGAAGAGAAGCAGAGCCTCAAAAGTGCTTGAAAGTTGTGTGCTGATCTGTTGCAGTGTGATTGACAGATTTTAAAAGTGTCTAAATAGGTCAATCAATATTATAAAAGCAACAACAGCAACAACAACAAAAAAAAAGGCCACAAATATTGGCAAAAAGGCATTGAGAGAGAAAGCTATTTTGATTTGCTGTTGCATGTGAACTTCTAGTGCCTCTTTGCCACTCTTATTCCTGGACTAGGATGTGACTGTTACGTCTTGCTTCCAATTTAATATATCCCTTTGATGGCATAGTAACTTGGGACAAAACAGAAGTATTTGTCAAAAAGAGTTTACAGTGTATTTTAGAAAGTGTTTCAAATGTGTTATTTGCTAGCATGGTGTCATCTGTTTATTTTCCTGAGTTGAGCTGATTAATGAATGCATCTGCCTGGCTCTTTTTTGCTTAGGGATACAACCCAAAATTTTGTGTTTGGATTTTTTTCCACTATCCAGCTAGTACTGTGCTGTAGACACAGACTTTTTTGTCTGGTGACAAAAATCTTCTCCAAACGCATTGAACACAGAAGAGATGAATCTCAATATAGCACACGATTCAAAGAACAGTGCTGTGTATTTCTAAAAGTTCTGTTAAGTGACTCAGTAGCTCTACGAAGTAACGAAGCTATGCATGTCACTGCTTCAGAGGGAGCCCAGGCTGTTACACAGCTTGTGTCAAGATCCTTCTGCTTTGTGCATACAGATACATCTTTTCATTCTTAAACATGTCTAAATCCAGAATAGCCTGTGTGCATGGGTATCATGACTAAAGTCCTGTCTTCTACTTCACTGTGCAACTGTCTGGTTGTTTTGAGAAGTGATCGTAGCAAAAGCAGGTGGTCTCCTTGCTGTTCCCACCATTCCCTCCCAGAACAGGCTGGAAGGTGGAAGTACCTTCCTATGGGAAGTTGGGATCCTGTGGGATTACCTTTAGGACACGCAGAAGCAGTGCAGACCAAGTAATGTCAGCATGGCCCTTCAGGGATGCTTAGCTGGCTGACCTAAGTGAGAAGACCCTGAATCTTGATGCTGTGAGTACCTATGTTAAGATGTACCTCTCAGACAAAATGGAGAAGTTTCCTGAACATGCTTCTGATTCACAACTGAATGATTAAGAAAAGGCTTTTGTCTGTTAGTCATTCATTGTTGCTTTCATTCTGGGGGTAAAAGCTAAAGCTGGACAATCAGATGAGGAATTAAAGACACATTGTTAACAGTGGCAATAGTTAATTATTAGAATAATTTACCAAGAGCTGAAGGAGTTTCTCCCTCAATTTATTGCCACCCCTGACTATGTTATCTCCATGTGCCTGATCCTTTATTACTATATGAGAATCCCTACACAAGAAAAAAGAAAGAGCAGCGATCTTCTAGGCCACATGGATGAAAGCAAACTTAAAGCTTAAGTAAAATGATAAGGCAAATTTCACAAATAGGTTTTTATCGTCTGTGAGACAGTTGTTGAATTATGTACATTTCTATTTGTGTTTAAGAAATGAGAAGCTGTTTGTGATTTCACCATCTGCAACACTAATCACTTGGGCCTATAGAACAAAATCTGTAAAGGAAGTTCAGAACTGGATCATTGGGGAAAATGTCTGTACTTCTCTTGGCCTTGTAGTTGTAGTCTTTGACTGGCAGAAGCAGTGCGTTCATAAATGCTGTGGATTTATGAATGCTGATCACAGAATATATATGTATATATATAAGCTTGTGACATTTCCTTGTTTTTGCTTATGATTCCATACAAATCCGTTACTGTGAAATAGCTACAATTTTCTCATGAAGGATTTGGAATGCACCTACAGTCCTTACTTATTTCTAATGTAAAAAAAATAATTGATGTTATTCTCAGCAGCAGCCTTTATTAATTTTGCATATTTACATGTACACAGTCTGTAAGCAGCTGGAGCTTTGTGGCAGGGTTTTTAAACTGTTGGCTGTCTTGCAGTGTTCTAAATTCTTGCACTTTTTTGGTATTTTTGTATCCATGCCTCATGGGATTTGTGAAATTTGTCTTAAAAGAATCATCTGAAGCTTGCCTGGTCTGAGTTACTCCAAGAATGGATAGGCTGAGTTTTCAAAAGTAGTCACTTGTTATGTACAAGTTATGAGTGTAAATGTCAGGGGGGTGATTGTGATAATTAAGCAACTTTTCCATCTCTGTACATAATACATATGTATCTCTCCTCCTTAGGAAAGATCAGAACCTCTTATCACCAGTGAATTGCTGGTATTTACTCCTGAACCAAGTGAGAAGAGAAAGCAAAGACCATGCAACGTTGAGCGATATCTACCTAAACAACGTCATCATGCGCTTCATGCAGATAAGCGAAGACTCCACCAGAATGTTCAAGAAGGTAAAGCCTGTTCTGCATTGGGGCCCCTCACATGCATGAGGAAGGCAAACGTGTCTCAATCAATAGCACCTGAAGAGAAGGTTCAGCATATGTAGCATAAAGTCTGGTGTAGCACACATAAATCCTTCATGACAGTTCTCATGGAGCAAGTCCTTAGCGCTGAAATGCTTGGAAACCTGCTATATAAGCTGCTGACCTTAAGAACTGAATTGCAGATATCTAAGAGGCAAGGAAAAAAGCCTGTTCTTCTTTCAGAAACACGTTTGTCTACCCATGCAGAAAGGAAATAGTTTTCACTTAGGATTCCCAAAATAGCCATGCTGAATTAATGAATTATTTGTAAAAACTGTATTTTATTATAAGCCTGTCATCAGAGAAACTGTGATTCAAGCCAAATTGAGGGTGTGCCTTGCAGCTCTGCATTGGCATAAATATTTAGTGTATACAGTGACTCTCCTGAAGGACTTTCTTTTTTTTTCCCCAATGTCAGGTATGAACATGTATTTCTGATAACATAACTACTTCTGTTAGGTCATTAAGCATTACATCTGTGTGTTTGTCATTGTACATGGCCTTTGCATGTTTCTCATAGCCATAGAGTGTATGAGAGCTGCTCCAAAAGTAGTGCCTCTTATTTTACTAAGTTGGCCTGTGGCGTAAAAGGCAGATGGTTGTGGTACAGCAATGGGGGTTGAACCTTCCCACCAAAATCCCATTACATGTTGTTGCCATGCGACAGATGGTAGTAGAAGGGCAGTCTTGGCAAAATGGCATCTGACATGGAAGTGTACACAAAGCAAAGGGCTTTCTACATTTCTTTCATGTGGAAAAAATGGCACCTGCTGACATTCAACAAAGCTTGCTGAACATTTCTGGAGACCAAACAGTGGATATGAACACAGGGATGTGGTGGGTGGTGCGTTCCAGCAGTGGCATCAGTCACAGTGGATCACCTCTTCTGGTGCAGCTTTTTACAAATGTGCAGACTCTTGTTCATCGCTGGTGAAAATGCACAGCTAATAGTGGTGACTATGTCAAAAAACAGTGTTTTGCAGCTGAGAATCTGCTTTATCAAGTAGTGTAGTGTTCTTTGTATCTGCTGTAGTTTCCATGGAAATAAATAAGAGACATTACTTCTGGAGTGACCTATATGTATATCTCTCTTTGGGTAAGCACTCTAAGGTGTCTTAGCTTGAGATCTATGTAATGTGTTTGCAGTCATTGTTACTAGGTTCTGAAATAAAAATAGAATATAAATGCATATCCATCAGCCACAGTTGTGATGTTTGTAGGCAAAGGTCATATTCAGTACAAGAAAGAGTTCCAATAATTTTACAGAATATAAAGTATGTGACTAAACAATAGTATGTCTAGCAGGGAGTAATCATCATAGAATCATAGAGTGGCTTGGGTTGGAAGAGACGTCCAGGATGATAAAACTCCAACCCCCCCCGCCACATGCAGGGCCGCCAGCCTCCACATTTAATACTAGACCAGGCTGCCCAGGGCCCCATCCAACCTGGCCTTGAACACCTCCAGGGACGGGGCATCCACAACCTCTCTGGGCAGCCTGTGCCAGCACCTCACCACTCTCAGAGTAAAGAACATCCCCCTGACGTCCAACCTAATCTTCCCTCCTTCAGCTTAAAACCATTTCCCCTTGTCCTGCTATTATCTACCGATTCAAAGGCTTGAGACAGGTTAACAGGTAATAGGTTAATACATTCAAAACAGGAGACTCTTTTCACATATACCCTACTGTAATCTAGACAGATAACAATAGAGTGGGAAGAATGATTTAGAGAATGCATAGGTTGTAGTTGATCTAAAAGATCTAAAAACATGACTCAATTTTATTGGTGTGAATTAAAACATGTAACAGTAATAGGATCAAAATTTCTAGTTCTTCAATCTCTAATGGTTTGTTAACTTGTGTCTGTGTAAAGCTGTAGTTCACAAACCAGTAAGTTTACTAATAAATCATTGTGGAAGTTGAAAAGATGATGGAAAAGTGATGTGGAAATGTTCCAGTACAATCTGTGTGCAGGTGTCTCAGACTTGCTTGAAACAGTAGAAACTTTTCAGTAATGAGTTTGGAATGAATGGCTTTTCAGTCGCTTGTGTTGCTCAGAAATATGTTTTGTTATATGTGTGTTACTAGGTTAGCCCATAGTTGAGGGTCTTTAGCACTAGAAATCTTGCTTTTGCTTTCCTACTCTCCAGATGTGTTGAACACGTAACACTTCAGATCTTCTCATTGTAGCATAGCTTCTTGGAGCTTTTCTTTCATTTTTATTCATAATATGAATCTTCTGCAGGGGAAAGAAAAACTGAATACGCATACCCTTCACATTAGTGGAGCCCATATCCTAACTAACCCTATCCTACCTTTCAGCAGGATTTTCTAGTTAAAACACAGAGTGATACTGTTGCATCAAAAAGCTATTAGATATTTTGGAGCACAGGCACGGCGAGCTCCCCAAGGGATGCGTGAAGGAATGTGAGCAAGGCTCTGTGATGTGAGGGAAATGGTGGGCAGGAAGACACATAGCACCTCGGCATGATGTAAATGAGTTTTACAAGCGTGCATCTTCAATGTGGCAATGATTGTTCACCAGTATTAATTTTGAGCACTTATGTTTGGACTTTAGTCTGTCAGGAGTTAGTACTTGTTGGAGAAATTGGTTTTTCCTCTGAGTGCTTGTGCCGACAGGTCGGGCTGTAGTGCTTGCTGCAGAGTGCTAGTGAGGTGATTAATTTGCCTTTAGTTCCCAGGTACAGAACTGATTAAAACTCTAATGATGGTGAAGTTCCAGTTCTGAGTAAAAGTGAAAGCAAGTATGAAATGAGGTGAACCATGTTGAACAGAGAGAAAAACAAGACCAGTACGGGAAGTGGAGCTATTAGCAAATTGTCTTGTTTTATTCATGAAGAACATAAGCTTCCTACACTTAGGTTTAGCTCAAATGGGCAGCTTCAACCATAATTTCTGTCTGATGGTAATGATCTGTGTGACTTAAGGTACTTGGCATCTCAGGACTGCTTAGTTGACATCCACCAGAAACCAGAGAGAGATAAGGTGCAAAATGCACATGTTCACCTGGCAGGCAGAGGTTGCAGGAGCAAATAGAAGATGCACTTAGAATGAGAAATGTGACATCCATCACTTTTTCTCATTAAAATTATGTAGTGAAAATATCAAACAATATCTTCATTCCCTGGCTGTGCCTAGAAGTATTTTTTTTTTTTTTTTTTTTTTTTACTCATGTCTGGTATGTGTAGCAACCCCTTGCTATAGTCCTTATGAAGATGTGTATGGTATCCACTGTTGTTCTACATGAAATGTAGTCATGGGTGGTGTCTCTGCCCCTTGGACTCTGTGCCTTGCCCTTAGCTCACTCTCTGTTCTTCCTGATCTGTACGTTATTGCTTCTCATTCTCATTGTTTTTAATATTTTAACTGATCTGGTGAAAAGATCCCTCTAACGTGCATATTCCAATGGGCCCAAAGTAAATTGTTTTCCTGTTCCTGATTGTACATGGCTTTCCACTTAATGTTAGGACACTTGTTATTTTTGTTCTCCTGGGAGCAATTTGTCATTCTGTTTTACAGAGATCGGGAACCAGTTTCTGTTTAAATCTACTAAATGTAGGACAAAGATAGGATCTAGTTCAAGATACTAAGGCATCTACCTGATGATATTATGTCAGGCTTCTTACTACCAGGGAGGCACTTAAGCTCTTCTATTTTTCAGTTGCTGGCATATAAAAGCAGTGCAGATTGCTGTTCATTCCTGCCTTCTTGTTGCACATAAAATTGCAAACATAAAGTAGCAGAGTTCAGATCTTGCATGCTTGCACATCTCTTCAGGCAGGTGGGGTAGATGGCCTCATGGGGACAATTAAAGAATAAAGCAATAAGGAAAAATGTCAAGCAGAAGGGAAAAGTATTATGCAGAACATTTCATGCAGCGATTCTGGTTGCCCCAGCATTAATAATCAACTGTATAAACACACAGCCACAAAATCCTTAAGCAGATTTGTATATTTATAATTTATAAAAATATATTTTCTTTGGACAGAAACCATAACAAGGCAAGATGAACATATCTTCCAGTGTTTACAGTAAAAGATGCTGGAGAAGCCAAGTACAATAAATATTTTAGTTCCATAATCTGACTATTAGCAGGGAATATGACTACCTGCCAAATCTGTTTGGAAGTTATGAAAATTGTGGAATTGTGGTGTACATAGAGACTTCTCATATCACTTTCTTAAACGTTTAAAGGTTTAAAAGGATAGCAAAGCTATTTGTTGCTATAAACTGGCAAATCTGGGACAGAATGTTACTGTGACACAATAGCTGTGTCAGTGTCACAGCAGCTTACAGAAGCTTCTTTTAAACAAGGGTTTGCGTATCACTTCCCCCAGGGACCAGCAGCAGACTCATTTAAAAGGAATAGTCACAGAATATTTTCCCGAAATGATGTAACTGATAGTAGTACTGTGTGTGCTAAATACAGACAATATTGAGTTCCAGGAACAATTCCACTGCCTAAAGTTTCAGTAAAAAAACAGATGAGTAAAGATTGGGTTCCCAATGGACAGAATGGACAGAAATTCCCTACAGTCTCCAGAGAAAGGGTATTAATGTGGACTAAAATCCTAAGCTTATCAGTTGTTATTCAATAAACACTAATCTTGAGAACATCAGGAGGACTGCTAATAGCATGAAAATTGAGCATGTGCTGAAAGGCTGATTTAAGTACACTCACTTGTGTCTGCTGCACGGGCATGATCTATCCTACCAGTAGTTTAGATATTTGAAAAAACAACAACAAAAACCAACAAAAGAAACCCCAGAACTTTCACACTATGGCAGTTTCTTCAGAATGTCTCTTCATGCTTTGAACCAGATTGGTAGCCAATATATTTTTAACAGCAATTTGCATGGGCTCTAGCATTTTTATTACCGTCTATGTTCTTTCGGTTAATAGATGCTAATACATTTCCTAGGACACAGTGAATAAAGAAGCATCTCAGTGGTTGTTCCTCAGGTTTTAATGGCCTGATTAGAGCTATCAGCTTAACTCCAGAAAAATGCATGTTGCATCTTACGTTCTGTCTGGCTGCCCTGAGGAGAAGCTCCTAGGCATGCTGAACTACTGTGGGGAATAGGCAGCATCAAGGAGAAATAGGAGAGCCATTAACCACTGAAAATAAATGCTCTTCTTATCTGGTGCTCTAACGCTCTGCATATCACACACTAAAAGCCATATTGCTTGCACTTGAGTCAGTATTTCTTGATTATAAATGTTAATGTAAAATGTGTTGGTTCTTGAAAATTAATCCTGTTTATGCTGCCAATGCTAACCAAATTTCCTGATTTTTATTGGACAATTCCACCAAAATCTTTCATCAGAAAAAGACAGAAACTGACATAATATACACAAGTACTGAAGGCTGAGTCCCCAGTTGAACTGATGGAAGGATGACTCATTTGTGATCATGTGGCATTTCTGTGTCTCCCTGATTTTTACTGGGTTTTCTGTTTGGTTGGTTTTTGGTTGGTTGGCTGGGGTTTTTTTGTTTGTTTTTTTGTTTGTTTTTTGTTTTTACAATAGTCTGAAAAAAAAAAAAAAAAAAAAAAAAAAAACCCAGCAAAGAAAATCTCTTCTGTCTCACTTTCAAAAAAAAAAGCTTTTGCACTGTCCAGTTAAATCATGAAGAATGCTTAGAATCAACCTCGCTGTATTTAGGGCTTGAGCTGTCAGCAGCTTTGAAGAGGTGGCGGCTCACCAACAGTTGGAAGGGATAAATTGCTTGGAGCTGGAGTTCAGTTTTTTTTCCCTTGTGAACATGTTTTCATCTAACAGTCTTAATGTCTATTATCTTGTAGGCTTTGTTCTTCTTTCTCCTGAAGTAATTTTAAAAATAGGCTGCTTATATTCAATGCTATAGGAACAGCTTTCCAAGAAAAAACTGCTGGTCTCCATTTCTTGGATCTTTGAGGAGATGTGTAAGCTGTGTCAGAGCTGCACTGCTGACTTTTGAAAGCAGGGTGCCAATGTAAAGCAATGAAAAATGATTCAGAATTTTTGTTAAAGCTTTGACTGTGTTTCCCTACAGCAGCTTGTGAATCTGCAGTCTTTCTCCAATCTTTTCCTCCAATCGTCTCCACATGCAGTCTAGGCACTGTTATACATATGGATTTTTGTCCTTAATATTTGATAGAAATAACCTGATGTTTGCAAAGAAATTTAAGTAATAAGCTTTTTTCTTTTTTTTTTTTTTTTTTTTAATTTTCAAGTTACTGCAGTAGAAAAACATACATCTTGAAAAATACCAAACTTTTACAAGTATAAATAATAGGCGGAATTTCACATAACTGCATAACTCAATTTCAGAGCATTTATCTTACTGGACCTTGGTTACTACAGCTGATGCAGTTGAAGAATTTGAGGAAGAATCTCTCAGAAGTTTTTTTTAACTCTCAACATGAGCCAACAATGTGCATTTGCAGCCCAGAAAGCCAGTTGTATCCTGGGCTGCTGTCATGTCCTGACCATCAAGAGTGGGAGGGGTAACCGGATTCACAAATCCCCTCAGTCAGATTAAGGTAGAACAATACTCAAAGTCCAAACACAATCATCAATTTTGATGTAAATCTCTGTACTACAATTACCTTAAAGGTATTGACACTCGTACAATTATATCTGTCTACTGTGAAGCTGCATCAAAAGAGGGATGGCCTGCATGTTGAGGGAGGTGATTGTCCCTCTCTTCTCTGCCCTTGTGAGGTCTCACTTACAGCACTGTGTTCAGCTCCTGGACCCCCCATCAAAAGAAGGGTACGGATCTGTTGGAATGAGCCAAGAGTAGGGCCATGGGGACAGTCAAAGGGATGGAGCACTTCTCCTGTGAAGATAGGCTGAGAGAGTTGGGGTTATTGAGCCTGCAGAAGAGAAGACTCCGGGGAGACATCCTTGCAGCTTTCTAGTGCCTAAATAGAGCCTACAGGAATTCTTCATCAGGGGGTATAGCGATAGGAAAAGGGGTAATGGTTTTAAACTGAAAGAAGGTAGGTTTAGATGTTAGGAGGAAATTCTTCTCTGTGAGGGTGGTGAGGCATGGATGCAGGCTGCCCAGAGAAGCTGTGGGATGCCCCATCCTTGGAGGTGTTCAGGGCTAGTTTGGATGGGGCTTTGGGCAACCTGATCCGGTGGGAAGTGTCCCTGTACCTGGAAGGGGGTTGGAACTGGTTGGTGTTTAATGTCCCTTCTAGCACAAATCATTCTATGATTCTGCAATTCCATGGTTGTATTTCTAGTTTCTTGTCAGTTAAAAATCATGTTGTGTGTAAGTTGGTAAGTTGGTGTGAATATCAATAAGTGGAAAGGCAGATTCCTTAACATACTACCTGGAGTTGGGTATGACAGTAGGATTGGAATCATAGAATCATCAAGGTTGGAAAAGACCTTTAAGGTCATCTAGTCCAACCACAAATAGGAGAAAAATCTGGTGAGTGGTCTGTTCCAGCTACTGTGTGTGTTGGTTGTTCTTTTCGAAGACGTAGTGGATGGGATGTGTGCTGTGGCTTCTTTTCGTATGAGGTGTTACACTGGAAATCATCATTCGGAAATTGTTATTCCTGCAGGTGTTTTAGTGATGGCAAAGTATGTGATAGCAGCTTTGGAGATTAGCTGCCCCAGAAGATTTTCCTATGGCTTCTATCCAAATACAAAGTACTTCTCATAGCTGATGTCGTTATTTATTACGAAGTTGGAGTTTTTAGAAGTTGGGCTAATCATCAGTACATTCACTGAGGAGGGGGTGCGTGGAAAAAGCATGTATGTTACAATTATACACTGTGCAGAAAAGATGTAGCTAGACTGTTTAACAAGCCGTAGTTCTGTTCTATAGTTGTTTTCCAAAGGCTGTGGTACAAATGCCTTCAAATCGTCAATCTTCAATCTTGCATCTGATTGAACTGCTGTGCACAACTGACAAAGGAATATATTTGAATGAGACTCTAATTAAATGCTCTTATTTTGACATATTTGATTTTGTTAATAACTGCTGCCAAGCATTTCTTTTTTCTGGGTCAGAATGAAAGTAAAGCCAGAGTCCAGGAAAGCTAAACAAAGCTGTTTCAGCAGCCCACTCTGTGAAATATTGTGGAGTTGAGTATCTGTTTCAAAGAGGAGCCACAATTATTTCTTGCATAAATATTTAGATAATTGCATGTGCTGAGAAACAAAAACTATTCTAGATCTAGAACTGAGAGGGACGTCCCTCTAGAGTATCGCATTCCATGTGGTTTAGTTTATGTATAGCAGTTGTAAAACAGTACACAATGTGTTCCATTAAAAAGGCTTATAACATTAATCCCAAACTTTACCCTTTCTGTTGGCACCTAGTCTCCTAATGCTTCATGAGAATATCTCTTAAATTACTTCTGGGTTTCCCTCCAGAAGTTTTCTGTCTAGATGTTGTCTGTCTACCCCTGTCTCCCTGAATCTTTATTTTTAGTGCACTGTAACTGTCAGAATGATGTCTTTGTGAGCTCCTTTACATTCACTAGCATGAACGATGAATGCTAACAGTAAGAGATAAGCTTATGTTGCAGTTTTTGCATTCTTTTTTCTAATGATTTTTTTTTAATTACAGAGCAAAGAGATTGCATTCCAGCTTCATGAAGACTTAATGAAAGTTCTTAACGAGCTTTACACAGTAAGTACAGTATCTTGCCTACTTTATCTTATTCAAGTTGTGTATTGAACTACTTCTGTAAGGGCTAAGTATTCTTTTATCTAGCAGGTTACCCCCAGTGGAGGTGCTTATTTTTGTCTTCTTACACAAGTCTGAATTATCTCTTGCAGAAAGACCACTAACTTGTTTAGAACACATATGCTAATGCTTTCAGGATTAATTTTTATTTTCAGCCTGTTCTCCTCCCAGACTACGCTAAGCCAGTTTATTATAAGTTTCATTGGTTATTAATGAGACATTTCTACTCAGAGCTTACCAGAGCAAGGCTTCTCTCTTTTCTGCCTTTTGGCAAACTGCTGCTGGTGGAAAATCTGAGGAAGAGTTTTGAAACTCACCTACACAGCTCAGTACAGGGTGAAGTCTGAAAACTGTTTCCCAAAATATTTTGGGTGTAGGTACCAACAACATTTTTTAAGAAAGAGCAAAGCAAGGATTTTTTTTTTTTTTTTTAAATATAGTTATACAGTGAAGAAAAAATGGTAATATCCACCTCTTACAGAAGTCTGTTGATTCCTGCTTGTCAGGGAAATAGTATGTCTGTATTTTATCTTCAGCCTGAAAGAGCTGAAACTTGTATGCTCCAGTACCTTACATAACAGTCTCTAGATTGCTCCCTTTCCTATCCATGATATTTGAGAGAAATTAAAAAAAAAAAAAAAAGCAAAAATCCCAAAGCAAAACAACAACAACAACAAACGTGTTATTTATATTAAGAAACAATTTGGGATTTTAATGATGTTTAGGAAAACATCAGAGACCAGCCCTCCTGAGGCAGTGATCAGTCAAACATTGAGTCCTTCTGATTTCCTTTTCATTTGATCTAGGAAAAATTGTGCACTACTTGTAGATGGGTTGACAAACATTTGAACAACTTAGGTGGCAAAAAAAAAGACCCAAACGAATGTGGATCTGTACCACTGCCTTAGATTCTTTCAGACTGTGGTTCAGGGTGGAAATTTCTAAAATATACCTAAAACTTCATTTTTTTAGAGGGTTTTTCTTTAGGGCTTTCTGTTCTTAAAATAGCCACTGATTCTGTAGGGTATGATATTGTAAAGCCTTGTTTCCTCAGGCCTGTTTGTAGTCTGTTAAACATGCTAGAATCAGCTTCTGTAAAGTAGAGGTAGCCTCAGACTATTCACACAGCTGTAGGGAATCAGCAACTGTAGGAGCCATTGCACAAGCAGGACCTCAGTGGTGAGTTAAGTCCTGAAGATACAGGCTTGTTCCAATTAAACACTTACATAACTCCAGTGCCTGGCAAGGCATGGGATTAGCGCATGTGCTCCCAGCATAGGGAAACACTGATGCATGATCTGAAATCCTTGGCTGAATTACCAGCGAAAATCTGCAGGACTGTGTTTTAGAAGTCTCACTCATGTTCATGCTACGTCTTCCCACTGAGAGCTGCAAAAATTTATTCAGATACTAATTTCCATGTTATGTCTTTCAGTGAACACCAGCTCCTTTCTTAGACTTTAAGATTTTTGTTAACTAGATAGTTTCTTTGAAATAGATAAAATACAGAGTATGTGTGCCATTTGAATTATTGATTTTTTGTATGAAATTAACTACATCTAATTTTTACATAACTGCAGCATAGGTGCAAACATCTTGCCATCTGTTTTCCAGTTACAGTCAGTAAAATGTAATATGTGGAGATCAGAACCCTTCATCTAATCAGGTGCAAGTGTGTGCTTCAGATGAAATTTACTACGCTATTAGCTCTGTTGTCCAGCTTTTTACTGATTGGAAAGGACTTGATCAGCTGTAGGTGCCTATATTTAGCCAGATGCAAGCCTTGCATAGTAAAGTGGCAGGATGGTGCTGAGTAGCATCTGTTCCACTGTTTGCAGCATTAGGGTGATCATCAGCTTATCTGTGTAATTTTCTGTACATGAAGTTAGAAAGATACCTAGACAAATGGAAACACTCATACATAGGATTTTAATTCTGTGTAACATTTACTGTTTAGAGAATGAAGTGATAGTGACCTTACCTAAACAAATATCAACAGTTTTAAACTCTGAGAAGTATAAAAAAAGCAAAATTAGTCTTGTTGTTGTGATATAAATCTTTCTGTCCAAAAGAAATCAAAAGGATTTCAAGTCAGTAAAAAGCACAGCAATATTGAAGTCTCTCTGTACAATATATTCTGGGGGGTTTTTTTGTTTGTTTTTTTAAAGGAATGGTGCTTTCATAACGTGTAACTGTTAAAATGTAAAGCCTTACTGAAGTTTAAATGCCCTGAAGCAGCTGCGTGAGGGGACAAATATCAGTTTGTCGATGGTATTTTTAATGGTTGAATTCAAGCACAACCTACTAATGATCAGAATAATAAACTTTATTCGCAATGATACTTATCAAGTATGATAGTCATCTGTATCACAGAAGATGCCAGATATAAAAGATGATTTCATGACTCTTCTCTGAAATTATAGACTACATTTATGCCTTCAAAGTTCCTCATAATTATTAACATCTTTATGGGTCATATCTGAATACTGCTGTAGTTAAGGAGTTCTGTCCATCGGCATCAATGGTCAAGTTCCTTAAGTCAGTAAGTCCTGCTCTAGATTTTGCAAAGAATAAACTGTTCCAAGGGAATTAAAAGATAAAGCACTGAGAAGTTGAAAGTACTTACCACCTCCCACTGAGAATGCACAGTGATTTCCAATTAAAAAACTTCTTTCTGTTCAGAGATAAGTGAAAATTTCAGTCTGTCTTTCAAGAAATTACAGAGTGATTTGGCTTTTTACTGAGTGTGGAGAGCTCAGAACTGCAGTCAGATGTCCAAAGCAAAACAGACATCTGGGTCCAAAACCCAGACATTTTAGAACGTTAAATAACTGTTCTTTAGAAGTGCACTCCATTAGGAGATCTTTCTCCATGCTTACACTTTAGTAATTCCTCTTTTCCCATTCGCATCACTAGAAATTATCTTGAAAGTAGGAGATATGTGTGATAGGTCTTGTATTTGTTCCCTTGGAGTATTCAATGTCTTGTGTCATCTTAATTAAAATTATGCATCACATACAGGATTGATAAAAAAATATAAAAAGAAGATGATCCAGGGCTGCAGAATGTGTTCTAAGAACCTGTGAGTGAAGTAGGTTTATTTTATTGGAGTAATCAGAATTTTTTATAAGGCAAACTTTCCTTTCTAATTTCCACCTCTCTTCCATAGAAAAGATTTACTTAAATGTTACATTAAATATTTGTATGTTTTCTTGGTTACTCGCATTACTAGTGAAAATAGGTTTTAAGACTCTTTCATTTTTAGGTCTCAGTATTTTATGCTCTGCTCCTAATGTTATTACTCAAAACATTACGCTAAAAATAATTGAATAGCTAAGCTTCAGTCTGTATCCTTGCAAGTTCAGTAAACTATAAGTGGCAAGTACTTTTAATTTATGCATGGCTTTTCTCTGGCTGTGCCGGACAACTGGTATTTTCAGGTCTGCAACATCCTAGCAACTGCATTCATCTCTTATTCCTCTCTATTACTTTTTCAGCCAGTGTTATTAGTCCTATATTTTACATAAGGAGCAAGCAGGAATGAGAAAAGAGGAGCCTACTTCTAGGTGGTCAAAGAATGAATTTTTGTTCCTAGCAATTACAGAAGAAAAAAAAAAGGATTGTCAAACAGAAGAGTATAAGGGTTTGGGTTGGGGTATTTTGTGAACTGAGAGATTAGAAATCTTGTTACATGTTGAATGGAAGAGGAAATAAATCACTCATTTTACACTTTATATCACTGCTGCAGAGAAAGCTTCCCAAACTCTTCTTCCATTTCTCTTGAAAATTACAGTATCTTGTAATATCTTCATGTCTTCTACTTGGTTTTCCAAATTATACTTCCCAGCATCACACTTTTAGAAATACAGGAGTACAAATATAGGGCTTGCAGAAAAACAAAAATGTCCGAGGTACAATCCAAAAGAAACAATTTAATATTAAGTAAGACTAAGGCAGCAGTCCCACTTGCATTTTCCACTGTTTTATCTCACTCATTAAAATTTTGGCTGTTTAGTTTTTGAGAGTCATTGCTGCCAGGTTTTCTTTTTTTCTTTACTCATTAACGTGGAATCTGGATTCTTTGTAAAAAAATTACATTCAATTTATTGTAGTACATCAGACATCTGAGAGCTGGTGAAATTGGTAATTCTGCATTGATAGTAATAAATCAGTGATTGTTCCTGCAGCCACATCAGAGGCTGTCTTGGAAGTGATAAGAATGCTGAAAACGTTTAAATATTAAGCCTGCTTAACTGCTAGAGGCCAATGATGTAGTGGAATTGGCATAAGATTTTACTTCCTGGGGAAAGCGCTAGCTGATCTGATATGATGAATTCCTTGCAACTGCACTTTCTAATAGAATTCACTACTTACCAGAGTCAATTTTGGAACTATTCAGACTCAGTAATTCCAACAGAGATGAACTTCTGCTCTGTTAAATGCTTATTTCCTGAGAAACGCTATGAAAAAGCTATTAATTATGCCATTTTATTACACAAATAAAGCATGTTACTTTGACTACTCATGATAAATACAATGTGTTTTGACTTAGAAACATTCAGCCAGTAGTTAGGTTAAAAAATTTTTTAGAAAAGAAGCTTTCATGTATAAAATGAAGGCCACAGCCTTGCTACAGGAACATTCCTCTTGTAGCCCATGAAAGTAAGGCACTAATTGCTGTCCTGTTGCTTCACTTGTCCCAGTAATTATTCTGAGTTTAAATAAACTGATTTTCTAAGTGCTGAGTCTAATGTTCCTTTCACCGTTCTAAGTGCTGTGTGCTGCCCTTTCATAGAAATGATGAAAGTTTATGTCACTAAGCGTAAAGTGTGTCACCTGCAAGTAGGAGGGTACATAGTTTGTATAACATTTACTTGCAGTCTGACTCAGTTATCTATCAGAAATCTGTATTTTACATTTTCCATCTGCAGTAACAGACTTGCTAAATTAGTCAGTGATAAACTCACCATTTGATTTTAGAAAGGGACTAGCATACATTTAACAATGCTTGCTGAGTGCAGCAGAAAGTGCAGTTTGTCTGTCTTGATGGCAGTTCAGCATCTGCAAAATTACAACCTTGTTCTCTTTTCGGTGTATACCTGATAGCTGATCAATAAGCACTTTGGAGACTAATAAAAGTTGGTTCAGTGATGGATACTCCCACAGGATAGTCTATCAGTTCAAGAGCTTGGTGGGCATTTGAAAAGCTATATCACTTATTTCATTAGTTGATTTGTCATTTGAATAGCAGATCTATGGATTTGTTACATATTTACAGCCCTGGGATCTGTGGATCTCAGAACTCTTCTTTCAGTAAGTCTGTTTTCAAGAATTAGACAAGCCTGTTACTGTCTTTTACACAATTTAACAATCTTTTAAATACTTCTGAGAGAAAAGGTGATGTGATGTTAAGGGAAAGATTAGTATATATGTAACTCAGCATGCAAATTCTAAGCTAATGATGGTGATGGATTGATGGTTGGATTAGATGATCTTAGTGGTCTTTTCCAGTCTTAATGATTCTGTGATTCTTACACAAAACTTGGCTTTCAGTCAGGGTGTATGGTGATACTGGGTTTGGTTGTCTGTGCTATGAGCATGCAGTGAGTGGAAGAAGTGATCTTCAGTGATGCAGGGTTAGTGGAGTCAGTGCAGAGACTTCTGAAACTTCTTGGTGAGAGCTGGTAGTGATATATTTACGCTCTTTCACTTAACAATGAGGCAGGCTGAAATGTCATAGCCACTTCAGAAAGTCACTTATGTAGTATGTCCTAGTATGCTGAGCTATGTAGCACTCAAAAAAAACACTTCACAAACTTCAGCATTCATTGCTGCCTTTATCAAGAAGTGACAGAGCAAGGATTTGTTCTAAAGTCAAGTGCTTTGAGATGTGCTGTTAGCAACCTCAGAGATATTATTGTTTTCTCTTTGATGGCAAACAAACAAACAAGCAAACAAAAAAAAAAGGAGAGTATAAAACAAAATAACTTTTCTAGATGATAAGACAAATAAATTAGTTTCGTCTCCTACCAACTGAAAAGTTCCCAGATCTGACACTGAACAAAAAAAAAAAGAAATACCTGTACAATTCTGTAAATAAGCACTTAAGAACTGAATACAAAGACCAAAACAGAAGGGTGAAATCATTGTACTTGATTGCCTTTTCCTATTGTTTTTAATAGGGCCATATCTCTTTCTGTGCCTTTTATTATTTATTTCGTACATAATTTCTTTAAGAAGTGCATTCCTTTTCAGTAATTATTTCCTTATGTCTATGTGAGTTAAAGTCCCTGGGGATGGATATCAGTGGAGGTATATCAGTGCAGATATAGGAAGCCAAGCATGGTATGTAGTTAACCTGAAAATAGGGCAGATCTCAGCTCTGCAGGCTTGCATCCTCTTCCCAGCCCAGCTGCTTATGCCCATCCATTTAGACTGAAGTCACCAGCTTTTCCCTTTGTGCACCCTTTTGGCAGAGAAGTGTGAACATGTGTAAAGTCCTGTTGCATAGGACTTCAGTTATGGATCTCTTCACCACTCACCTGATGTGGAGTTCTACTGGTTTGTGTTGATCCATGCTAAGCCACATGCAGGATGGCTTGAAGGTTGATAAAGGTTAATTTACACCCTTTAGTGTTGTCAGTCTTTGGATTCTCTACGGGCTGCCCTAACTTCTCAGAAAAGTTACTTGTCTCATTTTCAAGGCAGTTTCCCAAACTAGTCTGTCTCTTCAGCAGCCATGCAAAACCCTGTTGAAGGTGTAACAGCCCCTTTTACTCCTCCATGGCTGCATCCTTTGCAGGAGAGGCAAGTGTTTGCGTGGCCTGATCCCAAAAGTGACATCTGCTGGAGAGAGAGCTCCAGCATCCTGTGAAGAAGAGAGGAAGACATTGTCCTCCTGGGGATGCCTCCCCACCTTGTTCCTAACTTGTATCTTGTGTGTATTTGTAGTCTGGTGGCCCAAGCTTTCTCAGCTACAGAGCAAGTGTGCGTGTGGGAGGGATGCTGCTATTAACTTGGGGCTATGAGGGACTGTCTTTAAGGCTTATCTATCAAACCGCTCTTTCTCCAGATCATGTCTGGAGAGCTGGCCAGTTCTATGTCATGCCTAATCCACTGCCTGCATGGTTGAACACAATTTCTTTCCGGGCCTTCAATACCAATCCATCTAATTAGGGATGTATCCCCAGGCTGAAGCTTCCTATTGCTTCTGATTCCCTGTCCTGTCCTCAGAGCTAGATGGACCTCCCAGTCTCAAACATTTGATGTCCCCAGCTGGGCCATCATTAACAAAGTACTGAGCAGGTGAGATAGATTTGGCTCTAATATTTAGTTTTATTGCTCATCATTTCTGATTTTTTACAAAGATGAAAGTCCTGAAGTATAATAACAAGGGTTTGGTTCTTTCCTGATAGAAAAATAAGAAAAAAATCCTAGAAAATATTTTATACAATTACTGACTGAAATATTTCATAGCTTTCTGCTTAATCACCTACTAAAATATTTCTGAGGTACAGCGCCTTTCTCAGCAGAAGCAAGGCAGAACACAAGACAGTCTCAGACACTTATATGATGACTAGTTCTCCATCATCTTCCTCTTTATTCACTGTGCCTGTTGAAGCACTCTGAACATTTGGAGTTTTATATATACTTACTATTACTTTAAAGTGAATAGTGGCAATTCTGTTGACCAAGAGAATTACTCAAGCTCCATCTTTGTAGGAGAACATTTTACTTAATGGCCCCTGTCATTTTTCTATTTGTACGTTTTTACTTTCTCCTAACTCCCTTTTCATTCTGTCTTTTGCAGGTCATGAAAACATACCACATGTATCATGCCGAGAGCATCAGTGCAGAAAGCAAACTGAAGGAAGCAGAGAAGCAAGAAGAAAAACAGATTGGGAGGTCAGGAGACCCTGTTTTTCATATACGACTAGAAGACAGGCACCAAAGACGGAGCTCTGTGAAAAAGATTGAAAAAATGAAGGAAAAAGTAAGTAGTCCTTTTATTTTGCTTCATTTGAAATAAATTCAGTGCATTTCTGATGTTCTGTAGCACGACATTAGGGAAATCCAACTGGGAAATAAAATTAAGCAAGGTACACCAAATAAGCTAGAAGTGGGTTATAGACAATTTATTGCAGTTCAGAGGGAGGAATACTTTATTCCCAGTACAATTCTTACTATATATTACATTCTTTATACGTATAGTCTGACAGTTAAGGTTTGTTTTTGTTAATAGGAATGTGCACTTGAGTCGTTACTGCTTTTGCTAGATAGCAACAATTAAGTCATTCAAAGACACTAATGTACAATCTCTTTCCTAGCGTCAAGCAAAATATTCTGAAAACAAGCTGAAATCTATTAAGGCCCGTAACGAATACCTGCTCACCCTTGAAGCAACCAATGCTTCTGTTTTCAAGTACTATATTCATGACCTTTCAGATTTAATTGATGTAAGTATTTGCACATTTGTTTTTAATATCCTCTATTTTTATTTTCAAAGGGAATAGATCTTATGGATTGCCTCCAATATGTTCATCATGTATAATATAAGTTTCAGATTTTCCTGTTAGCTTAACATTTCACAAAATAAAGAACCAATAAGATGCTAAACCTTCCTCTAAAGTTAGAACATTATGTTTCTTCCCCATGTGGCAAGAACAAATGTGACAGGAATAACACACAAAAAAAGCTGAATATTCCATTTTGTACTACAGAGGTATTTCTGGAGTATAAACATTTCTTAGTAGAGAAACATCTTAAGTGGGCATGTAATGATGGTATTCAACTCAATAACAATAACTTCTTTTGTGTCTTCAAAATCATTTAGATTCATTCACTTAGTAATTAAATTGGCTACATGCTAGTTTTTTTCATGTATTTTGCAGAACACGCAGAATCAGTTCTCTATATTTTCAACAGAACTTGTTACTGATTTCCAGTAGGCCATGAGAACATCCTAGGAGTATGAGGTTATACAGTGATGCTGATCTATACCAGCGTTTTGCCTGCAGAACATGTATTAGTGACATTCTAGATGACACAGAGGGCAGAACCCGTGCTCTGTCGTGTCTCACCCTCTTTGTAAACCAATCATATATTTTTAAAGAAAATTTGGTTACAGCACATACAACCTCAGGAAGCAACATAGTGTTAACAACACTATGTTAACTGGAGCAGGCTGCCCAGAGAGGTTGTGGATGCCCCATCCCCGGAGGTGTTCAAGGCTGGATTGGATGGGGCCCTGAGCAGCCTGGTCTGATATTAAATGGGGAGGTTGGTGGCCCTGCATGTGGCAAGCAGGTTGGAGATTCGTGATCCTAGAGGTCCCTTACAGCCCTGGCCATTCTGTGATTCTGTTAAATGAGTCAGTGGCTTTACCACTGATACTTAAATGTGCTTTCTCCCGTAACAATGACATTTGTTACTTATAAGAGCAAATAGTATTCACCCACTGTCATTTCTGTTGGGAGGTTCAGTGCAATGATAAGCCAGGTTTTGGTTTGTTGTACAGTATAAATTAATTTAGCATTTTACAAGAATTTTTTTTATTTCTACTGTCTGCAGTTGCAAAGCTTGATAGAGAAAGGGGAAGATACCTTCTTGAGATGAATGGATTAAAATAGTTGCTTGCATTTTATTGTATTTATGAGAGGACTGGAGCACAGGTCTTAAGAGGAATGGCTGAGGGAACTGGGATTATTTATCGTGGAGAAGAGGAGGCTCAGAGGAGACCTTATTTCCCTCTACAACTACCTGAAGGAAGGTTGTGGCGAGGTGGGAATTGGCCTCTTCTCCCAGATAACAGTGATAAGACAAAAGGGAATGGCCTTAAGTTGTACCAGAGGAGGTTCAGGTTGGATTTCAGGAAAAATTTCTTCTCCAGAAGAGTTGTTAGGCTCTGGAATGGGCTGCCTGAGGTGATTGAGTCTCCATCCTTAAATGTGTTCAAGAAATGTGTAGATGTGGTACTAAGGAATGTGGTTTAGTGGTGGTAGGTGGATGGTTGGACTAGGTGATCTCGGAGGTCCTTTCCAACTTTAATGATTTTGTGATTCTATTGTTTCGTATATTTTTAAAATATTTGTACATAGATTTAGATTTTTGTGTATGAATATGTGTATATATGTACAGTTCTGTAGCTTTTAAATACTGAGAGTCAATTTTCTTTGTCATTTGCTTTCTTTAGTAACGTGAGGGCTGCTCCAAAAGCAGTGCCTCCTATTTTAGTATGTTGCCCATAATGCCAGAGGCAGATGTTGGTGACATGGCAGTACTAAGTTGAACCATCCTGCCAGTATTCCATAATATTTTGTTGCCATGTGACAGATGGCAGCAGAAGGGTAGTCTGACAAAATTACATCAGACATGGAAGTACTTATGAAACAGAGGTGCGTCACTGAATTTCCCCATGTGGAAAAAATGACACCCACTGACATTCATCAATGCTTATTGAACGTTTATGGAGACCAAACAATGGGTGCGAGCGCAGTGAGGTGGTAGGTAGTGTGTTTCAACAGTAGCAACAGTCATGTGAAAGACCTGCCATGATCCAGATGGCCCAGCTGTCACACCAAGAAATGAAGAGCATCTCCATCAGTTCATCCACAGGAATCAGCGGATTGCAATCAGGGAACTGTGTATGGAGCTGAATATCAGCTTCAACACATTGGAAACAGTGATGACAGTGTTGCATTATCAGAGAGTTTATGCCGTGTGGGACACAAGAATGCTCACACAGGAACAGGAAGAACACTGCAGGCAAGTTTGTCAGGACCTGTTGAGCCACTGTGAGGCTGAAGGTGGCAGTTTCCTGAACTGCATCATTACCAATAACAGGATGTGATGCCACCGCTACAAGCCAGAGTCAAAATGGAAGTCCGTAGAGTGGTGGCATGTGAATTCACAGAATCACAGAATGGCCAGGGTTGGAAGGGACCTCAAGGATCGTGAAGCTCCAACCCCCCTGCCACATGCAGGGCCACCAACCTCCCCCCATCAAAGAAAAAGTTCAAGACACAGCCCTCAGAGGGTAAAGTGATATGCACTGTCTTTTGGGATACAAAAGGAGTGATCCATCTGGATTTCCTGGAATGAGGACAAACCATCAATTCTGACTACTGCACTGTGACATTGACAACATCCAGAGTCAGGCCAGTGAAGAAGACAACCTTTCTCTTGCAACACAACAAGGCTCCATGCCAGTTTAAAGACTGTGGAGCACATGGCCAGTCTTGGCTGGACTGTGTCACCACACTCACCGTACAGTCTGGATTTGATGCCTTCTGACTGTGTGGGTAATGTTTTCCTAGTAACAGCGCCATCATAGCAGCTGTGAAACCACGGGTCACCTCCACTGGTGCTGATTTTCACAAGTGCAGCATGCAGGCACTAACATGGCAAAAATGCATAGCTAATGGTGCTGACTATGTTGAAAATAGTGCTTGCAGTTGAGAATTTGCTCTATCAAATAGTGTTATGTGCTCTTTGTATCTGTTTCAGTTTCCATGGAAACAAATAGGCATTACTTCTGGAATGACCTACATTCATTAAAAACTTGTCAATTTTGTTGTAAATATATCCTTTTACCTTCCAACTTTGTTCCCTCCCAGTGATTTTGGTTTTTTTTCTTCTTTCCTATAGGGTGTGATGATGTGTCTTTTTTTGCGTTTTGAGTGTTTTTCTTTTTTCCTGTTCACAGTTTCATCCTGTTTTGCCTCCTCTGATTTCTTCTATTTTATTTTGCCACATGTCTTTCTATGATCTACAGCCTTACATCTGTACATCTTGCTCAACCCACCTGTCCTGCCCAGGAAATGAAAATATTTAACAAGATGCCAACAAATAGTTAATGAAGGCAGAAAACTAAGGGCAAATGGCATACCTGCTATGGTGCCACCCAAGTGAGAAGTTATCCTTACATAATCGATAATTTTCCTGATAATTGCTTAAAGAATGATGAATTTTTAGCTTTTAGTTACAGCATGTCTGATAACTGTGAACTTTATTGCTGCTTTCAGGTTGCTGGAAGGAAGGAAAACTTTTCATAGAATCATAAAATGATCTGGATTGTAAAATACCTTTAAAGGTTATCTTGTTCAATCCCCTACTGTGGTTGGAGACATCTTTCAGTAGGTCAGGGTGCTCAAAGTCCTGTCCAAGCTGGCCTTCAACACCTCCAGGGATGGGGCATCCACAGCATCTCTGGGCAGCCAGTTCCAGTGATTCACCACTGTTGTTGTGAAGAATTTCTTTCTTGTAACTAATCTCAATCTACCATCTTTCCATTTAAAGCCACTACGCCTTGTCCTGTCATTACACACACAAGTAAATTCTCTCTTCATCTTTCTTTTAAGCCCCTTTAAGCACTGAAAGGATGTAATAAGGTCTCTGTGGAGTTTTCTCTTATTTAGGCTCTCAGCTTTTCTTTGTAACAGAAGTACTCCAACGCTCTGGGCATTTACGTGGCCTTCTTCTGGACGTGCTCTAACAGGTCCATGTCTCTCTTGTGCTGGAGGCCCTGGAGCTCCAGATGGGTTCTTACAAGAGCAGAATAGAGGAGGACAGTCAGTTCCCTTGACCTGCTGGTCACACTGCTTTTTGCAGCCCAGGATACAGTTGGCTTTCTGGGCTGTAAGCCCACACTGCCCTTTCCATTACTGTTTTGTAATACTTGGCTAATAAATGTGTAACTAGAATTTCATTCTGAGCCAACTTAATCTGATTGTGATCTTGTTTAAATGAAGTGTCTTGCAGGCATTTGTATTTCATCAGAATATTCTGTGAAAGCACTGGTATCTAGACAGAATGTTTACTACTTCACAAAGGAAATGCTTTCTGTAAATGAAAGAGTCTTGGCAGGATTTTTGTGTTATATCATTGGAATGTGAGACATGCTTCCCACTCACCATATGTTGCAACAGTCCAAACTATCTCGTTCTGTAAATCTATTAGTGTAATTGAACAGTTCGGAGTTGTCAGAGCAGTGGTGTTTTGTTTTTTTTTTTTACCTTTTCTACTTTGTCTATCTGCCTTTCTTCTTTTCTGTGCTTCCATGAACTTTGTCTGTGTAGGAGGGGATTACATACCCTCTGTGTCTGAATTCCTGCTAACGTGGAAAGGATACAGATCACTCTGAGCTGTTGGCATTGCCCATAAATGATATTGAATGCTTTCCAACTTTACTGATAAGTACATCTGATGAAAATTAGATAAAGACATGGAGAAACTCAGTGAAGTATTCAGTATACTGTTTGCAGCAAGATTGGGGAGGATTGTGGGGTTTATTTTTTTTTTATTTTTCTTTCATTGGTGTTCCTCTATAGCTTGATTTGTGAGACTTGTGTGGAAAATCCTAAATTGCAGCTCCATGGCTGAGCTCAATGTGAACTGCTCAACTCATTCACTTCATTAACAAAACTTGGGGCTTCTTATTTAAAATGATGCGTTCATCTTAAGCCCTTGTGATTTAAAAATATATATATATATTGCTGGAGTCTTAGCCAGGTGTTTTAATGTTAGTAAGCTGAGGGTTGTGACCATTATTTGCAAAGAAATGGAGGGATGAGAAGGATTTGATGTGCACAGTATGTTTCTGCCCTGTCCATATTGTTTTAGAGGAATTTGTTTTTTCTGTTGAATATTTCTTCTCTGTTGGATATCTAGTAGGTTCTAGTTCAAGTGAGGAATAGGATTAATTTTATTCTTCATGTGAATCATGCAGAAAACAGCACAGTGCTTTTTACCTCGAATACGCTTTATTTAACACATAGAATTTTTTTTAAATTCTGGATTTTTGATGAGCAATAGTGTACACACCATACTGACTGTTGATGCCAAGATATGTCCATATGTCAGAAATTATTATTCGTTTATTTAAAGATGTCCATGTAATTGCATTTATTAGCCTTATCTTATGGGTATAAGAGGAGGGTAGGGACCTTTTCTTCCAGGCTGACCATACACTTGTGTGGTCTGAAGGTGAGCACAAGGAAACAGTGGTCAAAACTAATTTGACTGTAGTTCTGCTTCTAGAATAAATACAATGTTTATGTTTTTATCTTCTTTAGAGTGGAATTTCCAAATCTCTAATTGCAGTCTGCATGCCTTGGATGTTAGGAAGCTAGAGAATATTTCGCTGTCACAAACTTTATTGGTTAAAGATTCTTTGTTAACCATCGATGGAAGCAATTTTAAAACTAGGCTAGAGTTTGTGCAGCTCAGTCTGTATTAAAAATTCTCATAAATAGGACATGTGCAGTCAGATCTGTTTGATTTGAGCATTGATGTCTATGTAAGACAAATGATTAGAATGTGACTTACTCAGAGGTTAAGACATTTTTATGAATTTCTCTACCCATGGCATTAGTATTTTAGTATTGTTACTGAAATGAAATGAAGATCATCTTGGATACTTGGTTGCAGCTCTGTGCTAAGCACTGCAGTCTGTTTTGTTCAAGCCTAAGTATACTCTGGGGTGCAATAAAGACAGTAAATGCTCTTGAGACTGCTTCAGATTTAATTCCAAATAAGTGTAAAATGCAAATAACAAAATTAATTTTTCACACATATCCCAAATGCATCACTCATCTCCCCCAACTTTGCCTCACCAAAAGTCTTTATGAATCCTGAAATGCAATAAAATTCATAGTCTGTGACTTCATTCTCTCATTTCTCATCTTCATTTCTTACTGCATCAGCAGACACCATCTCTCTCTAGGCTGTAGATTGATAGCAGGTCTTATTAGCCATCCAGGCTGTCAGCTTGCTGTGCTGATCTTTTGATTAACAGTGTGGTTGCTTCTTTAAGCTTTAAAAGTCTTTTGGATCTATGTTTTTTTCCTGAAAATCATGTGTTAATGCATGAATGTGTGTATATTTGCATACATATGCGTGCATGCATACTTCTTTTGCAGCACCTGAAGGCTTGGGGTTTTGTTGTTGGCTTTTTTTTCCAGTGCTGTGGGGATAACAGTTTAGTAGCAGTGCCTTACCTCATTATTCTCAATAATGAGCATATGTATCAAGCTCTTTCTCCATTGTAGCCTCCTCTATTTCTAAACCATGGCTAGTACTAGCTGGTTAAACGAGTGCTCTTGTCTCTGAATAGCTGTGAGTTGATACTGTTACAGAGCTGTTCTCAGGTTAAGAATATCTCCCTAATTTAGAGAAAATGAACTACCTTCTGGCAGAAGTAAGACTTGCCAAGTTTTATGAGTGTTCATTTTGCTTTTAAAAATATAATGCTACTCAGACAAATTCAACTTTTACTGAATTTTTTGAAGTCAAAATCCAAATCCCAGCATTTTAAGTTTGATTCAAAGAGCCATTGGTGATGAGGCATTAGTTCAGGTTCTAGATTTTGTTACTGTTTGCTCCACTGGCGTTAGTTTTGCAGGAAAATACCTTAGTCTGCTATAATACCTTAGATTGCTCTGCTTCACTTGAAGAATCCATGTTCTTGGCTGAGAAGCCGTATTTGTTACTCTGTACAGCTGTCACTGCTTTCAAAAATAACTGTGGTTTTCATTCATGAGGAGGCGATAGTTACTGAGTAGATTAAGGGTTAAATGGAGAAGGTTTTGCATAAAGCTGCAAGGCTGCAAGCTTATATTTCAACTTGTGAAACAGCTGCTTCAGAAACCCACACATCTATGATTGTAAATCAGTGAGCTTTCTGTTAATCCTCCAAAATTCAGGCTCGAGATGCCTGTAGTTTTATAACACATGGGTAGTTGGCCATACTAAAGCTAGCATTGCCCTTATTTCCTCTCAGTTAAATCTTCCATGAGGTCTCTCTGAAACTAATGCACATGAAATAAAACAGCTGTCCTCATCCACTTTCTTATCATCACTTTTAGTCTGTCTTTTTCATCCAAGGTAGTGAATTAAATATGAGATCTGAGTTGATGCAGAACGAGAGAAAAACACCAGGAGATTTTTTTCCTTTTAGAAACAGTATTTTATAGAATGGATGTCTTTGAAATATGGATGGCCTTTAGTATGAAAGCTGAGTGGCTCTTCTGTTGTATAAGTGCAAAAGAAAGAGGATAAGCTGCGTGCGTTTGATTGAACATGACGTTCTTTTTTTTCTGTAAATAGTTCAAGAGCTAGTTTATGGGTAGAACAGTGTCTCATTGCCAGTAACTACCCAGAATACTTGCTAAGCCCAAAAGTTTGTCTGGAAGTTTTGGCATTCATATTGAGTTCAACAGACAGCCTTGACAGATTTCAGAGCAGTTTAATCACTCATAATGAGTGTATGTGAGGCAAGGTGTGAGTGGTTTGTTTATTTTGTAAAAGGAAAATGGGAAGGATTCAATGAAGCCTAGGAGTTTGTAATAGCTGGGAAGGGGGGCTGCATATAGACAGTGGACCGAATTCAGATTGCTTCTTTACCCAAATGCAACTTGCAGGGAAGGATGATTTTAAGCTGTGGGGGATCACCTGGGAAAGAAGAGGGGAGTGGAGGCAGCGTGCTGTCTGTCTGCGCCAGGGAGGCATTGTCCTCTGACTGGGACAGATCTCTCCTAAAACTGCAGTGATTTCCTGCATACACTCTATGAGATGGGAAATGCTGGATATTTTTGTCTGCTGCTGACTGTGTACCAACAGATGTTTGGTCAGTTTCACTCTGTACTGAGCCAAGCCTAAAGACACGTTTCAGATTAACATTGCTTTGTATACAACTGTTAGCAGATTGATGTTCGAGTATAGATGTGACACGAAGGTTTGCATTACTTGTGCCATTACCTGGAAGCTCACTGAGTAGAAGTTGAAGATATTGTTTACTGTGTAATGTGTGGGGGAGTTAAGAAAACAGCTACTTGATATACCCCTGCTGTGACATTTTAAAAATATATTGAGCTGTTCCTCTAAAATATTAAGCAATCATGAATAATGCAAACCTAGCATACTTAAAATTCACGAACAAACAGAACTTTACCAATTAGATTTCAATTACATTCCAGTGTTATTCTCACTCCTAGAAAAAAAAGGCATAAATTATAACTTTCTGTATTTAGTAATGATGTGCACTGCTGCCTCTGTCTGAGCATAAGGTAAATATGCCTGTACTGCCAAGGGAAGGGATGTTAAATCATTGTCACTGCATCAAAAAGCATCTTAAATGGGTCACTAATGTGGGAAACAGATATGGGGCTTTTTGGTTGGGCACAGCCATTATTAGCAGGAAATGGTTAATGTTCAGTTAGGTGCTAGCGTTGACTTAGATGGTAGAGAATATTAAATCTGTTTGAATAGATGACCTGACAGTTATACTGAAAAGCTCACTTCTTTGTGAAGTCCCAAACTTTTTCTCTGTAAATGTGATCATAGCTTATCTGAATCCAGAAGACGAATTGCCATACTTGTACACTTGATCTCTTTTCTAAAACAGTCCTTTAGTTTTTGCAGTAGGATGAGAATGCAAAATACTTACTGTCTTAACCCTAATACTAAAATTACAAGGTATTTCATAAAGTATTTTGAAGACAGAAAAGCTCCTAGACAGAAAATTTTAGTGATAATTTGTGATCTGGGGTACTGGAACAGTGTTCCTGCTTTTTAACTGGTTTTTATCTCTCTTTATTGTGTTTCTGATATTGCAGTCCTGGCTATAGTGTTCCTGCTTTTTAATTTGTTTTCTTCTCCCTTTACTATGTTATTAGTGTTGTGATCTTGGATACCACGCAAGTCTGAACAGAGCCCTAAGAACGTATCTTTCTGCAGAGTATAACCTTGAAACTTCCAGGCATGAGGGCCTTGACATCATAGAAAATGCAGTTGACAGCTTGGAGCCTCGAAGTGACAAGCAGAGATTCATGGAAATGTTCCCCACTGCTTTTTGTCCACCAATGAAATTTGAGTTCCAGTCTCATATGGGTGATGAGGTCTGTATAGTGACAAATATCCCCCCAGAGATTATTTTTGTTCCTGTAGAAAAAGACAGAGATTTTATCACCTTTTACAAAGTCACAGCTCAGTAAGAGCTGCTGTTGCTGTCCAGAAGCAAATGGTCAGCAGTAAGCTTTTGCAAAACTTGCAGCACTGTTCTGGAGTTCTTCAGAGTTCTAAAGTAAACGCTGTTGTGTGTTACAATATTCAGTATTACCCATTATGACATACCAGGACATTTTCTGGACAGCCTGTGCTCAGCCCAACACTGACGTGCAAAGTGACTTTGTCTTCACTACCTACTTCTCCTATAATGGCACTTGTGATTGCTGTTCGAGGGCAACTGCAGATCTCCAAGTTGTGCTCACTGAAATGTAGTCCTTTCCCCTTCTTCCTCTCTCATTTTGTCATCTGATTATTTCAAGAACACAGTGCTCCCCAGCTGCACTCTGTCCTGTTGTTTCAAAGGCTGGTAGAAAAGCAGGATGCAGAACATACATCTTTAGGGGAAGGCAGCTCCAGGGTTTGCATTTCTATGTGACAGAGAGTCAACAGCACAAGACAGTCATGCAAATGTTTGGTATTCCTCAGACGTATATAGTTCCATACTCTGTAACATATGAATACTTTAAATTTAGATGAATACACTTTGTCTGCTTTATTACATTTTAGTGGCTTCGGTGGGAATTCCATAGCGATGAGGAGAGCAACTGAAGAATTGATTTCATTTTTCTTCCTTACATCTCACAGCTCTTTCTGATTGCTTGTTAGGTTTGTCAAGTCACTGCCCAGCAGCCTGTGCAAGCAGAGCTTATGCTTAGATATCAGCAACTGCAGTCACGATTGGCCACTCTCAAAATTGAAAATGAGGAGGTAAGGTCTGTGTGTGCATGGGCTATGCGTCAGGCACCATTTCATAATTTTGTAATTTTATTCTGCTTTCACGTTTATATTTAGCAATTCATAAATGTGAAGAATTGTATGAAAATATGAAAATGAACTTCATAAACTGTGTAATGTCTTTCAGCAGAAATAAGTAGTTGTTTTTTTCTAACACTTGTATTTACTTCACCCTGGTATTTCAGAGAGTAATTCTACATAATTCTACTCCTTAAGGAAACTCTTGTATTCTACCTGGTGCGTTTTGGTTTTTTTTGTTTTTTTTACCAAATATTTGGTTGTACACACTCTTTTGTATTACTGTTACTCTTACTTACTGTTACTCTGTTAGCACGCTTTTGAATTACTGATATCACTGTTTTCCTGATAACTTCTCTGTCCAGTTTTAGGGAACTACTGAACTGGAAAGAGTTGAAACATGCTGATTTTTTCCTACATTTACATGCCTTTCATTCTGGTTTACTTCCTGAAACCCAGATATCCTAGCATAGAACTTAATTTTGAAGATCACTGGCAGAATGCTATGTAGAACCTCCTTTTGTAGCCACTTTTTTGGATGTGATAGGCATGGAAAACCACAAAATCTGCACTAAGCTTTTTCAGTTGTTCAACTCTTTGGAGATTAAATATGCATTCGGATACAAAACTACCACTTTTCATGTCTGCTACAAAATGTTCGAATGTGTTGAATTTGGGGGCATTTCCAGAGGTATTAAGAGAGCACCATTTAGGAAGTGTCATCAAATGTCACCAAGGTCTGCTTTTCTGGAAGTCTTTCTTGTTCAGCTGGTACCTGTATGATGCATTTAAAACTCTAACAAGACTCCTGATGTATCTAACTATGTAAAGGTGTGTGTGTGAGCACTACATTTACTCAGAGTGCTACAGAATTTTTTTTTTTTTGTATCATTTAAGGATAGCTAGATCCTTGCCTGCTTTATAGGTATTTGTGAACTTCGCCTTTTTCCTGTCCATGCAGTCACAGTAGTGAGTTTTATGCGTCAGTGAAAACTTGTAGGACATATTTTATTTTTGCATCTTTGTGGCAGAAAGCTACTGATCACACCTGGTGTCTGTCGTCTGTGACCACCCTCTGTCCATTCCCCAGATTGCTACTTCTGAAGGTCAAAGGAATTTAGACTGTCATTTGTGGTAGCTTAGTCAAAGTCTGCTATGCTTTCAGCTGCAGCTATTTATAAACAGGAATACTGAATGATTGTCGTGGGAATAGCTCACCTAGTAAAATAAAAAGCTGTTTTGGTCAAGTGCAAAAAAACGGTACTGTTCTCTTTCGTCTGGTATAGCAGTAGAAAGAGGCCCCACTATGGGTAGAAATTGAACTTTTATCCAATTTAAGGCAGTGTTAAAGGCCTTCAGTTTAAATGGATATCTGGACCTAAATTAAATCATAGAGGCTATTTAATTTTTTGGTGTAATTTTTTGATAAACTTTTGTGATTCAGGTTTTTCTCATTCTATGTTACATCTTGAATGCCTAGAACAAAATATTGAGGTCTATGAGACCTGTGCGGTGGTCTTAAAAAATAAACTAGAATTCACCAAGTGTCTCAAGGTAGTAAAGACAAAAGGAAATAATTTTTTTCACCAATAAGTACAAGGGCATAGAGGGAGAAATCATGTTGTCAGGTACAAAGATATTTTCCTACATAAGAAGTGTACATGAGTCTTTTATCTCTGCTAGAGAGTGAAGCAGAACTGAGAGGTAAATGACATCCTTGTCAATCTTGCCAGTTATTGCATTGTGGATACACTGCATCCCCTGTTCCATGGCATCCATCCCCTGGTTTCCACTATGACTGTTCTTTGCAATTTGTAGGAAGTGCTGTGAGGCTGGTCTAAGTTTTGTTTTTTTTTCTCCAGCCTTCTTTCCAGCTGTGTTTTGTACTTATGCAGTGCAAACATCATTATGCTTCACACCACAGCACTCTACATAACAGTGCCACAGATTTTTGTCATAGAGGAACATGTTCTGCCAACCAGACCCTCTAATGTACACATTCAGCCTAGCAGATTAGCCGTATGCTGGAGAGTTGACCCTCCAGAACAGCCTATCACATTTATTGTTTGTTGTCCCAAATTAGGGATCATAATCAAATCATTCCACATTTCTAATTTCAGGAAACAAATGTTTGAGAATGCTATGCAGTCATCAGAAGAGTACATCAATGTTTGTGGATTGTACTGTGGTAAAGCAGGGAGCTAGATGTGAAATCTAATTATGTCATTCTTCTGTTATGTAGATATCTGTTATAGAACATCTTATTTTTCACATTCACATGACACAGTTTGTTTGGGAGAGTGTGCCAGAGAAGTGTGCCAGAGAATTAGTATGAATAATGAACTTCCATTATAAGCTGTTCTGGTATGCATTTATCTTCTCATTCGGTAAGTTGTGCTTTTTAATACCAGGTTAAGAAAACAACAGAGGCTACTTTGCAGACAATACAAGATATGGTCACCATTGAAGATTATGATGTGTCCGAATGTTTTCAGCATAGTCGTTCAACAGAATCTGTGAAGTCAACAGTCTCTGAGACATACTTAAGTAAACCTAGCATTGCAAAAAGAAGGGCTAACCAGCAGGAAACTGAGCAGTTCTATTTCATGGTATGTTGGGTGCTTCCTCATTCGTGTGATAACAGATCAAACACCTAAAGTAAACGTTGTGCAGAAATTCATGGAATTTGTGTCACATGCATAGTAATAGATTGATCTTCACCCTTACAGAAATTCAGAGAATATCTGGAAGGTAGTAATCTAATCACAAAACTTCAAGCAAAACATGACTTGCTGCAAAGGGCACTTGGAGAAGGTAAATATTATATAATATATGTACATGTGTTTCTAGACTGTGAACCCACTGAAACGCAGGAGATATTTAGGAGAAAATGTAGAAACTTAAAGCTTAATTGTCAACTAAGCGTAGATTTTTAACCAGTCATAGTTTTCGTACAGTGGTAAGAATACAGAGAATAAATCAATTTTATTTCTTCAACAGATATTTATTTCCACTGTACAAATGTTTAGACAAGTGACTATATGTGAAGATGGAACACTTGAATGAAAAATCTCATGTTTGAAAGGAGAGCTGATACAATCAATGCAGGGTGATTTAAGAGCTGTAACAAATGCACTGTTTCTGTGTCTCAGTGATTTGTGTCAAGTTTTTGGTTATTTTAAGAGTCAGAGGAAAGTAAAAAATTAGCATGTAAAATTACCCAGCATGCATAATTTACAATGGATTCAGTAGTGCAACATGTCTGACACATGGGCACGAATGTCCTTCTTGCAGCCTTATAACTCAGTGGAGCATTTATGAAAGGCAGTAGGTGACATCCAGACCTCGCTGTCATTCCTGCTATGCTGTAGCTCCTCATCTACTGCCACTAGACATACTCTTGTAGACACAATTAGTGTAGGATTCTACATAATATTTTCTCAATGTGAAGTGAGCGAAAACTTAATGAATAGCACTATACCTATAGACATAGCAATGCATTTAGAAATACCTGTAATTATCAGTATTGCACATAAAATTATTTGAATATTTACATATTGTGATGGCAGAGAATTATCCATTCTCCTAAACTTACTCCACAATTATTAAAAATACATCCTCTTAAAATATAAACCAAATCAGCAGATGCTCATGATCAAACGAGCTGAATTAGGGCAGTACTGAACTGGGCACTGTGCGTAGTTTGAGCCCACCTGTTACCAGCCCTCCCAGCAAGCACTTTCTTGTGGACCAAAAGGGAAAAGGAGAATTGTCCCACATGCCTTGAGGACTAGCCACTCAGGCTTTACATACTTGGGAAGAAGTCTATTACACCAGAAAGAATAAAAACCCTCTCCTGAAGGTTAAAGACTATATAATTCAAAGTCCAGGCACAAGAAAGGAAGCTTGTTCTCTGAAGAGCAACAGGATGTGTCAGTTTATTTTCTTTTTACTGCCAAAAATGTGTTGTTAATCAGATCTCGTCGTGCCTATGATATAAAACTCCAGCTCCACAAATCCAGTTGTGAAGGTTCCTAAAGAGCTTTTAGCATTTCTATGGCTGTGACTCAAATAAAGCCCAGGTTCAGGGAGTGACTGAGCATGAAATAGGCAACATTTTCATGTATGCCTGGACTGTAGAAGATAGTAATTGTTTTCAGGCAACTAATTATATTCTTTTTCATGAAAGTTTTCACTCAGTAGGATTTAGTTGCATGTGTTAAGCAGTTTATTCCCACAAAACAGTATGCATCTATGTTGATCAAAAATTAGAAATATTTACCTTCAAATGCTCACAGAAAATGTATTTGGAAAAATGAAGTGAATATTTGTTATTTAGAAGCCCAGCAGAATATATGAAGAAGGGAGAACGATAAAAGACGGTAGAACCCCTTGCCTAATGCATGCTGGAGAGATATGAGGACAGAACTGTATCAAAGGAAAGTTGCTCGGCAACATGACTTAAGTGATACATTTCCGTCAGACTCAGGGATGTTTAGCCTCTCTCAGACGTGCTTGGACCATTCGGTTTGAAGAGTTCCCTTTGACCCGACAGCTGTAACCCCAAATTGTTTATCTTTGTTGCCCACAGTGTTTTTCCACTTAGTTATTTTTCTGTCATCATGCTGTAGCACATGCAAATAGTATCTGAAATGTGGACACGCTCAGTCAAAGCTGGTATTTGGAGCAAAAGCCCTTGTTCTTGTAGGTAAAAAAACTTCATTTGCCTATTTTTTGAGACATGTCAGTGTACGTGCCTGGGAAGGAAAACCTGAATTCTGCGTGTGCCTGGAGTGAGGAGATTGAAAGAGTAGAATTACTGTGAAGTTAAGAACATGATTAGTGTAGCTACTATAGACATGTTTTTTTTAGGAAGTGAGCTCTCCTTCTCTACTTAAACTGTCTTTCTGCCTTTTCTGGAAACTTCCATGTCAGCAAGACAGCTGACAAATAACACAGTGCCAAACTACACAATGCAGGAGAAAATAGGAGGGAGAGGAAGAGGAGGGAAGAAGGATAAAAGAGGAGGGGAAGTGGATGGTCTGAACTGGAAGTTTTTCTAGCTTTTATTCGAACCTGTACAGTGTAAAGACGTAGGCAGAATAAATCCAGATTGGCATGTGATCCACAGCACTGACAGCATTTGGATTCTATTCCAACCAATCACATAGCTGTTACGTCCATTGCTCTTCATGGGCTTCCTGGGTGCATATTCATGATCTGCACAAGGAAGATAGGTGAAATACTCTGTGCTAAGTGTGCAACTGCAGATTTGGAAGAATAAATGAGAAATATTCAAGCAATGTTAGTACTAAACATAGGAAGCATGCTTACCCACACTCATTCAGACTTAAGGCTTATCTGTTGAGCAAAGCAAAGAAAAAGGCAAGAAAGGGAATAAGCGATTGTAAAAGAAATTGACTCTGTGTCCCATAGTTTTTGTCATAATTTGTTAAACATCAGAGATATTTTTTAAACCCTCCAATCTTAGGATTTTTAACATCTTTTGTTTTACTAATAATTGAGATATTGAGATTAATTTCCTGTGGTTATGTGACATGGAAAGGAGTAGTTCCTGGCTTACCTTTTCCACATCATCTATTATCAACCATGCTCTTCTTTTATGCCTCTTCTACACCTCTGTAAAATAATGGCCAGTAATCTTTACACATCCTGTTAATGCTGGAGATTTTTTTCCCCAGAACTTATTCTTTGTGGCACTTCCAGTGGATCCCCAGCCTTCTGTTATTGCAGAATGTGGTAGAAAATTGTACCACACAATATGTGAGTTGCACAGGACATTGCCACATAGCAATATTATTTTTGTATATCGCCAATATTCATTGTTTGTGCAGTCTAGGGAGCTTTTTTGGTGTCACTTTCAAACTGAGCAGTGACCTTAGACCTGTAGTCCAAGAGATGCTCGGAATGATTTTCTGAGTCAGCATAGTTATATGTAGTTCTACTAGCTCCATAAGTGTTTAATTCTTTCTTCTCTGGTATCTGTTATTTGAACTTGTCAGTACTGACTTTAATTTGCCATTGTATGTCTTCTTCATGATTAAACCCCTCTAAAGAACTTCACAGTTTGGTCAGGACGTGATACAAAAGTATTTTAGTTACCTGCACAATCTTTTGCTTCCTTAGCTGCTGTGATCTCTCTGAGACACTACTAAGTGTGTTCCATAAGTGGCCGTGATGGGAAGGCTTGAGTAAATGACTCAGAAGTTAGTCTTCTGACATGATAAAAACAGACCGTTTAATTCAATCCCATTTCCTTTTTATTCACTAGTTTCTTGATGAGCCATTTTATTTTTGCTTTCAATCCATGGTTGCGTAGTTACTTCAGTAGCTTCTCCTGAAGAAATTGATTAGAGAACTTATAAATAAATAAATTCCAGTGATTCTCCTTTGTCTGGTATTAAACTGATGTGTAAAGAATTCTAGTAAATTAATAGAGCACAGTCTCCCTTGGGGAAGACTAGACTGGTGGAACATACCTTATCATGACCTTCCTTCTGTTTGATTATTTTGCTTGCCATTATCTTACATTTGCATGGAGCACATGCGTAACTTACTGATCTGTTGTTCTACAAAGGTTAAACCTTTCTGGAGTACAGTATTTGTTTTTGGACTATTCTGTGCAATTGTCACAGTTCTTATGTCTATATTGCATGTCCTGGTGATAGCACTGTATTTTTTTCCTAGAGTGTACAAATGAAAGAGAGTAAAGGCTTTCAGCAGCAAGCCACTGATAAACAGAGCTCTCTATTTTCAACACTGAACAGGTTTAGACACAAAGCATAGCAGGAGGTATAATCTAATATTGGCACGGCTCTATCTCCATACTGATTTAGCCACAAAAGCACATGAGCATAAGCAACATGTGTTGTTTGGAGTTTTGCTTCAAATTATTTACAGTATGAAATGATCCTTTAATCTGTGGGCAGGCTTCTTAGTTGTTGGTAACGTGGGTTGTGTTTGTATTCTAAATGTAACTCTGGAGATGGTAGATAATTGCGTTGTCTGTTAATTGTATAATTGTTTATCTTTAGCTGTTAATATGAAAGTTGGGGTTAAAAGCTATTTGTCAAGCATAATTTAGGTGCAAAAAGCTAAAAACCTACCTAAAACATGCAAATAATTGTTTCCTGCTTATTGAACTTCTGTAGGTCACAGGGCTGAATATATGACAACAAGGTAAGACATTTTTATTTAACTGGATTTACAGAGCTACAAATGTAAAACAAAAAAGAAATGACAAATTTTAGAGCAATTTCCTACTGCTGTATAGCATTATTGTTATTGTTACCTAAACTGTATGCAGGTACTGTGTGTTTAAACATGCAGCGTTTTCTGTTCCCACATGCTGATGGATTAAGAACTGCCTGTTCGTCTTCCCTATTCTTGTGAGCTGCTTAGGCCATTGTCAAGGGTGGAAGAGGCAGGGAAATCACTGAAAATAGTTGTGTATTGGAAAACACGTTAAATTTGTGAGTTGGAGGGGAATATTTGTTGCTAGGAAAAACTGTTGATTAAGATGCTCATCTCAGAAGAAACTAATACAGACATGAATTTAGGGGATAGGCCACATCTTTGGTAACTTACCTCTGCACAGGAGTACCTGATTACCTCAGTATCCATGTATGTGATGCTTAAGAGGGCCTATTCATTCCCAGAAGAGAAGAGAGGCCATGTTAGGTCTCCCTTCTTTGTGCAGCACATACTTTTTCCATTGTGTAATGCCACACCTGTGAGGCTGCCTCCAGACATAAACACAGACAGGCACGTTACAGCCCCCAGGGCTACCAGGCTGTGGGGGGCAATGGCAACTGTTAGGGTTTGCAGCTGCCACTTGCCTGTATCACTGCTGCAGGCACCACCTTTCCCAACCCTGTGAGAGTAGGAACTTCCAGCCCAGCCTATCTGATCTTATTCTTCCTCGTCCTTCTCAGTTATTCCATCCCTGGTCAGTGCCTCCTCTTTCTGTTTTTGCTTCCCAAATAGGAGAGGCATTGCCACTGCCCTTTATCTTGAATTTAAAAAAAACAACCACCAACAACAAAAGTTTTGTCCTCTATGCTAAAAAGTTTGGATGCAGCTCTAGCTCTGTATTTGCCTAGACCATTTGGTTTTATATAATTTCTTCTGCCTGGTCCCCAGTATTCCTAGAGACATCTCAGCGGATTTCAGAGCTCCTTTCTTCCCACTGATCTGTGGCCGTTGTAGCTCCATCAACTGGATTCACCTTTCTTCTATAGATGGCTCCAGTTGAAAAGCAGTGACAAATTGGAGCACTCTCCAAAGATATTGGTGGTTGAATGTCAAAGGCTAAAGCTGATTAATCTTACTGACTGTGGCTGAAGATGCAGACAGTTTGGTCTTGAAGAGTCATAGGATTGTGCTCAGCAGCTTGAATGTGAAGCTTCTCCAGCATGAAGCAACTTTCCTGCTTGAGGTGCTTAGAGTACCTTCTGTTCTGCCGTGGCTGGCAGGATGAATTCCAGTGGTGCTGTAGATATCTTAGATGGCAGCAACAAGAAATGGTTGTTCCACTTGCACAGTGTTCGGAATAAATGTATGTGGTGCAACTTCAAAGCGGGGATTGATAAAGAATGGCATTATTTATGCGTAAGCAATGCATTGTTAATGGATGTGTTCTTCACATGTTACAGTTAAATTTGTTGGAAAATCTGTACCTGATAATTACTTTGTTTATTTTTCCTTTCACAATACTCTGTTGTTTTGCTGAGTTTACAGACATTTCGTTTTATTGTTTGACTTAATTCTACCTTTCACAGTAATCATATTCCCTTCCCTTAGGCCTCCAAATCTTCCCCCTAAGCCCCAGAAACACAGGAGGTCCAGACCCCGATCACAGTATAGTGCTAAGTTGTTTAATGGTGATTTGGAGTCATTCATTAAGGTACTGGCACCAGCCACTGGAGTGGCTGATCTCAACACTTCTTACTATAATGGTCACAGCCTCATGTGAGCTGAGGCAGATCATTATGTGTAAGTCTGTCCTGGGGTTCTTGTCTTTCCCAGTTGATCAATATAATACTTCCTGAAGTCAGAGGGAAAGAGGAGGATTCATTACTCAGCCTTAGTCTTCCTGTGATTTTGTTAATCGCGTAGGGATAGTATCGACAGCTTGGTTTTATGAGGAAACATAGCATCATGTAGAAGATAGAGTATAGTGGTGTAACTCACACTTAGCACAGTTTCTAGCTTGCCATTTTAGTTAGATTCAGTATTTAAAGTCTGCGAAGAAGCAGTATTAGCCTGGGTTTCATATCCAGCTTTTGATTTCCTGTGACTTTAGGAATTTATTATATTGTGTGAAATTATGATCACCACTATTCTGGATCTTGTACCTTTGCTGTAATTACTATCTTCTTCTTTTTCATACTTTTATTTCTAATAATGCTTCTAGCCGAGGCCGAAGGAACTCTCACGCAAGACATCAGGTATAGTTCTGGTGAAAAGAGAACCATCCCTGCC
Organism: Tetrao urogallus; assembly: GCF_951394365.1. Lineage (NCBI taxonomy): Eukaryota > Metazoa > Chordata > Aves > Galliformes > Phasianidae > Tetrao > Tetrao urogallus. The sequence continues at coordinate 160,656,146 of NC_136813.1, read as the reverse complement.
TCACTGTTGGGCTTCATTCACCCTTGGCTCAAAATTAGTTCTTTCACTAAACTGAAGGGAAAAGTTTGCATTAAGAAATGTTATTAAAGTACAGCAGGCAAAACTGAACCATGGCTTAACGGAATGATTGTAGCCTTAGATGAGGATATTCCCTCTTCATTAACAAGCTGCTACCCCTCCCAGTTAGTTTGTGGTTTTGGACAATAGCTGACAGAGCAAAAAGAAAGCCAGCTTAAAAAAAAATATGTAGCAATACATTGATACACAGTGAAAAGAATTCCTGACTGCAAGCCCTGTGAACTGAGTTAGAATGTTACATGATTATTTATTTTTTTCTCCCTCTGCAACGCAGTTAGCAGAATATTTTGCAGAACTAATTCTGTGCTGGTAGCGTTGTAACTGTTTAGCAGCCAGTCCCAGTGCAACTATGTGGAAAAACTGTTATTGTTATATGAGTGGTGGCAGAGACTTTCAGGAAATCATCACATGGTGCAACAGAACTGTTTTTTGCTCAAGAAAGTAAGCAAAGAAACAGAAACTCCCACAGCAGAAAGCCACTGGATTAGAGAAGAACAGAGGAAGTTAGGAGAAATGCTGTCCTGTCATTTTCCCTCCTGCTGAAGAGGGTTACGCTACGTGCAGTGTGGGTGACAGAGCTTACTTGCAAGTGGAGAGAGTTCTGCAGTCTTTCAAAAAGTACATAGCCTCATTTGACAGTGTGGGAGTTAGCCCAGTTTTTTTTTATTTTTTTTATTATTTTTTTATTATTTTTTGTATCATAAGATAGGATAGTTAGTCTCAAACTTACATTCGCTGACTGCACACATCAGATCAAACTGGCAGCAGCAGGAGGGTCACACTGTTCTTGACTTTTCACCAACTCAGATTGCTACTACATATCTTTTCCCTGTCATTGGATCCAAAACCATAAGCTTTCTGTTTGATACTTAAAGGAATTCCTTCACTACAAAGTTGTGTGTGGTTCTCTACCAGATTCTCCACAAACGAGTATGAAAGTAATTTTTTGTTTGTAATTTCTTACTGCAAACATTATCTTTTCAGAGGCTTTACATTCATTGCATGAACCAGTGTACTAACAGGAGATACAGGTGCATGTTGTGCATGTTTTCTAATACTCTGCTTTTTTGGAGGACTAGAGTGCTCGATGTTTGTGAAGATTACAGTATTTCTGGTTTAGCAATTGACTTGTTCCGTGTCTTTTTATTCAACTCTTACTGAGTCATGAGACTTCTCAAAAAGAAAGTGATCATCCAGACATTATTGGTTCTTGGCTAGCCAGTTTTACTAGGCTTTGATTTAAAAGACAAACAAGCTACAACTGAAATAGTGAAATTACTGTTACTCTCTTTGTTGAGGCCCACTAAAACAATATGTAGGACACAGAAAACAAAGAGTTAGGTTGTCTCAGGAAGTACTTATTTTGTTGCTTCAGTGTGTTATTTTTCAGTCATTTTTTTCTAGCACTTGACTTTTTGTCTACTTGAGCTCAATTCATAAACTTCCCTTTAGTGTAATTTAGTATGAAAATGTGAAGAACTAGTTTGTAAGAGGAAATGTGTATTCTGAGTTTCAGGTTTTGAATTCATGGTTTTATAATACAAACTGCATTTATGCTAGACTTATGAATTAGTCAATTCCCTGAGTGCTTGCATATTTGAAGTTCGTTTGGAAAGAAAAATTATAGCTTTTAAGACAAGAATTTTGAAGGTACTTACTATTTATGAAATAATAATTTTTCCAGCATAAGCACTAACTTTTCTAAATAATTTTTAATCATATGATTCATAACTCTAATAGATATCTGGTGACTTGTAGTCATTAAAGTGCATTGGGTAAGACATCCATGTTTTAAGGTGCCAAAACACACTACTAAAGGACTATGACAGTTCTTTTGGAAAACAAGCAGTTTAAAGGAAAAATACAGCTCACTGAAAGCTGGTGTATATGGTCTTCTTCTCCCCCTACCACCACAAGCATTTCTTCTCCTTTTTTAAAATCACCTCTGTTAAATTGAAAATGTTCATATAAACTGGCTGTTCTGTGATTTCTGAGACCAATAGCTCTGATCCATGAGCTCTGCCAGCTGAAGGTGGTGAGATGTAGGCCATGACCTCCCTTCCCCATTCCCCAATCGTGCTGAAGAGGCAGCTGGGCACTGTGCTTGGCTGGAAGTGGCCTCAGTTCACCACTATGTGCTTTGTGTAGCCTGCAATAACGTGCAGATCATCCACTGTGTTTTAGGGTACACGGATCAGGAGTGAGTCAGGAGGGAGACAGCCACTACCCCATGCAGAGTCATTTGGTGACTCTTCGAGAACTTTTCTAATAGTCTTAACAGGTCCAGAAAAGGCTTGGTCAACTGTTCTCAGTCGTAACTTTTAGCCAAAGAGAAAGCACCTCCAGGAATTAGGCTCTGTGTCATTAGACCCATGTAAGACTTTCTCCATCAGATAAAAAAAAAGATAGGTTAAATGAGTGCAGAATCTTCATCATGAAGTATTCTTGTTAATAACAAACTTCTAAAAAGGCAAATTCACTGCTTTAGCTCATTTTGCTTCAAAAATCTAAACCAGATGCGTGAGCTTAGATGTCACTATAGTGTTAGCCAGATAAAATGGCAGAGGCAGAGAATGAAGTCTATGATTTTCCTGATTCAGTGATTTTCATTAAGAACCGTAATCCTTTCTCTTCACCTGCTCCTTTCCGTCCCACCCTGAATGATATTTTTTATGTGTTTTTTTGGCAGCACTGTATGTCCATCTGGATTGAGAAAAAAAAGAAATCTTTTTCTTGTATTTAGTCCAGAGAAGGGAATTTCCCTTTTTCAAATGTGCAGTGTACTTTTTCTGCTCTTATTTTTACCAGGATTCAGGACAAGTCATTCCTCTCATCGTGGAAAGCTGTATCAGATTTATCAACTTATATGGTAAGCACTGAAATACGTTATGTACTTGACTTATTGAGCCTTTGAATGTATCTTTCCCATAAAGCATTTGATTTGTTTTAAAAATAGGGATGAAAACTGTTTAGAAAGTAGATTCATTTCTCAGCGCTGTCTCCTGTCTTTGCTGCAGGTCTTCAGCATCAGGGAATTTTTAGAGTGTCTGGTTCCCAGGTGGAGGTGAATGATATTAAAAATTCATTTGAGAGAGGTAATTGCATTTTTGTTTATTCAAGCACTCTAATGTCTGATATATAAAGGCCTTTTAAATTCTAATTACTTTCCTGACCACTTAAGCAGTTTGTATGCACTTTGTGTACTACACCTAAAACTTTGCACCATCGTGTGCTTAAAGGTGAAGTGTAATGATGACATGAACGTGATTTTCCCCAGCTGTCCCAGGAGCTTGAGGTAGGTTTTGTTAGGCTAAAAAGCAAGGAATACTTAGTCTTTATTTTAAAGGTTCTTGAAAAGGAAATATTATGTTTTTAATTAGATTCAAGAGACTGCTTAAAGCAATTTGAGAATGATGCTATTTGATTTTCTGGAATATAAGTGCTTAACTTTCTACCCCCTGTGCCAAAGTGGCATCACTATCAAAGGACATACAGGTCAATGCAAATGCAGGCTGTGAATGAGTCATTCCATTTTCAGTTTTTGTTCCTGAAGGAATCTTCAGCCCCAGAGGAAGAATTATGGAAAATACAACAGGAAGGAAAAGTAGATTTTTGCACATGGATGGCTTGCAGCAGCAAGCTTAGGATTCATAGGAGATAGAGTCCAACAATCCCCTAATTGTGTTAACACTAGTTACAATTTTATCTCTTTTTAGTCTTGTATTCTCTTTTCTTGGGTTTTGGAAGCTGGTTATTTTTTTTCATTTTCCAGAAGAACCTTTTACAGATCATGTGCTACTAAGAAAGCCCTTGGGGCAGTCAATCTTAAGACTGGAAGCATGAAAGAATACACACAATATTTTTCTCCCTGGTGTTAGTTGCATATCTTCTTACACTTGATCTGGTCCTTGAAAAAATACGCAAATGAGCTGTTTTTATCTGTGAAGTAGAGGCACATTCTCCTATTTGCCAACTCCTGCATATGCCCTATTTTTCACTGCTTCTCCTAGGTAGTGTTATTCTGGAAGGTGCAAACGTTCTGCAGTGTTTCAAAATGAAGTCCAAATTTTCAGAATTAAACATAGTTCAGTCATGGGCCTTAGAGTTTCAGTTTCCATGCAGTGCTTTCACCAAATGGTTCCATAAATTTCTGAACATTTTAATTTTTCAGAATTAAGGCAAATTTGCAATTCAAAGAATTATCTAATTCCATTTTTTTATGTAAGCTCTCAAAAAATAGTCTGAGAAACCTTATTCAATTAAGCACATACAGCGTTTTTAATTTACTAATTGTAAATAATAACATGTCCACAAATGCCTGTTAGGAAGTTCAGGACCTAAGAGATTGCTGGGTTCTGTACTGTAAATGAAGTTTTATTTAAGCTGACATTTTCAGTTTAATCATAGCCTAGTTTTTATTGGATAGCCAGTGTTTATTATCTTGCATGCTTGCATTGCCACTTCCTACGTAGTAAAAACAACAAGAAAAAATGTCATTCGTTTATTAAAATGCTTCATGAAAAAAGACTCCTTTTTATGCATGTTTTAATTCACTTTATTTACTTTTCAAGGTGAAAATCCTTTGGCAGATGACCAAAGTAACCATGACATTAACTCAGTTGCTGGAGTACTGAAGCTCTATTTCCGAGGGCTGGAAAATCCTGTCTTTCCTAAGGAAAGATTTAATGATCTTATTTCTTGTATCAGTAAGTAGAAATCTATTTATTTCTCAATATAATTTTATTTTCATACATACAATAGCAGCGTGAAAGAAGACCTAACTTCACAGTTTTTTTCTCAGTTTGTTTGCCATCTGTAGCAGTCTGGGTCAGCTATTAGTCATACTTGCAGCTGTGGTTGTTCCATATTTCCAGGGGGATTCATGTACAGTACAACTCTTTGTTTAATAGGGAGGGAAGAAAATCTTCTGGTGTACAGGAGATAGTTAAATTTATAAGCATTATTATTTTCTTCTGTGCACTGAGGCAGATGGAAGGGGGTGAAGTCATGACTGTGCAAACAGTTACTTTTCACAGAGGTTTTTATGCCCTGCAGCCTGGGGTCGGTGCTGGTGAATAAGTAACAAACTGCTCAGCATTGTGTGGTTCTGGACCTTTGTTGTGCTCAGCTTACAAGCCCAGATCCAACTATCTGGAAAACCATTCAATGCAAGAACAGGAGGAAGCAGCTGAATGTTGTCTGCAGAAGAGCCCAGTCTGCCTTCCAACTCGCAGAGTTGTCAAGCTGTAATGGGATGCCCAAGAAGAGGAGCGTGTTAGCCTGCGTGCTGCTGGTGTTCATAGCTGGATGCTGAGAGCTTGTAGTAATTTAGGAATTAGTGGATGGCTGATTTGCTTTGGCATGCACAGAGCCTTTTCCAGTTCACAGATCCCTGCAGATATTCAGGAGGTGTGAGGCCCAGCCAACCATTAGTAGGCTTACTGTTCCCTGTGGGTCCATTAGAAGTAGTCAGAGCAGTCCACACTGTGTGGGGAACTTCCTTCTCTGAACCCTTCCTTTGTAAACTGCGTGCTTCAGCCAAATGGAGCCAATGGACAGTTTCACAGGTAATGAGGGCTAGTCCTTTGAGGATATTAATTAGGACAGGCTCTCTGAACTGTGTTATTTTGGCAAAAGAGGCAGTCAGCAGTCAGGACAGCACTGATGTGTGCACACTGTCTTGGACTGGCCAGCAGATGGGTTGTTCTGCTCTGTGCCAGAGGGAACCCTACATGTGCAGTTTCCTTCCCACTTAGGGAGGATTGCAGTTATTCAGCCTGGAGGTTATGAAATATATAGATTGCTGGGATCAGGTCTGTGTGCAGTGTTTTGTTTTTTGTCCAACAGACCTGCACAATTTTCAGCAGTTTTACGGTCTGATTCCCCCCTAAGGAGGATGCTGAGAGAGCCACCATCTCTTTAGAAAGCATAATCTTTGTCCTGCCTGAGCTTAGCTTTATCTGACTGCAGTGTTACAGGCCAGAAAATGTTCGCAAGTCATAGAAATTGAAATTTAAAGTGGGATCATTTTGACTGAGTGATTTTCTGCATTACAGGGATGATGGAACTTCACCTACTAATTCTGTGCAGATTTCCATAACTTCTGGATGAATTAAAGCATGTCTGCTGGAAAAAATGTATTGGTTTAATAGCTTCAGTTAACTGAAAATGTACCACATTAGTGGATAAGCTGTTCAGATGGTTAATCACTTTCATCGTCTAACATTTGCACAAGATCTCCTTTTCAAAATTTCTGCTTTCAGATTCTGTCCATTGGATCTCCTTACGACTTCATCATTTTTACTAAACAGTAAGAAAAATAGGGATGGCAGTTCTTATATGTGGAGATACTGTATGCATTATTATATGGAGTAAAGTAAGTGGAATTGCACTCCACTGTGTTGAAGAGCTTTTAATAGAAACTTAAAATTCCAAGTATTGTTCAGCTTGCAAAGATTACAGAAGTGATGTATTTAGAAGATGGAAAAATATCTGCCAGAATCAGTTGTTTAAATTAATTATAAGAAGAGAAACCTAGATGGCTTCAGAGAAATTCCATTCACCGTTGATGTTTCTGAAGACAAGATAGGATATGTAGAAGGAGATCAGAAGTTCAGCAGACTGAGCATGTGTACATGGCATCTTTGCAGTTGGAGGTGATTCACCGACCTCTTAGCCAATTCTGAGAGTGATCAAGTTCAGTTATGTTAAAGGGATCTTCTGTTATCAAGAATTTTGAGAAAAGTAGCAGTGAATACAGACTTTAGCGTTAGGCCTTGGTTTCCTTGAAGGAGGTCAAACTATTGCGCGTTTAAGAATTGGATTGTTTTCAACCAAGAGTTAACAACTTTTTTATTTAACTAGTAGTAATCATCCAGCAGACCTTAGTTTTGGTTAATTTTGAACAAACTCACTGCTTTTCCCATTAGTGGGATCATTACTGGAGATGAGATGTTGCCATCTGATCCTGGCTTAGACCAGCCTGTTCTCTGAGGCTGTCCTAAATCTGGATTATCACCTCCACGGCATCTTATCAAAACAAGGTATAGTGATGTTGTGGTTTAACCCAGCCAGTCCCTGAGCAGTGTCTGACCCCAGCCAACTCCCTACAGTTCTTGAAGTTTTTTTTTTCCACAAAAGTCGCGTGGTATGGAACATCCCTTTAGCCAGTTGGCTCAGCTGTCCTGCTTCTGTCTCTTTCCAGCTCCTTGTGCCTGTTCAGCCCCCCTCGCTGGCAGAGTAGTACAAGAAGTACATGAAGTTGAAAAGTCCTTGGTTCTATTCAGCAAAAACTAAAATGTTGCTGTGTTATCGACATTGTTTTTCTCCCAAAGCTAAAATAGAATATTCTATTGGATCCCTTGAAGAAAAAAAAAAACAAAAAACTGTATCAGCTGAAACCAGGACACTGGCTGAATAGTTCTGCTGGACTTGACTTGTACTATTGCTCTTGCAGAAGATAGGAATTTTCTTTATAATAATGTTTGCCAAGTGTTCTTGGCAGCTTTTGAAGGAAGACAAATATCTACAAAAGCAAAATTTTGTTGTTGTTTGATTTTGTTGTTGTTTCCTCAGGGTTATCTTTAGGGGCACTCTGAAATAACACGCCATTGCCTCCCTTCAGTGAAGGGAGAAGACTTAAGTTTGGAATTTGGCTGAAAGAAAGGGATTTTATTTTTGAACATGGTGGGGTGGTTTTATTTGTGTTGTCACAGTGGGAGTCTTGAATGTGATGAGAGAAAAAAAAACAGCTCTTGTGCCTTGTATCCACAGCCAGCGCGGGGTCACACACTGGGAATAGCGAGCTGTGTGTCTGCATCTTCTGATTATCTGAGAGAAGCCCAGGGTGGAGAGTTTTTACAGCTGTGTACCTAGTGCCTTGTTAGGTGGTGCACTACTGTGAGGGAGTGAGATGCTTTTTATTTGGGAAAAAAAAGAAGCATTTCAGGATACGTTAACCTGTCACTATTTAGCTTACATGGAACCTATGTAGCACATCATATTAGAAACTGTCTGTCTCTAAGACTCTTTTGTATTGCTGTCTTTCAGCATTGATACTTCATATGTCTTGCAATAAGGAAGACAGTCTAGGCAAGATTTTTCTCCCACTTCAGACTTGGAACCTGTCATAGTTGCATTAGTTTCTTTTTCTGTACCCTTGTAGCCCAGTACACCCGACAGTTCCGTCACATACTAAGTGTCTTGTCCTTCATGCTGGTGGGAGCAGGGCCAGACTCTGTTTCTTCCGTGAGAGCAGAAGTTTATGTAACTTCTTTAAATCACAATTGAGTATGTAAAGTCCAGAAAGCTTTCACGTTTTTATTTAAGAAGTAGGTGCTCTTAGTACTTACTGCATTTGCTTTCTGATGAACAGTAAGAAGAGGATTAAACATTAACTTGTTTTCAAATAATTTTTCGAAGCAAATGCCAATGTGCTTTTGTTAATTAGTGGCAGAATTTGTTATAAGAGTTGGGAGGGAGAAAAACAAATCAATGAAGTTAATGTTCGTGTAAAATTTTAGAAGGGCAGAATGTCACGCATTCTATATGGAAATGTGATGTTGCCAGTGAAAAAACCCTTGAATCTGAGGTACTTACTTATGGATGTCAAGCATAATTGAGGTTACAGCTGCAAAATGAACCTTTCCTCAGTACAGCCACTCAGGAATTCCTTTGCATCTATGCATACATTTTCAAATGAAATAGAGCATTGTGATTTAATGCTTTCGCTTTTGGAAATATGTTGAAAGTGGAGCAAAATGACTGGCTTTTAGGGCAATTTGTATTAATTAGGCTCATGAGAGTGGTGTTTTTCTGTTTGGGCTTATGGATCATTTAAGTAAAATTGCATCCAAACTCTAACTTCTCTAAAGCAAGCAGGAAAGGTAGGATAGAACATAATGATTCCTTTTCATGATGGGCCATAATGCTGCATTCTTAGCAAATGGAGTGACTGCTATTACTCAGAGCAGCACTCAACAATCCAGCAGGTAAAACGCAGTGGTGGGGGAAGGAGAAGAGTTGTGCTGTACTTCTCTTCTGCCCTTTTCTGAAAATAGATTGGGCCAAACAAACAAAGGATTTGTAAGAGGAGTTATGCATAGGCAGAGGGTGCTTGAAGCTGTGCGGAAGGCTGGCCATAGTTCACTACTTAAGGACTACAGTTCCTCTGCTGGAGTGAATTTTCATACATGTGAATTATAGTTGACATCTACATACATAACTGTGCAATGTGGCGGCAGGCTCATCTCACCTGTCCAGACAGTGCAGCTTCTGTTCAGCTCGTTATAGTTATGGATTTCATCTCCTGTGTCCTAAATTTGATACACTACCATGCCAGGATGGTGAGAACTTTTTCCTTCTAGCGTGTATCATTTTGATCCTTTGCAGCCAGCAAGGTGCATTTAGCTCCAGATGAGATCGTTACGTATGCATATTATTCACCGCTTTTCCAGAGTGTCACTTAAAAAATAAAAAACTATGAATTGTCAGCTTTTCCTGAAAAATATTCAACCAAATGACAATAGCTGTTTTCTTAACCAAGTGACAGTGGATGCCATTGTGTTTGTTTTCCTATAATGCCTTCTGAAAGAGATTTGAAAGAGCTGTAAATGGCGTTGCTGAGTTAATGTATACATATCTTTGAGTTGGATTGGACTCATCTACTGAAGTGGAAAGGCACACAAATTGTGAAGTTCAGCACTAATGCATATTCATGTAGACTACTTGTCAGCTGCAAATTGACCATAAAAACTACATCTGCAAGTGTAACTCAGTCCCATTTGATGTTCAGTGGAAGTGTAAAATAAGCATCAGCATTCATTCTGTTAATAGTAGGTGCCACTCTAAGTGGTGGGAGATCCCCTCGCAGAGCTACTGCAGTGAATTTTGTCCTTCAAACCAGTGGTCCTAAAGGTGAGAGATGTCTTATGTTACCGCTTATGGCTTTCTTCTCCCTTTGTGGTGACCTTGCCTGTGAAATATGCTTAGCTTGCACAGCAGTGGCAATTAGGTTAGCACAGTTCATTCATTGCTAACACTAGTCTTTGCCTCCCGTATGTTCTAATCAATATCTTCCTTTTGCAAAATGTGTGCATTTCTTTTGTTACTACTGAGGTTAGTCCAAGAAGTATATCAACAGGGGGTGATAGAAGAGCACAAACCAGAATCCATAGTTTTGGTTTCTGAGCTCTGACTGTTCCCAAGGCTTGAAGTTCTCTCCGTAGAGCATTTCACCACTAGTGAAGGAGAGGTTATATGTAAGACCATGACCAGGAAATGAGTGGTGCTTTTGTAGCATCTTTAACTAAACTGGGACGATAAAGGCATGTGGCCAAATGGCCCAGAGGATTTGGGAAACACCAGCAATTGCTGTCTTGCAAAAGCCTTTCGTTTTCTGTCACCAAAGCACTGAATTTATATATTCAAATACTTATTGCCTTTTACGTGTCCCACTACTTCAGGATTATTGCTTAATTAAACTTCAGTTTGCCTTACATTTTCTTAATGTTACTTAAGATGAATGTATCCTTGTCTTCATTTTTAAGTTATTATTGTTTTGCTTGCATTTGGGGGGCTTCTGTTAGTAATTGTGTTTTCTCCTCTCTTATGCTTCTTACTCTCTTCTGAGGCTGATAATTCACTTCTGGCCTGTTTCACTTTGATGTCTGCCTTTGCGAAAAATTCATTGTGAGATGCCAGATGGTTAAAATGTGTTATTTCTTAAAAAAGAGAAAAGTGTGCATTCACTGTCTCTGCAATAAGCAAAAGTGACACCACCTCTCCAAAACAGACACCAGTGTTTTATCTGTCGTGGAGGTCAAAAATCACACCTTTTATGTAAGTCTTGGATTGCTAGGATTTTTGCCTATCTATTGCTATCGAGAAGTGCTCCTTTGCTTGTGGCTGACGAAGAGGCAGCTGGCTGATAATCTCTTTCATTTCTGCAGTGACGCTGGTATGCTGGATTTGTTCTCCTGGCTGTGAGTTTGATCCTCATAGCTTAGACAGGTCTAGGAGGCAGGTGTGTCAGTCAGTCAAGAGCTCCAGAAGTTTTGTTCTGCTCTGAAGCACAGGAACTATTAAATAAGTAACCATCTGTATTTTTTTGTTTTTACCTAGTAGTAATCTTCATATGATGTTGATATTTGTGTGTTGTTCACATGGATTTCTTTCCTGCCATAGTTAGACAAATCTTGTTGGTTCTCAGTATGTTTGTCCTTGCCAGAAGCTTATTCCATTCTCTGTCTTTGGAAATTAGAGTCTTACCATGTAATTAGAGTAACAAATCAGTTTTCACATTCTGATTCCATTTTCCATTAATGCAACTAATTGCAGTATTTGAACAAGTTGTATAGTATCAATATTTCAGTTTTCTTAAAAAATGGGCAGTAGGTCACTGAGTGCTGAACTAAGGATGACTAAGGATAATTACAGTTCTTCAAAATCAGACTAATAAGGCCTCCAAGAGAAGCACCATGGGAGAGAGAGCACAGTGGCATATACGCTTCGGTATTGGAAAAATGGTGTTAATATGCTTTGGTATTGGCACTGCCAGTGGTTCCTTGCAGCTGCCAGCTTGTGGCCTGGATGACCATTTGGTCCTCAGGTTCTCTTTAGCAGCGCGGCCAGAGGTGATAAGGCAATGCTTCCTTTTTCCTCTGCAGCAGAGCTGCAAATTCTTTTTTCCTGGATGCAGAAGGAGCTCTGTATTCAGTCCTTCTTTCTGACATGTCCAAACACTCATGCACTTTGATACAGGGGCAGCTCTAAAATTCGGTTCCTCACTCTAAAGCAGCACGCAAATACATGATGTTACTAGATACCTCATTTATACCAAATCAGTGCTCAGAAGGACAAACAAACCCTTTGAAATCACATGGAAAGCAAGCAAACTTACCACTTGGCAGAGGTTTGGATTTTCAATAAAGAGGCTTTCATGGAAGCTGGGGCTGGGTTACCAGGAAGGAATTAGAAATACTCACATTTCAGCCTTGTGTGGATAGTTTTTAACAGCTTCATTGCAAAGGAGACCTCCTGGTACCAGTAATGCCCCTACTAGGGCAACTGAGGTAGCTCAGCACATGACCACACATCCAAATTCTTTGTGCCTCCTGTGCCTTGTCTGTGCTGACTGTAGAGACTAGTTCCTGGCCCATACATCCTCTGAAATATGTCTGGAAAGAGCTCGGAAGAGTTGCAGTTGACAGAGACCAGGAGGTTTCTATGCAGTACCTGCATGCCAACATTCAGGGCCGTGCCCCATCTTGGGTTTAGTTTCCTAGATTTAACAAAGCTATTGCATCCACGTTGGCAGCACACAGCTGGAAGGAGCCACTGGACCCACCTGGGAGTCAGGCCAGTGCATTTCTCAGTTCACTGCTGATTTGAATTCAGTGATAACTGAACCTATTTCAGGGCAGGTTTCCAGAACTGTTTGGAAGAGGCAGAACCGCAGCACAAAGCCTTACCAAGTAAAGTCTTTGATGCAGAAAAAAGATCCTGGCTATGTTACAGCTTCCCTGTAGCTTCCCATATCCAGTACGCAGGGTGGGAAAGCTCTGGAGAAGCTGTGTCACAGCACCATGCAGACATGCTGCTGAGACAGGAGTATTCTAGGAACTAACTGAAGCACTTCAGGACCTTCCTCCCCAAACCTCATTCCTTAGAAGACTCACAGATAGGTTTGGCAGGGAGGTAAGGTGAGGTAGAGACTACAAGGCATCACTAGCAGTAATAGCAGCAGCATTTATTGGAAAGAGTAGTCAGGCTCCTTCCACCAAGTTTAGACAGGTGGAGAAAGGCCTTGGGCTAAAAGCAGTGTACATGAGCAGTGGCAAAAGAGCAGCGTGGCACTCTGGTGCAGAAGTGAAGGTGCGTAGCATTAGCATGTCCAAGATACAGTGTGTGCTGGAAAGGGAGAGAACTGCAATTGTTCTGTAGATCTCAGGTGTGCAAACATCTCCAAGGCCCCTGCAGAGGACCCCTGTTCTTAACCAGTGACACATCCCAGAATCTTCTGTTTCCAAGCACATTACTGGTGCGGAGCCAGTGGGATCTCCCATGAGTGCAGACGTAGGAACAGTTTTTGCCTTTCAGTTCACTACACTAGGTAATCCTAATGAAATGCAGTGGATGTCTCTCTGCCGATTCTCTTCTTACGCTTAGATTTTGGTACCAAAATACTGATTATTAAACAGCACTTATTCTTCTAAGAAACAGAAGTCACCGCACATTTTGCTTCTGCAAATAAATTCTTATTGGTAGAATTGGCCATACCAAAGAGAACAAATAAACACATGGAACTCTGCTTACAGTTAACATTGTTATGAAAGCAATTATTTTAAATTTCTACTGTTGCTGGTGGTGAACTGCTATAAAATCAACCAGGAAAGTACATGGGATCTTTGTGTTTGCTGTTTACATCTCAAACAACTTAAGACCTTTGTTCTACTTTGGCTTTAATAGAATTATAGGTGTTCATTAAGAAAACTGATTAGACAAGCCCACTGGTTGGAAAGTTATTGCTGGTATGTATACTTACATACATTGAACTTACATACAGAATGAGTCTGTTTTTGAAACTGGTGGCAAACATGTCTCCTTGATTCCCTCACGTTATTTATGTTCTGTTACTTTGGTTTCATGGACTGCCTAGCTGAGCAAATGACCCAAGGTTTGACTTGGGCAGATTTATCAGGTTCTATATTTAAATATGCTGTTTTTAAACTGTGTGATTTTAATGAGAGAAAAGAAGTCTTTCAGGTCTTACTTTTCTAATAGCGTAATATAAGAAGATATTGTCCACGGGCATGTGGTAGGAAGGGTCAAATTAAGTAGACTGATAAGAAATGTGATTTGAAGTACTTTCTTCTGTTTACAGGAATAGACAATCTCTATGAGAGGGCTCTTCACATCCGCAAACTCCTCCTCACTTTGCCCAGGTCGGTCCTTATAGTGATGAGATACCTCTTTGCCTTCCTCAATCAGTAAGTGTTTTATACTTCTTGGGGATACCGTGTCTTTATCTGCTTTGCTCTACTGGTATCAGTATTCTTTACTCATATTCAGTGTACAGTTTACATTTAAGTTGCATTTAATGCAAAAGATGATCTTTTAATTGACAACAAAAATAGGAGGAAAACGCCAGTTTCTGTTTAAATTAATATTGCATTTGTCCTACAGTGAGCAAGGTTGTAATAAGACAGATTAAAGTAATGTCCAAAATGGAGAGTGCAGTCTACAGCAGTAATGCAAGAAAAATAACTAATGCAAACTTTAGTTACATTTAAAATAATTTATATAATATAGAATTTTTTTCCCCTCAATCTGATTTTGATCTCCTGATGGAAAAAGTAAACGGTGTATTAAAATAACGCAGGCATTGCAGGCTATACATATATATCTATTGCAGCCTATTTAATGCTATGCAGTGCCAGAATGAGATGTGTATTGCCTCTTCTGTTTTCTGTTAATGGGGCTACAAGTACATAAAACATGTATCATCCATGTATGCTTTGATATAAACTGTTTGAAACCTAACAAAACACAGGCAGCTGCTGGAAGGAAGGTTGCATGAGAAAGGGGGAAAGGTCTTTATTGTATTTGAAAAGCTACTTCATTCTTGAAGGAAAAATAAAGATAGTTTGGGCAATTGGTCTCCCTCCAGTTCTTCATAGCCCTCTCTAGTTTTGCTGAGTCCAATATTTTCACTGCAAACTTTTCTTGTTGAGCACTTTGACCTGATTCTTTCTTCCTTCTGCTGTCATATTATCTATTTCCTGTTATATCTGTTTTTGTATTACCTTTTTCCTCTTTTTCTTCTACATTTGCCCTCTGCTGATTCATTCTGTCTTTGCTGCCTTCCCCATTTAATCCTTTCTGTTTGTTCCTATAGAAGCAGGCTCTTTTCAGACAGGTTGTGTGTCTGCTTGTATTAACAGCTGTTCATGTTTCCTTTCTTCTAGTAATTCATGAACCTCTTTCAGGTAATATTTAAAAGAGGGGCAGAGATCCAAAGTTTTGTGAAAGCAGCTATTCATTGAAGACATGAATTCATCACTCAATAGTGACATGGTGTAAATATCTCAAATGCTTATGTTGCAGCTTCTCCTCTGAATAGACATATAGACTGACCAGAGTTATACAAGGTTTTTGGTACGTGGTCATGTTACCTAAATCTATGCTCCCTACACAGCAATGCAATTCAGAAGGAAGGCTAAATCTCTTACTGCCTCCAAACTGCTCTTGTTGCAGCTACAGAAAAAACATTCCCATAGTTTGACTTTCTGCAGTCCAGTTCTGCTTTTTGCATATGTTCATATGGCCAAGAACTCATCAGATTTCATGACTAGAGGTCACCTGGTCTCGCATCCTGCTCAAAGCTTCTAAAGGTAGATCAAGTTGCCCAAGGTCATAACCAGCCAGGTATTTCAAAGGACAGGGAACGCACAGCCTCTCTGGGTAATCTGACCCATTGTTTGGTCAGCCTCACAGTGAACAGTTTTCTTCCTGCTCTCAGCTGGGGTGTCTCTTGCTGTGCCTTGTATCTGTTGCCTCTTATCCCTTTGATGTATACTTCCAAAAAGAGTTTCTCTCTCTCATGCTTGCGATTTTGAAGGTACAAGAATGCAGCTGTGTTTCCTTTTAGTCTTCTCTTCTTAAGGCTAAACAAACCCAGTTCTCCCAATGTTGCTTTGAACCCCTTATGCTCAAGCTCTCTAACCATCTCATTGGACTTGCGTCAGTCTCTCAAAACTAGACTTAGTACCTCATGCCCAGTATAGCATCATTAGCATCATGAGTGCTACGTAGAGTAGAATAATGAATTCCCTGACCTGCTGATTTTGCGTGTCCTAATACAGCTATGTATGCAACTACATCATCATCACCAGAGAACACACTGATGAATCACAACCAACTTCTTGTCCAGCAAAACCCTGGTGTTTTCCACCGACAGCTGCTACACAGCAGTTAGCTCCAGACTATAGTAGCGCATTCCAAGACAGAAGCAGGACCTTGCATTCATCCTTGCTTTAACTTGATAAAGTCCATGTTAATGCATCTCTCCGTTTTGTCAAGGTCCTTCTAAATAGCAACCCTACCCTTCAGTGTATCTCCTGCTCCCCACAGAGTGGCATCATCTGCAAGTTGGTGGAGTGTGCACTCCATCCCATTACCCGGGTCATTCATGGAGACGTTGAACAGTATCAGCCACAGTAGTGAATCCAGAAGAGTATGGGGTGATACCAGTCACCAGCAGAACTTGCCATATTTGTTTTATGTGTTTTTTACGCAAGCATCTTGTACACTCACGAAGTCTTAATCAGCTTACATGTCAGTAGAACATTCTACTTCATTCAGTGCACAAGATATGAAAACATCATGGCATAAATATGGAGACCATGATTAATTTTACAAAGTAGTTATGAAGGCAGTCATTTTAAGCCTCATCAGTTTGTATTGTTTGTACATGGCAAACAGTCGTAAAATTCCTTTTCTAAAGAGAATATACTCCTGTATTTAAATACAACCAGACATGCTAATGCATATGCTGCTTCAGAGTACAGAACAGCACTAAGGTAATGGATGTCTCAGCATTTCCAATTCTTTTCAACTGATCCTGCACCAAACCACTCAAAAGCTAGAATGTCCACTAGAAATTTTGGTGCTTTTGAATACAGGGATAAAGAGCAACTTGTCATTCAAAAAAATTATATTGAAAACTAGTCAGTTTAATTTTCTATAGAAAAGAAGAGCTAGCAAAAATCGATTAATAAGATTAATCAAAACCTTTCCTTTAGTTGCTTCCAAAATGAAACTTCTGTGAGAGCTTCTGAGCACAACACAAGTGTTGCATAGTAAAAACAGAAACTAGAAGTCAGAAGAGTCTTTGCAAGATCACGGGACTCAGTTACCTCAAGAAGAGAATTCAGTCTGAATTAAGTTCATGGCAGGTGGATGGGAGATGTACATCGAGGTCAGATGAGAAATGATATGCCTGTAATACCCATTTAGGATGCAGTCCACTTGGGCTTCCAGGGATAAACACCGATGAGATGGATGCAGCAGCAGTCAGTGCATTTTACATTAGTCCATTAGGTCAGTGTGTACTGTATATAACAGTTTATGAGCATGTGCATAAATGTGTGCTATGTACTCATTCTGTAATGTATGTAAACTGGTGAAGAAATTCACTCTTCTGTTTTGTTGTGTTAAATAGAACTGTGTCAGAGAGCAGGAAATCTCTGCATGGAGACAGAAAATTAAGTTTCTCCAGTTTCCTAAATAAGGTTAGTTGCAGTGCAAAGGTCATTTTTTCTTGATTTTTCTTCTATTACAGCCTTTCACAGTATAGTGATGAAAACATGATGGATCCGTACAATCTGGCCATTTGTTTTGGGCCAACCCTGATGCCTGTTCCAGACATACAAGATCAGGTGTCTTGTCAGGCACACGTGAATGAGATAATCAAAACGATCATCATCCATCATGAGGCTATTTTTCCAGATGCTAAGGAACTTGATGGCCCAGTGTATGAAAAATGCATGGCTGGAGATGACTACTGGTAAGTCAGAACACTATCCTTCTATCTCCTTAATAAAATCATTATTCTGGTTGTCTGGGTAACTCCTATGATAAAGAATCACTTTCAAAGAAGTGTGGAGATTAATGAGAATGTAATTTAGGTTCATATGGGAAGGTTTTAGGTGTAAAACACGTGAAGCAAAGACAGTTACGATGAGGCTCACTACATTTTATGGAAGATGCTAGCCCTGTACTCAGCCAGATGATACCAGAATTCACAGTGTAGTGATCAGAGTTCACTGCCAGATAGGATAATAGCTGACTGGCTGAGAACCACTAGTTCAGAAGGGAGGTGAAACACTTCCAACAAATTTTCTTTTATGATGCGTTCCCCTCCTCTCACACACTTTTCATAAATGAAAGGATTAACAGATTCTTAATAACTGAAGATGTTGTCTGAATGAGAGGTACGTAGACTTCTTCTGAAATTGTATATTCATAGCATGTCATGCAGTTTGTGTTGCACATTACTTTATAACATTATAAGAACACTTTTAAGTAATTGCATGGGAGTGGCATATCACTGATATATGTGGAAGATGTCAGTTACCTCTGGTGGACTACAGGGGAGAGGGGCTGGAGTTGAATGCTCACTGAAGCATCCTTTTCATGGTCTGGTTTCTCTCTCTGCTTGACCTTTTGTTTCCTTTCAGTGACAGCCCATACAGTGAACATGGTACATTAGAGGAAGTGGACCAGGATGCTAGCACAGAGCCCCATACCAGTGAAGACGGTATGCCCATTTTGTTATTGTTTCTTTGATAAAAATAAGTCTTACAGGTGTTTCATGCAGGCAGCCTTCTTCCCTTCCTAATTGTGTCTCATTTGAAAGAAGAGATTTTCAGTCCTGGTGTGCTGTAGCAAAGCCAGCGTTTTTAGTCTTTGTGTTCTTTTTCACTCTGATCTATCTGTGTTTGGCCAGCTGTTTCCTTGTTCTCTTCTGGTTTGCCCTGCAGTCACAGGAAGGGCAAGAGAGAAACTATTTCAGTCAGCAAATACTATTATACCATTTCTGATATAATGTAACATTTTTTGTGATTGTTTTTTGTCTGCAAAAGTCAAACTTAGCAAAAGTACATCTTCAAATATTTTATTTAAGGGTTATTTGTCATTCAAAATGCTCTATTTTGATATAGGTGTAAAAGCTGCTGCCATCTAGGAGACTTTTAACTACTGAAAAACATATATTCACTCCAAGTAAAACTTCTGAACAAGTTATTCACAATACTGATCATAGGCACTATGAAAGTTTCAGATATCACTGATATCCATGAAAAATTTGATGCATTTTGTATGAATTCTTTTTAACTAGATTCCATAAATAATAAAGATCTGTTTGACTGTGACATACTTCAGTTGAACCATCCCTCTCATAAACTTCTGCCTGGTTTACAAGCAATTGTAACAGATGAAAGGTGGTGTCAAAATTGTTAAGTAGCCAGTTGGAGGAGAAGGAATAAAATATTGCTTCCTGTAGAGAAGAGCTGCAGTGTGAATTCACTGCAGATGTGTCCAGCGGGCAACTCAGAGAGTAATAAGGACACTTGCACTTATAGCCAGTGCAAACAAAAGGTACCTCTTTACCATATTAGAGGATGCATGGAAGGAGGGAAGAGGTAGAGAGGGGAGAGGGAGAGGAGGAAGGAAGCTACAGCAAGAAAGGAAATTATTTCTTTTTTTAAAAAGTAATATATGAGGGACATTAGATAGGAGCTGGGAAAACTGCCATAGAGGAGGGAAACAGTAAGAGTTTCCTGTAGGAAACTTAACTACATTGGTCCTAATGCACACAAAACATGCAGGCAGTGTAGCTGTGTCTGTCTGCTTTGTCATGGAGACAGGCTGCGTCTGATTGCGACAGATTGCCTGTCTCTTCCCTTTGCTGGGGTGAGGAGAAGCAGGCAGAGTCTTATCAATGCACCTGTTTGGAGAGGAAGCACAGTTGAGTGGATAAGCATCATATAGGGATAAAAAAACTGAAAGGAGAATAAAAGTCTCATGTTATTTTTCTGCCTGTGTTTATGCCCATGCCTACACATAGTGTTTATGAGTGAGCCTGTACATGTGATCATCTTAACCTATGTAGAGCTAAAAGAACTTTCTTTATACAGTACAGCACCATTAAATGATGTGAACAAACTCATAAATACACCTTATCTTTCCAAGGCAGCATAGCTGTACTTTGGGATACATCCTTCTATTGGAAGTACCAAGCCAGATCAGAAGCTGAAGAATTCCATCTGCCTCTCATTTAGAGCATAAATGAAGTAAGCAGTGAAATGCAGCAGTATGTAAGGGCCAACTGTGGGGGCCCATGGCCAAAATGACAGACAGTATTAAATGGGCAGGGAACAAAAGTGCAGTTTTTCATCTGCAGATGGAAGTGGTTACCTCCAAACCAAGCTTAGGAAAGATGAAAACATCAGAGGAGTAAGAACGTCCCTATTGAGGCTATGAAAATATGTAGTGTGTCACCCGGGGCTCAGTAATTGTGGGCTCTACCCCACCATTTGTCATAGAAGCAGTTTTACATTACTGTTCTGTTGCTACTTGTATTACAACTGTGTCCTTGATGGAAACAAACCCTGAAGAAAAGAGCTGTCAACAGAACAGAGAAATCAAGCTGCTGGATATGTGTGGTTTTTTGTTCACCAGATGGGCCAGCAATTAGTTGTCCCATCACACCTTTTTAATGCATTCAGTATTGAAAGGAAGCAGACATTTGTGCTTACAGCAAAATAATTGTTAGCACAAAAATATTTCTAATCTAGCAAAATACTGTTGCAAAGACAAAGATTAGCAAGCCTCTGGGTTGCACACAAAGCCCTGTTGGCCTTCAGTTCTCACTCAGCCTGCAAGCTTGAACTTTTTTCGTTTCCATAGATGGGAGCTTTCAGTTATAATAGCTCCTTTTTCTAATGTAGGCTACAAGCACTAAATTAAGTGCATTTACCATCTCACATTTATTCCAACATGCATATTTACATATTTCTTGAGACAGATCTTTTTATTAAATGTTCTTTGTACCAAATGTGAGAATAGATGAGAATAGTGCAGTTTGCATGTCGAATCTCATGAGGGCCACTGATCAACCTGTGGTGGACCTAAAAAGCCTGGAGTATTTGGGGGAATCGAGGGTGACTGATTCATTGATTATAGACTGGATTTGCCACTGGTGTGTGGACAAGGGGAGATATGGGGTTGTTGTATTGATCAGACACGTGGTGCACACCCTGCTGGGAGATGAAAGAAGCAAATTCTGTAAATTTCAATTAACGCTGAAAATCTGATGAGGTTTATGCTGAAATGTTCTGTGTGTACCCAAGACCAAGGAGCCAACCTCATAGGAATTACAGGGTTATTGAAACATAATCCAGAGGCTATGATCAAAAGCTAAAGGATTTATTTTTCTGTTATTGTTGCTTTAAGAATTGCTTGCTATATAAACTTGAACTGCATGTGAATCTCTCTGCTCTTAGGAGAACAAACCCATCTGTATTTGCTAGTTCAGCAGCACTAGGAGTATTTAATTACAATTTACAGAACAACCAGACTTTAAAAATTAAAAGATTTAATATGTCTACAGAGGTAACATCTGGAGGCTTGGAGAAAAGATGGCTGCAACTTGTAATTGAGCATATAAATACTTCATAACTGCTCAGTTTTAAGCATATAAGTAGTCATTTTTCTGAGGCCATTCGTCTTTGTTTATTTCTGTTGATCACTGGAAAGGGAAAAGAAAAGGAGAAAATTATGCATTACATTTCATGATGCATTACAGTGCATGATACTAAACCAGATCTGGAGGTTGGTGGTCCTGCTTGTGGCAGGGGAAATGGAACCAGATGATCCTTGGGGTCCCTTCCAACCCAAACCATTCTATGATTCTGTGCTGCATTTTACTGTAGTGTTTCTGGGTTTTTGTGAATATGGGTAAAGTATCCCTATTAGGGAAAACACATACCTTTCTTTTTCCTCCTAAATCTGGAAATGAAAGTCTAATTTGTGAAGTTTGGAACATTTGTACTCACGCGTAAACACTGAAAAATCTATCTGTAATTTTGCAACAGAACATTTTCCTGAAAGTGCCTCTACAGTAAAGATTCAAACAATGAAGGATGCTGTTTATGTTTTGCTCAAGCAGTCTTTAGAATACTTTTTTTACCTGCTGGATTTTTTTTTGTTCCTGTTGGGATGTATGAAAAGGCATAACTAGATTTGTTTTCAAAGGAAGTAAATGAGAATTTCCTGAGGAAATCAAACAGATGGGTCATTTCTCCTGGGAAAACATGCATACAGTTAATGTCATGCTGTTCATAGATATCTCATAAACATAGGATAAGAATTGAGACGGTAGTTCTGCAGGAGACAAAAATTAAAGGGACGTGGAAGGCTCTGAGTTATTGCTGTGTCCCCACCATGTAATGTTTGTATTATTTTTCAGTAGTTCATTCTGCTAAAACCTTTCCTACCAACATTTCTTTGCACTGCTGTCCTGAGGACAAGATTTTGCAGTAGCAAAGCTACTTTTCTGTGGCGGGGTAAAGAAGAGGCAGAAGAGATCAGGAGATAGGAGATAGCTTCTTCCCAGAGGATGTCAGGACACAGTGTATTCCCCACAGGCAGGGTACCCCCGGGGTAACTGAGGATGTGTACAGCAGCGGCGACCCTCCTGAAAAGTGCAGAGAGTCATTGTCCCTCTCAGCCTTAGCTCCTCATGGCCCAAGGTGCAGAGAGCAATCTGATGCCACCCTAACGCTGTCACCACTGCAGGGAGGTACATCTGGAACTGACATTGCAGAGTTAAAATTAGCACTTATGTTTCCTATGCCTATTCTGCTTTCCCCTGGAGAACTTCTGGGTTTGGACAGCTCTGCTTAGTGTCCATCTGACCTTCACTTCTGAGCACACCACAACGTAACGGTAGTAATCACAACAGAACTCAGGATCATAAAGAAATGAGAACAAAGCTGACTGTAATCAAGTCCCTAAAGCTTCTCCCACAGTACTTAGGTTTGTCCTAATTTTTCACTGCCTTATCTT
The DNA here is from genome assembly GCF_951394365.1 of Tetrao urogallus. Taxonomy (NCBI): domain Eukaryota; kingdom Metazoa; phylum Chordata; class Aves; order Galliformes; family Phasianidae; genus Tetrao; species Tetrao urogallus. Next base: position 160,633,439 of record NC_136813.1, on the reverse strand, counting down.
TGACTGAATCACTGGAGATGATTGCTGGTGAGATCATATGTGTCACCAAATGCTCCTTGCTGCTCTAGGCAGATGCCCCCAGGTATTGACAGAGCAGTGCAATTACATTTCCCTCCAAGCTGTCAATTTTGCTGTTAGACACTGCAGTTCTGTACCACGCAGAGTTTGAAATACAGATCCCAAATTCAGCTTTCATTGCCTTTGCTTTCTTTGAAAAATATTTGTCTGCCAGTCGGTAACCTTGGTATTAAATGGCTTAGCTTCTCAACATGCATTTATTTCTAAGAGTAACTGTGATGATACTTTGGTTTTGAAGATCAGAGTTTGACCTATATGAATTGCTAACATTAATTGCTGTTCAAAAAATAAAACCTGAATGCGGTTTGCTACAGGAAAGTTCTATCCTTGTAACAGGAATATTCAAGCAAGGAAAACTCCCCTTTCAAAACATTAACACCTGTCTGAATGTATTTTCAGTTCCATTAATAAAACTGTGAGATTTACTGGCATTTCCTCCATGAAGAAGCAGGATTTGTTTCTGAAGTCTGTCAGACATCTCAAAAGTCACATCTGTTATCCGTACATTACCAGTTCATGCACCTCTGACATGATTCTGCTAAGGCACTGGCACAGGTTGCCCATAGAGTTGGTGGCTGCCCCATCCTTGCAGACACTCAAGGTCAGGCTGGGGAGGCTCTGAGCAGCCTGATGGAGCTGTAGCTGTCCCTGTTCATTGCAGGGAGTTGCAATGAGGTTTTTTTTTCCAACTCAAAAGATGGTATAAAAATATGTCAGTCTGTAGTGAGGTGCAGGCAATGGAGATACGGATTTCCATTGTGTGCTATGCTTGCATTAGCGTAATTCCACTGAGGGAAATACTCTTAATTCTGGTTCAGTCCATTAATTGTAAAGAAGAAGACATTTAGACCTGCACACTCTAGTATGGGATACTATACGATATCTGTTGAAATTAGCAGAGAAGCAGGAAATCCCATAATGAGTCAACTTAGGGGCTTATCAGTCAGTCCAGTATTTGTGACCCTTATCAGTTCACAGAATGTCAGAGAAAATCATGTCTGGGCAACTTGGGATCTTCTTATTCGCTGGAAAAATTGGTGGTTTTTTTGGTTTGTTTTGTTTGTTTGTTTTGACGGGGTGTTGGGTTTCTTTTTTGTAATTGTTTTGTTGTTTTTTTAGCATTTCCAATTATTACCCATTAGTGAGCAAGTCACTCTCTGAAACCTGGGCGCTTCTGCTTCTGATTTCTTGACCCATTATTCCATAGCCCATTAGCTTGCTTGTTGGCTTAGTCATCTCCATACAGTCTTGTCCTTTTGAGTTCTACCTGAATTCAGTAATACCTTTGTGTAATGAGTTGTACAAGAAATATGCATGACATGTAAAAACAGTGTTTCCTTCTATCAGTGTTAGGTTATTGCAATTCAGTTTAATATTGCTTTCTTAGAACACGATGCAAGATAAACAGGAACATTTAATTTGCTTTCTCTTCCCATGGTAGTAGTGTCTTTCCATGCCTGTACCAGCTCTGTCACATCTGTACTTCATGTTAAAGGTAGAATAGGTAGAATATCTAGAAACACAAACAAGATTTTATGTTAGAATGCATTACTAATGTACACACCAGCATTAAATTTTTCCAGATTTCCCAGATTGTTTCCATTTATGCTCCCTTTATTCTCACTTTGCTTAAAGACAGGAAAAAAAAAAGAAACCTCTCACCACCCCTGGGGAATGCCTGCCAGTGAGCCATCCACCAGTGGGGTTGCTTTGAAGAATTAACTCTGTTATTGCCAAGTTCTTAGTTGCATTTATGTAATTGATTTCTTCTAGTGTGCACTACTTTTGTGTTGTAGAAGTTATTTCCCCATGCCCCTATGTGCTACCTCAGGAAAGCTCCTGGTGTTACAGCTCTGACCACACTATGTCCACTTTCCTATGTCCACTCTGTGCACCCTGCAGTTTGCTACAGTGCGGCCACACAAACAGCAGGGCACCAGACAGCCTTCTGTGGGCTGGGCAAGTCATTAAAACAAATAGCTGCGAACTGTGGCCTCAATAAAGGTACAGTCATTATGTTTGCTTACTGCAGGATGAAGTTAATTTTAAAATGTACAAAATGTTGTCATAAAGAGACAGTGGCTTTTATTACACCCCGGCCCTTTGGGGAATTACTGCCTCAGCGATTTCAATTTTCACCAGACAGAAAGTTGCTATGCTAGTCATTAGCCCAGCTGTTAATTTCTACCTAAATTTCATTCTGGTTGTATTAAAAAAAAATGGTTATTTCAGAGGTCCTACTTTGAGTTACTCAAACCAACAGTGTATTAATTTTTAAGATGGTATTTTGCAGAATTGTCTTCAGGCATTCTCATTGTCTTTATCACACTGCTTCCTCAGATCTCCAGTTATTCAGTTTGTTCATCTTACATTCAGAGGTCCTCATTGCCTTGCCTCCATCCCACACCCAGCCATGAAAGAGCCCTTGCTCTGTAGGTTGAGCCCTCTCTGCCACCAACAGCTGTTGTGCCACTGGAGTCTGCTGTTATGTACCCAAATGTTTCATGCTTTGGGCACAGATGGTGTTTCATCGTAAAGGACACGTTGCAGTGACTGCTTGAAGTCTGCCTTAGCTCAACTGAGCTCTTGTCAGCTCTGCTCAGTAAGAGTGAGCATGAAGAAAATGCAGTAAGTGGGTTTGATGAAGCCAAAGTGCACTCTGTGGAATCTGATAACCACTCTTTTTCCCTCCCTACCCAGAGTGCGAGCCCATAGAAGCTATAGCCAAGTTTGACTACATTGGAAGATCTGCACGAGAACTCTCATTCAAAAAAGGAGCTTCCCTTCTCCTGTATCATCGAGCATCTGAAGACTGGTGGGAAGGAAGGCACAATGGGATCGATGGCCTTGTCCCTCACCAGTACATAGTGGTGCAAGATATGTAAGCAGCGTCTAGTACAACAGGGCTCTTGGTGGGGTGTAAATACTGAAGCAATTAACAAGTCATTTCCAAATGAGATAGTGCTTTGAAGGCTCAGATAGGTTAAACATTTGCCTTCTAAGCAGCATCCCTCTGTCTCTATTACCTCAATTCACAGTTCATTAAGAGATAGGTGCTGCTGCACCTGTTTTAATCTGCCTATCTGTTTCTAGCAGTTGCTAATAGTTAACTTCAAAATAGCAGGGGGTGGAGAAGAGCAGCCCTGAGCTCTTGTTTTACAGTATTAAGAACGTGCATCGCCAAGGATGACAAGGTTGTTGTTTACGGAAAGGTTGCATGCAGACAGAAAGAGCTCAGTAATCAGAAGGATTATAAGTGATTTTTGGAGACTCAGAGAGGCTGCAGTGCATTATAACATGCTTGGAATTTCTTAAAGGGGATTAACACCTGGGAGTGCCAAGATGCTCTCTGTCACACCTGATTCTCCAACCTCTAATCTCACTATGTGTGTTCTGCTCAGGGATGATACTTTCTCCGATACACTGAGCCAAAAAGCAGACAGCGAGGCCAGCAGTGGACCTATAACTGAGGACAAGTCATCATCAAAGGACATGAATTCTCCCACAGATCGTCATTCTGACGTATATTTAGGAAGGTAAGTTTGAGCATAACAGGTTTTTACTGGCACTGCTCACAGCTCAGATGATACACCAATTCTGGACATGTTTGTGGTGGATCATTACAACTCGTACTGTGACTGCTTGTTCATTCATACAGGCAAAGAAAGAGATCAGAACCTCCACCTCCTCTAAGGCGCCCCGGCAGAAGCAGTGATGGTCACTGCCCAGTTCACCCCCCTCACCCTCTCTCCAATTCATCCGTGGAGCTGGGATCCCCCAACCTGGCGACTCACTGCAGTCCCAGAGCCCTCCTTCAGAACCGCAACCTCAATGCAGACAGCCCTGAGAGGAGACGTAGGCCTGGGCATGGCAGTCTCACCAACATCAGTAGGCATGATTCTCTGAAGAAGATTGATAGCCCTCCAATCAGAAGATCTACGTCGTCTGGTCAGTATACAGGTTTCAATGATCATAAGCCACTGGACCCAGAGTCAATAGCTCAGGTTTGTACCTTTTTTTCCCCACTCACTCTGCTTTTAATAGGGGCAGATCTCAGTGAACAGCATAGCGTGGGTGGAGGGGGGGTGTACACTAGTATGAGTGTGCAGGAGAATATCCTACTTAGCTTTCTAAACAGTGCATGTGAAGGAAAACGCATTAAGAGATCCTGATGGAGAAGCACAAGGGGAATAGATGTTGCACAAGCAATAAAAAGAGATAATTTCCTGTTACACCATAACGAAATTGCCTCTGCCACACACTCTGCTAGGATAATAAATGATTGCAATGGTTACGTAAGTCTCTGTGCTCTGAAGAAGGCAAGCCTAATCTAACATGCATGTAATTAGTGTTCAATTATTTCTGAGTGTTAACGGTACGCAGCAAAGTGCTTTGACTGGCTAGTAGCTGCCTTTGCCGTTCAAAGCACAGATTTACGTTCTGGAGTCGTGTGAAGTGTAGATCATATTTAGCTTTCATATAGATCATACGTGGTTCTGCAGTACAATTATTTGGTGCTTGTAGTTGTTCCTTAGAACGTAAAATGCAAGAAGTTGCCCTGTTGTAAATCCATATGGTCCCCATGAGAACCCTTCAACAGTGTCATTCCTATCAGTGAAATGATAAGAAGGGTGGAAGAGAGCACCCGATCATCACATTGGTCATTGTGGAAGTAGGAAGAAATGCTTTGTGGTGAGGATGCTGAGGGACTGGTAGCCCAGCAAGATTGTGGATGCCTCCCCTCGGAAGCATTCAGGGCTAGGCTGGATGGGGCTTTGAACAACCTGGTATAGAGGGAGGTACCCCTGCCTATAGCAGGGGGTTGGAACTATGTGATCTTAAAGGTCCCTTCCAACACAAACCACTGCATGATTCTATGACTGTGCAAAACTGGTAATAGGGAGCTCTTGAATAAATTAATACTGCTGTCTTCAAAACTCAGGTTTTGTCTAGATAGTATAACATGATTACTGGGGGCACCCTGAGGGTACAATATGATTGCAGAAGTATTTTCCAATAACACTGGCATTCATGTTTTAAAATTTCATGTACTGACAACGCTTGCTTTCAAACTCAGCTTCCAACAAGGGACACAGGGAACTGTCATGGTTGGCTCAGAAAGCTGAACCAATACAAGAGAGTTAGAAAATCTAGATGTTGTTACTGTTTTGTTTTACTCTAAGTTGTTTATTTACTTTTCTTGAGCCACACGTAGTGCTGTTTGGCTCAAGCTATCATTCTTCATGCCTAAACTGGTGATAATTTGGCTGTGAAAGAACCTGAACTTTGCTTAACCTATGTGAAGGTTCTTGTGAGTAAGCAAGGAACATTAGATACTTAACCTCAGTTCTATCTCAATACCACTAAGAATAAATAAACCAGTGCTGGTGCTTTCTTTCAATATTTTTGTGCTGGAAAACCTAATAGAAAACAATCAGTTTCTAAGATAAGCTCATGGAACAATGATATCTTGCAGTTTTTCTGCTTAAAATTTAACTTAGAGAAACAGGAGAGAAGAGCTGGCAGACATGCAGGCACGACTTCCTTAGAAAGCGTGGTTCGTAACCCCTGTAGGCAGTACCCATGCTGAACACCTGAGTGGTGAGGGTTGCAGCCAACTAAGAGCCAGCAAATGGGACAAAATCTAAAGAGCTGGCGTTACCCCAAAGATGCAGGAAATCTCAGTTAAATAAAAATGCCATGAAGCAGATGTTCACTGCCCTGTCGCCTAATAAAATTATTTCCAGGTTTGGGCTTAATGGATTTTTTTAACAGTTGAGATGAATTTTGATGAATGTCACGTAAGCAGGTTAAATTTTGCAGCGTTCAGCCAGACCGCAGACTTGTCAGTTGTAACGTCTTTCGCATAAATCTGGCGCACATTGGCTTTAGCACTCTGATATTCATTAAAGAGAGGAGTGCCGGCAAGTTAATCGCTGCATTTTGCACCCCTCCCTGCTCCTCCTGCTCTGTGCGTTCAGTAGCAGCTCCAGTGACGTGCCGCTGTCTCTGTGCTCTGACCCAGGACATTGAGGAGACGATGAACACGGCGCTGAACGAGCTCCGGGAGCTGGAGCGGCAGAGCTCCGCCAAGCACGCGCCCGACGTCGTGCTGGACACCTTGGAGCAGATGAAGAACAGCCCCACTCCCGCCACCTCCACGGAGTCACTGAGCCCTCTCCATAGCGTGGTTTTACGGAGCTCCGAGCCTCAGATTCGCCGTAGCACTAGTTCTTCCAGTGACACCATGAGTACTTTCAAGCCCATGGTGGCCCCTAGAATGGGAGTGCAGCTGAAACCTCCCGCTCTTAGGCCAAAACCTATTGTTCTTCCAAAAACAAACCCTAGCATAGGGCCTTCCCCTCCTTCCCAGGGTCCGGCAGACAAATCTTGCACAATGTAGAAGCTCAGCCACCCACGGTGCCCGGCTGGAGTATGCTAGGGAAAGAGATGGATTAACGATAGAAGTCAGGGCTCCATGACATCATTTGTTCATGTTTATAACTGGAGAGGCTTTGTTTTTCAGTGTTCTTGAATGTATTGTCTGAAAGTAGCTACATTAACATGGGCATTTGTATTTTGTATGGTTTCAATTAAAAGAAGAACTGGACGATTGTGCATCATTTTAAAAGAAAACAAACATACACTTACTTGAAAACTTGATGCTGCACCGTTTGTAATAAAATCAACACGGATCACAAACAGCTTGCCACGTTGTACCGTATTTCACAGTCTTACTGTAACTATGTAATAACAGATCCCGCACAAAAGTAAGGGGCAGGGAGGGGGGTGTCAGAGAGGTGGAACCTCTCATCTCTGGGTCACCAAAACAATTCTGAAGCAAGTTAGGAAGAGCTGAAATACAGCATGTGAGGGTTAAGTGTCGGTGTGGAATGTCTAAGTCATCTCAGGCCACAGTTCCTATTTAAGACACACACAAAGAAAAAAAGCCACCACAGCTCTCACAATTGGCACCAGTTTTTAGCTTTCTTGTTGTCGGTCTCACTTTGGGACAGGTGCTGAATAGACCTGGAGATCACACTGCTCTGCTCTCACTGATAAAAAGCAGCATCCCAGGTCACAGCTAACGCATTTCCAGGATAGTATCAAGAAACTCCTCTCGCCACCAACCTAGACCTTGATTCCCTGACACTGCATTTTTCACAAAAGCTAACTTCATTTAAAGTTGCTAGCTGGGCGAGCCAGGCTCTGGGAAGCGTGAGGCTGTTGGTCCGCTTGGCAGGCTGGTAGGCAGTTAAAAGGATCAGCTACGCAGTCATTCAGCAAAGTATCCCATTGACTTCATTGCTCAGTGGCAGACTGAAAATGTGATCTGAGCTGCAGCAGTCAGAGTTTGAGCTGCCCCAGTGCTGCTGGTTGTCTCTCAGCACTGTGCTGACTGCAGCCCCATGGGCGCTCTGCAGGCGGGCTGCCCCACACAGGGCTGGGCTCACCCACAGAACAGGCAGCTGTTCTACCACCTGGATTCAACCTGACTCAGGTTTTCCATAACCACTTTTTCCCCTCTTGTTTTTTTTCTTTACGGCAGAAATCAGTACCTTTCTTATGCCTATGTGTGAGTGAAGACTGTCAGCTTTGCTTAGCACTCTGTTGTTGAGCTCTGCTCCACGTGGACTAAATGTACGGCTGCTCAGCACATTGCAGCAGTAAGCTATCAGATGCTTTCTGCGAGTAAGATTTCCAACATCCAACCCATAAAGTAAGTTTTAGTGAAGAGGATGGGGGAAAAAAAAAATCCATAGTAGTCCAGCTATGGGAGTAGAACAGGCTTTGAGATCTCTCTTTCCATACGTTGTTTAGGACCTCACCAGTGGAGAGCTTTAAGTTGCCCCATTCACTACACATAATTCAGTCTGGGAGAGAAAGAGTGGTGACAGCTTTTGATACAGACAGTTACGGAGGTGATGGAATTTAGGAGCAACTTACTTCTGCTGTGATTTACACTTTGTAGAGAGATAACACAAAGCTCCAAAGAAAAGCATCCCATTAAATGCGTTGGATAGCCCACCCATCTGGGCTCCTCCACCTCTCCCACTATGTGCAAACCCATCATCAGCCCCACTGCAGGCTGTCGTCTGTCCCATTGAGAAGCAAAGTCTGGATTCCCAGAGCACAGCGCAGGCAGTGGCTCCCCTGCCGGGTTAGTGCTGCTCTCTGGGGTCTGCACACTCGTTTGGGACCAGGAAATAAGTGCCAGTGGTTCCTCAGTTTACTAGAAACAGTGAAACAAACTGGAATTCCAGCTGTCATTGACATGCAGTTGTAGTCTAGCATTCTTAAAATAACCTACCTGGCATAATTGAGATGGATTCCTGTATCTTTAAATTGCATAGGGAATTTTGTATGTTTAAATAACTGTACTGAACTCCATAATGCTTATATTAGAAATTGTTTAGCAAAAGAAAATATTAGAAACAGTGCATTTAGTGAATGCATCCACTTAGTGCATTCACACAGTTAAATGTGTAGTTCGATGGTAATTATAGATACTTAAAAGTATAGTAAGTGGATATGTAACAGGAAAGACTGCTACAACTACAGACGTACTAAAGGGTAACTCCTGCACACCTAATCGAGTCAGTATTGTCCTTTACTGTCAAGTTTGATGAATTGCAGTACTGGTAGCTTCCTGCTTGTTGACTGTTACCTACTTGTGTCAATGTACATCTGTAGTATGTACATGTGAAAGTGCCTTTAAATTTTAGAGGAGCTTTAGCCTTGCTCTTGTACTGTTGCATTTCCATTGCATCCTTCCTGTTCGTGTATGGCTGCATTCCCATTGCATTCCTTCCATTCTCGAAGAACAAACAAAAACATGGACACTTCACGGTTCTGGAAGAGAAATGCACTGTTAATCTGTTGTGACAATGCACTTTTATGTATAGTACTGTACATTTTGGCATGTACCATTACAAGCTTCAGTATACATTCAGGTTTGTTCCTCATAGTGTATCTTTATAATAAAGAAGATAGTTCTGTCTGTGCGTGTAGTTTTGATGGGTCAACCTCCGTACCGTCTGGTGTGGATTTCTCACTTCTCCTTACCTTCCCCATGAGAGAATAACCAGCATTCCCTCGCCACCCACCCCCACCCTGCATCAGACCGCCATCCTGGCCTGAAGCAGTGCTTGTTCCCAGACCGGTTGTTTCCTAATTCACGAGCACCATCCCCATACGCTCACCAAAGTCCCTCCAACTTACAGTGGTTTGAAGGAGGAGAAAAGCCATTTTGAAACAAGCGTTTTGAATGCTTGCTTAAACCCAAGTGAGTGAGGGGAGCCATCCAGAGCTGTGGGAGCCATCTTGGGCTGTGGGCTTCTTGGACTTGTGCCGCTGCCCTCGGCGCCACTTTCTATTCAGGTCCTGCAAACCCACAGCAGCATTCTTGGTGGGCCCATCCGTCAGCCTGCAGTGCCAGGCTCTGCGTTCCAGCACCCAGTGACTTTAGGTATTTCTTCTTGTCCTCTGCCGCACAAAAGCCGGCTCAGGGCTGCAGGAAGGGCTGGCACAGGTCATCCCTCACTCGGGGCCCTGCGTAGCCCAGAGGAAGTGTAACCTAATTCCTGCAGCCAGCTGCCGCACAGAGAGGCTTCTGTGGCAGCTTTCAACCTATTTTAAAACAAAAGGGAAATGACGAGTTGAGGAGAACCCTTCTCTTCTTTAACTTGATACTGAAGCCCCGGTGCCGCGTTGCTCTTTGCTCACAGGCCTTGCGGTGAGAGCAGCCCTTGCCTTCACTGCGCAGCCCAGAGGTTTGGAGGAGGAAGGGGTCTGCTGACCCTACAGCACTTTGCAAAGCAGTGGGGGTTGCTGATCTGAGAAAAGTCAGCAGGGCAGAAAATGAGCAGTGGTAGAGGTGGTAACATTCAGCTCTCTGGTCACCTCTGAAAACAACAGTTTGGAGTTGCAGGGAGCTCCAGGCACAGCTGTCCTGAGGGGCATAAACCTCTGCTCAGACCGGGGGCTCAGGAGCTGCTGCAAACTTGTTGCAGTGTTCACGGTGTCCTTGGTACGGTGTGGAGCTTGTTGCCTTGAGACCCTGTGTGGGAGAGCCACTGCTCAGAGGAATGAGCCTTTCTTTGGTCCACATGGTGTTGATCAGTGGGGATCAACTGAAACCAAGACCAAGCATCAATCGGTAATTGATGCAGGAAAGTACTGTTCTTATGTTAAGAATGTCACTTTTTCTATGAAATTAAAGCAACTTTCATTTTGCCCAGGTTACCAGAGCAGGAGTACACGTGCACAGATCGCAGCAGGCAGGCAGCTGCTGCACCCAGAGCTGACATGGACCCATGCCCTGCAGCATCCCATGCCTGGTGCCCCACTTCATACCTGCTGTGTGTTTGTTCTGTAGTGCACACTGGCATCTGTAAACACTGACCAAACAACGTTAAAAAGTGCTATACATTTATTTAAATGCATTAAATGCATTTAAATGCATTTTGGGGTGGTGTGGCTGGAGGACTGCGTAGAGGAAATGGACCTGGGGGTATTGATTGATGCTCGGCTGAACATGAGCCGACAGTGTGCCCAGGTGGCCAAGAAGGCCAATGGCATCCTGGCTTGCATCAGAAACAGCGTTGCAAGCAGGAGCAGAGGGGTGATTGTTCCCCTATATTCAGCACTCGTGAGGCCGCACCTCGAGTACTGTGTCCAGTTTTGGGCCCCTCACTGCAAGAAAGATATTGAGGCCCTGGAACGTGTTCAAAGGAGGGCAACAAAGCTGGTGAGGGGTCTGGAACACAGGCCATATGAGGAGAGGCTGAAGGAGCTGGGAATGTTCAGCCTGGAGAAGAGGAGGCTCAGGGGAGACCTCATTGCTCTCTATAAAATTCCTGAAGGGAGGTTGTAGTGAGCTGGGGGTCGGCCTCTTCTCTCGTGTCATCAGTGATAGGACCAGAGGGAATGGCTTCAAGCTACGGCAGGGGAGATTCAGGCTGGACATGAGGAAGTATTACTTTTCAGAAAGGGTGGTCAGGCACTGGAATGGACTGCCCAGGGAGGTGGTGGAGTCACCGACCCTGGGGGTGTTCAAGGAAAGGCTGGATGTTGTGTTGAGGGACATGGTTTAGTAGGAGCTATTGGGAATAGGTGAACGGTTGGACTGGGTGATCTTTTAGGTCTTTTCCAACCTTGGTGATTCTATGATTCTATGATTCTATGATTACTTTTCAGGTCAGCCAAATCACAGAGACAAGCGCTGCCCTGCAGGGAAATAAAATGGTCATTGAAGCAGTCATTTTTCTAACAATGGCTTTTTGATTGCAATGGAAGAATATTACTAAAGAGGTTGTTGTCGGTCATGGAGTGTATGTTTCAAGTGTGCTACGGGTGAAATCTAAAATCCTTCACAAGGATTCCTTGACCAAGGAATGCTGAGAACTGAGAACTGAGAACCAACCAGTTCAACACATCAGATTGGTTCTTAATTGTTTTTCGTTCTGACTGCAGTGTTTGCAGAGCAGCCTGTTGTGATCACACATCAACTCCATGGCTGGCAGCCAGCAAAGTGCACCTAGCAGCTGCCACCACTACTCTCACATCCAGCAGAATTTCAGCACAACAATTTTCTCAACTCTTCAGATGTTTTTTTCCTCAGTGCTACTATAAGAGCATGTCCAAAATTAATTTCAAATCTATCATCGAAACCTCTCTTCTAAATTTCACTTACCTCACGGGCTAATTTTGTGGTTAAATCCCATTTATCCTGAACAAAACCCATTTATACACAAGACAAAAATAATGAACCAAAACACAGCTGATCAGGGACTGGCAAATCACACGTAGGTAATTCTAAACTCTTTTCCATTCTCATTCCCACCTGTGGCCCCATCGGTGTGGATGCTGCTGGACCAGCCATAGTGCTGCTCCTCCACTACTTCTGCAGCTGAACTGCAGCCTCTGAACTGCTGGAATTCACTTCCTATGCAGGGCAGAGGAGGAGGGTGAACCCATGGCATGAGAGCACTTTCAGGGTTTTGTTTCTCTTCTGGGGCTCCAGCACCAAAATCTGTTGTTTAGCCTGGAGAGGAGAGAGCAGAAAAACTCCAGGGAGACCTCCTTGCAGCCTATGAATATGTAAGCATAAGAAAGATGAAGATACTTTTTACTAGGGCGTGTAGTGACAGGACAAAGGGTAATGGGTTTGAAGTGAAAGAGGGCAGGTTTATATTAAACATTAGGAAGAATTTTTTCATGCTCAGCATGGTGAAGTGCTGGCACAGGCTGCACAGAGAAACTGTGGGTGCCCCATCCCTGAGGGCAGTCATGGCCAGGTTGGAACTCATGGGCAGCCTGAGCTGGAGGGAGGTGACCCTGCCCATGGCAGGGAGGTGGAATGGGTCATCTTTAAAGTCTTTTCCAACACAAGCCAATCTATGATTCTAGGAAATCCTGTATCCAGTCTGAGAAAGGTAACCTGTACGGAAATGCAGGGCACAGGCTTGTCCTCCAAAATATTCTGGCTTTTTACAAAACATTTGTTTGGTCACATCTAGCAGAGAGCTCTGGAGTGTCTCGGAATCATACAAATATTGAGCTTGGAAAAGACTTTCAAGAACATCTAATCCAATGGTCAACTTACACCTGAAGAACAAGACGAGCACTGCAGAGTGTCCCATCTTGTGTTGGCAAGGCAGTCCAACCAGGTTCTCATCTAACTCCAGCACTCGAAAGCATGCAAGGAATATTTTCTATGAAAACCAATGAACAGCAGGAGGATGAGATGGCAAAAGTAGATGTGTCACACCTGCAAGATCTTTATTTTGACGGAGCAGCATTTTCCCATTATTTCAGAGCTTCTTGTAAAGCAAATGGCTCTGAGAAGCCTGAGTTAGAAGCAAGCCAAGGAGGGCTGCACTGTGTTTGCCTATAGGTGCTAGCAGGGACCTCTGGAGATTCAAAGGGAAAGTTTGGAAAGGCAGAGCCAGCACCTTGTAGCACCTTGCTGCTTCCCAGTGTTTGCAGTCGAGAGTTTACCTCACCCAGAAGCTGCAGTTCTGTATTTGAATGAGTACTTGGGTACCCCGTGTCCATGTGAGTTTCTGAAAACTTTGTTCCTTAGGTCAATGAGTTTGACACAATTTATGGAAGTAATTACAAAGCTGAGGACAAGGGAGAGAAAGAAAACAGAACTACTATTTGTAGATGTCAAAGTGATGCTGTGAAACCTGGACTTGGTTCTGAGGAATTGCAACAAGCCCTCCAGCATGTGGCCCCAGTGAGAACACCTCACACAAGTTGTGTGCTGAAGCACACAGTGATCAGTGGTTTATAAAGCATGAAGGATGCTAAAAATATCACTGTGATGACAAAGATTTAGGACTGTCAGGCACAACCCAGATTCCCACCCAGCACTGTTCAGGTCCAAATCCTAACACGTTCCTCAGCCAATATCCTTCCTACGCTTCCTGTCAATGAGTGTCGGGCTACTGGCACACACACGACTTCCTTCTAAAAAGCACATCACAAAGCATTGAAGACATTTCTGAAGTATCAGTGATGTTAAGTTGCACACCTAGTTTTCAAATTTTCCATCTTCCAGACTTCCTGGTGACTACAAAGAAAGCACCCTGGACTCCTTGTCAAGAAACACTCCCAATGCTATTTTCAGGCTTCATTTTGAGGTGCCTGGCTTAGCAGGGACACTTCAGAGCAGTTAAGGTTTTAGGGGTACTTAGATTATGAGCAGAACGTTTGTTTTCTTAGAAACAGCTGTAATCTTGAGGCAAGGTGAATATTCCAGAGGAGGGCCACAGAGATGATCAGAGGGTTGGGGCACCTCTCTTGCATTGATAGACTGAGGGAGATTGTCTCGTTCAGCCTGGAGAAGAGAAGGCTGTGGGGTGACTTCATTGAGCCTTTCAGTATTTAAAAGAGAATTAAACAAAGGAGGGAAATCAACTTTTTACAGAGGCAGACAGTGATAGTACAAGGGGGAGTGCTTTTAAGCTCAAGGAGGGAAGGTTTAGCTTGGATGTCAGGGGGAAGCTCTTCACAGGGAGAGTGGTGAGGTGCTTGGCACAGACTGCCCAGCAAGGTTGTGGATGCTCCATCCTTGGAGGTGATCAAAGCCAGATTGGATGGGGCCCTGGACATCCTGGTCTGGTACCAGATCTGGAGGTTGGTGGCCCTGCTTGTGGCAGGGAGCTGGAACTTTATGACCATTGGGGTCCCTTCCAACCCAAGCCATTCTGTGATTCTACAATTCTGTGATTGAGGGTTTTATTCTGACATGACCAATTGGTTGGGAATGCTCTGCACTCCAGGAATTTCATTTCTCATTCAGCCGAAAAAACACAGATGATTGATTGGTACACTCTGCTTCTCTAAGGGTAAAATAGGACTTTATTAGCTCTCCTAGGGAAAGGACTACTGAAAGCAATATAATCTATATCATGCATACGGTGCACTTGTCCTGCTGGTGAACTATATTAAAAAAATGAAGAAAAAAAAGGCAGCACCAGGAGATACTGGTGCAAAGCTCACATGTAAGAGAAAACGATTGTGTATTGGTCACGGAGTCCCAAAAATAAGAGAAAGCAGTCAATTTAAATAAGACTGCATCAAGATGCATCAAGACTGCATTTCAAAGACAAAAACAAAAACATTGTAATGTACTAAAAGGGAGAAATTGAAGCAAGTTTTCTGCAGAGATCAGCTCAAAATTATTTTTTCAAATGGACACCTAGTATCCTACTGTATCATGTGCAGGTACAGATGTAAATAATATAAATAGCAGACACAAGATTAAAGAAGTGCCTGGAAACAGCCTCACTAGCAGAATTATATTTTATTAACACACCTTGGACAGTAGTGCAGATAATTACACCAGGCTTAACAACTTACAGTTTACCAGAGGTGTTCTTTTCTTCCCAAACGTGAAAGAAAAACATATCATCAGGATGCAAAAAAGCAAGTAGTCATATGGGAAGGACATGCACTGTCCAGAGTGAGCGTGAATATCTTTGTCCAGGAAGAAGATATGAGGTGAACTGTCATGTCCAGAGACCCCCTCAGATTACATCTCTCACTCTTCAGTACAAAGATGACAAAAAAAATCTGTTCTGTCACCATGACAACTCATGCAGCCTCATTGCCATAGTAACCAGACGAATACTGCTAGTTCTTAACCAGACACGCGGTGAGCAGGCGGCCAAAGCACCACTGAGGAAGAGCCACCACTGCAGCCACCACAGCCACCACCACAGTGGGTGCTGGGCTCTGTGCTGCTGGCAGTCCCACCCAGCCCACCTCTGGGCTTTAAGTCCATCTCTTTCTGTGTTTCCCAGCCACTGGATGAGCTGCCCTCCACTGACAGCTCTTCAAAACCAAGCCCATCTTCCTGCTGGAGTGCCACAACTGTACGCTTAGCCCATTTAATTGCGTGTTTGTTTGTTTTCCCAGTGATTTATCAGGCTAAGATTAAACATGACTAGAAAATTTTCATCTTCACACAGAGTCAATGAAGATCTGCTCTATTAAACCCGTGCACCACAGGGTGGCTGTTCACAATGCATTTGCATCCCATGCACGCAGTCACATTATCAGCTCAAAGGCACTGTCCTATCCCCTGAACAGTCATAATTTCAACACAGTCACACTGAAAGATGTGTTTACTATGCACCACCAAAGCCCTCATTATGGTAATTCTAGTGCTGGTTCAGTCACAGTCACGGGCTCTCTGGTCATGGTGCATGGTGATGTACGGCATCAGCAGGGGGAACAAAAACTGACACTCCTAAGATGACTTCAAAGTCCAGTAATTTGCTGCGGGGTAATATCTTCCAGCATGGAGAAAGGAGGAAAAAATACAACTATTAATGTGTTTTGACCCAGACTGGGGTGGGAAGTGGAACATGGGTGGTGGAAGAGCTTGGTGGTTAGAGCAGATATCTGTAGTAGGTTCTTGGCAGAGATTCACTTCCTACAGACCTGGCTGTGACCAAGCTACACTACCAAAACTCTCTAACACAGTCTCTAACACACTAGGCTTAAACCCTAGCCTGGTGTCACCTTTGTCTGCCAGCAAGGTCTCCTCGAATACCTCTCCCTCCCAAAACAAATCCCCTTTTGGGGAAGGTCAGTCAGTACAGACTGATGAAGATCAGAATGGGTTGCAAGAAGCCTCCTCAGGAATGCTGCATGGAACACCAGCTCATGCTTGCCTTGCCAGATGACTACTCACACTGAAGAGAAACAGAGAATAACCCCCACCAAAGAAACAGTGAAAAATCGTCCCAGGAGCACATTTCAAAAGATGTTGCCTTGGATAGCTATGCCCCCCTGGGGAGTCGTGCCCCAATGGGGAGACCATTCTTTGAGTAGAGTTTGGAGCAAACTGGCATGGGGATATTATCCAGCTCTCTCACTGGGCTGTAACAGCCATTAGATCATGTTGCAATGCCTTGGGGAAAAAAAAAATTGTTCCTCTACTGTTGAGGAAGGAAAAAATGGTAAGAATGAGGAAAATAAATCTGTAAAATGCAATGCAATTTTAAATGAAATGGTAGTTTTCAACAGAAAAATTGTAAAAGCTTTTTAAGTTGCTTTTTTTTTTTTTTTCTTCCCGCGTGAGAATCCCCTCATGAAGAAGATGAATGAAACAAAATCATTTTAGTGCTCACATACATACTAAGGTATGAAACAAAATACTTGTTATTGCTGTTTACAGCTAAAACAGAACTCCGTAAGTCACTCAATGGGGAAGAAAGCCAACAATACTAAAACAACAAATCAGACTAGAGCATTAAAAGCTATGTTGATAAATGTGTAGGAGAGTACAAACAATAATTCTATCCTGGATACAGACTGAGCTCAAAACTACTTACTTTTAATATTAACACCACCCTCTAGTGGCAGCTTTTCCATCTTACCAAAGTACAAAAGTAATTAACGCATTGCTCTTACGCATGGAAAAATGGTACAAAAATTGGATTCAGCTGTTTTCTTCCCTGAGCTGGACAGAACACTTACACTTGGCATTCTTGAAGGAATGCCATTTTTGGGAAAAGTTCTGTCCAGTTTATTTCTAAATATAATTTATGAAATAAGTGTCTAAGGAAATACTATCATGAAGCGCAAAAAAAAATAGTAAGTCCCTATAAAACATGGATGCAGAATAACCTTTCAGATGGATACGTAAGTTCTTCCATGCTTGGTGAGCAAATTATACTCTGAAGCATGAAAGCTGTGCTTTTAACATATGATTACTGTATCAACTCTCTGAAGACATTTCAGCTGGCAGCTTTGAAGATAAATATAGAAGAACTTGAAATAGTTCTGTTTCTTGAAATTTCAGCTCTTTCTCGTGTAGTTGGGTATACTACAAAACCATCAATGTGTTTGGTTCCTTTTCCTTCTTTCTTTCCCAGGAGCTGGTAGGCAGCATCCCCTGGGAATCTGCCCTAGAGAGCACAGGGGCCCACGAGAGCTGGTCACCTTTCAAGAACCATCTTTTAAAAGCTCAGGAGCAGGTAATCCCACTACACCACAAGTTAGGCTAATGGGCTGGAAGACCAACTTGGCTGAACAGGGAACTCTACCTGAAACTAGGCTTGAAAAAGGAAATACATGATCTCTGGAAGCAAGGTCTGTCTTCATAGGGAGCCTATGGAGCTTAGGTTTTCATCTACAGGGAGAAAATGAGAAAACTCAAAGCCCAGCTTGAGTTGCCACTGGCCAATGTGGTGTCAGACAACAAAAAAGACTTTTTCAAGTGTATCAACCACAATCAGACTAATCCTTGGAGTGGAAGATCACCTAATGAGGAAGGAGGAGGAAAAAACAGAGGAATTCAATTCTTTCTCATTTTTTTTCTTTTTTTTTTTTCTTCGTATTTAACAGTACTGACAGATCTTGGCCTCACAACTGGGGGAGTACGACTGGAGAAGCGATGACTTTCCATCTGCATATATAAAAGGACTACATCAGCTCAATGTGCCATAGGTCCAGATGGGATTCACCCTTGAAGTACTGAAGGAGTCAGCAGCTGCTATAGCTGGACGCCTTTCAACAATTTACCAAAGGTCATGAAAGCCTGTGCAGGTCCCTGCTGACTGGAAAATAGCCAATGTCATAACCATGTACAAAAATGGCATGAGTGAAGACCCAGGAAACTGCAGACCTGTTAATCAGTTCCTGGAAAAGTCACGGAGAAAATCTTCTTGGGTGATTTTGAAAAGCACTTAAAGAACAAAGCTGCTATCAGGCATAGTCAACTGGAGTTCATCAAGGGAAAGTCCTGCTGAGCAGTTTGATCTCCTGTGACAGGGCCACCTGCTCGGCTGATGAAGGCAAGGAAGCGGACAGAACCTTTCTGGCTTTCAGTAAGGCCTTTAAGACAGCATGCTTCTGGACTGGTCCAGCTCTACTCAACATTTTTGTCAGACATCTGGATGCAGGAGTTGAAAACATCCTTTGCAGGTTTGCTGATGGTACTAAACTGTGAGGTTCTGTTGACTCCTCGGAAAGATGGCATGCCTGCAGAGGGATCCAGACAGATCAGAACGCTGGGCAGTCAGCAATAGCGTGAAGTTCATCAAAGATAAATGCCAGACACTCATTGTGGGTTAACCCTAAAGGAAGCTAAGCACTGCACAGCTGTTCATCCACTCTTCCTACCCTGCCAGTGGGATGGGGAAGAATTGGAAAAAAAGTAAAACCCACAGGTTGAGAAAAAAAGTCTGATAGGATGGAAAAGGAAGGAAAACTAATAATGATAAAAGAATACACAGAACAAGTGGTGCACAATGCAATTGCTCGGCACCTGCGGAGATTCTCAGGGACTTCTTGAGCAGCAGTCCTTCTCTCTGGACATCTCTCCCCAGTTTGATCCAGAGTGATGCCATACGGTATGGGATACCTCTTTGGCCAGTCTGGATCAGCTCTCCTGGCTTTGTCCCCTCCCATGATCTCCCCAACTTCCTTGCTGGCAAGCTATTGGGGAAAGCTAGAAAGTTCTTAACTTAAAGTGAGCACTGCTGTGCAAAAACTAAGACATTGGTGTGTTACCAACATCATTGCTGATGCCTCATGCCTGTCAGTTTTCAATAAACGATTGGATAATGCCCTCAGTAATATGTTTTAACTTTTGGTCAGCTGTGAAGTGATCAGGCACTTGGACTAGATGTTGTACAAAGATCTTTTCCAACTGTCCTGTCCTGTTCTGGTTCTACTCCACTGTTCCGTTCTGTTCTATTCTATTCTGCTTCTCTCAGAAGCAAGTAGGCTGATCCCTTATTAATCTAGCAGCCATCGTTTCAATAAGTCATCCCATCATTTCAATAAGTCTGCATGCAGACTGCAAACTTCAGCATGGAAATGGTTGATCCACTACACCTAAGAATATTGAATTTGCAGGCAAAACAGTGTAGACAAATTGCTTAGGAAGCTGGGGTGGGGACTCCATTTATCTCAGTCATTCCCTACATAAGCAACAATAAAAAAGGACTTGCTTTTCCCAAACGCCTATTATTCAATGACAGTTGAAAATAATTGCCTATTGCTCTCTCTAGATAGATACATATGAAGAGAAGAAAATAACTTTTACTGTTTCTGAACCTTTCCTTCAGCATCATTCCAGGCAGAGGTGAGCTCTACAAAATGATTTCCACACCTACAATGGGACTTAAATGGTCAAATTTGTAAATCATGCAGGCAGATTTAGAGCATCAGATTCAAAGACGACAGCCTATTAGTGCTCACAACTTCCCACCCCATCTCTCTGATAAGAGTTAGCATCTTCCAGCGTGGGGGTGCCTAGTTTACTTAGCTGTATTGATGAGGGCAAAGCCTCAGATGCCCCACCGCAAGTCTAACTGAGTTTTAGGTGAAAAGTGGAGTTGCAAAACATAACCTTTCACCTTTGAAGTATTCCTACAATTTTACCTAGAGTCCTACACAGACCCAGGAAGTCTTTGGAGAAGCACTGCTCTATTCCTGAAGAACCAGATCTAGTAAATACCCAGAGAGGACATAACTCCAGCCTGCTGCAGTTGCCAGTGGTGCTGATGAAAGCAAATCTTTTAACAACTTTTAATTCAACTTGTAGATCCCCACATGGGACCACAACAACTCAGCACAATTATGCTCTCTTTGCAGCTCTGAGTAATTTGACTTACACACACCAAAAAAAACCTCCCAGTACTTTGGTAGCAAATGATGCATGTAACACAGAGCCAAATATTTAGTGACACTAAATACTTTATGAGACCAGTAGCGAGCTGCACAATTACAACAAGCACTGCACTGCCCCAAGCTTCAAATGTTAACTCTTAGCATCATATTAGCATGTCCTAGTTAATAATGTAAACCAACTAAGACTCTCAAAATCATCTATCCAGAAAGAGCTGTTCTGCCAAGATGGTTGCTACCTAAAGATTGGAAACAGGTGACTGTATTCATATGCTTTTCTCCTCCCAAAGCTACTTTCTTCCCCTTACCGTCGATAGCTGGTCTCACAGGAAAATACTGCAGAGGCAGACAGAATTCGTGCAACACTTTATTACACTGCTGAAGACTGGGAATCGGTTCAGGTGACAGCTTCTTCTCTTTTACTCAGGCTGAGGAAGTCAATAGCACGACAACATTACAAAGCCACTATCTGAAAGAAGGCAAGCACACAAAAGACAGTCTTGCAAGGGTTTAGAGTTTCACTGGGACAAAAGGACAACAGGAGATGCAAAGTGCAAGATTGCTACAACCAGGTGGTAGTCTGCTGCTAGTGTATCTACCACTCCTTTTCCAGTGACAAAAAGGAGCCTCTTCAAAATCTTAAGGGTGATACTGCAGCTAGACTAAGACTTAGGAAAAAGGAAGAAGCAGATATTTACAACAGACCAACACCTAATTATAGCAAAACATGGAAGACTCTCTCTGGCACAAAATGCAAAACTGAAGCTCAGACTTTGAGATGAGAGCATTCTTATGTGACTGTGAAGAAACCAGCACTTGCAGGAGAGGTGAGACAAGCTACCAAAACCCTTTGCAAGAGAGGAAGGTACTCAGTAAAACTTAAAATCCAAGGGTATCTGTTCTGCTTCATAGCTTCAACAGTGTTAACTAAGGATCTAACTTGACTACACCAGCATAAACTGTGTGTCAGAGCCACATCCTTCCCTCCTGAATTCCCATAAAAGAAACTGCATAGTGGTCAGAAGAAATACACAGTATAAGCCTGTAAGTCGTGTGTGACACAGGGAAATATCGATTCTCAAAATGAACAGCACTTTCAGAATAATCAGAAACCACACTTCTAGCCTCCGGATTTGGAAAAACGAAGCAGCGAAACAGACATTTCAGAATGAGGAAAACATACTGCAAAGGAATGAAAATCAAAATTGCAAGAGTTGCTATTTAGCTTACTTGTGAAAGCATTTAAAACAGAACAGAATAAAAACAACAAACTTCCAAAAATCTGAAAGTATATCCAAGTTGGCCCTGACAGCAAATTGTAAAATAACTCACAAAGGGTATTTCCTCCTGCACGCTTTTTTAACATGTAGCTGAACAAAAGCACAACTTTAAAGAGCTTTGCTGCTTTTCTGTGGAACCATTCCAATCTAAACCACCTGCTCAAACTCCTTCAGCTTCAGTTGGAGTCAGATACACACAGGGTCTCATCACTGCAGGGAACGCTCTACTCCCCAAAACACGCTTCAGCTTTATTTGATTGAGCCTGTGTTCTGAAGCAGCTTTATGCTTCAGAGCTTGTTTGGAATAAACTGTTGCTTAACAGACAGTATCAGTTCTCAACCGTTTTTAAAGTGTTTTAATTAGCGAGTTCCTTTGTGATTCATGTATCTTATTTATTCAAAATGTGCTCTTGCAGATTCACACATTTCAATATTCCCTTCCATCAGTGTACAGTTCCCAGAAGTAATTCCTGTCAGACAGTTTTTTGGTTTTCGGAAAATACACATTTTCCACCCTCATCACATTTTCAGTAATCTCTATAGATCAGACTATAATAAAGTGCATATATTCCCCTTTGTTATACAGGCAACTAAGTTGTGGACTGAAAAAATAAATCACACTGCAAATTGGAAACCACACACACAGACACACTCAAAAAAACTCTCACTGCTGCCATTTAGCACCCCACAGTTAAGTTATCTCACTGAATACTGCCAAAAATATTTTTTTTCCCCAAGAGTCAGTTAGCCATATTTTTTTTTTTTAATTGAACTTATATCATTAAAAATAATGGTTCCTTTTTAATTAGACGACGATAATCGCGAGTTTATGTAATCCTGGAAGCTGCAGTTAC
The DNA here is from genome assembly GCF_951394365.1 of Tetrao urogallus. Taxonomy (NCBI): domain Eukaryota; kingdom Metazoa; phylum Chordata; class Aves; order Galliformes; family Phasianidae; genus Tetrao; species Tetrao urogallus. Next base: position 160,611,070 of record NC_136813.1, on the reverse strand, counting down.
CCCAAGGCTGACAGTCTGCCTTGACAATTTGTGTTACGTGTTTTACCCTTTGGATCCAGGCTTCAAACTTGCAAAAGCTTTGGAATTCTTAAGGGAATGTGAAATTTCATTGAGAAAAGAAATAAAGTGAGAATCCCTTTCTGACTTCTTGGACTCAAAAATAACTACAATGGTGAAATGAGGTTCAGGGCGAGTCAGAAAATACGTGCTTTGGACTTTGTCATCGTAGAAGTGAACAACTTTCTCCAAACTGTTGAGGTCAGAGGTTCTGTCAGTCATAATCATGATTACATTGGGCCAGTGCATAACAGGCCTGTCACTGGGCAGAGACACCACTGCAGGATACTGATCCACTCCTTTGGGAGCTTCCCTGTAAGAGTGGGGATGGTGATAACCGTGTCCTTGAAAACTCTCCGATCCACGATTGTCAAAGATTAAGGAAACATTGACAGCGTCGTATTTCCGAATAAAACTGGAGATTTTCCCAAAGTAATCAGGATTTGTTTTAGCAGTCAGAGTTTTCATTTCAGACGCGGTCGTTTGTCGGCTAAGGGCCTCGTGAAAGTAGAAGCTGAACTTGGCAAGGAGAATGTTTTTGAGTTTCACCAGCCAGAGGAAGAGGTGAGGAGGTTGTACGGCTTTCTGGGACTGCCCCCCAAACAGATGCTTCTTGGTCTCTCGTTGTTTTTCAAATATCTGGCCCCAAGTCTGTAGCTTTGTGTGAGCACTGTGCAAGTTGACCAAGGATGGAAGGAATTTCCACTCTGAGATCTGAGCCTGAGCCTTTAAGAGATGCGCAAGCACATCTACTTCCAGCTGGAAACTGCTTTCAAGAGGACTGAGGATTGGATGATGAAATCTAGAAAACACAACATTGTTCAAGACATGAGAAACTCTACAGACAACAGTGAAGTTATCAGCTAGTGCTTCTCAATTCACAGACAGAACACAACACATCAAGGCAGGCTGAAGCGTAAGCCAACAAGTTATCTTGTTAATTTAAGAATTCCTACTTAGCATAACTAGGACAAACATTTTAATGAATGTATAATGTATATAGCATACCTACATCAGCCTATATTGATTCACAAGCTATTACAGAACCATTCCTCTTTAAATTCAAGTGGTTTTGTTTCAATTTTAAATCTCTAATATGTAATCTAATATCTAATATAGTAATATGCCTTGATAGCTGTCAAATAGTACTAAGATATTAAGTTTAAATAAAGAAAGTTATGTTATAAATTCACTGCTCATGTAGGGAAGCTATGAGGAAACCAACCTGAGCTTGCTTTCTTTCCTTTTCAATTTACAATAAAACAATAAAACCGTGATGGGAAATAAATCAGTAGAACCACAATTAACTGTATTTACTGTTGAACCCAGTCTCAAATTTGAATGTTGGTGTGCCAGGAGCAATGAAGAGGAAAAATATTCAGTAGAATCTCATACTTTCACAGTAAAAGATTCTCTAACTGTCAGCACATCTCCCCCTCTAAGAATTCAGGGCAAGACCAGCTCTCAGTTTAACAGATGCTACAAAAATCTCATTCATAAGACAGAAGTGCCAATGCACATCTTATTCACTAGAGTGATTGTACCATTAGGACAAGTCTCAGTGAAATGGAGTTTTAATAGAGCCATTTTACAGCTTTCTCTTCTCCTCCCAGCTTTTCTCTATTTTATCTTAACTTCACAGAGGGAAAAAAAAAAACAAGCCAAACCACCCAACAAAAAACCTCACTCAGAACCAGTCTACTTCCTTCCCCTCATCACTCAAACTCATAGATTTGTAACACTGGAGATAAATACATTTTAATTCAAATTGTGCGGAACTGCTCCAGTTGCAGTAGGTAAATACTCAACTTCTGAAAAACAGAACTTCAGCTAAGACAAGCAGCCTTTTTAATAAGTGTATTCCCATAACATGCATTTAGGTGACCTCTTAAAGAGATCGTCATCAAAGAGCAACCAACACTTCAAAGACAAGACTTGACTGAAATCAATACAGATTGATGCCCTCACTTCCAACATCCTGGGTTGATCCTTGACACTACTTTAAAGCAAACAAGTTTACACTGAATTCTTCACACCTCTAATAAGTGATCGACAGACAAGGTGAAAGCAGCTCCACTCATTATCTCCCTGAACTCTCCAGTCACAATCCACAGAATCAATTTTGGAAATACTTGGTTCAAAACCAAAACATTTCATTTTGTTGTAGACCAAAAGAATGGATAAGAATGTTAAGCTTTTCTCCCTCTTCCTCTTCACTGCTTTTTCTTTGACTTTCCACTCAGCTTGCTGCCAAAATATCAACGCTTCAGCCTGTAAAAATTGTCTGACAGCCTTATCATATTTCAAGGGTCCCCTTTTTTCTTGACAGCCACAACACACACTTTTGAAAGGATTTGCTTCTAAGACATAAGTTCAAATTTATTAAAAACAATTAAATGATGAATGTGGTAGACCAGTCTATTTCCCCCCTAATCATTCATGAGAGCACAGGGATGATGGTTCTGTTCTCCAGACTACAAAGACGACATTTTTTCTTCAACTTCTTAATTTCTTTCTCTAGATCACAGATGCATACAAAGCTACAAAACACTGACTAGATGCAAGCCACAAGACACAAGAATAATTACATCAAAACGGATTACTTATTGATTATATATTAAACTTTTATAGACCTGAGGCTGTTTTACTTTCTCCAATTAGAAACATAAACATTCTCCTCCCACACACTGCCTCCTTCACCCCACAAAAAAAAGTTCAAAAAGTTCAGGCAATGGTGATTTTCTAGCTGTATTTTACAGAAAACACAGAGGAAAATGTCTTCTACTGGCTGTTCACAAGCCAGGAATAAGCACTAACAAAATAGCTTCCAATTGTTCAGAGATTGATGATTTTCAGATGTAAAGGAAAGAAACCAAGGCCAGAACCTGCTGGAAAACAGATGCCCCGTTTGGCTTAGAAGTGTTGATAAAATGGTGCACCTATAAGTGAGGATATATTCCCAGAGGGAACAGACAGCATCAGGGTGAGTTTATCTGACCTTTCACTTGAGAGAGACAACAGAGAAATGCTGCGTGGCAAACACACGCCACGTAGCAGCCCTCAGAAACTGCTGAGATACAACACAACTAAAAGAAAGAATAAAGGATGGACTTTGTTTCAGAAATATCCAGTACAACACTGGGGAGAACCAAGCTACCCACACAGCTCTAGTAGCATCTCAGAACATCTCCATCGTTTTACCTTTCATTGGACTAACAACCCTGAGACTGTAAGGGTTTACAAACCAAGAACTGCCAAAAATTACTAGTAAGATCATATAAATCAGACTTCCAAATAACAATGTTACACAACAATTTCCTTAAAATTATTAACACAAGCAAGGGGAGTCAGCTGCAGTGCTTAGGTTTGGAATTTTAGAAACACTGTCAGCAGCACTGAATTTTTTTTATTGTACATTTAAAAAATCTTAACTATAAAAAAACCTCACAGTATTTCACCCAAATGTCTTCTTAGATGCTATTTCACCAACAAAGATTAAAAAGAACCCAACTACACTTGAAAACTATCTTCCTAAAACAGCTACCTTGTTTGGCTTTTAAAATATAAGCATTTTTACAGCCATTTTTGCCTGCTGTCAAGTTACTCAAAATTTCTTTTCTTTTTAAACTGCCACCACTTGCACAGATCATGTTTTACCTGTGAAATACTCAACCAAGAGTGACTTAGAGATCTTAATATAAGAAAGGCAAGACCACCAAAGACTTTGTGCTCCTTCTGCTAACTCCAGTAGCTCTCAAAAGAAGTGATAACAGAACACCATAAAACCCTTCCAGGAGGATCAGAAACAATAATAGTCTATATTAAAAGCCAACAATATTGTGAAATTAATCTGAAATTTACTCAGATACAGGCACAAACTAACGCAGGGTTTTAGAATGTGTTGGCTCAATTCTAAGTTTAAAACTAAAATTAGTACACAAATATTTGTTCTATTCCTAAACCAATTTCATAGTCACAGAATGGCCTGGGTTGAAAAGGACCACAATGATCATTGCATTTCAACCCCCTGCTGTGTGCAGGGTCACCAACCAGCAGACCAGGCTGCCCAGAGCCACATCCAGCCTGGCCTTGAATGCCTCCAGGGATGGGGCATCCACAACCTCGTTGGGCAGCCTGTTCCAGTGCATCACCACCCTCTGGGTGAAAAACTTCCTCCTAATATCTAACCTAAACTCCCCCTGTCTCAGTTTAAAACCATTCCCCCTTGTCCTATCACTATCCACCCTTGTAAGCAGCCGTTCCCCTCCATGCTTATAAGCTCCCTTCAAGTACTGGAAGGTTACAATGAGGTCTCCCTGGAGCCTTCTCTTCTCCAAGCTAAACAATCCCAATTCCCTCAATCTTTCCTCATAGGAGAGGTGCTCCAGGCCTCGAGCCCTTTTCACTCAAGTCCATATTGAATTAAGTCCTTGTTTACCCTACAAGCACAGCAATGGACATAAGAACAGAATTCTGGCACTCATTCTTTGCTCTCTGCTGAGTATGAATTAAGGAATAGAGAAGATGGCTCCTGAAAAGTAATGAATAGAATTTTCTGGGTTTTTCTGATAAGCCTTACTTTGAGCCCTCAGCTCAAGGGTGGTCATTGCTCACCAACATTCACTTCATGCATGAATTCATGTAAGGAACTCCTCAGCAATCAAAAGACAGCAAAATCTTTAGGCTTTCAGCCATAATATAATTTATTACAGATCATATGCCCGAGTACTTACTGCCAGCAAATAAGCACTGACCTTGAGCTATATTTCTTTAAGATGGATTCCAAAATGTTTACCAGTTCCTCAGAGTTAATGAACTTTTGGGTGCTGAGCGTGTACATTTTTTCATAGAAGTCAGCAATTTCCATCCGAGCCTGAACAAAAAAACAGAGCTGTTCAGACAGGTGAGAAAGCAGCTCTTCCAAGTGAGGAGCTGTTCCTCCTAGTGCATTGCGACCCGTCGCCACCACCTTCTTCAGCTCATTATGCAGGGATGTGTAGATGGTTCGGATGGAGTCCTTTCGGCTGAAGAATGACTGACCACCTGTTCAGATAAATATGGAGGTATTACCAAATTCCAGGGAGAGGAAAGATAGACAGCAATACTGGAGAACAAAACCACGTTTGTTTTTCCCCAGGTGTTCCTATGGGTTTTTCATCAAGAAATCAGTTTCAGCCTATTATTTTGCAGGTATGAATTGCACACAGAAGCACTCTGTGTAATCTGATGCAAGTCTTGCCTGCCCCAATTCTTATTTCAGCAGCCAACTACTGCTGCAAAATGTCTTCAAATTCTTCACGCCTGTGTTAGCTGCACTATGGGCTTTTTAACAAGGGTTTAGTTAACTCTGCTACTACGATACACTGTTATCTGTGGAGGTCGTAAGTCAACATGAGGTTTTAATAGGCTCAGCTGCTGTTAATAACTCCAAAACTTTAATGGAGAATTCCCTTAATAACACCTCCTCAAAGACAGAACACGCAGACTTGGACAGCAGCCTTTACATGGGAAACGTGATATTTATGTGTACAAACTAAATGTTTCCAGTTCCTACCCTATCTTAACATCAACCTGAACTCAAAGGGAAAACAACTGCAGTTTATCTCAGTGGGACCACAGTGCAGGCTAATTCATAATTAAACTGAGAAAAAACAAAGTCAATGCTTCCCTCCACTTGTTTGACATTATGATTATTTTAAAATAAATAATTTTTTAAAAAGTAATTGTGAAAAGGTTTGGGTTGGAAGGGACCTTAAAGATTAGCTAGTTCCAACCCCACTACCACCAGGGATACAGACAAAGGATATTCCTCATTGATGTTCCCAAAAGACTGTACAAAACTACTATTCTTATTTCATTTCCATTTCCAGATGGCTTTATGTGCTGCTGCGGCACTCATGAGCTGCAGCAGAACAAGGATCACAAAGAATGAACCTGCAGAACTTTTATTATTATTATTATTTTTAAGAGACTTCAGGTTCCATTTTGAAGCTGCTTATAACTTTCATAGTGGCATACAGTCGTTTCCACATCTATTTTACACATGTAACGTTCAAAAGTTTCAATAGCAATTTGTAGCAGAAAAGCACAGAATTGGTTATCATGGAAAAATAGCTCCAAGCCAAGAGCTGTCCCTGGATCAGGGCAGGGGAACAGTCACCCATTGCTGCTGTACTTGAAGTATGCAAGCAAATAAAACTATGCACGTCCCTTATGTTGTCAATTTTGCTCTTTCTGCAAGAACCAAACAAACATTTAGAAGTCTGCTTTACAGTAGGCTTTTTCCCTCCGTAAAATTCTTCCTATAAAATAGTTTAAAGTCACCACTTCAACATAAACACCATAGCAGAACTTTCTTGTTGCTTTACTGCATTATGCAGCAGACTTGCATCCCTTGATTCAATTTCCATGCCAGTCTGCAGTCCAAAGAGAAAACAAGGAGTTCTGCCCAGAGGACAGCATGATGATGGCTTGTACTGCATGAGTTAGTTTTCTGTATTCAGAGAAGCAGCTAAGATTGTAGCCAAGGTTTCCTGAGATCGTGCAGCATCTACATGAATAACAACTTTCAGGAGGCAATCTTCAGCCCTGAGTACTTACACACGTTCTGACACACACACTGTTCTAGTTTTAGGGCCTGGAACCATAACGTGAAAGAAGCTCTTGGCGACCCCACTGAGCTCACCTTTGCCAGAATCTCAGACAAGAGCACACCCGCCCGGAAACAGAGCTGGCTACAGCTCGGGAACCGCAGCCAGGCTGCTTATTCCCCGGCACAGGTCCGGAAGGACTGGCTGCGCCAGCCGCAAGACGTGCTTCGGGGTAACGCGAACGTCAGAGCGCACGGAGGGCGCGGACCCAGTGCTCGCGTTCGACTCACGCGCTGCGCTCCTGCGCTTCCCGCGAGCCCGCCCGCTTCCCCCCACCCCGCCACGGCGGGACCCGGAGCAACGTGGCGGCCCGCCGGGACCGTGTGGGGGCCCGAGGACGGCGATACCTAGCTTCTGGCCCAGGAAGGTCATGCTGTGGTAGGCCTTCTCGGCGGCGGCCAGGTGCGCCAGCCCGGCCAGCAGGGCCAGCCAGCTGGCCCCCGCGCTCTTGTTGGCCTCACGTTCCTTCTCCACGTTGTCCTTGGCCTTATCGTACGAGAAGATGCCCAGGTGGGAGAAGAAAGTCTCCAGCACCGCCTGCTCCACCGGCACGGGCGCGCCCAGCGGGATCGACTCCCCCATGCCGCCGCCGCTTCCGGGTTCCGCTCCCAGCCGAACGAGGAGCCCCACTCGCGCCGCAGCCCCCGGAAGTCCTCGTCACGTGATGCGGGGAGAGACGGGCGGGAGGGTCGCGGTCACGTGAGGTGCGACGGCCCTCCCCATCATGCGGCGCGAGGGCACAGGTGGGCGCAGGGCATGCCGGGAGGGGCTGCTCCTCTGCGTAAGGCGCTGGCCGTCCGCGCCACGCTGCAAAATAGGAGCGCGCAGAGCACGGGATCTCCGCTCCTGAATTGTTTTCTCTGGTTTAAATCAGAAGACCGCTTTCATGCTCCACTGTTTTCTCCATTAAGCGTCCAAACGCAAGGGCTTCTGGGCAACGTTAGCTTGGACCCTAAAGCACCACTCCTGCATGATCTCCCACCTTGTAAGCCGTGGCTTTTGCAGCTTCCAATCCCACCTGACATCTCTGCAGCCATTTTAGGGCTCCTCAATTGCTCAACCCACTGAAAAGGACTAATTTAAGCTTTGGACAGATCAACTCCTTGAACAGATTGGAAAGATGAGTACAGCACAAAGCAGAGCTGTGACACACAAGCCCACAGAAAGGGGGCTGCTGTGACAGCACTGCCTGTTCCAGCTCCTGGGGAACATCAGAGCTCTGTCCCACCCACCTCCTTCTACTGAAATTAGCAGCCACTTCTCTCTGCACTGAGCTCCAGAGCTCCCCTGCTGCTGTCCCAGAGCAGCAAGGTTCCCAGCTGCCTCTGGCCAGTATTTCTACTACACTCTTCAACTGGGCTGCAGATAACATACAGAAAACAGGATATGAACAGGGGCTTCCTGGGTATTTGAGACACAGTTTACAAAGAAACCTGGAATGAAAGGTTCAAATAGACCTTTATTACACTGAGTAGACAGCACATTTTCGTACTTAGAAGAAAGTATTTGGTCTCTTGGTGGTGAAACGTGGTTTGTGCTGACGACGCAGAACTCTGTGTGGCAGAGGGAACTTGATTTTAGAATCCTGCAAGGAAAATATTTGTGTTAAGATACTACATCACTACTGCTCTACACTTCACAATACTGAAAAGACACACAAGGTCTGCAATTGTTTTTGAACAAGAAGTCTGTGAGAGGCACATTTGTTGTAATGTAATACACGTTATATTTTGACTTTAACAAAAGGAACTTTACCACAAAGTAAAATATCTGTGAAGCTATGAGTGCAAGTTTGGTTCCCCCTCCACACTCTCGCCTGCAAAGCAAACCTGTACCAGACGCAGCTCCCTCCCTCCAGCCCTCTACCAGACTGGGACCCAGCAGGCACTGCAGTTTTACTCACATGGAACTGCTTGACTGCTGGCCTACGGCACTTGCTAGCAGCAATCTGCTCAACTTTCATTATCTGAATGGAGTGAGCACGGGCACGATGACGGGCTCCCATATCACGGTCTGCAACGAGAGAACTCATAACTCAATGTCTCCAAAAGAATGCCATCTTACTCTTGCCTGATTTCAAAATATGCGCTTGCAGAAATAATCAAGATGGGATTTACCTTTTTAAAACAAGCGAGTTGATTCAGAATCCACACTGAAGTATTATTAATGGATAAACATTCTTAAAATTCCTAAACTATTCAGACTAGATACTTAGCTATCAATCATTGCATTATGGCAAACTTGAGTTCTGAGGCCTCTTAAGCAATCTTTCAATACATTAATTAACAGAAAATATCCTATTAAGTTAATGTAGAACCTGAAGTTTCACTTTCAAGAGCACCTCAGCTCTGGAAAGGCGACAAGATCCATATAATATTTGCACACACGACAAGAACATCATTACAGAGAACAACATTCTTTGGGTTTTTGTGTGCATTACGTACAGTTCCAAATTCAACTATCAACAGAGTCAGCCATACAAATGGTGTATCCCCCAAGCACTTTACATAACAGAAGTTGAGATGATCTAATCTGAAACATTCCCTCAACAAGGCCGTTCTGAAACATTATATACTGTAAACATCTAGAGCACCTCAAAGACTAAGAAACTCAGCCTACAGAGCAAAACTTGTTACCAGTTACTCAATGTTACATAGTGATCAAAAGGGAATATCTTTATCTACAAAAACATATTATGAGTGTGAGATCACACCTGCAGACCTCTCCAGCAGCTTCCTGATTTCATTTCCTACAGATTAATTTTGTTTCTCGTAGTTTAAGACAGCATTCTTACCCAGACTTTATGCTCAGTTTAAGATTTAAGCTTATGCTTATATACACGTTCTACCTTGAACAATTACAAACTTACAGCACTGAGTGACAGCACCAGCAGTGGTCAAATCCCTGTACTCTCTGTACATGTTGTGAGTTCCACTACGAGAATCGTAGCGCAGCCAAATACCAAAATTTTTTACCCGCAGAGGGGTCTTCTCATACACCTGGAATTAGAGAAAGGGACAAAAGAAGTTAAATATGTCATCAGTATTTTAGTTTAACTACACTGAAGCTCTAATGAAAACACTGTGGACAGTTTTAGTGAAAAAAGATTTTGTCTCTTCTCCCACAACAACATAGCTGCATTCAAACTGATAATTTTTGGTGAAAATACTTAAATTCAACTTTACATCACTATGAAAATAAATGGAAAAGGACATCCTATAAACAGATTGGTAAGCATATACTCTCCAAGAATTATGAATATCCACATAACTCTTAAGAAGTATAAGCCCAAATAATGAACGCTAGACCCTGAAAACAGCAGAGTACAGTAATGACTTAAGTCATCATAGCAAGTTAATCTTGTTTTTTTTTGACCATTTGTTGTTTCCTAAGCTCCCTGGATATATACTGCCATTTTGAAAAGAAGAATGCGTTGGTTCACTTGACAGCAACTGAAAGGTAAACTGAGCTTAACTTCACTCCTAGCAGCAGTGCTTCGTGTAACTTTATCCTATATATACCAGCAGGAATTCCCTTCGAAATCGCCCAGATTACCGAGTATGTCATCCCCCACCTGGCCACAATACACAATCTCTCCAGAAGATTTCTTCATCTTCTTCAGCTGAGAAACGAAATACCAGAACCGGGACTTGGCGACAACGTGGTTGGGAGCGAAGATCCGCATCCGGTAGAGCGGAGGAGTCCTGCATTTCGGCGTGGGCAGACAGCGCCCGACCACCTTGTACTCCCGCAGCTGCAGGGAAAGACAGCGGCGTGAGTCGCGATGCGGAGGCTGCGAAACGACTCCCCGGGACGGGCACCTCGGCGAAAGGCAGAGGACAGAGGTCCCGGAGGCGAGGAGCCACACCGAGCCGGGCCTCCCGGCGCCCGAGGAGAAGCCGAGCTCCGGAAGGCCGGCAGCGCCGCCCGCCGGCCCGGCCTATGGCGGCCCCCCCCTCACGCATCGTGCCGGAGCGCCGCCGCCATGTTGGCCGCTCGCCTCCATGCGCGGCCGAGCGGGGCCCACTCAGGAGCGCGGAGATCGCTCTCGAGCGCCACGAGCCCGCACAGCCGCACTCCCAACGCCCGGGGCCGGCCTCGGGCCCGCCGCAAGACACGGACGCAGTCAGAGCGCTCCACGGCCCTCACTCACGGTGCCCGACGCCTTCATGCTGCCGCCACCGCCGCCCGCAGGAAAGGAAAGGCCGCACGCGCGGCTGCTTCACGTCATCCGCCCGCTGCGGCACCGCCCGCCGCCGTCCCGCCCTCCCATTGGCCCGCGGCGCGGTTGGGCAAGGCGGCTGTCAATCACCGCCCGCGACGGTCGGCCCTGGTTTCCGGGCGGCGGCGTCCGCGTGGCCGTAGGAGGAGGCCGTACCGCCTGGCGGTGCGCATCCAGGCGGCCGGCCGACGGGCGCCCCTCGGCAGCGCGTCGGTGCCCCTAAGGGTGCGGCCCCGTCTCTATCGCGTCGGTGCCGCCGGGTCCTGTAACGGGGGGATGGCGGCCGGGGGCACTTTCTCACGTTATTCTCAGAACAGGGTAACCGCGGTAACGGCACTCGCGAGGCAGACACTGCAAGCTGCCTCCACCCGTTAACGGAGGGGATGTGGAACCACGCTCCCGACCCCTGTGAGCAACACGCACGGGTGCGCTGCGACGCGTCGTTCGCCCTCGAAGGGGGGCGGGGCGGGACTACAGCTCCCAGGGGCCGCGGGGTGCTCGGGTCGCTCGGGTTGCCCCGAGGTGCCGCGGGGTATTGTGGGAGCTGTAGTCCCGCGGTGCGGCGAAGGGGCGGAGGCGCCTTCCCTTCGCTTCCCGGACGCGCTTGGGCCGCGCCACCTCCCCCGGGCCGCCTCCCTCTGCTCCTCCCGCCGCCAGCCGAGGCGGCGCGGCCTGCGCTGCCCGGCCCGCTCCCTATGCTCGTGGCGACGTCGGAGCTGCGGGGCGGGAGCCGGCACTGCCGCGATGGAAGAGTGACCGGGAAGGTAACGGCGGCCGGGCGGGAGCCGGGACTCGCCGGCCGTTGTCGGGCGGAGGCCGTGGTGGCGGCCGCCACCTCGGCGGCGGCGGCCTCTGCCGGTTTGCCGGTCCGGCTGCGGGGAGCGCTCCGTACCCCGCAGACCTACGGGGCTGCGCCTCTGTGCCGGAGGGCCGCGCGGCGTCGGTGGGGGGAAGGGGAAAAAAGCTGGGACGCGAGGAGCTGTCGGCCGGCTCGGAGCGCCGTGCTGCCCGGAGAACTTTCTAGGCTACCGGAGAAGTTGTGGGAACGGCCGTCATTCGGCGCTGCTCGTACATACGTTAAGCCGGCGTAAAGGCTTCGGGTCCTACGAGTGCCTGAGGCTTGCGGCAAGCAGAGCAGGCAGCAGAAAGAGCGCGTAGGGTTGGACAGAAAGCTCAGCGAATTAAAGCAGCGCGGACGTGGCTCTGCCTGCTGACACGGCCTTGTAAATACCCCGAATGAATGGTGTAAATGAGGGGCTTTAATCGCTAATTGTTCTGATGCTCATCACCTGTAGTGCGTGCTCTCAGCACGCTTATGGCTCAGCCCTGCCTGCTCTGAGGACCGCATGCCTTTGACCATTAATGCTGTTACACGTCCTCCTCCCCCACCCGAGCCGTGACCGCGTTTGTTCCTTGTGTGATGGCCTTCTGAGTGGGCGAGTCAAGCTGAAACCCTTAGAACAGGTTATATGGTCGAAGATCAAATGTTAAATGTGCTCATGTCGTGTGTGCAGAGGTAACAGAGCTGGCTGGCTCTGCTGTGAGCTGAACGTGTGAAGGGAGCACATCTCTGAGCCACGGTACTTTTAATAGCGAGGCTTGTCACCAGTGTGTAGAATATTGCTACTTGGGGGACAGAGATTCTGGTGATAATCAGCGGGAAAAATAAACCAACAATGGCCTGGTTAAGATGGTTTTACTTGTGTAACTGTGGGCCAGGCCCCAAGTGGAAAAAGACATACAAGAAAGCACAGTATTCTTACAGTATTTTTCAGAGTTTGTTTTTGTCTGACTACTCTGGATATCAGTTATGGGGAAAACAAGCTGAGGGTGCAGAGATGGAAACATGGGGAGAGCAGCTTTAATCCCTGGAGGTTCTGACCCTGAGCAGGGCGGCTCTGTGTTGTCAGGCAGAGTGCAGAGCTTGTTTTGCCACAACTCTTCGCTTTGTTCCAGACTTTCTGGTTCCTCTTCTGCCACGACTTGCATTTTTTTTCGTTTTGTATGAATTCTTTAGATTTTCCCTACTAAGCTGCCCTTCGTGTTGCATTTAGTTACAATTTTTCTGTAATGAATTGTACAGAAATGTCTGCCTGATGTCGCGTTGATTGCTGAGCTGTCCTTTTCAGGCTTGCTTCCTCAGCTGTCGCTGTGCCACCTTTCTTCCAGTGGGGGAGGTGATGGCAGCACATGCACCAGGCACGCAATGCTCAGAAATCGGAAATTCTACCTGCAGGCAGTTTGAAACAGCAGTTCCTTTGAGTTTCGTCTCTTCCTCTTGTGTGCTTTTTTTCCCCTACCTCCTACGTACTTATATAACAAGGCCTTACTTAGGGCCTGAGCAACTCTGTTGCCATGTGGGCATGCTTTGATGTCCTGGTGCATTTTTGGACTCTCTTGCTGTTCAACAGCATCCGTGCATTTAACAAAGATTTTTTTTGTTCCCTTTTTTTATCCAGCGTATTGCAGTATGGCCTGTAGAAACACCTGATCTTCAGAACACTTGTCCAGTTTCCTTGTTAGTTTTACACTGATGTGTCTAAATAGAAATCATCTCTACTAAATTATCATCCACTGATAGGAACAGACCACTTTGTTAACAGCTCAGTATGATTTATTTTGTGGTTAATGTCTGATACCTCTCTAATGTGTGCTTGCTTTAGAAGAAAGGCCTGGTAATGCTTTTGTTCCCTTAGAGGAAATGGCATTATGAAGCATTTTAACAGCATTTCAGAGCAGAAATGCTTATTTTTGCAGTGGCTGAGCTGCTGTCTATCACTTAAGTAGCTCGTCTATGCTTATGTCACGTCTTATTGAAACGTCCTTTGTGTGCTTGAAATTTGAGTTCAAACCTTTCCTTAGAACAGTATAGATTGTACTATTTTTCTGTTACTGAAAGTGGATGAAAAGATGTAGGATTCTGAGATCTGTATCAGAAGCATGGTCATGTTTTGGTGCAGTGCATACAATGTGTTTGAGATTTGTGTACACAATTCTGTGGTTATTCCTGTCCTGCTTTTAATTTTTATTGTTGTGCAGAGCGAAGAAAACTTCTTTTTCTATTTTCAGATGATCGTAGCTTCCACTCTAGAAGAAGTGGGCAAACCTGTTAGCAGGAGTAGGAAACGGAGAGTATAGCAATAGAGATGGATGAGCAAGCCCTTCTGGGGCTGAATCCAAATGCTGATGCAGACTTCAGACAAAGAGTACGTAATTGACTTGTTTATTTCTCTAATAATTTGGGGTGCTGCTTCAGTGAAGAAGTCTTGTAATTGCTTTCTTGATTTATGCACGAAGGGTTTGTGGTGGTATGTACGGAGTGCCATGTTGCAAGTGTGTATCAAAGCTGAAAGACATGTTGCCAGTCCAGTGAAACTATGGTTAACTTGTATAGAATTTGTTTCTCTGGGCTCTGGCTTTTTCAGTCCTTTCAATTCTAGTCCTTGTTCAGCACTTTAAGTGAATTCCTGTGGGATGGAAATCAGTCCCTGGAAATGCCAAATTGCTCGTGATTTCCTTTTAAATCTTGGGTGGCAGTTTGGGGGCGGGGGGCAGGCTGTTGTGTTTTTTATTTATCTTCGTTTATTGTTGTTTTGAATGGATTACCTGCCTTGAGAGCCTTCTTTAAACACAGGTTTTTAAATTGTGGTAAAGCTTAGAGTAATTTAAAGTCATGATAAGCAGGGACTTAGATGATATGAGAGATGCTCACTTGGGAAGGCATTTCTAGTTTTAAAACTATTTAATGAGTAAATGCTTACTTATCAAATTGATTCAAATACATATAAGATGACATTCAGTGAAGCCTTTCAGAAGTGAGAATACGAGCATCTTCTTTGGGTGTTCATAAAGCAGCCCTGAAATGTGTAAGGAAGTTAAAACTGTAATTTGATGCATCCTGGCGTTGCTAAGCAGCCTGTTAAATCTGTTTGTTGGGGATGCTTGTCCTTGAAAAGATGAGTATGGCTGAACTGTAACGTTTTGTCAAGAAAATGTCACCGTACATTTAAAGCTCACAGATTTATTGACCTTTTAACCATGCAATCTGCATACTTCTAAAATACTTCGTGGTGAAAGGTGAGTAATTTTTTACTCCTCATGCAGGAAGTGACATTATACTACTTGACTTTACTAAGTATCAAACCTTAGCTAATTAAACTGTTCACTGTAAGGAATTTAGTGCAGGCTACAGTGATTTCTTGTTTTAAGAACTTAATTCAACTCTCTGAATAATTATTTTGATGAATGTAAACAGTCATGATAGTTAGAGAAACCTCTTGAAGTGCAAGTCTTTATAGGCTTAAAATGATGTTGTCAATCTCGTCTGAGTTTCAGAAATTATTTTACAGTTTTGTATAACACACCACACAAAATCTGAAAGCAATTATGTCAAGGTAACTGTTTTTAGAAGAGTCTTAAAACATTTGGTAAGCAACTTTGGCATCTAAAATCTGCCTGAAATATACGTTTCTTAGCAGCCTCTGTAATGGGTTCATAAACTGACGATTGTCAGCTGGTCAGTGAGAGATTTGTGTTTGAATGTTGCCTGGAATGTAGAATACAAGCAAAGTAGTGCAACAAAAATGGGTTGTTTCAGTGAAAACCTCTAAGTCTCTTGCTCTTTAGAATTTGTGGAGGGAATTTATAACTTGGACTTGAACTTCCACCCCTGGAAGTTGTAATCAACATCCAAGTGAACAAGGCCCTGAACGAATTCCCATAGCTGACCCTGCTTTGAGCAGGCAGTTTGCACTGGTCTGTCACCAGAATTCACTTCCAACTCTGCCAGTTATGTGACTGTGACTTTTTCACTATTCAAGTAACAAAATGTTAAGTGGAAACGAGCACCTGTAGTGTTTGGATTTGGAGGAACACTTGCTTTGTGTAAATGAGGGAGCCAAACAAAAACTTGGAAGTTTCCAAATACCATGTTTTTTGAAGGAGAGGTGTGTCTAAGTGTGAACAAGATGTTTTGCTGTGTGCTTTGGGTCTTGTTCCATTACCATTTTCTGCGTCGATTCTTTATCACATGAAACTTAATTGGATGCTTACAGGCGCTGGCCTACTTTGAGCAGCTGAAGATATCTCAGGATGCTTGGCAAGTCTGTGCAGAAGCATTAGCTAAGAGTATATACAGGTAATGTAAATAAGAATCATTACTTATTTTCATTGGTGATGTAGACTTTATATACAGAAAGCTCAGGAATAGTTCTACTGAGCAAACCATCCCATTGTTCCATATGCAAAGATTGTGCAGTCAGCACTATTTTTGCACCAAGTTGTGTATTCAGATCTCAAATAATAGGTTATTGCTGTATTGTAGAATAGTGCAAGCTGGAAGGAAATTCAGGGATGTGTATCTATGGAATAACAGTGGCGATTTATGGAGAATACTTAGATGATTTTTCAAAGCTTCCCTGATTCCAACCCGTAGTATGCAGTCATTAACAAAACTGAGAAATTTGAAAAACACCTTTTGACCAAGATACACAATTTGTAGATTTTTTTTGAAAGACATGGTAGAATAGGTATTGTAGTTCTGTGTGCTTAGTACCAAACTCAGACTATAATAAACTGGCAGGCCTAGAAAAGAATATTATAAGTGGGAACATCAATATTAATTCTCACTTTTATCAGATGAATTGCTCGAGTATTCACCATTTTTCCTTAGCCTTTTTTTCTAGTGTGCCATAATTCTTGATTTGCCAAAGGCACTGCCTGGTTGTAATATTTGAGGATTTTTTTCATTGACAGGGAAGTGTACTGCAATGCTTCCTCTAATAGAATTTTCTCTTCTTTTCTAGTGATGATCACATCAAGTTCTTTTGCTTTCAAGTTCTGGAACATCAAGTTAAGTTCAAGTTAGTATTCTTTCTTGATACCAACCATGTAAATCTATTTTGATTTTTCCCTTTTTATTCTGCTTGCAAATAAAATGGCATGTCACTCCTACTATTCTTGAGTAAAACTTCTCAGAACCCTTATTCCAAACTGGTACCTCAGTGTTGTTGATGAGCTTTAACTGAGTTCACAAGGCTTTATTTTATTCCTTTTGCTTTTCCTGGAAGAGAAGTAGCTGGTGTTTAAGCAGTGCACTTTACTCAGCTAGTCCAACAGTTCTGTTTGGCTCAACACAGACCTGGTCACTAAGTATGGGATGAAACTTAGCACTTTCCTTCAAGCTTTGCTCTACTACCACTGATTTTCAGAGAAGAATTTGTCCTGCACATAGCAGCCTTGCTCAGTACAGCACTCTGGACTTAGACAAAGCCCTGCTTGTGCAATAAGCATGGCAAAGATGTTGTGATGAGTGAGTATTTTCACTGAGTTGTGTTTCTGTAGCATGGTAATTTTAGGAAAAAAACAATCTAAAATGGAAAATTCATTGCATGGAACTGTATTTGTTCCATACTTTGGACTCCTTTGGTGTGAGCTTGAACATCTCACCAGAGGTGTCTGCCTGCCTGTTGGGATATCATTACGACTGGTTGCAGTGCACTGAATGTTTGAGTCAAGCTGTAGGTAGGAATAAGCTGTATTTTGCAGCTGTGGTTCACAATTGCATAGTGGACCAAAAATCTGAGGCTGAGCTCTTTGAGATCTTACTTAGTTTTACATCACTGTTCTCCTTTATGTCCACGTTCCATTTCTGTTTGCTTTTTGCAGAAAATTTTCTGTTTTCGTGCTTCTCATTTTTTCTGTGTTTTCAGTGGAATTGCTTTTTTTCTTCTACTTATTTATAAAGTAACAGGAACATTGAAATCCCACTCAGCAGTTGTCAGGGGCCATACCACGACTATAGCACCTTGGAGAAGTAATTGCAGGAAGTTTCTTCTCAACTTTTCTAGTCCTTAGATGGAATATGTGTGGGCAGTATTAGAGTTGAGCTGGTGATAACACAGAATTCTGGCAAGGCTTGTGTATGTACCATGTAAAGTGGAGTTCCTTGTTTGTTTTGTTTTTCTTGTTTTGGCATATGTTTGATAGTAAATGCACCGTAGGGCCAAATCAGTGAAACTTCCTTGAGATCTTCAAAGAGTGTAGAACTCAGATTTCAGCATATACAAATGTCCATCCTTTGTCCCATGGTTTCTGGTCAAATGTGTGTTAATGTGGTCTTAAGATCCTGTCCTTAAAGCAGGGCAGCCTTCCCACAGAACTTCAGGTTGCTTAGGAGAGGCTTCAATGCCTGGAAATGTAATTCATTAATACATCTTTTTTTTTTTTTTTTTTTTTTTTCTTTTTTTCCCTTCAGAGTTTTATCATGCAAACAGCTTTGTAAATTCCTTTTCCTTGGAATTTTTCATTGACGTTAATATGCAATGTTGCTATTAAATGTGTTTTTTCTTTACTGAATGTAAATGCTCTTGTAAAGAAGCAGTCATATTTTGATCTCTTTATGCTCTGTTTCAGATACTCTGAGCTCACTGAAGTCCAGCAGCAGTTAATTAGGGAAACGCTCATAACATGGCTGCAAGCCCAGGTAAATGTATTTACAGCAGTTTTGCACTGCAGGCTGACATAATGCTCTGAGTGCAGGCTAAATGTTTAATCTGTCATTTGAGTTTAAAGATGGTTTCCTGAAGATATGCGTTATCTGATGGTGAAAAACTTCTAATGTGCTAATCATTATTAGAAATCCTTTCAAATGTTTGTTATGAGAAAGTCTGTGCTTGAAATTAATTCTAAATAGAAAACTCTTACATCAGATAATGGTTGTGGTTTAATCAGTTGTGTATGAAGTAAGAAGCATTAACAGTTTTCCTGTGGTGAAATATAATCTAGATTCCCGATGTTGTTGACTGTCTAGAATAGGAATGGTAATTTGTTTTTAAAACCCTCCTGGCCTAAATCCATCTTATTTGGAGTACCGGCAGACATTTGGGAACGAATGGAAAAGACTTTTGAATTAACCCCTCTGGTAACATTATGGTAGCGCATTGGCTACTCTTTCTTGCAGAGGTAGTTACTGTAGCTAAACTTGTAGTAACAGTTGGACCCAAGAGTTTGCAATATGTAGAACCTTCAAGCAAACTGGTGCAAATCTTTGTCTCTTCCTGCCACTATCTAGTTATTATTCCTATCCTGTACTGGCTACTAAGATACTTGCTTTGTTTGTAGAAATTTGAAAATCAATAGAATATATTGCAACATGAAAAAGAACAGATCATTGTGAAGTGGATTACATTGTTTTGGGTTTTTTTTTTTTAAATTTTTCCTTGGTGTCCCATTTCAAAGGAATTTATGTAAAAGAGAAGGGAGGGAGAATGATTGATAGTAACAGCTTCCATTTTTCCCTAAAGAAATGAGACCTAGAAGAACTTCATACCATTCTTACTAGCATCTAACTTAGGTAAAACCAGCTACGTGAGAACCATAGCTTTTTTTCCCAAAAGTTCTTATTTACTTCAAACCACAAATTAAGAAATCTTATTTTAGTTTTTTAATAGCACAGTTAATATTTTTGCCTTGAATGAAAGATTTAGGACTTAAGACCCAGAAAGAATGTTTTCCCTGCTTTGTTACAATTGAGCTTCTTCAAAATCATTAGAAAGGTAAAGCTTTTTATTAGTCTCACCAGTAAGGCAGAAGAGAGGTACTGCATATCACTCTGCAGAGATCAATGAGCATGTATGATTTTTCTCTACTTAAGAATAAACAAATATAATATCTTGTTTCTACCAGATGCTGAATCCCCAGCCTGAGAAGACTTTCATTCGCAACAAAGCAGCGCAAGTCTTTGCACTGCTTTTTGTTACTGAATATCTCACAAAATGGCCCAAGTTTTTTTTTGATATTCTATCAGTAGTTGACCTTAATCCACGAGGCGTAGATATGTACCTCAGGATCCTGATGGCTGTCGATGCTGAGCTGGTAGACCGGGATGTTGTTCATACATCAGAGGCAAGTTATTATTTCACACTAATATTTGTTTTGAAGTTCCAAAAAATTCTCTACTTCAATTACAGTACAAGATTTGCAGAGAGATTTTGTTTGTTTGTTTGTTTGTTTTTTCCCTATGGCATCTCTGCCTCGGAGTCATTAGGGGATTTAGATCCAAAAGCTTTATGTTGTTTAATGCTTTTTATGCTTTCATTCTTACAAGTTAATGCGTTTTTGTTTTTTTTTTTTGCTTGAATAGCTAGCAAACAAAAACTAATGGGCTGAGTTAGCTGACTTCGTGTTAGATTGACTCATTTCACAATGGTAGTATCTTCTAGTGCATGTTTGAAGGAGTCCTAATGTCAAAAATCCATTTAATTATATAGAGAACTTTTTTTCTTCCTTGCCTGCCTTTCTTCAGTGTCTGGGCATCATGGTAGAAAAAAAGAAGGAAAAGCTATAGTATTTTTTTTTCTTTTCTGCAATAAAAATGAAGGTGCTTTTTCTGGGTTTTTGATTTGAATTGTTCATCTTGGTAGAACAAGTAAGTTCTAGTAGTGGATAAAAGAATGCTACTAGCCTGAAAAAATGCTATTAGTGAATGACAGTATTAATTTATTGTTTTTATTGTGTTGATAGGAGGCTCGTAGGAATACTTTATTAAAAGATACCATGAGGGAGCAGTGCATTCCAAGTTTGGTGGAATCGTGGTACCAAATCTTACAAAACTATCAGTACAGTAACTCGGAGTTGACGTGCCAGTGCCTTGAAGTTGTTGGAGCTTACGTATCCTGGATTGATTTGAGCCTGATAGCCAATGAAAGGTATGATTTTTGATGGAACGTTTAGGTGGGACAGAAGCATCAACAGAACCTGTTAGTATGCTGCCTGTGTTTCCATGAAACCACGTGAAAACTTTTCTTAGAATAGAGACTTTAATTATATATAAATAATTGAGTTTTTTGTTTTAATGGAGTAATAGAATTTGCAAGCAAGCTGATATAATGACCAAAACAGACACTGTACCATTCGCTGTGTTCTCCTTAAAATATATCAAATACTGGATTTAATCAGTACAACAGACTATCATGATTTCATTCTTGTAAGACATTTTTAATTTTGCATATGAATAGTACAAAGCTTTTGTATGATGCTACTGCAGACTTCCAAGTATAAATTTCTCTTTTTTCCCAAAGGTTTATAAATATGCTGCTAGGTCACATGTCTGTGGAAGTTCTCCGGGAAGAAGCCTGTGATTGTTTGTTTGAAATTGTAAATAAGGGAATGGACCCAATTGATAAAACAAAATTGGTTGAATCTTTATGTCAAGTGTTACAGTCTGCTGGCCTCTTCAGTATTGATCAGGTTTGTAAATTGATTTTACAGTAGCAACGAGTCATGGGTTTCAAACAGTTCTCAAACAAGCAGATCGCAGAAAACTGTGAAAGTGAGTGCACAGATGTAGGGAGAATCAGCTGTTCTTCTTCGTCACAGTTAAATGCTTGCACTTTCCTCATACTGAAATTAACAGGTGGTTATTAATATTCTTTATTCATTTAAATCACTGGTTATTTCATAAGGTGTGTTTTGCATACCATTTATTCTGTTCCTATGTTTTGTTCCTTGGTATCCTTCTTCAGGAATTACTCTGCAACAGGTATTGTAAAGTATTTTAAGAATGTAGCCAGGACAGAGTATTTTAGGGTGAGACAGGAGACATGCTTTCTTAAGGTCATGTACGTTGTTATACCTGCCTGCACCAGCAAACACAAGTCTTGAAATGCTGATCTGGGAACTGGAAAAATGGACCAACCAACTAAACGTATGTTCCCTGTGCAGTAGCAGTGCTTAAGGAAGAGCTGTTCGCTATGTGCTGTGAAGAAAGAGCAACCTAGTCCTGATGAAGCTGTGGTTCTTGGATTGCAAGGCAGTTATCTCTTTATTGTGAAGTCTTCATCAAATGTATGTTCCTACTGGAAGGCCAAAAATGTGTAATCATCAACTCAGGAGTTATTTCTCTAAAAATCTTACCTCAGTCTCTTAAGAGCCTTGTTATTCCTCTGCTTTAGTATAATTCTGACAGGGAGCAAACCATTTGTTTTAGATGACTGGTCTAGCAGTCTCCCTCCATTCTAATCAATGTATTTCTGCAAATGGAAGCCATAAATATTGAATGGTCACTCACTTTTGCAGGCAGTACTGCCTGTTGCTTGTTATTAGTATTTCTGAAGTGAGGTGCAGCTGCCTATTTTTTAAAGTTGTCACATGAAGGGCAAATATGAAGAGATGGGGCATGGAACAAGCTGCTGCTGTATAATGGAGAATGCATAATTCCTTAAGTTCATGCCACGTAGACCTGAGTTCTGCTAGTATTTTTAATCAGGTGTCATTTCTGGATGGTTGGACTGGGTGATCCTGTGGGTCTTTTCCAACCTTGGTGATTCTATGATTCTTACAGGAAGATGATGTGGATTTTCTGGCCAGATTTTCTAAGCTGGTCAATGGGATGGGGCAAGCATTAATAGCTAGTTGGACTAAATTGATAAAAAGTGGTGATATGAAGAGTGCTCAAGATGCTCTGCAAGCCATTGAAGCAAAAGTGTCCCTAATGTTGCAACTGCTAATTCATGAAGATGATGACATCTCATCTAATATCATTGGCTTTTGTTATGACTACCTTCACATCTTGAAACAGGTAAGTATGCCTGACTTCAGTTTAACATTTTTTTTATATATATTATTTGCTTTGATTTTGTGGGAATATATGAAGCTAATGCTTTATGTAAGCTGCCTTGCAAAATAGTCTTTTGACTAATTAGCGTTCAGTATTTTCACAGACTGTGGGTGTACTTTTCAGAGAGTTTTGTTTAGAAATCTGTAGCAACTGAGTTAAATCCTTGTAAGTGGAAAAGAGGCCTGCTTCATATGGTTGTTAAAAGCAAACCCGTATTTTGCTATTAGTAGGAAAGAGGTTACTATACAAGAAATAACACTTGAAATTTTTTTTTTATAGCTTTCTGCACTTTCAGACCAACAAAAAGCTAACGTAGAGGTAAGTATTAACTTTTTTTTACTAAGGATTCTTATTGACATTTTATCAGAACTTTTCATTTTGTTGCAACAAGTTGTATATAATTTATATGCTTTAGGATGTCCGTGAGACAGTAATTAAAATTAAATAGTAAACCTATGTAACCTATGTTGAATTGTATATGAAGGTGAAAGCGATTTAAGTGCTTGGTCTTCCCAAGCAACCTCAGTGCTGTAAGTCTGTCTTGCTGTGCTCCTTGACAACTTCTTGATGAAATGTTCTTTAACCAACACAGAGGATGTTTTCTCCTGAAATTTTTTATCTGTATTAAAACCTTCCCTCATTCTAAGAATTGGAAGGAATATGGGAAGGGTTGTCATAAAATAAACCCTCGTGAGTAAAACTTACAGAAGAAGCTGCTGCTCAGATGTAACATTTGCACTTAAGATGAGCAGCTATGTGCTAAGTATTATATGAAGCAATGCATTAAGCTGAAGTTTATAAGCTTAATTTTATGCATTAAGCATTAAGATAAGTAAATATGTTTGCATCCAGTTTTAGAAATGGAAAACTTTGTATCTTGTGTTCAAATCAATTTACTGCTGCAGCACATTTAACACACTTAAAATCTGAATGTGTTTCTATCTAGAAATCTATGATTATGTTGAATTTGCTTTTCTACTGAACTTCCTGTTGTAATTATTTCTCAACTTCACTGAACACATCTTGAGGGGTTTTGTTAGACTGAGAAACAGTCGTACCAACCTTCCTTCTTTCATTCAATTCACAAAATGAAAATGTTTGGAAGCATCTTTTTGCTGACCCAACATAGCTTGCTAACCTGGGAAAAAAGAAAAAACAAACCCAAAGCCCACGACCAATTTTGAAGGGGCTGAGCTACCAGAGAAAAAAATTTAAGGTTAAGCTGACCTACCTCTTTGAAATGTAATCTCAGAGAGCTGTTCAGCTTCCTCTGCCTAGTTCAGTCATCTCTAATTGCTCTTTTTTAGTGTGAACTGAACTGCACAGGTTAGAGGCAGGAATAAAGCCAAATAACGCTGCTAGGTGGAGGGCTCAAAGTCATTTATACTGTGTATCTGAAACTGCATGTGTATCATTTGGATAGAATCTGTCTGTTTCAGTATGCACTGTGAATTCAAAATTTCTGAAAACAGTAATTCAAATGGGATGTAAATGTTTACAAATATTTTAACATTTGCCGTAATGTTTCCTTTTCTGTAGGATTTTGACTGTTGCTTCTTATTGCTTGTCTGCTTTTACACTTACAGTTCTGTTTATCTTAGGCAATCATGTTGGCTGTTATGAAGAAGTTGACATACGATGAAGAATATAATTTTGAAAATGAGGTACTGTATGAATAAACAGACAAATGCAGCTTGAATTGCACGTCAGAAAACTTTCTCACATTCTAAAAATTCATACCTTTCTTAGGCTAAGGATTTGAATATGCGAAGCTAAGGTCTGTAGACAAATATTTCCTGTGGGGAAAACTTTTGTTTTATTTAAACCTAAGAGCATGTCTTCATAGGACAAAGCAACGTAGTAAAAGGATATTCAAGCAGTTTGGTTAACAGAATAACTCTGTCTGCTTTTGTGCAGAGGTGTTCCTGGACAAATATGACTGTGCTGTTAGCTAAGCATAGCTGTTGAGCTGGCTTATTCAGAGTGAGTTTGCATGTTTCTGCTGTCATGCAAAACCATTTGAGAAACATTTAAGAAATACTGCTCAACCTGTTTTAGATTTAGATTAGGAAGAGGTCAAACTTCTGCAAAAAAATAAGCTAAAAGTCTTTGATTTCTTTCTTCCCCTTGCATCTCTTCTAGCCAGCAGTAATGGCTGAATATGTTAGGCAGTTCTGCTCTGGGCTATTCAGAGAGCTGTGATCTTAGAGGTGAACTTGGACTATATGTAGTACATGTTAAATGTTTCTGTCAGATTAATTTAAAAATCAGCTAGATGCTGAGGGACATCTTCATGAGGAATGAGTCTATTTTCAAGAACTGGGTCAAAAATGCTTTTCTAAGAGCATTTTCTTTCTTGTACATAGTTCACTCTGAAAGTAAAGCCTCCTATTTATTTCTATGGAAGCTACAACAGATACAGAGAGCAGAATAATGCTATTTGATGAAGCAAATTCTCAGCTACAAAGCTATTTTTAAACATGGTCACCACCATTAGCTCTGCATATTTGCCAGCAATGAACAAAAGCCTGCATGCCGCACTCATCAAAATCTTCCTGTCTGACCAGGAACCACATTACCCAGTGCCTCACTGTTCTCACATCCACGTTTTGGTTTCCATAAACGTTCAGCAAGCATCAATGAATGCCCATGGATGCCATTTTTTATGCATAGAGGAGGAATTTACTGATACACCTTTGCTTCCTGAGCACTTCCATGTCAGATGCCGTTATGTCAGAGTGCCCCTCTGCTGCCATCTGTCACATGACAATGTAATGGGATACTGGTGGGAGGATTCAACCTCTGCTGCCATAGCACCAACATCCATCTCTGACATCCTGAGCTAACAGATAGGAGACACTACTTTTGAAGCCACACTTTTGTATTTTTGGTTAGTTTTCTGTTTGGGAAAAAATTTGTGTTTTTCATGTGTTTCTGGATTGAATGCGGTGCATCCCAGTGTATCACAACCAGACAGTAAGGGAGCTAGCTGCTATGTTGCGAGGATATTACTAAATTTTCCAAACATGAAGTATGGTTCTTACATATACACATTTTTGTTTAGGATGCAGCTGTCTAAAGTGGTTCTGGATATATTTAAGGGTGAAAATGTGCTTCGCTGATGTGAGTGTTTTGCAGGGTGAAGATGAAGCAATGTTTGTGGAGTACAGAAAACAGTTGAAGCTGTTGCTGGATAGACTTGCTCAGGTCTCACCAGAGTTACTGTTGGCATCTGTCCGCAGAGTTTTTAACACTACACTTCAGTAAGTTTTTTTTATTATTTTTTTAAGCTTGTTTACGTAAATACCCATAGCTTTCTTGCCTTTCTTTCTGTCAGGCGTTGCACTAACAGTAAGTGTGAAGTACCACAGCAAAGCCTACTGATAAAATAAGCTGGTAACAACTTTGGTAGTGTGACTTTGTATAGCTTCGTGATAAAAATCTTACCCAGTTACTTAGGAAGAAGC
This sequence comes from Tetrao urogallus, assembly GCF_951394365.1. NCBI lineage: Eukaryota > Metazoa > Chordata > Aves > Galliformes > Phasianidae > Tetrao > Tetrao urogallus. The sequence continues at coordinate 160,585,057 of NC_136813.1, read as the reverse complement.
AGCTTTCTTTTTGTAACTTTATTATTAGCTAGTTTTTGTTTGTGTTTTTTCCTTCTGGTGGTGTTTCTTCATCTTTTTCACTTGCCTTCTTGACATGCGCTTGTCCGAATGGCTGCTTTACGCCATCAGGAAATGTTAATGACACGTGGGAAGTTATTTCATGTACTATTGCTAGCAGGGAGAAAAAAACAAAACAAAAAAAAACACAAAAAAAAACAGGTTGGATACAGAAAAGAAACAACAGTGAAGATTTTTTTTTTTCTTCTTACAAAAAGAACTGGACCAATCCTGAAAACCATGTAAATAAAGTAGGTGCCTGACTAAGAGAACGGCTGAAATCTAGTATTGTCTGTGCCTTCCTTGTGCCTTGCTTTTTCTTGTGCCCTCTTTTTAAGTGATACTGAATGACTTGTCAACACATCAAAGTAGATAGTTTTGTGCCTGTCACGGAGTTAACTAGTTCAATCTATGCCTGTGACAGTACGCCCCTGGCCTCCCCCCCCTGCCCCGGCCCCACAAAAATGGGAAGGAAGGAAGGGAGAAAAAAACAGCGGCAACAATCTATGGAGGAAAACTTATTTTACTATGATATCGGAATGCAAGATAACACAATAAATCAGAGAGGAGAGAGAGAGTTCCTGAAACCGAGTCAAACCTGAAAAGCTTGGAACGGCCAGGAAAGCAGCCTCCAGCAGCCTCCAGCACCCACTGCCAGGCAGTAAGAGACTGCCTAACCCGGAAGGGCCAGATCCCGTGACTTCTGTAGTGTACAGGGATAGGTACCTGGAATTGGAGCATTAACATTTTAATGCCCAGTGCCCTACACAATGTTTTGATGCAGAATACTGAAAACCAAAAAAAAAACCATAAAACCATGATAGTGCCTAAATAAGCATTTGGAGAAATCTGTAGCTTTCAAGTTAAAATTGGTGAAAGAAGATTGGTGGCACTCTGAAGGAGAGATGGTACATCTTTGGATAAGATCTTCAAAAGCATCCTGAAATACAGCATTTATTTTCTTTGCTGAGTTCTACTCATTTGTGCTATACATCTGAATGCTCACAAGAAAATACTAACATGGTAGGTCTGTGATTATTTCACAATCCATAGTGACTAAGAGGATCTTCTCATTTTTAGGAACTGGCAAACTACACGATTTATGGAAGTAGAAGTTGCAATAAGGCTGTTGTATATGTTAGCTGAGGCTCTTCCTGTATCTCATGGTGCTCACTTCTCTGGTGATGTTACAAAAGCTACAGCTTTGCAAGACATGATGAGAACGGTAAGCAGGTGTTACTTGGGAACTATTTGAAAATGCTAACTTTGACTGAATCATTTCAGTGCAAATGGCTTATATTAATTACCAGCATTTCAAATGCTTTGTAGTTTGGTGTTATAAATGGTTGAAGTGCTAACTTGCTAATGCTTTTTTTTTTGTAGCTGGTGACTTCTGGTGTTAGTGCCTATCAACATACATCAGTGACCCTGGAATTCTTTGAAACAGTGGTTAGATATGAAAAATTCTTTGCTGTTGAACCTCAGCACATTCCAACTGTTCTAGTAAGTTTCATCTCATTCACATATTCAATTAGATAGGTCTAGATATGTTGTTCAGGTTTAAGAACTTATTTTCTAAAGGTCACTAAAGAAATTGGCTATCTTGTATTGTTGGATGATTAGCTTTCTCTCCTTGGTTAGACTGAAATGCTTTCTAATTGCAGATGGCATTTTTAGATCATCGTGGTCTTCGCCATTCAAGTCCAAAAGTACGAAGTCGAACAGCGTACCTTTTTTCCAGATTTGTCAAGTCTCTTAAGTGAGTAAAAGATGTACAGATGTATTCATATGGTGCAAAAAACATATGTGCAGTAAACTCAGTGCATGTTTGAAACAGGCAGGGTTTTAAGCGGACTGCTGTGAAACAGACTAACGTTCGTACAGAGTTGTCCTGCTCTTTAATATCAAAGGTAGTAGGGGAAAAGTTCACCATAGAATAATGAACTTGAATGCATATTCTTAACTTATTTTGACAAGATGTTAAAATTGATCAACTGTATAAGTATCTGCATTGCTTCTCCTCAGTAAGCACAGTTGATAGTGAGTGGATTTGAAGACTCCCAAGTGTAACTTCCCTGTATCTAACCAAATTCTGAGTATTCACAAAATTTATATTGATGGAGTTTACTCAGGCTCTTACAGCCTTTCAAATAGTCCCGTCTTGCTGGTCTCGTTTAACAGGCATGTTTGAATGTAGAGGCAGGAGAACCTCTAAGGTGGTGCAGATTTCAGAAGGATCATATTTCTTAATTCTTAATGAAAATACTCAGAAAAGTGATGCTATTTTTGCATTTTTTAAAATAATTAGGCAGAGAAGTGTGTATTTTTCACTCTGCAGTGTATCTATTTTACCCACTGCAAGCACCGTATGCATAACTCAGACTTGTCTACAACAGTGTTCTGATACTTGAAGGGATGTTATTTACTGGGCAGGTAGTTTAATGTCAAGATTTACAACTTAAGGAAAATGCCAGCAATTTTGCCAAAACAAGGAAAAAAAAGCCCAACCCACTTCTACATAGTGTTTTGTTCTTGTATTTTACTTCAGTAAGCAAATGAATCCCTTTATTGAAGATGTTCTGAATAGGATACAAGATCTACTGGAACTCTCTCCTCCTGTGAGTATTAACAGCAGTTTTTTTGTAATAAATAAGTCTTGTGCTTATTCATCAGTGTGCCCAAATAGTGAGTAGTACACAAACATTTAAACACAAATAATTGTCTTGATTATTTATTTATTTATTTATTTATTTAAAGAGTGAGATCACCTGCTTGTATTTGTGCCTAACTTTTAATATTTGGATTTCTGTGTGTAAAGAGAGATGTATAGAAGGCTTTTTGAATTGTATAAAAATACTTGCTCCTTCAACAACATTTTACCATCCACACAGTAATGCTACTTGGGCAGGAAAAGAATAAAAGTATTTGTAACTGTATTAGAAAGATAAAAGAAATGCATGATTAAAGAAAAAGTAATAATTTCAACTTTTTTATCAGAAGATGACTTTGATAGAGGATACTTAGTGAATTATACCTGTTATGTTCCATTTTAGGAGAATGGTTACCAGGCTCTGTTAAGTAGCGATGATCAACTTTTCATTTATGAAACAGCTGGAGTATTAATAGTTAACAGCGAATACTCTGCAGAAAGAAAACAAGCTCTAATGAGGAATTTGTTGACTCCACTGATGGAAAAGTTCAAGGTATTGTTAGAAAAACTGATGATGGCACAAGATGAGGACAGACAGATGGCACTGGCTGACTGCCTCAATCATGCTGTTGGGTTTGCAAGGTAAATACTGTGCAGTGTCTGTATGTGTGTTTCTGATTGGAGTAAAATGGGATTTATTTTAAAGAATTTAAATTGAAGAGTTTACTGGGAGGAGAGGCTGAGTATCTATCTGTGATTTATTGACCTAGAAAATCCCAGCAGTTATAGAACTTCAGTGTCCCTTTAAAAGAAAAAAAAAAAAAAGAATGATAAGGATGTAGATGAAGAGAATAGTGCGTAATACATACTTCCTCTAAGAATTGTCTGGGGCTGTTCTGATCCTATGATGTTTGTGGTACGTTAGAATTTAATTCTCTAAAAGCTGTCAAAGCATAACTACTACTTAATGGATAATTGCTATTTCTGTTGTTTGGCTCCCACTTCACAAAATATAATGTTCTAGTTAAGTGTCTGGGCTGCATATGTACGTTGTTCTCAGTGTTATTGCTTCTCCATTATCCCGAGCTTATATAAAACTTGGTGCGTTGCTTTTACAGCCGAACCAGCAAGGCTTTCAGCAATAAGCAAACTGTAAAACAGTGTGGCTGCTCTGAGGTATATCTGGACTGCTTACAGACATTTTTGCCAGCTCTCAGCTGTCCATTACAAAAGGAAGTCCTGAGAAGTGGCGTTCGCACTTTCCTTCACCGTATGATTATTTGCCTAGAGGAAGAAGTTCTTCCATTCATACCTTCTGCCTCCGAACACATGCTCAAAGATTGTGAAGCAAAAGATCTTCAAGAATTCATTCCTCTTATAAACCAAATAACAGCTAAATTTAAGGTATGGTATTACTAGTAAACAAGTCTTCAACCACAGGAGCGCGTTGCTGGACTCAGTACTGAAAAGAGTGTTTTTCCTTGATCAATCTCAGAATTTAGTTATTTCTAAACTTTCAAAGTTAATATTTGGAAATGAAATGTTACTTGAAGCACAAAAATATTAAGTTTTACAATTTACAAGATCTTACTGGAGTGCTGTACTAAAATATATACTGAGGCATCATGTCTTATTATTCAAAATAGATGTAAAATACTGAGGTTTTAAAAGAGGGACTTAAGGATCAAGCAAAGGTTGAAATGCTGCCTTTAAGAGTTACCCGGTCCTAATTTCAAAGATTTTGAGTGTGAAGTCAATAAAATACTTTAAATAACTAACCTATTAACGGTGGTTCGTTTCTCAGCATTACCACAACAATACTGCACAGTCACAAACATGTAGGTTGCTCTGAAAGTAATGCCTCCTACTTATTCCATGGAAACTACTCCAGATACAAAGTGCACGCTAGCTTATTTGATAAAGCAAATTCTTAGCTACAAAATACTATTCTTCAACATAGTCACCACCCTTAGCTGTGCATTTTTGCCAGCAAAGAGCCTGTGTGCTGTGCTTATCAAAATCTGCATGGCCAACCAGAATGTGGCTTCTTTTTCATGTCGTGTCGCCACTGTTGAAACACCACTCACTACCTCAGTGTCACAGAATCACAGAGTTGTAGGGCTGAAAGGGATCTCTAGAGATCATCTAGTCCAACCTCCCTGCCAAAGCAGGCTCCCTAGACCAGGCTACACAAGTAGGTGTCCAGGCAGGTCTTGAATGTTTCCAGATAAGGAGAATCCACAACCTGCCTGTGCAGCCTGTTCCAGTGCTCTGTCACCCTCACTGTGAAGAAGGTTTTATGTGCATTTGTGCAGAATTTCCTAGGCTTCAGTTTGTGGCCATTTCCCCTCGTCCTATTGCCATGCACCACTGAAAAAAGTCTGGGATGATTCTATCCTCATATCCATTGCTTGGTCTCCATAAATGTTCAACAAGTGTCAGTGAATTTCAGTGGATGCCATTTTTTCCACATGGAGAAATCAGTGGCACGCCTTTGCTCCATAAGTACTTCCATGTCAGACACAGTTCTGTTTGACTGCCTCTCTGTTGCTATCTGCCACTTGGCAACAAGATGCAGTGGGATACTGGTGGGAAGGTTCAACCTCTACTGCCATACCATCAACATCAGACTCTGGCATTGTAAGCCAACATAATGAAATAGGAGGCATTACTTTTGGAGCAGCTCTTGTGATATAGGAAGTCATTGCTGTATGAGAAGGCCAAAAAGCCCTACAAATAGGTTGAAGTAAATTTTTCTGCAGAATGCAAAATTTTAATTACTTCTGGGAAGGAGAAATGTGTTTTGTGAGCAGTTAAATAGAACCATAATATGACTGTAATAAACTGGTGTGTGGATCTTTGGAATGTAGTGGGGGGGGGCAAGGAATTTTTGAAAAAAAATGAAGTATTTGAGAGATGAGGGAGGAAGATTTCTGTTACTGTAGTCCTTCTCACAAGTTACACTACAAGCAATTCACAACAGTTAAAAGGAGTGTCGAGTGAAGAAAACCTAAACAAAATATGCAGGAACAAGACTTGATAACTTGTTCAAGTGGAATGCTTAACTTTTTATGGCACTGTACTGTTTTATTACAACATGTTGAAATAAATCATCTAGCTTCATTGGGCTTATCTTGAAAGGTAGGAATTGGAAATTAAAACTTCATGGCTTCATTCGTCTTCATAAAACTTCATTCGTTACAAGTATTCATTTTCTGTAACTGCTTGAGCTCACAGCTTCTTCTAATCTCCACAGACACAGGTTTCACCTTTTCTGCAACAGATGTTTATGCCACTACTTCATGCTATTTTTGAGGTGTTGCTTCTTCCAGCAGAAGACAACGACCAGTCTGCTGCTTTAGAAAAACAAATGTTACGGAGGAGTTACTTTGCTTTTCTGCAGACAGTAACTGGCAGTGGAATGAGTGAAGTCATAGCTAATCAAGGTGAGTAGTTCAGTTTCTCAAAGGATGTCACCATAGTTGCTCTCATTTAAGCTTTCTCTGCTAAAATCATTAACCTAATTCCTGCCGTGCAATATTAATTGTTAATGTTAGCTCGTTCTAAAAAAACTTAGATGGGCTAATAGTGATAGGACAAGGTGGAATGGTTTTAAACTAAAAGAAGGGAGATTTAGATTAGATATTAGGAGGAATTTTTTTATTCAGAGAGTGGTGAGGCACTGGCACAGCTGCCAAGGGAAGCTGAGGATGCCCCATCCCTGGAGGTGTTCAAAGCCAGGTGGGATGGGGCCCTGGGCAGCCTGAGCTGCTGGGTGGCAGCTCTACCCACATCAGGCATTGGAATTGGATGAGCTTTAAGATTCCTTGCAACCCAAACTATTCCGTGATTCTTTAATTGAAATACTGTACTACACTTACCTGTTCAAGGAAGAATTTGGGTATGTGAAATCCAGATACAGTAGATGTATTCTTTCTCTTGATTGTGCCTCATGCATGTATTTGACTGATGAATCAGAGATCATATATTTTGAAGTAGAAAAGCATTTAAAAATAGGTGCCTGTATTTAAACTGCTGGGCAAAGCCATTTTCAGCTCCCTGTTTTCATTCTGTGTTGCTCATTTTTTAAGATAAACATCAGTGACTTCTGTGACTTTTTTTTTTTTTTTTTTACTTTCACCTTATCTTAATAACTGTGCTAAAATGCATCATGCAACTTATTACATTTACCAGGCTTTCCCAAATACAAATCAGCACTTTTTATAAAAGGAATGAAAAGTCAAAAGTCTAGTTTTGTGGGGTTTTTTTACTGAATAATTCTCTTAGCCTGTATTCTACAAATATAGCCAGGGATTTGAAAATTTTCAGGGTGACTCGGGTGGAAGATAGAACTTAGACTTACTCTCCACATCCTAAAATGCACTATTACGCGTGGAAAAGGAAAGGATGATGTTTAGAAGTAGTAAGATGTTTCTTAAAAGAGGCATCTTGGTAGTTGTAGTAGGCCAAGAAAGTTTAAAGAAATCAAAAATAAGCAAGCTTCTGTGATGCTTTTGTGAAGTGTGATATAAATATATTGTAATGTATTGGAAGTGAGCTACTTGAGTGCTGCTGAGTTTTTAACTAACTCTTATCAACAGTAGTGCAAGATTACAGAAACTCTTGTGTTGTTTGAATGACAAGTTCACTTTAATGTGTTTAAGGTGCAGAGAATGTGGAGCGTGTGTTGTTCACTGTCATCCAAGGAGCAGTGGATTACCCAGACCCTATTGCACAGAAGACTTGTTTTATTATTCTTTCTAAGTTGGTGGAACTTTGGGGTAAGACTGTCTTTCCATGATTCCCTCACAGCTGCTACTAATTCTGAAGCACAGGTAGAACATGCAATGTTATTTCTCTTTTCAGGAGGGAAAGATGGACCAGTAGGTTTTGCAGACTTTGTCTACAAGCACATTGTCCCTGCATGTTTCTTAGCACCTTTGAAGCAAACATTTGACTTAGCAGATGCCCAGACAGTATTGGTATGTATCACCATTGGGCTTTTTGTTGTTCTTCCTAGCATTGCCATGTGGCAGGTTCAATAGAAGAAAGGAAAAGTGAAATGGTCCCTTGGTATTAAAGGTTGTCTCCTCTTAGAAAGAAGATATCTTATGATTTTTTAATGGGCTACCTGAATAGCTTGTTCTTAGATGTTATATATATATATATATATACACTATATATATATATATATAGTGCTATATTCTCTAGGTCACCTATGCTCAAAATCAAGCTATAGAATTGCAGGTTTGAGAATTTGATGCTGATCTGCGTTGCTTATGAACTAATATTCAGTGAAAGCAAATGCACAGATAACTGTTCCTTGGTTTGTCTTGGGTTTAGCTGTGACAAATGCTTCTTTGGTAAGAGGGGAACAAAAAATTGAAGGGAAATGTTGAGGCTGACTTAGAATGGGATGAGGAGAAAGGAAGGAACAATTGCATGAACTAGCCCTTGTTTTGGAAGTTATTTTAGAATCTTTGGATGGAAATACTTAACCACTATACTAATTGAACAACTTAATATTATGCATTACATTACAGGCTTTATCAGAGTGTGCAGTGACATTAAAGACAATTCATCTCAAAAGGGTAAGCTTCATAATACTTTGCAGGGAGTAACTCTTGCAGGTTTCTTTCTAATGCTTTTATCTGTTTCTAGAAATCAGATGTTTTCTAAGATTCATTAACTGTTCTGCTTTTCTGTATTTTAACAGGATGGCTATAGTGCTTTGTTAGGAACAGAATTAAGTTGCTAAGTCACTAATAATTCACTGCTAAATATAGACTCTTTAATTAAGGGAGAAAAATCTGGTCACTTTACCATTTCTGTCTTTAACTGATCAATTAGCTTTGGTCTCCTTTTTAAATGTACTACTTCAGCTAACATGAAAGAGCAATTAAAGATGTATGAGAGAGGCCTTTTGAAAAGAAGTAAGGTTATTTTTCAGATTTTGAGAGACTAGATTAAGAAACATTTATGGAAAAAAAAAAGAATTTTTCATTGGCTACTGCCTAAAGCACTACAGCATATTTCAGTTTTAATGGAAAACCAAATAGTTTCTATGTTTGTGTTACTGCAACCTTTAACTTGCTGGATAATTTCTCTCAAATGTGAGTTGAAGAGATATCTAAACAAACATTTGAGAAGTACAGATCTGTTTTAAAACTCTTGTGTGCCATACGGTACAGGGCTATGACTTGCTATAAAACAGTACAGAACTACACTTGAACAAATTGTGTGCTGCTTTTCTTTAGGGTCCTGAGTGCATTCAGTATCTTCAGCAAGATTATCTGCCTTCTTTGCAAGTAGCTCCTGAGATAATTCAGGTAGGAATTCCCAAATGAACGTTTGGAAAACTTAAAACACAGAAATTTTAAATGGGAACAAAATGCATGTTGACAAAACTGTTTTACTGTCCCCCAGTACAAGTTGTTCCAATATTGCATATTGAAATAGAATTAATTTAGCATAAAGAGTGAAGTTACTGCAGGAGTATCTTTTAAGAAAGAGTGTATCCAAGTAAGTCCTCTTTATATCCAGTGCAATTAATTTTTACTTGACTACCAGAAATATCAGAGTATTAGAATACTGTAAGATCAATAACTATAGTGATGCTGTAAAGTATTGGATGATCAGTAAGTATACAGAGAAGTTAGGCTAGTAAGATTATCATGTTGGGAAAGATAATCAGAGATAAATAGAAAGTATTTACCAGCATTGTAGGCTCACAAGCAGTAATCTCCAGAGAGATTGCTCAGTGGCAGTCAGCCCTTAAATGGGGTCTAGGAGAGGTGCAGCCAGGCTCCACCCCTTCCAGTCACACAGCTGAATTGCCTGCACCGGTGTTCTCACGGCTGACTCAAGTGGTCAGTCAGAGGTTCAGGCCATGATCCAACAGTTCCCCTACAAATACTTGTAACAACTTAAAAGTAAAAGATGAAGAATGTTGAATGTATAAGAACAGTGAAGATAAAGGCCATATTCATTGCTAAGCCACAGCACTAGCTCTGCTGTCAAAATAATATACAATATCAAAACAGGTGGGGTTTTTTGTTTCTTTTGAAGTAGCTGACAGTGTAAAAGGGCTCTGAAAAGTGAAGTTTTACACTTGACCATTGTGTCAACGTTTATCATTACTAACCATGTGGTAACCATTGCCATGAAGAGATCGTTAGCTCTATTCTGACAATTTAAAACTTTAATTGCAATTAATTTGGAGACAATAGTAATTGGGCTTGCTTTTTTAAGTTTTCTAATGATTACAAATGTCTCCTGAACTGTAGAACTTTCAGATGGCATTAAATATATATAGGCATCAAATACTATCTGTTGTTTGCGCCAGTGCTGCTTTCTAGTCTAAGTTTATAATGTTTTTTGAAAGTGACAGAAATGCTGAACTGTAACCCAGAGTCACTCTGTGGATGTGTAATGCTACTTAGGCTTGTTCATCTCAAAGAAACCAAAATTTAGAAGAAAAGTGAAAAGTTTAAAAGCTCCTTGACTGCTCTCCTCCTAGGTAGTCTTGCTTCTGTCTGTTCACTTAGAAGTGAACTTGATGCCTAGATTTGAAAATACAGCTTTTCTCACCCCAGAATGTGCTTTTTTTTTTTTTTTTTTTTTTTTTTTTTTTCATTTTTTCCTATGCTTTTCTTGGGTTGTACATGAAGGAAAATACAAACTATACAAAGCATACATTATATATGTATCTCAGGTTCTCTAGTGCTTCATTTAGTTTTTCTTCCTTACAGGAATTCTGTCAAGCACTTCAGCAGCCTGATGCTAAAGTTTTTAAGAATTACTTAAAGGTAAAGATTTTGTTTCTTAAATTGCTTTTAATTCCATTTGAACATTGACACCTAATTCAGGCAAGGTGGTGACCTGAAGTAAAGCTGAAATATAGAATGCTCAAACATCAGACTCAACTGTTAGATAAGTTTTTAGCTAATCTCCAAGTTGTACAAACAGTTGCGTGGAAAGAAGGAGCGGTAACAACAAAAGCCCTACATCAGTAGAACTACACATGTGCTTTGCACCCTGCCATTTTCTTCATTAGCTCAGTATTGTTGTGGCTTGTGTTGCTTATTAGTTGAAACAACAAAAACAAACGTACTGTAATTAAAGTCAGTGTGTAAGAAGACTTCATTTTGGTAGGTGTGAATTTAATCAAATAGCACAAGACACATCCTTGAAACTCTTGGTTCATTATGTTAAAGAAGAAAGTAAGCTTTGACAAACTATCTTACACCATTCCATGTCTTAAATTCATATTTCCCTCTTTTTTTTTTTTTTCTTTAAATAATACATTTTAACAGGTGTTCTTCCAGAGAGCAAAACCCTAAGGAAAGGACTGGAATCTCACGTATCTGTTTCCATAATCAAGAACTCTGGTTGTTAATTTATAAAAAATGCTAACTCTTGTGCCATTCAAACTGGTTTTGTTCTTAAAAAACGTTGCTTTGTGCTCACATCAGTACATCTTTCAGCCTTTGCATAAAAAAAAAGAAAAATGCAAATACCCCACTTCTGTGTCTCAAACATGAAGGTATGTGACAACATGTAAAATTGCCTGTATCCCTACACAACACTTCTGTTATGTATAAGATGAATTAAGCTTATGCTGTAACATGTATGGCAATAAAATGACACTTATTTTTTGAAATTAAATATAAAATTCCCTTCAGACCATAGAAATGGTTATTAAAATATGTACATTTTTGATACTGAGTAAAATGTTTTCATAAGACATAAAATTCATCTGTTCATGTATGGTGACATGAAAATAAAACAATCAAAGTCATTTTTGTAGATAGTCATTTCATTAAAGTTGTCTTAATGATAAAATATATATATATACCTCCTATAAACAGATTGGTTTAATAAATGACTTCATTTAAAAGTAGCATCTTGGTCTTTTTTTTTTTTTTAATAAAAATAAAATTTTATTCAGTGAAATATTAAGTCTGAATCATTTTCTTAATCTTAACAAGCTAGAGCATTTAGGTTTTGGGCTATTACGTTTAAATAGAACTGGGCAATTTTAGTGATGCTTGGATAGTAAGTTGTATCAGTCTTGCATGTGGAAGGTGCTGGCAGAAAGAAAGAACTGCATTCGTGAAAATATGAGGGCTGCTGCAAAAGTAATGCCTCCTATTTTGTTATCTTGGCCCACAATGCCAGAGGCAGATGCAGGTACAGCAGTAGAGCCTGAACCTTCCCACCAATGTCCACTCCATGTTGCTGTGTGGCAGATGGCAGCAGAGGGGCACTCTGACACAATGGTGTCTGACATGAAAGTGCACAGGAAGCAACAACAGGTCATTGAATTCATCTATACAGAAAAAATGGCACCCATTGGCTGGCATTCATTGACACTTGCTGAACGCTTGTGGAAACCAAACAGTGGATGTGAGGGCAGTGAGGCAATGAGTGGTGTGTTTCAGCAGCAGGGATAGCAAGGTGAGACAAGCCACATGCCAAACAACCATGCTGATGTTGATGAGCATGGCATGCAGGCTCTTACTTATTGCTGGCAAAAATGCAGTTAGTGGTGGTGACTATATTGAAGATCAATGTTTTGTAGCTGAGAATTCGCTTTATCAAATAGTGCTAGTGTGCTCTTTGTATCTGTTTTAGTTTCCATGGAATAAATAGGAGGTGCTATTTTCATAGTGGCAGAGGGGTTAGTGGTCTGTGAAGAGATTTTAGGTGTGTTGATATTTTCAAAATGTATCTGTCAGTTTGTTTCTTTGCATTTCTGGTTTTTATTCTTTGATGTAACAGCATTCAAAGCTGTTGTTCAAGGAATAGAGTGGGGAATGAGCTAGGATATTTGCATAGGATTTAATATTTTCCTTGAGCTGCAATGTAACTAAATTTGTAATTCTCTATAGTTTATGGTAGTTGGTTCTTTATCTAACTGAAACGGAAAGCAAATGAGGAGATGGATCACAAGCAGCAACCTTGAGTGGAGCGTGGTGATGTTTTAAGGATGCTTTTTAATGTATGATGTACGATTGCTGTATACCTGCCTGCCTAGACTAAAAATGCATAAGCATCACTGTGGTAACAATTCTTCCTTTTGTATGCAACAGTACTTCCCACTGCAGACTAAAATATTATTAAGTAAGGAAACACGGTTGCAAGTCTTAAAGATAAAAAGCACATTTTAGAGATAGAATATTTTATTCACAAGCTGGTGTTGTTATTAAAGGCAATTTCAGGCTTGCAAGGCTTTTTCCAGGTGTGAAGTAACAGCAGTAAATTCCATGCCAGGAGAGGTGAGAGACACTTCCTCTGACAGCATGGCTGTGATCAGTTCAGACACTTCACCAACTGGTTGCTGCCCAGAAAGGCAATCTGCCCATATACCCTCACTTGTCTGATGCTGTAACAAGACTGTTCATGGTGGAAAGCTAATCCTACAAAATAGATGCAATTTTGTTTTGTGTCTGTATGTGCCCACAGACTGTCTTGGAAGATTACATTTGTAATGTAATGAGTATTACTTTTCATATTTGCTGTTTGCAACAAGGTGGGTTGCTGTCGATGAGATGGATGATGCATGTTACACAGGCACATGGCAGGAGAGTGCTCTGGCACACTTCTTGCATATATTGCTCTAGTAAGAAGGCTTCTTCCTCCCACCTTTTTTTCCTCTGTTCTTGCTTAATGTGTTCATTATTCACTACATACCAGGCAGTTCAGAAAAGTAGGAGATAGCAGGCTCCAGAACAGTTCTATATATTCTTTTTTTGACCTAGTAATGTCATTGACTGTCAGCACTAGCCTCTGTACCACTGAAATCTCTTAGAGGCTTTTTAACAAGAGGAAGACTATAATTTGTGGACTACTTAACATACTTTTGGACTAAAATTCGCCTGGGAGCATCAACTTGTACTTCTGATAAATTGATTTGAATGACTTTTATGGTGACATGTTGGAAAAAAGGCAGAGCTAATGAGAGCTGTCACATATCATGGAATTGTTTTTCTTCCCCTTCTGCAAAACGTGCAAAAAGTGGAAATGCATTAAATGATGCAGAACAAAGAAAGGTAGTTCCAGGTGAAGCTGACTGCTTAATAGATGTGCTTACTCTGATTTAGTTGCTGTGCCTTTTAAGTATTTAAATCAAATGCAGAAAACAATTTGACTATAACAATATAACAATAAAATAGCTCAAAGCTTCAAATGAATATGCAGGACAGGCAAGACAAAAAACTTTGTGGGCGATGAAGGCAGGCAGTAAAAGCTTTGTCTGCAAGGCTAAGAATCTAATTTGCCCTTTCCTGAGGCAGAGCCACTTCCAAAGGGCATTTCAACCAGTCCTGCTTCTTTGCTTCCTTTCTTCCAGTGCAGCCTTTAAAAACAGAAAATCTGCGTCACACACAGAGCACACAAATGGGATCCACGTGCAGAATGGGCAGTCAGCATTCTCCAGGAAGAAGACCCAAGATGTACTCTCTGTCAGCCAAGTTCCACAGGATGCCAGAGTATGGAACTCCTGCAAACATGATACCACTTTCACATCAAACAGGCCAACAGCCATGGACAGGAACAGATGTCCCCACAGAAGCAAATATCACCTTTGCCTGGGCCTTCCCAACTAAAAGGTCAAAAAGACACTGGAGAACAGCTTCAGTAGTTCCTCTATTATTAGCAGGTCTTACTTGGGTATCCACATTGGTGGAAGGCACAACTTAACCTCCAACCCTTCTGGGATCCCTAGTGACCAGTAGGCAGGTTATGGCAGAGGTATTTTTCCCAAGAGTCCTTCGGAATAGCAATACATGCTTGACTACCAGTGTAACTATTCCTCTCATGCTCAGTGTGGAACGCACCCTGCTCTCATCACTTTAACAACTGCAGACCTTTGAACTCCAGACAAAATTTTCCAATCAGCAATCCGGTCACACCAAGGATTGACAAGCATTGCCATCACTGGTGTATTCAATTCTGCTGTACAGAGAATCATGAAAGCCTTAGCAGAGAATCTAGAACTTTCTCAAGTTTCCTCAATGTGTAGGTCAAATGCTGGTGCCTAGGACACAACCCTCCTATGGAAAGATAGGAAGTTTTCCTTTTTTGTTCTGATCCCAACATTAAGCCAGTTCTTCACCTACTGAACTGTACAGCTGTCCAGGCTATAAGTAGCCAGTTTCTCTAGAAGAACGCTGTGGGAAAGTAACAAACTACTAAAATCCAGGCTCCACAAAACCGAAGTTCTTTGCACCTAGCTGGTACAGACAAAGAAAATCTATTTTGGAAGGCTTACCCATGTGCTCTTCCTATGCAGACAGTAAGCACTTCTTTGCCTGCCCTAGCTCTGACTGAGAATCATCACATGTCTCTGAGAAGGAGCATGCACCTGTGGCCCTTTTCTCTGAGGACGGTTGAAGCACAATTTCATTCATAGCATCACAGAATGGCTTGGGTTGAAAAGGACCACAATGAGGAGATTTTACTGCTCTCAGTTCTCACTGACTTATCAGTTTCACTAAGCGGTATTTTGGAACATGCTTAGTGCCTGTAACAACAGAACTAGCGGAGTGTCAGAATCATGATGCCCAAGTTAAGATAATAACTGGAAACACAGCTTGTAAGCAGAAGTTGACTATCTCCTCCGAGCCAGCTGTTCAAGAAATTGGATGTCAGGGGGAAGTTCTTTACAGAGAGAGTGGTGAGGTGCTGGAGCAGGCTGCCCAGAGAGGTTGTGGATGCCCGGTCCCTGGAGGTGTTCAAGGCCAGGTTGGATGGGGCCCTGGGCAGCCTGGTCTAGTATTAAATGTGGCAGGAGGGTTGGAGATTCATGATTCTTGAGGTCCCTTCCAACCCTGGCCATTCTGTGATTCTGTGAAAGCAACAATGAATCTATGATAAACATAAGACCTGTGACGCTCCCGAAGCACGATGCTGAACTCCACAAGCGGTGCGGACGCGTTTCACCCGCCGAGGTGTTCCCGCGGCCCCTCCTCCTCAGGCCGTCCGGCGGCGAGGGCCGAACCGGCGCCTCCGTCAGTCACGCAGCGGCGCGGCCCGCCCCGCCTCCCCAGCGCGGCTCCAGGAAGCCGGAAGCGGCCGGTGGGCAGGCTGGCGAACGGCGCTGGGTGCGTGGGGCCGGGGCCGGTGGGCAGGGCAGGGCGGGGCGGGGAAAGGGAAAGGTAGAGGTCAGGCCGCGCCGGTGGGCGGCTGCGGCCCGGAGGGAACATCTATACCGGGCCGCTGCTGCTCTGGGGAGGAGGCTCCGGTTCGCTCGCGGGCGGTGGCGGGGCCTTCCCGGGAGCTGCGAGAACCTCGAGGAGCGCGGCGGAGCGGGGCACCCGCGGAGCGGCCCCGTCTGGGGCGCGGCCTACGGCCTGTGTGGCCGCGGCCCCGGCGCCGGCCGTCCGAGCGGCTGTGGAACTAACGGTGTGCGCCCGGCAGCCGCTCCGGCACCCGGCGGCTGTCGGCGCGGGAGGGCTGCCCCGCTGCGGAGGCTTTAGCTGCGGGTGGGGCCGCCGCCGCCTCCAGCCCTGTGCGCCGGGCCGCTGCGGGCTGCGCGGCTAGGGAGCTCCGAGCGGAGGGGCGGGAGGCGACGAGGGGAAGCGGGAACTTGAGGGGAGGAAACTTCCTTCCTGAGAGATAACAGGAGGGGTACTGGGCGGAACGCTGACGTGTTTACGGGCTGTGAAGAGCCTCGGCGCCTTGCCTGGCAGCCTTGGTGGCGTGTGGGACTTTGCGTGCGGGCTGCGAGAGCCCCGCCGCCTGCCCTGCCCTGTCCGGCCCGCTCAGCTCCGTGCCCGGCTGCTGGCGGAGCTGCTGCTCGCTTAGCCGTCCCGTAACTCTGCGTTAGTTCGCAGCAGCCGTTCTCCATATCATCAGTGCAGCTTTTTCTGCTACTGCCCCGCTGCTGACAAGTAAAGAGGCAGTAGCCAGACACTGAGAAGTATTCAAGGCACCAAAAAGCAGACCCTGACCCAGCAGCCTGCTAACAAGCCGTGGGGAGAATAAATCAGTGCTTCATAGGAGACTTTAAGGCCCGTGTGAGGAACTTCTGACTCATCTTGTGCGAGGCTTAAACAAAGTGACCGTGAGATTTGAAGGAATAGATCACTTGGTGTTGAATCTAGTAACAGGACTAGTCCTACGGATAGATGTGCACGTGTTTTGTGAACGTGAAGCTCAGTGACCTGGGAAGATAACAGAAGATGTGAAAAGGAAACTTGACAATACCGTGTCTTTAGAGAAGATCCGTGCTGAGTCAGTCTGAGAAATGAAAAGCGTCAGATCAGTGGAGATCTAGCATGTTGTATAAGTTTTTAAATCTGTTTTTTTATAATTTGAAGACTGATCAAAACTGCGTGAGGCTTTATGCCCTTAAAGAGAAGACTGTGCTAAGAGAGCAAGGACTTTGTTCTTATTTATAAACATACTGTTTTGACAAGAGGCATAGTAGTGCAACACTGACACTGGTAGGTACCTAGTGCTAACACTGGTGTAATTATATCTTTAGTTCCATAAGTTAAAAAGACAGACATCGAGAACCTGTTAGACTTATGTTTGTTTTTTTTTTTAATCCACTGAATTATATTCAAGCTCACCTGTCACAGAACTTGTTCTTTTGTTGTTTTCACTCAGTGACCTCAACACAAATTTATTTAGGAAGTAACAGGGTAAAGGGGGAGGGCCAGCCTATAAGTAAGCTGCTTCATTTCTCACTTTGGGCACTGTGATGACTCTGTTAGGCCACTAACATTTCTAGTATTGGAGTGGATATCAGTGAAGAAACTCGTTGATTTGATTCATCTATGTACTATCTGCTTAAATAGGATTCATCTACAGGAGTTGCCTCTGGAAGAAGCTGGTACTCAGAACTGGAGATTATCTTAGAATTAACAGAACTTTAAGGTCTTGTGTGTGTAGAGAGGTGTGGTTTTTTGTTCAAATTCAGGATTTTCTTGTTAAAATTTGGGAGAGAACCCTTCTTTCCTTCTCTGGGCATAAAGAACTAGGTTTAGAAATGCTATCGCTGAATGATTCTGGGCTTAGTGTGGAGTAATGGCATGTCTTTACATTGTATGATTGCATTCTGTGCACTCCATGACATTACTTTGATGTTTTGGGACAGCTATACCTGAAGCTCCACACCTTACGTGAGCCAATAGCTAAATAAAACCATAAAATCAGTAGTTGTTGTGCATGGAAAGATGTGCCCAAAGCCAGAGAAGGCTTCTGCCTCTTTGCACAGCAGGTGCGTGGCCTGAAGCAGGGGCAAAGCATGCTGCTGCTTGCTGACTGGCTTCAGTCATTGCCCTTGGGATGCTCTGCTGCAGGCAGTGCAGAGAGGCTGCTACTGAGGGACCTGCCCCTGCACTGGTCTGTGTCCTGCTGCTAGGATTCTTTAGGTCTGGGGAAGCTGCCTCTTTAATCTTCCATCTTTTTGCTCAATTTAATAGCAAAGTTAGTGCTTTGATTAAACCAGAAAGGTAAAGGTGTTCAACTGCAGCTCCTGCTGGTTTGGCAAGGGGGGAAGGCTTGTGCTTCTGTTTTATTAATCATTTTTATTTAATCAAAATTTTTTTCTTTCTTTTGAATCTGTGAAAGCTGATGTGTTTGACACCTTGTAGTCGATGGAGGGTGGGGAAGCCCGGTGGTATTGAAAGATGACATGGCATACCACATGTGGAATTTCAGAAATGAGAGAAGTGTCCTCTGATTTCTTCCAGTGATAATCAGTGGCTCAGCAAAGAGCTGATATTTATATTAATTGTGACTCTTACCTAGCTCATCTCATGGGAGCTCATTGTAAGTAGTTAGTGCAGTTTCCCTACAGCTGTACTCAAGCACAAGGCTTCCATTATCGAGTTGTCACTAGGACCAAGTTGATCCAAAATGTGCCTTTATCTGCTTTCCCTTTTTGTCTTGTGTGTTCTTTGGTGTTACATAGTGAATAATGGATTGTCCTGCTGATCTTGGTGCTCATTTTGACTCTTTCTTCTAATTTCCATTGCTGGGTCATTTAAAAACATGTGTGCATATTGTATGGTTTTGCTTTTGCAGCTGATCTTTCAAACAGTATTTGAGTAGGAAGGATCTCAAATGCATAGAAGCGTTGTGTCATAAGCATTCGTTTTGATTTGTGATAGTGTTGAGCTTGGTTTTGGTTCTGTGTTTTACCTCTTAATTTTCTACCTGGTTCTTTTAAATTATCTTTGTATGTTTTTGGATTTGTGTGTGGGTTTTTGGCTTTTGTTATCGAGTTGTTTTGGTGTTTTTTGTGGTTTTTTTTTTTTTTTTCTTGTAATTATGAAGTCCCCATTGTGCATTTTCTTAAAGTATATTTTGGTATATTTAACCTTTTTGTTTTTAAGGTCAAAGCCAAAGCTGTCTAATAGGAAAGCAAAGATGCAGAGTACCTCGAATTATCTCTGGCTGTTGTCTGACATTCTAGGACAAGGAGCTACCGCAAACGTTTTCCGGGGACGACATAAGGTTTGTGAAGAGTTACCAATAGAAATGAAACATAAAACTGAAATTTTTATCCTTATGGTTATGGAAGTTCCATAAGTGTTATGGAACTGATAAAAAGCTGTTAAATCTTTAGGCCTAGAGCAGATGCATTTTTCTAACTTTTTTGCACCTAGTTCTTAATATTTTTTGTCTGTTTCTCCACTGAATTTGAGTTCTATACAGTTACTTCTGAGGATTTGTGATATTAAATATATCTTTGTATTATATATTTGCATTCATATATCTTTGTAAAATACTAATGGTTAAAATTAATCTCTCCACTTACCAATTTGCCTTCCACCTTGCTTAAGAATTTAAATAGAAATAAAAGTCTTGTCAGTTTCTGCTACCTGAGTTTCTTTAGTTTCTTTGTCGCTTTTAAATTCTCTTTTCATGTTTTTTTCTCTGATCTCGTACCATCAACACAATATCTGTAACGTGTTCTCATCTGTACCATCAGTGAATATACAGATGATATGGTACATCCAGCAGTTTGGCTGATGTAATTATTATACTAGAGTAGGAAAGTAGGACATTCATCCATATCCTGGGCTCACCTGGTAAATTCCAGTGGAGTGAATCTCCAGAAGAGATCCTTCCCCACTGCTAGCCAGCTCTTAAATGGGTCTAGGAGAGATGGAGCCAGGCTCCACCCCTTTCGGCAGCACAGGTGAATTGCCTTCAGCTGTGCTCCTGTGGCTGACTCATTGCTCACCTCAGGTGATCAATCAGAGGTTCAGGCCGTGATTCAGGAGCCCCGTACATCATCTGATTCAGTTGCTATAATATTCATCCTTACATCAGTGCTTCCAACGTATGTTGGACACTGTCTTTTGGGGTGATGTGCCTTGAGTAATCAGCACAAAGCACTGCATCTTGGAGCAGTTTTGCCATATAAAAGATGTACTGCTCTGTTACTGTGTTGTAACCCAAGGAGCTAAAATGACCTTTCTGTAGGTCATTCTATTCCAATAAATTCTGTGGTATGTCTCCCCAAATGAAGAAAAGCCTAGTTGTGAAAGTGGCATTCACTTACATAGTAATAACACTGTCAAATAGCTATAAAATTATATGTAAGCTACAGAGTTTGCTACAATCCCCAATCTGTGTGAAGCAACACTGAGCAGTATTTTAGCAGTTTACGTACTTTTTTGGGTGAGTGAATTTCAGCACAGCGGTTCCTCTGTAAAGCTTATGGTTTCATGGTTGCACCTCTCATCACTCTCACTGTTCTGATAACATGACTTGCGGCTTTGTGTCAATGGCAGAAAACCTTTACTGAGGCACCAGCAGTGCATGTAAATGTGCTGTACAACTTCCCTAGGTTAAGCACAGGAAGGCTTCAGTCTTAAATCTCTCACAAATGACATTGTCAGTGTAAGCTTGTTCTTAGAGTGCACGCAGGGAACTGCTTTGCCCCAGGAGTTATGTGGTAAGCTGGTGCTGTGGGTGCATGAGCGTGCTAGGGCTTAATTCCACCTGATAACTTCAGTCTGTTACTGTGCCCCTGACCGTGCCCAAGACTTGCTTGCTGGGTGGGTTTGAATCTCTTCCGGATTTTGCATGAGTGATATGTAGTGCTTGATGCTGCCTTCTGTGGTAAAATACGATATTACTTGGTTAATATAAGCAAAGCACTAAACAAAAAGTTGTCTTCTAACTGTAGAAAGTGAAGACTCTTATCTGTAGGATGTGCAAGTGGTTGACCTCTTGCTGACAAATTATTTTCAGTGGAGTTCGTTGTTGGTTCTTCCATGTGCAGCCTTTCTTATGCTGACTATTCTTTATTTAAAAGCACTTAGATTTGTGGGGTTAAATCTGGGTTTCCATTTTTCTAGTCTGTTTACTTCTAGCCTACGTTAAACTAAGTCAATACATAATTTTTTTTTTTTAGGAGAATCTTAACTTTCATTTAAAGCAAAATACTATTTGGAGGTATTTCTAATCTGGTTTAGCTCAAACAACAGAAGATCTCAGAATGCTTGGATAATGGATATGTGTATATTTACAGTCTTAGGCTTCTGGTTGATTAACCATTGGTTGTTTGTTTTGTTTTTAACAGAAAACTGGGGATTTATATGCTGTCAAAGTATTTAACAGTATAAGTTTCCTTCGTCCTGTGGATGTTCAGATGCGAGAGTTTGAAGTATTGAAGAAACTGAACCATAAAAACATTGTCAAGTTGTTTGCTATTGAGGAAGAGGTAATGAATTGTTGTAGTTGGGAACCAAGGTACACAGTAGTAACCACAGTAACTTGTCTTTTTGCTTTATCTTCACTTAGATACAATAAAGTTACATTTTTAAGAACAGTAATTTATGTGATAATATAATAGTCAGGTATTCTGAGTACTCAGGTACTCTGACTACCCTTTTCTTCTTTTCTTTTTGTCACTGTTAAAACAATACACTTTGTTTCAGTGTTGAGATACAGGTTTTGTTTCTTCAAAGCCATCTCAAGAAGGTGCTGTGATAAGGCTTATGGTGAAATGGCATTTTTAAGTTATCCATGTAATATGTAATACGTACTGATAAGATGTAGAAGCATTAAGCAAGGTGAATGTAGATAAAATACAGTAAAAATTCAAAAATTGGAGATGTTTCAGTAATTCTGGCAGGTTTATGATTTTGTTTTATAACCAACTGAAATAATGACATAGTACTTCTATCTAGCAGTATGAATTACAGTGCTAAAACTTGAGACCGCTTGAGATGACTCGGATACTGAGACTGCTAGATAAGAAAGGAGGAGAATTGCTGCTGTCTGCACTTCTGCTCCTTAGTTTTTTTTGTTTGCCCACCTGTTAATACTGCTGTATACCCTTTAACGACTTAGAATTCAAGGCTTTCTTCATCTCTGTGTTAGAACATGTGAAACAAAAGTGATCTGCATTTCTTTTCAAGATCTCTAGAATGATACTTGTGATTTTGCTACTGATTTGCTTCATTTTCGGAAGTGTGCTCCTGTTCTGCTTGTGCTTTCTGACATTATTTTCATAGTATTCACAAACTTGTCCTTTGTAATTGTTTTCCAGACAACAACTAGACACAAAGTGCTAGTTATGGAATTTTGTCCGTGTGGAAGTTTATATACAGTTCTAGAGGAACCATCCAATGCCTTTGGTTTGCCAGAATCAGAGTTCTTAATTGTGTTGAGAGATGTAGGTATGTACCCTTTGCTCTTCAGCCTTGTTGAATTAAACAAACTTGTACTCGTTTTGTTTATCGTCAGATAGCGAGAGATGAGAAGTTTGAATTAGTTAAGTAATTCAGCAAATTAATTGGCCATGTGGAGTCATGGAGTGTGCATCATGTTGGTGTAGCTGAATTAAGAAGCAAAGCTTTAAACATTTTTATTCAGATAATTGCCATTTTGTTTGCCAGTTTCAAGATTATTTGTCACTTTGTATTTGACTGATTTCTAGTGATCATTAATCTCAGAAGAGGAAATTAGCAATAAAATGAGTTTTACCTGTGTCTGCCTGTCATTAGTAAAACATCTGCCAGTACTTAACGGAAAGGATGCTATTGAGGGCAAGAAATAAAGTAAGTTTTCTAATTTAAAGAAAAAAGGAAAAATGCTTAGAAAATTTTCTGGTCTTTTTGTTATTTCTCTTCTTGTTTTCACTTCCCAATGAGAAAGTGAACACGCATGTATTCTTAGCTTCAGTTACACGTCAGCATTTATGCAGTAAGTGCTGAGATGCATATCAAATTCTGCTTTTCTTTTCTTTTCTTTTTTTAATCAAAGTGGCTGGGATGAATCATCTCCGGGAAAACGGAATAGTGCACCGTGACATCAAACCAGGCAACATCATGCGTGTTATAGGTGAAGATGGTCAGTCTGTCTACAAACTGACAGACTTCGGTGCTGCAAGGGAGCTTGAAGATGATGAACAGTTTGTTTCTCTCTATGGCACAGAGGAGTATTTAGTAAGCCTGTGTGATTTTACTTTCTGCTGAAAAACTGTTTAAAGCTTGGGATCCTTTGTGGCAATAGTTGTATAGGTATAGTTCAGACTATTAGAAATTAATAATGAAATCCTTGTTTTACACTCGTGTTTAGAACTTTACACCTTCTTTACTGAGTCACACCAGTTCTGACGTGGCAGCAGAACTTTAAGGAATTTCCAGGTCTAATTTTTTCGGTTTCCTTAGGTGTAAGGAGTAACAACAGTATTCTAGTTATGAATATCTTTGTCTTTATTCCTGTAGATATTTTCTCAGTTTGTATTTGAGCTAAGTGCATGATGGTGAGTGTAGTTAAAATTTATTACTTGACATGGTGGTTGAAAAGAGAGAGATGAGCAGAGAAGCACCAGTTCAAGCATCTTAGATGTAGTAGTCTTCCTGTTGCCTGAAAGTTTTCTTCTATGTGTAGCATTGTAACTGATACTCTCCTTTGCTATGGACTTTTTTCCAATTTAGCTTTTGTTGCTTCACTATCACCTGGATGATAGTGGTTTTCTGCTTTACTTTGAGGGTGACAGAGCACTGGAACAAGTTGCCCTGAGATGTTGTGGAGACTCCTCTGGAGATATGCAAAACTCAGCTGGGTGCTTTCCTTTGCAATCTACTGCAGGGAACCTGCTTTAGCAGGGGGTTGCACTGGGTGATCTACAGAAGTCTCTTCTAACCCTTATGATTCCAGGCTGGAGGTGGCTCTGGGCAGCCTGGTCTGGTGGTTGGCAACCCTCCCACAGCAGGGAGGTTGAAACTAGATGATCATGGTTGTCCTTTTCAACCCAAGCCATTCTATTATTCTGTAATTCTCTTCTTTGGTGCTGTTATATTCTAGTAGTATAGTTTTGACTGAATTTTAACATACTATTGTCAAAACTAGAAGTAGCTATCATATACCTAAGAGCACTTTGTGGTAATCTGTTGGAATAACTTAAGCAAATTCTGTGATGCCAGCTAACTTTGTTTTTTTGATTAAAGAATTTGCTGTGAAATTATTGTGGTTTTGTTCTTGACATTGTTCATAACGTGATCCAACATTCTTTTTATCTACTTTTTTTTCCTTCCAGCATCCTGATATGTATGAGCGAGCAGTTTTGAGGAAAGAGCATCAGAAAAAGTATGGAGCCACAGTTGATCTGTGGAGTATAGGGGTGACCTTTTACCATGCTGCAACGGGGAGTTTGCCTTTCCGACCCTTTGAAGGGCCTCGTAGAAACAAGGAAGTGATGTAGGTAATTTAGAAGGTTAATTTTATCTGTTCATAAATAAAAAATATGTACATTAAATGCTTTATTTTTTTTTAAGAAATCCTATATATTTGTTGTAAACAGTGAAACAGTGAAAATATTTAAGGCATAATGTTCTTCAAAATTCTCCTTCAACAAGGATTTTAATGTGTGAGGCCTTCAGACTTGAATTAAGCATCAGAGCTCCTCCAGAATACCAGTGTTTTTCCACACGTTTCCTTCCCCATTGCAGTAGGTTGGTCTGTTGCAGTGTGGTGTGTGTAACCTGAATATTCGTATGAAGTTGCAGTACTCTGATTTTTTTATTTTTATTTTTATTTATTTATTTTTTTTTTCAGTTTTTTCAGTGCTGCAAAAGTTTGTTGTCTTTTTATGTGATTGTCTCTCCAGACTGTCCTGGAATGCATACACTACACATCAGGCTAATGTTTTTTTTTTTTTTTGTCAGACTGTTTTGCTTATTTCATGGAACCAGGTACTACAGCTAAAGATAACAGGTAGCTCCCAAATGCACAACAGAACTTGTGATAGTAACATGCTGGCTGGAGTAGATTCATTTTTCATTTTATTCTAGTGTTCTTCTGTATGTTACATTTAAAAAACAAATCAAGATGGTAGCTGGAGACTCTGATACTTGTAAAGCTCCTCTGTACTGGTAATGCTTGTTGAGGCTGATTTCAGTTTTCTTAGTTTAAGGAACTACCCATGCTTTGTTTCTCCCACAGGCATTCTCATCTGTTTCGTGCTCATTTCTTGCTTCTCTTTCAAGCAGGCAGGAGTTTTGTGTGTAGTTCATCCTCTGAGAAAAGAGCACAGCTGAAATTTCGTTTTGCACAAAGCCTATTGCTCCTGATGTATTTCATAAGAAGTTTGAGAAATACCAGCCTGCTAGGTACAAAGTTAGACAGTGCTGAATTGCATCCAAATTGCTGAATATTTCCATGTTCCAGTAATTTCTCAAAGCCCACCTTCTGTTCCTTTTTTGATCCTCAGGTGACTTTTTGGTAGTTAAGCGTCATCCCTTGCCATGGAACATGCTACAAGTTAGTCAAGTGAATTCCAACATTAGAGGCTTGGCTATCTGATTTTGATTAATTACTGCTTGTGAACAAACTGTGGTTTCTTACAATAGTACCTGAGATTTCTTCTATTTTTTTTTCTCAAATCCAAGGTAGAAAAAAAACTGCTTTCTTTTCCAACATAGTTCAGAGCGTTTCCTCTTCACTGTTCACTATTTTAACACTACTTGGTGCCAGCCTGAAAGTGAAGCTCCCTCATTATTGCCCCACCTCAAAACAATAAGCTGGCCTAACACTGACTCTTGCTTCAGAATTTATGTTATTGATTCTGTTTTAAAGGTCAGTTTGCTAGACTTGTGTATAAGAGGTAACAATTTGTTTATGTTGTATTAATAATGTGTTGCAGGTATAAAATAATCACTGGGAAGCCTTCTGGTGCTATTTCTGGAATACAGAAAGCAGCAAATGGACCAATTGAATGGAGCTGGGAGATGCCTATTTCTTGCAGTCTTTCAAAGTAAGTTTGAACTCAGAGTGTTTCAGGGCTACTTAATTGTGTTTTTGCAGTTCTTTCTCAGCACCGGTCCTTCAGAACAGAGATCTGACTGTTGGTTGCAGTTGTTTTCTTTGAACTCTTGTATAATTCTACATAGTGTACTGATTGGGTCATCAAGTGTTTTTTCTTTCCATCTTTCTATAATATTTATACTATTGCTTATTTACAAATGAGCACCAGAGAATCTGAAATGTTATGAGTAGAATAAAGATTATTACTATTTTTATCCTCCCTCAGAAAGGAATATGAAGACTTAATAAACCTTGAATTGATGTTCTCCGTTCCTTCCTTTCTGAAAGAATGTGATGTAACAAATCCCAAAGGTTAGGCAACAGAAAATGATATGGAAAAACAGTTCCAAAATGAACTTTTTACATCTTCTATTTTTTTAATCGTTTATTGGTATTTTTATTTCTTATTTCAAAATACTTCATAGAAGGAGCAATGCAAGACTGATTTAGACAAAGAATAATTCTTACTGATACCGATGTACATAAAGGGAAGACACATGTTCATTGCAATATAACCATGCCTCAGTGTTTCATAGGTGATTAACAAATTTCTTTAGCAAGCATAATGTTTTAAGATCACGTTGAGGTCAGATTTTCACATCTCCATAACTTGCTTACCTATATTTCTTATAGAATCATAGAGTCACAGAATATCCTGGGTTTCACAAGAACCCTGACACACACGGATTGTTGAGTCCAGCTCCCAGCTCTACATAAAACCACCCCAAAATAAAAACCTGTGTTTGAGAGTGTTGTCCAAGTTCTCCATGAACTCTGGCAGCTTGGGGCTGTGACTACTGCTCTGGAGAGCCTCTTTCAGTACCCAGCCACTCTCTGATGAAGAACTTTTTCCTAATATCTGTTCTGAACCCTTCTGAGTCTTCAGCAATGTAAAATTGCAGGTGTTTTTAAGTACCTTGCTGAACGTTTATTCAAAGCTGTTCTTCATGGTGAAGGGCAAATGAAATTTTTCTGTGAACAGACTATAGAAACAAACTTTCTGAAAGCCAAATATGTTGATCCACAAGGAATGTAGTGTGGAAGTCTGTTTTTTATTAATTCATTAGTTCATAAAGATAAATTTATTGATTTACAGCATCCAGAACTTACCATTTATACGCTTTATTCATGGTATTGCTTAGTTGTTTTTTCTGTTTACTCCATTATAATTTGATATGTTTTAAATAATAAAAGAAGCCTTTTTTTTCACTAGATGTCTACTTAGAGGAATGTTTTCAAATAGCATTTAAACAGCATTTATTGTTGCATATTTAGACTGCAGTGAAATGGAGCTTTGAAGAAGCTGTCCATGATAACACAGAAGCAGTGTCCCTAATCTTCCTTACAAGTCAGATTTTTCAAAGTAAAAATGCCAAGAAACTTACATTTGCCTTTTTATAGAATAGTAAAGGCTGTAAGGCAAGTTTCCCACTTTCCTCTGCAGATGGTGAGCAGCATGTATCAAATGCTTGTTTGGCCCCATCTCAATCAAGGTGTGTTTTTGTTAGCACTGGCAATTGACAATTCAAATAATAAATCTTTGCTAACCAAGCTGATTCTGACTGAAAGCAACGTGCAAAGCAGCTCAATCAGCAAACTTAACTGGCAGTTACCTCCTCTGAAGTGATAGGCTGCTCTAAGTGTTGATGAGAGCTCAGTAAAAGATCATTCCCAGCAGTGGTAGAACATTAACTTAGCTCTAAGATGTAGACTTCCTAAATTGCTTGTCATATTTTTTTCCAGTGAGTATGAAATTAGTTATATACCAAGGAAAAATAGGTGATAGTCAAGCCTCAAATGGTGTGTTATAATTGAACAATGGGCATTGCCATTAAATGTTTTGTTTTTATACAGAAGAAATTAAAAAAAAAAAAAAGCAGTGGGAACCTGCTTTGGCAGGGGGTTGGACTCGATGATCTCTGGAGAGGTCCCTTCCAACCCCTACAATTCTGTGATTCTGTGATATTCTTCAGGGCATAATAGACTGACTTATGTTCATGAGGCAAGTAAAACATGGAAAGGTCCAAGTTGTTTTTATCTCTTCCTGGTGTCCTCTAGGGGTCTGCAAGTACTGCTCACACCTGTCCTTGCAAATATTCTGGAAGCAGACCAAGAGAAATGCTGGGGCTTCGATCAGTTCTTTGCAGAGACGAGTGACATACTGCACCGAATCATAATCCACATCTTTTCGCTCCAGCAGATGACCTTGCACAAAGTTTATATTCACAGCTACAATACGTAAGTGTTATCCACTTCATTTCTTTGCATTTCTATTCATTTCTTTGCTCTTACTCAGGCAAACTGCACTGTGACCCGAGAGCAGCAATGTTACATATGTGGTCGCCTTTCCTTGTCAGTGTGTCTGAGAAGTGTGACCTTGTAATTCTTGTGTGTATTCACAGTGCACAGAAATATGTTGGTCATAAAAGCATTTCTAACAAAAATAAAATGCTTGAAGGTCAAATCAGCAGATTTTAGATTGGACTTAATCAGTGACATAGCACAGATTTAATCTATGTCTTTTTACAGTGATTTTGTGTTCATAGTGGATACCAACTCAGCCCAGGTTTGTCTGTGCTAAGTTTTCCATACATCCTATTTACTAAATAATTTTTCACAAAACATGTTCAGCTCTCACTGTGCTTTTCTTGTCATCAAGGAAACAAAATGCGCGTAGTCTCTGTGTCTGATGTAAAAAAAAAAACTCTTGCAGGCTTCTGGAGTTGTATTGCTGCAAGTTAGTAGTGATATGGAGTTCACTTCGTGACCACAAAGCACTGATATTAAAAGCTATAGAGTCTGACTTACAGAATGATGCAAAAATAAATTACTTTTCCCTGCCTTACTGCAGATAATGCGAAGAATGAATTATTCTTTAATAAGAGAACAGATGCAGTTATTTCATCAAATTTGTACATAAATTTCTGGTCTTTTCTAATTCTTCTTTTCTATTCAGTACGCTGTATTGCCTGAGTACTGTTTTTGCAGTGAAATCTTGCTTGTAGCTCTAATTGCTATTTGTACTTTATTTTTCACTTATTTTATTATAACTTACTTTTCTGACTATTTGTATGCTGTCTGTAGTATTAAGAGGTGACACTGCCTCCTGTGCAGCACTGCAACAAACTGGTCCTTCCTACTTTGTTTGTTTGTTTTTTGTTGTTGTTGTTTTGAAGTTGTACTTCTTGTGTTGTATTTTAATTCTTGTCTTGTATCCTTTGACTGCTGAATTTGAAACACCAGAGTATTTTTGGCCATCTCAATCTCTGCTGTTTCAGAAGGGAAATCTGTCTGTCTCTTCACTTCAAGTCTGAATTTTGGGTGTATGCTCTTTGATGTGTAAAATTACTAGATTTTTCTCTTGGAGAGACCATCCATATGTTGCTAAGAAATCAGTATGCCTGAGGTGCTCATTCTTCTGCTTTTACCAACGTTCAGAGTTCAGGGCAAAGCAGGTTTTGTTTATGCAGACATTCACAAAAGGTGGTGGAAAATCAGAGATAAATGCAGAAGTGTGATGTTTTGCAGGAAGCAGCATCTGTTTTTGTAACAAAGCAAGCTGGAGCTTTGGGCAGTGCTATTTTGTCTTCCGGGTCAGATGCTTTCTGTATCAAACCAGTACTTAATTCAATAGAAGTAAAAAGGATTTTTTTACTTAAGTAACACAAAATTGGAGTTGTTGAAGTATTGTACTGTAGTGACTCCAACTACTAGTGTATATATTTCTTGTATTGTAGAGCTGCTATATTTCATGATTTGGTCTACAAACAGACGAAGATACCATCTCAGAATCAAGAACTTATATACGAAGGTCGGCGTTTGATACTAGAACCTGGCAGACTGGCACAACACTTCCCCAGGACTACTGAGGAGAATCCTATCTTTGTAGTAAGCAGAGAGGCTGTGAACATTGTTGGATTAGTCTATGAAGAAGGTATAAAATGCCTATTTCCTCCTTCTTATAAGTACCTTAAATAGTGTTATTTAATTATCGTTTTATGTCTGGGATGGCTAAGAGTTTCAGAGAATTATCCTTGAATATCTGAATTTCTAATTAAGCAGTCCGATTAAAAATAAAGCTGAGTATCCAGCATTTTTACAGTAAGAGTAGCTGCTTGCAGTGTACCTAGTGCTGTGAACCTGAGTGTGTGTGTGTGGTCATCTGTAGTGGTGCATATGGAGTTCTGAAGCTTTTTGAAGATGACGCTTGTAACAAGCTGAAAGGAAGTTTACAGAATGTAATTCACAGCTGGCTCTATTACACTTCTCACCAAGTGGAAATTCAAGTTCTGCTCTGTTTTATTCCTCATGAATGTGGTTACTCTTTCTGTTAACAGTGGAGGTCTTAGCAACTTAGATTTGCTTAGAAGATAATGCTGAAGAGGAAGAAAACAAACAAAAGTTTTTACGTTTGCATCTATCATTGAGGCTCACAGTGAGCCCAGTGCCAGAGCACTTCTTTATGAGAGATGAGCTGGAGGGCATGCCTTCAGCTGAGAGATCAGTGCTGCTTTTGTCATTATGTCCTACATACTGACTGCGGGGGCCAGCTGGAGCTCATGCAGAGGTGCTGAAGAGCGTGGGTAGGAGCGCTGTCTGCAGAAGGGTCAGCAGGGCCTTTTTATTGTGTCAGAACTCTCTGAAAGAGTCCATGAGCGTGAGAACAAAGGAGATTCAGCTGGTGGAGGTTACCCTGGGTTTCAAAAAGCTATTCAGTAAAGCCCAGCCCTTCGGACTCTCCATGAATGTGAATCATGAGATAAGAAGGAAGGATCTCCCACAGGGCCAAACGTGGGACTGAAGAGCAGAAATAAGTGGTTGGCTTTCACAGTGGAGAGAGATCATTAGTGGAGATCTGCGTGAAATCTGTGCTGTGCAGCATGTTTAAAAGTAACTTGAAAAAGGTAGTGAAGGGCATTTTGCTCTAAGTTTCACATTAAGGTGTGTAAGACTAAAGCTGTGTGTGAAAACCATGCAATATTTAAAGGCTTGGCAGTAACAGGTTAGATGAATCTCCATGTAAATGCATATGAAAATAATGGACGGGGTGAGGAGGGTAAGCAGCTTGAGCTTAATGGAAGGACTCTGCTTTACTGTTTTCTGCTTTTCTATTCAGGAAGATCTTAATAGAGTTTTAATGGAGAATTCAATGCAATCATTTGCTCAGTGCTTTGCAGTGGTCAAAACAGCAAGAGGAAAGCTGAAAATGCTCAGTGAGGCTTAAGTCATAATCCCTCAGCATCGACATACTACGTGCCTTTACTTTTGACCTTTGAGTTCCTGGGCAGTCCTAGGCCCTCCTTCCTTCTCTTTCAGTGGTGGTACAGAAGCATTAAAACATATGCTGAGAAAAGCAACAGGGATAACTTTAAAAATTGGTAAAATAGATAAATTTTCAGCTAAGAGAGAGGCAGCGGGGGAGCAGAGGAAGAAGAAGCCTGAGCAATTTGCATAGGTATCTGAGCAGCATATAGAATCTTTGTAAGCATTGCTTACTTTCTCTTCCAATAGAAGAACCATAAAATGCCAAATTCATTTGTTACAGTGGCTGTTTTGTACTTGTATGTGAGGTGCTTCAATCGCACAAAGCATACTTAGACTGCAGATTTTTTGCTGTAGGTTTTGAATGTGAAAGCTTTCAGAAGGTTTTGGAAGGCTTCTGTTAAATTAATGGAAGAAAAAAATATTGAGGGTTTCATTAAGCACAAATTTCATCAGATCTCAGGAAGTCCTTGAAACACAGATAGTTTGAAGCTGGGAGAATAAGAGGGGAAATTAGATTTTTGTCCTATTCTTACACACTTCCTTAAGCTTCTGCTGCTGTCAGCTGTGGGAGGAAACATACTGAGCTGGGTAATAGAGTTATGCTTTTTTGTATGGAGGTGCTTGATGTAGGGAAACAAAATGGGATACTTTTGAAGTTCCTTGCTTCTGACTCAGTTGTGCTTTTGAGTTTTAGTAATATTTCTTAAACATATTAGCATATCTGTTATTTTATTAAGGTTTTTGAAGTCTATTATGGATGATAGGAAGTACAGATGTTTCGTTTCTGTTTCAGTTCTGCTTCCTAAAGTGCATCAACGTTATGACTTGGATGGGGATGCCACTATGGCTAAAGTGAGTAATGGTGATTTTTAATGTGTACAGCTGTCTCACATAACGATACTGAAATGAAAACTACTTTATTCTCAGATGAACAATGTTAATAAAACTATTCTTACATGGTAGTGAGAATTCTTACTGACAGAAGTGTATTTGCTAATGAGAGGTGCCAGAAATATGTTTTAATAAAGTCAGGGTTTGTATTCAAATAATTTTGTATTTGAAAAACAAAACAAAGTCTTTTAAAGTTCAAATTCTTTGCTACAGCATAATTTAGTAATGTGAGGAAAGGAGCTTGCCAATTTCAAGTCTTCTAAAACTACTGAATGTGTGCATTACCATGCTTTGATTTTGTCACAAACACTTTTGTGCCATGCCTTTAAAATGTGGCTGCTGAGGAGTTGTTTTTTTTCCCACTATGGTAATTCTAAAAGCACCTGTCTCTTTGAAAACCAACCATCTTTCAAATTAGTAAACAGAAGGCCATTATTTCATATGATTAAGAATATTTTAAACTGTCTATTATGAAACTTTGTTCACAATTCTCAGTGATACAGCAAAGGTATTGTAAGGTGAAAGAACCCCTAGCCTTAAAATTGTAAAATAAATCATTTTTACTAGTTTCTTTTAGTTTATTTCCCAAACTACTGAGGAAATATACTTGTCCCTTTACAGAAGTGAAAGTAAATCCCAAGAGGAAGTGGTGTGATTTTTGTCTGTAAGAGGCTTATTTTCATCCCTAACAAATACTTTAGCATATCTGGAAAAACTCACTATTATGTTTAGCTCTGCCTCTATAATCAGTATTCCATTATTTCCTGGCTGAAGTTTGGGCAGAATTATTCATCTTTTACTACCAGCTTCACGTTGCTCTTTATTTTATTAATCGATGTTGCTTTGTTGTGATTGACTTGAAACAGCTGTAAAGAGAATGTCAGGTTAGCACTAATGTTACCTGTGTTTTCCACCAGGAAGTAACACGTATCGTGTGTTATGCCTGTAGAGTTGCCAGTTCTTTGCTGCTTTACCAGGAGCTGATGCGAAAAGGAATACGATGGCTGAAGTAAGCAATTGATTCAACTGCTGTGAACGTGATTGTGATTTAATTGTGATGTACCTTGGTTTGTGATCTGCTGCCCTGCGGGGTTTCTTCTTCTCCTTGCATCCTTCTGCTTCTTAGATCATAAAGGAAACAAAGTTTTGTTGTTGTTTTTTTAACAATAATATTTAAGTGTTTGCAATTTCACTTTCTTTCGTGAATAGTTAATCTTCAGCCTTTGTTAAGATGCATGTACAAGTTAGTTTTGTATGAGGATTATACCAATATGTCTCTAAAGGAAAGCAGTTCTTAGTAGCAGTTAATTACTGTAGGTATATTATTATATAACTTGATTGCTGGTAAGGTGACAGTTGAATGCCTTTTGTTATAGACTGATGCTTTGCTTTTTAGTGAGATAATCAAGGATGATTACAATGAAATGGTTCATAAAAAGACTAAGGTTGTCATCAGACTGGATTTCTGCAGCAGAAACATTGAAAAAGCAGAGAAAATGTGAGTAGAAACAGTACACCAAATGCATTGATTTTCCTCATCTTTAATGACAATGATATTTTAAGTTATGTACAGTTACAGGGTTTTTTGCATTTAAAATTAAATTTGAATTAGCATGGCTGTACCGATGCATTGCTTTCACTTCAGCAGATTTAGTAATTTGTTTTACTCAAATTAGTGTTAATTTTACTCCTTATTTTAGTGGGTACAAGTAACTACTATTAAATAGTAGTTGCACACATCCTTTTTCTACTTTCTTCCTAGTCATGCTCATTTATTGTTGTCTTTAGGAGTTATAGCAGAGCCTGAACGAAGGATCTAGTAGTTCTCCTTTCCTGGGTGCTCTGGTGCTTTTGTCATTGAGTTTGGTTTTGTATGTGAAGGATGACTTTGAGTACTGCCACATTCACAGCTTTAAGATCTTTCAGAAAGAATTTTCATGTTGAAATATAACATGTAGCTGATATGAAAACCTATTGAATAGCTGCAGTATGATGTCATGAGATCAGAGCGTGCACACAGGGATGCCAAAATGAATTGCACAGGAGATACAACTTACACCTTTTTAATTGCCATACCATTAAGTCATGTTTGTCTCTTTTGGTTAACCCACATGACAGAGGCGTGCATCAGAGTCTCACCATTGTTTTCATTTAGGTGTACGTAGTACAAGGGTTTCTTTAGAGCACTATCCTTAAAACTGTCAAAGCTTATGAAAAGGGACAGCTAATATATTGATATCTTCTAGAATAAAAGGGACAGGACCTCCAAGTTTCAAAGACTTCAGAAGAATTGTGACACTTGCTTTTCTTGTCTTCCAAGCTCTAGAAGCAAATGTTTTCCAGTGGTCAAAGACTCTTCTGTCCTACCTCTTTCAAATAGTAACCAGGAGATGGAATTGCAGCATTGAATTCTCCAAGTTCCGTTTTTTCTGTCCAGACTTTTGTTGCATCTCTTAATCTCACTCAGTGTCCAATTCTATCCCTTTTCTTTCCGACACCTTTTAAAAGTATTTTGTTCAGTCTTTCTTGGCTCCTTCAGTTGGATGTATTCTTCCTAGGCAGTTTGATATTAGTAGTTTGCAGTAGCTTGCCAAGCTAGCAGTTTGGCTAGTAGTTTTCCCACCTACTGGCAGTGTTCCCTGAATGCTGTCTTACCCACAGGATTCAGTAAGCTTGCTTCCCAGCTGCTCTGAAAATAGAAATGCCCACAAGATAATTAATGCCCACATGTACAGTCATGTTAGAGTGTTCTGCACTTGCAAATTGAATGGCTTGTATTAGTAATTGTGAATACCAAAGGATTTGTCAGGCTTGATCTGTATGTGCCAAACACTTATGAGTTTTGAGGATCTTGCTTTAAAAAAAACAACAGCGAAGTTGGTAATTGGTGAGACCGTGGTAAACCTTAGTAGCCTTGTTACAAATCAACAGGGCTGTACTGCAAACTCCCTTCAAGCCAGTTTATGTAGCTAACAGCATTGGTTCCTGTTTACTCTGTTTGGGTCAGATGTTTTCCAGTATTCAGCCATGTCCTGCAGGTGAATGCCACTTGCTATTCAGAAGAAATCGCTGTCGTTTCTGATATATGACTGTGATGTATTCAGTGAAACCTCAGAGCAGCAGTTTGAACAAAAATTACATTCTTTTGCAGACTGGAGTAGTTCTTGTGAATAGAAATTTGCTGTGTGGTTGCACGTTTTTTCAGCAGGCTTTCAGTCGATTTCACTTTAGAGGACTCTCACAGAGCTAGCAAAAGACAAATCCTCTTGTTCTCCTTTCTCAAGGCTCTGCCACAAAGCATGACAATGCAGAGCTTTTGTTTGAAAGGTAAACAGTATTCGCCTTGAGCAAAGTATGCATTGTTTGAAAGTAGCTGAACTGGTTCTAATGGTGTTCTTAATAAAATCAAGACTCAGCAGGAACAAATAACCTCCTGAACGATTTATTAAACACTTGAACTATGGTCATATGGAAAGTATCAATTGCTTGGCCCAGCCTTTAATGTTTGGTAACCCAGCCCTTCCAGATATGTTTCTGCAGAAGAACATCTTGGTGCACTGATGTGTTGCACCATTGACTACCTTAAGAATCTTTAGTTTGGTGACTTCCTAAAAGTGATTTGATGATAAAAATAGTTTTCTGCTGCCTTCTGAATGCAGGTAATGGGAGTATGATGAAGAATTTCTGAATAAAAGTTTCAAATTCATTTTTAGCAATTCAAAGGTAGAAAAAAATTCAAGGAATTATTTTTTTCTTAAGAGAAACGTTTTCATTTCTAATGGTTGCTTTAGGTTGTCTGTCTTTCGTAGTTGTTTGATAAATACTGTATTTCATATAGAAGATGTGATAGCTATTCTTAATATTTAATTTCAAAGAATATTTTGAGTGAATCCGTTACTCATTCGATTTTTTTTTTTATAAACATGCTGTTTGTTATGATCAGATATGAGAATTTGATGCAGATCAACTTGGAATCATCAGAAGTAGATGAAATTTCAGAGATAAACACGAAATTGTTGCGTGTAAGTATTTTACAAAGCCCACGTTATTCTCAAAATGGTGGTCTAGAATTACAAACCAGTAACACAGGTTTTTCTGTATTTTCCAAGTAATTTCTGGACTGCTGAAGATTGTTAAGATGCCTCTGCTGAGATACTGATACCTTTCTGCAAACACTAAATCCTGTCATTAGTTCACTGTAATGAAAATAGTGTCATCCCTGACAATCCAATTCCATTTGCTACATTTCACTTAAGTGAAAAATTATAACCACTAAATGTATTTTTCTGTTTCCTTAAATGATTTTGAACTGCTAGTTGGCTTTCTGATGTGATACCCACACAGGCACGCTTCAGAATGTTTGTTCTGTTTTGAAATTTGTATTAAGTTTTTAGACGAGGAAAAATTGAAAGTAACTTCACACTTTTCCCCAGGATGTCAGTCTATAAAGTTCACTATTCCAGAAAGAAAAAGGTGATTACTTTTTTACTTTGGAGGTTTTCTGAACTGTGGGGAAGGAAATGTATGAACGACGTGTAGTCATTATGTGAACTCTTAACAAACTAAAATAACTAGTGGAGAAGTAAATAGGGAATTTAGGAAAGGTAAATTCTTAAAGCCTCTGAACAAAACTAGGTATTAACTAATGGAAACACCAGCTTCAGTGAAGAAAGCTTCGTAGTTCTTTAATGAAGTTAAACAAATGGATATTGAGGCACTCGGTCTGTTTTCAGCCTAAATTAATTTTTCACTTGGCCCAGGAGTATGATTGCTTGAACTTTCTTGCTCTTACATAGCTCTCCAGCTCTCAGGGCACAATAGAAACAAGTCTTCAAGATATCAAGACCAAACTTTCTCCTGGTGGTTTACTAGCTGACACCTGGGTGAATCAAGAAGGCACACATCCAAGAGACAGAAAGTGAGTAACTATATTGACTCTTTTAATGTAGGTTAATTCTATGTTGAGTTGCAGTCCATAAAGCTCATTAGTAGCTACTTGAGTTTGTAGATCGAATATTTTGTTATTTTTGTCATTCTAGTCCTGAAAGGCTGCAGACGCTGCTATCTTCCATCACAGAAATTTACTATCAGTTCAAAAAAGACAAACAAGAACGAAGTAAGTAATTGATTTGATTCATTTTTAATGTAAGCTGTAATATAAATAGCAGGTCAGTCCTTGTTCTACTTGGATATTTGTGGTAACAATAAGGAGTTAGTCAGCAACAGTAAATGTGTGTGTAGGCCTTTTTTAGTTATCTTCTTAATGCCCATATGAATGAAACGCTGCTTTTAATCTTAGAGATTTGAATTCCAACAAAGGAGGAGGAAAAAAAAAGTAAAGTATTGCTTTTACTTATCAAAACAAAAGAAAAACATACCGAAAGTGGATAAACTAAGTGAAGTTTTACGTAAATACAACTAACGGAACTAAACTAGTAATGTCTCTTGTCTGCTCTGATCCTAGGGCTTCCCTATAATGAAGAACAAATTCACAAGTTTGACAAGTAAGTTCTGAAGTTAACTTTGGGAAATAATTGCTTTCAGGTGTTCTTGGTGATAACTTCTCCTGTGGATTATTGCTGCACGTTATATCCTCTTTAAAATTTCTTCCTTAAAAAAGATACGTATTTTTTAAATATCTTAAATACATGGAATGCCAGCATACTTCAGTGTGATGCTTTCTGGCATGGAGTTCCTTCACATACGTTCCTTTTGAATGCAGATGTTCTTTATCAGAGCATAATTGCTTTATAGAGAACTCGTTTTTGTCCTGTTTGCTATTGAGATGAAAATATTCCAATGGTTATCATGCAACAGTTAATGAAGCAATAGAAGCAGCTGTTAGACTGTACCCCTCAGTATTCCAGTATCCCTTAGTTTTACTTCCCGGTGCAATGCCTAGGATAGTATGGCAGTTCCACTGGAACTACTGTCTGCAGTGCTAACCAGTATTCAGGTTTGTTTTGTTCTCCTGTCTTTATGTGATGTTTTTTTTCTTGTCATTACCTTAAGCTAATACAGAACTCCAACTTATTTATTCCAAGGATATCACTCAGCACAAAGGATTATTTACAAATGTTGGATGTTCCAAGTATCTGTAGAAGGCAACTAAATAATAAGGGATTCTGTTCTTTCCATTCAGAGTCCCTTTCCCTTGAATATACCTGCTCAGATAAATGCTGACTGCAAAAACACATTTGATCAATTATTCATATGCAAATACTTGCAATTTCTCCCTGCCAAGGAATGTTTCTGAGATAATCTGTCAGTTCATGCTGCTTTTTGAGTTCTCATACATTACAGTGGCATGAATAAAGTTGATCTGAAGGGATTTTAAGTCTGCATACTTCTTGTTGGTTGTTGTTTTGAAGGAAGTTCTGAAAGCAGTATGGCAGTCTTAATCGTTTCTGTGTTGCAGGCAGAAGCTGTATCTGCATGCTACCAAAGCCATAGCTCTGTTCAAAGATGAGTGTGTCAGCAAGTATGATGCATTTCTGGACAAGGCTGAGGACTGGACAAGGCAAGTTTTTTTAATTTCTTTAGTATTTGGTAAAGTGCGTCAGTTTTTTTTAAAAAAATATATACATATACATATGCATATATATATTTTTCCTTTTTTTATATATATATGTATATATGTGTGTGTGTATATGTATATGTGTGTATATATATATATGTATATATATGTATATATGTATATATATATGTATATTAAAAGAAAACTACTACTTTTGTCATTTAGGAAAATGCTTCACACAAGAAAGCAGTTGCTAGCTCTCACCAACCAGTGTTTTGATATTGAAGAAGAAGTATCCAAATACCAGGATTATATAAATGAGGTAAAAATTCTTCTAAATTATGGAAAGGCTTTGCAAAAATAAGATTATTTTACATTGTTTAATATTAATGCTGTTTATAGCGAGTTGTACTTAATGCAGTTGCATTAAAATATAGGCTTGATGGTTGATGCTCGGCTGAACATGAGCCAACAGTGTGCCCAGGTGGCCAAGAGGGCCAACGGCATCCTGGCCTGCATTAGAAATAGTGTGGCGAGCAGGAGCAGGGAGGTGATCATCCCCCTCTACTCAGCACTGGTGAGGCCGCACCTCGAGTGCTGTGTTCAGTTTTGGGCCCCTCACTACAGGAAAGACGTTGAGGTGCTGGAGCGTGTGCAGAGAAGGGCAACGAAACTGGTGAGGGGTCTGGAGCACAGGGCTTATGAGGAGTGGCTGAGGGAGCTGGGATTGTTCAGTCTGGAGAAGAGGAGGCACAGGGGAGACCTCACTGCACTCTGCAACTTCCTGAAGGGAGGTTGTGGTGAAGAGGGATTTGGCCTCTTCTCCCAGGCAACAAGCAGGACACGGGGAAATGGCCACAAGTTGTATCAGAGGAGGTTCAGGTTGGACATAAGGAAGAACTTCTTCTCTCAGAGAGTGGTCAGGCACTGGAATGGCTGCCCAGGGAGGTGGTGGAGTCGCCGTCTCTGGCAGTGCTCAAGAGGCGTCTGGACGACGTGCTGCGTGATGTGGCTTAGTGCTTGTGGTGGCAATGGTGATGAGGAGACGGCTGGACTGGATGATCTTATAGGCTGTTTCCAACCTTGTGATTCCATAATTCTATGAAAACACTACTCTCATTCAAGATCAGGGAATACACACTCAAGGACTCATGCTAATGTAATGCTGCTGGTGTCATGGAAGAAAAAGTTCCATTAAAATTTGGACAGTGGCTCTGTTGGATGCAAACTTACCAGAATTACCTCAAAACTGAAAGAATGAGAAAAACCTTTACTCTTTTCTGTGTAACTTTCATGAGATGTGAAAATCAGACTTAGTATCATGTTCCCATATCAAAACCTAATCTCAGTCTAACCTAAAAGAGTACCTTCTTGCAATCAAGAAGAAGGAAGCCAGTTATTCATTAGAATCCTCTTCCCTTAGGATATCTAAGAACATAACAAATAAATAATTCTTCCTTATGAGTTTATTACAAAAGCTTGAGGCTCTTAAGAAGATGGAACAAATCAGAAAACTGAAGGTCATGTCTATAAAGATCTTGCCACAATGATCTCATGCCTTACTGCTGCAGTGATTTTGTGAAGTATCTCAGCAACAGAGAATTGAAAAATGGAGAATATCAAGAAACATATCACAACTTGTATTTTAACTTACACTTCCTTTTTATCTATTGCAGTTACAAGATGCTCTGCCTCAGAAAATGTTTGCAGCTTCCACTGGGATGAAACATACCATGAATACAGTTTATCCAAGTTCAAATACATTAGTAGAAATGACTCTTGGGTGAGAATTTATTAATTGAATGGCCATCATATTCCGTACCTATTAGACAGATAGATTGAAAAGAATGCTTACAGTTGGCTGTGTGATTGCTCTGCTAAGGCTAAGAATGATACAATTATTCAGTTGTTGCAGAAAAAATAACTGTATTGCTGAAGCAGCAGTATGGATTTGGAAATGAGTAAAGGACAACATTAATAATCATCCATTACTTTTAGTAAATAACCAACCTGATCTGTGTCTCTTGTTTTGTATGTAATGACAAGTTGCTGAGAGTTTTGTGATGATGAGTGATTGTACTAGACAGCTGTCTCTATAAATATAAATTGTAACCTTTTGCTTATTCTTACTACAGGATGAAGAAACTAAAGGAGGAAATGGAAGGGGTTGTTAAAGAGCTGGCTGAGAACAATCATATTTTGGAAAGGCAAGCAATTGTTTTTCATTTTGGGGCTGTTAGTAGGAGCAAGCTTAATTTGGTACAGTTTGTAGATCAAAAATGCAGACTAAGGGGCAGTTCTGTCCCCTAATCTAACAGTAAATAAATGTTCACCTGCTGATCTGAAGTGCAACAAAAGCCATTCTTCACAACTTTGAAACATAGCTGTGAAAACATTCTGACATAGCAACCAGGACATTTTTTAATGTCACACAGGTTTAGCTAATAGAAATACGTGTTGCACAGAGGTTATTTCCAAATGTAAACGTAGTGTTTTTGCAGCAGCCCAGTATGTTCTTTTAACTTTTCCCTTTTAGATACCATTTTTAACAGCTGTGAAATTCTACCAATGTGACTCAATGATTTAGCAGTTTTCAGATTGCTTAAATATAATGAGGAGTTTTCATCATCATGTACAGAATGCTTGTGCTTTTTTTTTAACTGGTGATAAAATATATGAAAAATAATGATCTCTTAAAAGTTTCAGGTTAAATTGTTGGTAGAGCTGAGCTTAGCTTCAAGATGAATTTTTTTGTTCCCTACCCAAGTCCTGTACTTGGAGCATAGTAGCCTTTCTCTGTCTTGTTGTCAGGGACAAAAGTTAGATACAAATGCGTGTGTCAGCATGTGACAAGGGAGAGGAAAAGCCCATAAGTAAATTACAATGAAGTAAGGATTAACTGATTCTGTATTCTGATCTATTCAATCACCTAAGAACACACTGCTTTTTCCTTTTAGATTTGGTGCTTTGACTGCAGATGGTGGCCTGAGGAATGTGGACTGTATCTAACTTTCGAAGGACCTGAAGAAGATTTGTACATTTTTCAAAGGGAAAAAATACTGTTGGGACATTTTAAAGCAGATAATAAATCTGTATCCAGTTTTTTTTCTCTGCAACTGTAGTATTAAAAAAAAATGTAAATATGTATAATATGTAAATATAGAAGAAATATATATCTTTTTTTGTCAGCGTTTAGGGTAGAATTAATTCTGGCAGGGAATTTAATTCTTGGAGGATTTCTGACGTAGTCCAGAGGGCTAAAGTATTGTTGGTGAAGTTGACATTTGTTTGGTTTTAATATTGCCCCTTTTTCAGAATGCAGTTTACTCGTTATTGCAAGAGTAACCTATAGAAGTCTAAAAATCATGATTAATCTTTAAAGGGTGTCTTGGATTTCCTTTAACCACTCACAAGAAAGACATAGAGACCCTGGAGTGTGTCCAGAGAAGAGCAGTGAAGCTGTGAAGTGTCTGGTACACAAGTCTTAGGGGGAGAGGCTGAGGGAACTGGGATTGTTCAGTTTGAAGAAGAGGAGGCTCAGGGAGACCTTATTGCTCTCTACAATTGCCTGAAGGGAGGCTGTGATGTAGTGGGGATCAACCTCTTCTCCCATGTAACAGTGATAGGATGAGAGGGAATGGCCTCAAGTTGTGCTTGGAGAGGTTCAGGTTGGACATTAGGAAATACTTCTGTGAGAGAGCGGTGAGGCATTGGCACAGGCTGCCCTGCTGGGTGGTGGAGTCAACGTCCCTGGAGGTGTTCAAGAAGCATTTTAGATGTTGTACTGAGGGACATGGTTAGTGGGAAATACTGCTGATAAGTGGACGGTTGGACTGGATGATCTTAGAGGTCTTTTCCAACTTTGGGGATTCTATGATTCTGTGATTCTGTTACTTTGGAAACTAGCTGAATGACTCTAATCATCCCAAAACAGGAGAGCTGTTCTAAATTATCTCTCTTTAAAAAGTGTGAATGGAGACTAAAAGCAAGACAGGACAGAGTGGAAACACATTTGTCTTCATGTGCATATTAGTTCTCTTCTATGGGAAAATAAATTCACAGTATTTTTTGTTTTTAAGTCCTTACCCATATTCAGTGCCACGTTGTCTGCTCTGTATGTGGAAGTTTGATACTGCAGGTGTCAGACTGAATGTAGAAACTCCTTTTGTAGAGTACAGTACTTTGAGTGTTCCTGAAATCTTGTTGCTCACTACAAGAGAAGTGGGTTCTTAAAATAAGATATATTTTTTTTTCAGGATCCTCTTTGTAGACATAATTTTTAAAGGTTAAAAACAGGTATTACAGAGATTTTTTAGGTGGTGAGTAGAATAGAGAGCATTATGCCTCAGTGGCAACTGAACGTTAGAAAAAAATAACGTAACCAGTCCAGATCTTGGAAAAATGAACCCACCCACTGCCAACTTATGTATTTTTCAACATTACATTGATAACCCCTTGCAGTTTCAAAGGCTCTTAATTTTGAAAGAAACTGAGCGTTAGTTGGATATGTGATTCTCAACGTCCTTTATACTGAAGCAATCTGAATAGGAAAGCTCATTGTGATAACAATATTGTCTGTATATTGAAATACATGCAGCATTCTTTTTTATGGTTGAAACTGATTTATGTTCTACTATGTTCATTTTAAACATGGCTGGTTTTAGTGTTGCTAAATACATTGGTGATCTTAATCTTGTTAAAATTACTTTAGATAAAGTAATTTTAACTAAGCACTAGCTAAAGAAGTAATCAGTTCATGATTTACTGATTACCTTCTTATGAAATCAATATACTTTTCCTGTTGAGGTGTGGCATATGATACCATGGAACTCTTGGCTCATACTAAGTGTCCTGATGCTATCAGCCATGCTACTGATTTGCCAAAAGAAGTAATAGAAAGTAATATATGGTTCTTCCTCCTGAAGCTGGTTTGCTTTTTGGGGGGTTTAGCATAGTATATTAATTATCTGTTACTCAAACAAATCTGTCGTCATATGAATTGTGAAAATGCATGAGTGAATGACTTAAATACATCATCAGCCTCTTACCGTGGAGCGTGTCCTTCTTTGTCTTTCCATAATTTTGCTTCTTCTCCATTTCAGTGTTACCTTCTAATG
Source organism: Tetrao urogallus (assembly GCF_951394365.1). Lineage (NCBI taxonomy): Eukaryota > Metazoa > Chordata > Aves > Galliformes > Phasianidae > Tetrao > Tetrao urogallus. The sequence continues at coordinate 160,541,277 of NC_136813.1, read as the reverse complement.
TTTATTTCCCCGTATCCTCATAAGCCTCAAGTCTGACGTAGCGAAGTGCAGCATAGAGCTGGCATTAGTCGGCTGTCCTGAAGTGGTGTCCCAAACAACAGAATGACTAGCAGGGCTGCTAGGAGAGCCAGTCATGCCTTGTACTTTATAACTGCTCTGCTAACACGTGTTCTGATGAAAATGAGCTCTCTGTGAGAGCGGCAAAATTCTTAGGCTGTGAAGTCCTCTTGTCAGCTCTAATTGGACTAAAGCGCTGTAATAGCGGTCATCAGAGTAACATCGGCTATAGTGCTACGATAAGGGTTTAAAAGGCTGAATGGAAAAGGGTGGGCGGTTTTTTTGTTCGTTCTTTTTAAATCCTGAAGAGAATTCTAAATCTAGAAGAGGGGAGGTGCGTTAATCTTACTTCTGCGTATTTATTCCGCTGGCCGCAGCAATCGCCGCACCCCCGGTGCTCCTCGTTCCTTCGGCACCGGCTCCCAGGCGTCCGTGCGGGCCCCTCCGGGCTCCTTCGCCTCCCCCTGCTCTGGGCACAGCAGCGGTACCGCTGCGGCATTGCGGAGCGGAGAGAGAGGGCTGCGGGGCCGGACCGCTCCCGACTCTCCGGAACCCTCCTAAGGGAACCCGGGTTCGAAAAACGCCTTCGCTAAAAGCGGCGTATTATGGGATGTTCGCGATGCTCCGCAGCCGCCCCCTGCGCGCCGCGCGCGGTGTCACTTGTAACGGGCTGAGGAGCGCCGGGCGCGGCGCCGCGCCTCCCGCACGCAGCCGTGCACCGGGGACGGCGGGCAGAGCCGCGCTGCCGGGCCGCTCCGCTCGACGGCTCTCCGGAGGAGCGCGCATGGCGGCGGCCCCGGGGGGACCCGGCCCCGACCTCGGCTCCGACCCCGGCACCTCCTGCGGCGGTCCGGCTCCGCCGAGCGCCCCGCACCGCTTCGTGCCGGCGGCGGCGGGAGCGTGGTGCGACCTCTGCTGCCGCTTCGTCGTCTCGCAGGGCCTGCGCTGTGCGGGTGAGCGGCCCCCGACCCCTCGCTCCCTTCTCTCCCGTCCCGTCCCGTCCCTGCGATACCGGGTGGGGGCTCGCGTGCTTCGTGGGCGGGAACGGAGCGGCGGTGGCCGCGTCCTGCCCCGCCGTGAGGTGCCTCGGGCCGCGCCTCGGCGGGGTATTTCCTTCCGTTGGGATGCGCGGCGGGCAAAGGTGGGCATTTTTTTCACCTCTCAGAAGGCAACTTTCCTGTTTTGCAGCCATCTACCTGTCAGCCAAACGCACCTTGTTTTGTTTTTGGTGCTTTCGCCAAGCGTAAGGAAAAAGTCCAGCGGGAAAAGACCTTCCCATGTTGAGGGCTCTGTGAGACGTTCTTCATAGCTTCAGTCCCCCCCAGAGCTCCGTAAGGACGTGTTTGAGGATAACCGAGCACTGCCCATAGCAGAGTGCTGTGACAGGGGGTGGGCTTTGCCTTCTGTCCTCACTGTTAGAGGTGGGCGCTGACACCTGGCCCAGGGCAAGAGGCTGCATGCTCTGGCTTAAGGAGATGTGGCAACTTCAGGTTGTCCTCTGCTAAGGTACAACATTCCTCTTACAAGGTTCCTATCATTACCCTCTGCAGCTCTGTTCTTACAGTTAATACTCTGAAAGGAAATACTAGTGATGTGAAAATACAATTTTAAAAAATGTATTATTATTCAAGTTCTCGCATCGTTCTGACAGGATGTGTGAGTACACTTATGTGAAAGTAGACCTTAAGAATCCTATTATTTTCTTTTACGGTTGACTGTTCTGTGGCAAGAGCCCTCAAGTGTCACGTTGGATTATGCATCTTCCAGCAGTGTTTTCTCAGCACGATTACGGCTCACACTGCTTTTCTTTCTCCTCCGTGACAAGCTCCATTTTTATCAGCCGTAGTCCTTGCGGCTGCTCTCTGGTGAAGTAGCAGAGGGAGCATTCAACATTTATAGCCTAGCATGAATATAACATTTAAAAGCCATAAAGTGGTACGGAGAAGAGAGGGAGCGGGAGCGAAGTCACGCATAGACCGCTGCTTGAGCCCGAGTGCTTGCTGGCACCCCGTGTTCTGAGTGGGTGGACCCAAATGGCTGAAAAATTGGTGCAGAGCAACAAATCCCCACCTGTACCAGCCCAGTTCAAAGGCTCTTCATCTAACCCGGCTGTAGGGGTGGTAGCAGGCTGCAGGGCTGCAGCAAGGCTGGTGACACCTGCTGGAGAAGCCGTGGTGCTCGTCAGCACCCCTTGAGAAGCAGAAGCCACTGCAGGAGATGCAATGCCGATTCCTGGCAGAGGCTTTGAGCTGCTTGGCAGGTGCGGCAGTGCTGGGAGGTCTCCAGGTAGTTCTGGGCAGTGGTAGGGAGCTTCGCTGCCTCATCTAAAAAGCAGAACGTCAGCATCTTCCTGGCAGCCTGCAGCAGATAAAGAAGAAACTGCGCACTGAATTGTCAGAAGGATTCTGAGTCAGAGAGATGGAGGTATTACTTGTACTTAGATCACCCTGTTTGAGTCAGCACTCAGTAGCCAGCTGCCCTCAGATGAGACCGGAGTCAGAGGTGCTGACCAGGATGGTAAGCACTGAAAGCAGTGAGGAGTTCCTCCTGGGACATGGGGACAGTCAGAGGGGATGCTAGGGGGAGAATGTGGAAGTTGAGATGAGCAGAGCTCTGTCTCAGAGGAAAGAGCTGCGATGTCCCTAAGGGGTGGTGGCACAGCATTATGGCAGGGCTGGGCTTTGCCATCCTCGTTTCACAGAGGGGGGGGGGGCTGTGGTCATCTCTGGGGTTCCATGTGCTTCTTGATACGTGTGATAAAGTGCAGTGAATGAGGAACCACCAAGAAAAGGATCCTTCTGCTTCTCGTGCTATTTTGGTGTGGAATTCATCAGTTGGATTTCCAGCTTCTGCTAAAAATTGGAAAAATACTTTCATATAACTCAGGGAAGAATGATCAGAGTGGAAAAAAAGAGTTCAAGGAGATCAATGACCATCTGTTAAATGCAGTGCACAAGGTGCACATTATTCAAGCAATATATTTCTTGGAAAAAATAAGGCAATACCAGAATTTCTGGACCTCAGCCCAGGAAGAAAGCCGAGTGTAATGAGATACCTCTGAAAAAGATGCTTGGTAGTATCTGAGCTCTTGCTGTTATTCTGGATTACTTTCCAAAGGGACTTTAATTGGAGTAGCGCTCCTGGCTTTCTTGGCCCTTCACCTTTTCACCTCTATTTTTGGGGGAAAAAACATTCATTTGTGCAGGTGCAGAGTGCTGCTGCCCAGTCTGACTGCTCCTTACAGAGCAGGTGGCAGCAGAAACAGTCCAGCTTATTCTGGTTTAAACCAATGAAATGATGTGCAGAAAGAGCAATTTTCTCTCCTAGTATTCAAATTTTCTTGGAGTCTGAGAGTATTATGTAGTGATAGTTGTCAGTGTCTTATATCACACCGATGGTTTGATGGTATGTAGCATTATGTCGCACAGAAGCCCTGAAGTAGCTGTGTTGTTTCGCCTTATCATTTGGCATTTGGAAAGTGAGGCATTTCTAAGAGTTTTAGATAAATGTTGATGCTGCCAGCCTTTGGAATACTGCTCCTCAGCAGCTTTTCCTTCCAACCTGCCTGGTCAGTGGGCTGTGTTTGTAAAGGCGGCAGGGGTGTAAAAGTAACACCTCTGTGCACGCCTGCCCTATGCTTCCTAGCTCAGTTCTGTAGCTTTTCTTTTCTCTTGAATATTGACGCTTTCATTTCAGATTCACTTTTTCACTGAGCCAGATAGAAATGCTGCTTTGCCTTTCCAGGAGTTTTGCTCTTCATTTAAGAGGACACAGAGAAATTATAGTGCTTGCATGACTTCCGGTTCAAACTTTCTGAAGTTATTTAATCAGATGGAATTTAGAGGTACCATGCAAAATAGGTCATTTATTTTCAATTTTAAGTGATGAGACAGGATGGGGAGGTCATACTTACGCTGAAGTGTGAGACTGACACAGTGATACTTACTGCCCTTAGCAGCTATAGTCACCCAAGTAGTGCTCTGTGTGCTGGTGTGTGGGTCAGGTTTGTGTGGCAGGGCTGATGGTCAACTCTGTAGGGACCTTGGGAAGCACAGAAGCTCACAAGTATTTGTGAAGTTACTAAAGGAAAAACTGCAGTATTTCCATCAGAATTTTGATGGACACAGTCTCTTCTAAAGACAAAATGAGAATGCAGGTAAGTGGGTATCTTCTGGGTGCCAGCTTGCGAAGAAAGTGAAGGATGGAGGCTTTACAATCACGTGTGATGTATCTTCTTTATTACAAGCATTCTAAATCATCTTTTAAAAACCCACAAAGCCTCTTAGAACAAATTACAGTATGTTATCTAAATGGCTCCTAATTAGCGGCATTTTTAAAGAAATCTATTTCTCCTTACAGAAAGAGAGGTAAAACATGGAGAAAAGAAGAAAGTGCAGGTGTTGGTGATTTTTTTCCTTCAAAGGATATTTTATTGGCGAGCAATTTCTGGAACATACGTTTTAATGCTTTTCAAAAGAGAATAGACCTTGTCAGCTATCCCAGCAGTAGGAGTTCACTGGTATTTAATCACGTGTGATGAAGGGTTGTACTGCTGGATCTATGCCTAGAGTTACCATTTGTATTACCAAACAATCTGTGTTCCAGGGTCTTCTTGAAGTTTCATTTAATGAGTGAGTACTGTGGAGCAGATTGGAGGTGGAGCTCTTCTTTGTTTCCCCTTCTTTCTTGGGTAGTTGTTTAATGACTTGCCATTCTCAGATTTTCCTTTATTTTGTTTGAAGTCCAAGATTACCAGGATTTCTCAGGCTCTGTATGGGCAGGAATGGTAGCACGCTGCAGCCCAGGGTTTGTGTTCCCATGGGTTTGCTGTTCTGAGCCCATTTTCCTCTCATTTGCAGAGAACAGTAATTCCTCATCTGGAAGAAGCAGACCCTGCTCTGAAGTGCTGTGAGTGAACCAGATGCCAAGGAAAGCACCAAGAGGAGAACTGGCTTTCTTTGTCATCAAAGAGGGCACTGGCCAAGCCTCAATCAGACCTTAGCTCATGTCCAGCACTCACAGTCATCCCTTCCTTCTGCAGCTAAGCAGCATTTACCAGAACCCCCGGCATGACTGGATGGAGCTCTGTATCCAGACAGTTAAATGCAGGTCAGCAGTGTGCAGAACGGAAGGAGTTATGCTACTTTTAGCTGGATGGCTTTATGAGCTGCAAGGCATGTCTGTTGTCAGTAGTCAGTGCAGCACAGAGACAAATGCCTTTTTGATTTTTCTCCATAAAGGAAGAGCACATCTTGTGTAGTAGCTTGGGTGCAATGCCCTGACAGTGAGCACAGGAGCACAGAAAGTATAAAGTGATACAGTGAAAGTCGAGCGCTGCAACATCTCTTTCTATTGCACTCCAGTTTCTGTGCTCCATTAGCTGCCATGGCTAAAATAAGAAAGTGGGAATGAGAAACATCCTACTCTTCTGAGAACATGTGTATAAGGGACACCGTCAATCTCAGGTGCAAACAGCATGTGATCACTTGTACAGTGTGCAGAGATCTAATGAAGGATTCTCTAAGCTTTACTGTAACCTAAAAATCAGGCTACTCTTGATGTAAATAGACCATGCTAAGATGCATGAATAAATGTGTTCTTTTAGCAACATCTAATGCACATTTTTGTTTTCTGAATTCTGATTTCCCTTAGAGATGGTTCTGTGCAAACTCTCAATGAGAAGTCTACTAATTTTGGCACAGTCACCCAAAGCCCACAGGCATGTTTGTCTGTCATCCGCTGAGTCAACTCCAATGTGTCAAAATGAGTTACAAGGCAACTCAGTATCTTCTCTTCAGTTCTAGCTTAGAGTTTTATTTTCTCTATATTCTGAAGTGAAAATCTATGTGTATAAAAGCTCACCCGTGGTACAGGATCAGGCACATCTGTCTCTGCGCATTTGCACCATCAGGAAAAGGACATAAAGAAATTACAACAAATGTTACAGGCTGAAGTATTCAAAATGAAACAGGGAACGACCGTTGCCCAGGCGAATGAGCAATGCTAAAAAAAATCTTGCAGATATATTGCTGAAATATGGAAAAAAAAAACAAAACAAAACACAAAAAAAACCAACACTTTTTATGCAACAGAGTATTACGATATTTCACAGTAGTGCCATATATTTCCATAGAATTGCAGAATCATTGAACAGTTTGGATTGGAAGGGACCTTAAAGCCTACCCAGCTCCCACCCCTTGCCATGGGCTGTCTGCCCCCTACCAGCTCAGGCTGACCATGGCCCCATCCAGCCTGGCCTTAAACACCTCCAGGCATGGGGCGTCCACAGCTTCTCTGGGCAGCTGTGCCAGCACCTCACCACCCTCTTGAGTAAAAAATTTCTTCCTAATATCTAAACTAAGCCTCTCTTTTTAGTTTTGAACAGTTTCCCTTTGCCCTGTCACTAGGAGGCCATGTAAAAAGTTGATCTCCTTCCCATTTATAAGCTCCCTTTAAGTACTGGAAGGCTACAATGAGATCTCCCTGCAGCCTTCTTTTCTCTAAACTGAACAAGCCCAGCTACCTCAACCTTTCTCAGCAGCAGAAGTGCTCCAGCCTTCTGATCATCCTTGTGGCCCTCCTCCAGACACACTCCAACAGCTCCATGTCCTTCTTGCACTGTGGGCCTCAGGCCTGGATTCAGTACTCCAGATGGGACCTCATGAGAGCCCAGGATATGGTTGGCCCTCTGGGCTGCAAATGCACGCCGCCAGTTCACACTGAGCTTCTCACTGACCAAACCTTAAAGTCCTTCTCCTCAGGGCTGCTCTCAGTCTGTACATGTCTGGAATTACTCTGACCCACGTGCAGCACCTTGCATTTCATTTTGAAATGCAGTAAGGACTAACTAAGATGTGACTAAATGTGCTTTGACACCCGAATTTCTCTCCTTAGATTTCTGTCCAGGATGTGCTTCATTGGAAGTATTTCTCTGAACTTCCTGCTCCTCACTCCCTAAGGTCAGAAATCCAGATGTTCTCCAGCAGAGCCTGTAGAAGTAGACAGTTCTCAAGGTTTTTCAATTAAGATGTTCTCAATGTCCCACAGAGAAGGCAGAGCACTGCTTGTCTCCTTACAGCCAGCTCCAAGGAGGCTCTCACAGCCCCTCACATGCTTTCCACAGCAGTTTCCTGGCTTCTTCAGAAGCTGTGCAGACCACAGTTCATCTCATGAACTGTTTTATAAATTCACTGCAGGATGGGAATAAGTATGCCCAAGAGGCACTATTCTTTCTCTGCCAAAAAGATGGGAGCCATGACAACCATTGCAGCGGCAGACAGCTGGATTCAATTAGACAAATCCCAACTACCTGCTCATCCAGAGAGATTTCCGTAGGGCTAGCAAAAAGGGTTGAAACTGCTCCTGCTTGTCTAATGCTCGCTTGCTTTGGAGAGGCTTAGTCCCAATTCCGTGGTGTTTTACTTAAGAGTCATTCTCATCACAGGAATGTGTCTGGTCAAGAAGCACTTTTTATTCTTATGCAGAAAAAGACTGTTGGATGGGAATGTCTAGTGATATAGATCTGGGAGTGGTTCGCTTTGATGTGCAGTGACTGTCAGGTGAGGTTTTGGGTTTTGGTTGCGTTATGTTTTTATTCCATTTTTATGCCTTTCATGCATCTGTAATGTGTTATGTAAGATTTTCAGTATCTTTCCCCTTCTCTTTGTTGTTTTTCTTTATTTCTGTATCACATGTTGTTGTATATTACCTGCTGGTGTAGAAATGACTGGAAAAATTCATAAGAAAGGATTAGATGCAAAATGCCATTGACAGCTAAAGGGCTGTACAACCTATTTTAACTTTACTGATTTATTTGCAAAAGAATAGATCACGATATCTGAACATGAATGTGTTTTACATCAGTTTGAGCGCTGCAGTTCTTCAATTTCCATCTTGCAAGCTGAGGCAAGATTTTGGAAGCTGCAGATTGTCATTCACTGTCCATTTTTAATCCCTTCTTTTTGTGTATGCGCAGCTGCTGAGAATCAGATGTTTTTTTAGAAAGCTCAAAATATAGGTCCTTATTTGGATTATGGATGGATGAACAGCTGAGCTGGAAATCGGAAGTATTATGTCAGTTTTGCTGAACAAAGCTCAAGTGCAGCAGATTTTTGTTTCTTTATCACAGGAAATGCACTGTGTTCTTCATGAGCTTCCCAGCAACAGTACAGCATTGTCACACATAGAATCATATAACAGAATCATAGAATGGCCTGGGTTGAAAAGGACCACAATGATCATCTAGTTTCAGCCCCCCTGCTATGTGCACCAACCAGCAGACCAGGCTGCCCAGAGCCACATCCAGCCTGGCCTTGAATGCCTCCAGGGACGGGGCATCCACAACCTCCTTGGGCAGCCTGTTCCAGTGCGTCACCACCCTCTGTGTGAAAAATGTGACAACACATGATAATGTTATGATTATGTTGTAGTATGAAATCTGTGACATTGTGTCTTGACACTTGTGTAAACGCAGCAGTGCTGAAGCATGGGACTACAGAGCTCTGGAAGCCTTTGTCCTTCTCTGGAAGTTCAAGCTCCATTGGCATAAAAAATAATTTTCCAACCGTATTATTCTAACTACAAAAAAAAGATAGAAACTTGCTTTTGAGCTCAGCTACTGAGGTATTTGCTAATGGAGGCAAGCATATGTTAGTATCTCGTTAAAATGCTTACCTTTTCTTATGCAATTCTCAGAAGGAGCAGTGAGGCATTGACACAGGCTGCCCAAGGAGGTGATAGAGTTACAGTCCCTGGAGGTGTTGAAGAAATGTGGAGATGTGGCACTGAGGGACGTGGTTAGTGGGCATGGAGGGGATTGATTGGTGGTTGGAGAGTATGATCTTAGAGGTCTTCCTACCTTAATAATTTTATGACTCTGTGATTCCCAGACAGACACCACTGGTTATTTACATTTCCTTGTTTTCCATGAAGTATGTTACATAATAGTGAGGGTTTTTTTATGCTTTTTTGTTCCAGCTTTGCATCTCGAGCAGTAAGCATGGGAATGGCTTTGGCGCAGCAGCCACTACACCCTGTGTAGCCCTGCTCAGAACCAGCCTGCAGGACTATGCGTGTCGGCATCGACAGTGACACATCTCAGCTTCAGGGGATTTGCCTGCAGCCCTTAGAGCCTGGGGGACCTGCTGGGAGCTCACTAGGGCTGCTTTCTGTCTGGCAGGCGCAGGTTTCCCTGTGCAGGGTGGGCGCTGTGGGGGATAATGTGTATGCCTGGCTCTAGTTCTTGGCCTAGAGAGCACCCAGGGCCGTGGAGCCAGGTCTGTGCGCCCACAGGGCTTGAGGTATGCGAGCTGGATGTCAGTATGCTGCAGGGAGAAGCTTTGCTGGGGTCGGGGGTGAGGCTTACCCACTGTTCAGCAAGCTGGTTTGTCACACAGCGCAATTGTCTGGTTTATTTAACTGAGGATTTTGTGTGCTAATTGAATTCTGTGTTGTTCCAGTAAGGCACGGAACACTGCAAGGCGTAATCCTCCATAGGTTTGTTGTGCCTACCAGCAAAGTCAGTTTGCCTCTTTATGTTTTTATACCCTGATGTATTTTACTGAGTGCTCTTTTAAGCCTTATAAAATACCACTGTAACAAAAATACAGTATAGATATTTTTTGTTTGGATGATGAGTATATTCCCCAGCCCTTCACATCCTGCTAAAGATAATAATACTTCTTCATCAATTTATAGACCCACTAGTCCTAACATATATTCACTTCTAGTCTGAAATATCAAGTATTTTTATATAAGCCATTTTGGTTTTCATTACATTTTGTGCAGACCCATTTCAGGAAAAAAAGCCTCAATCATTCAACTCAGTATTTGGCAGCTGCTCTTAAGAGCTCAGAACCATTCCAGTTCTCAAAGCTGTGAGTTAGCTGTTGGGCCCTAGCTCTGCTGTTTGCCGAGCCGGGTGTCAGAGCTCTTGTGCTGAAACCCTCACTTTGCTGTGAAATTCCTGCTGGCATGGTGGGGTGGAGTTCAGTGAGGAGATGAGTCTGGCAGCTTCAGCCCCGACGTCTGCTCTTCTGTTGACGCTGACTGAAGAATTGTGGCAGATCCAGTAGAAGTGGAAATGTTTGTTTTCTGAGACATACTAAACCTAAACAGAGGAAATGCCGTCTATCTAACTTGGACCCAAGAAGTTAGCAGTATGTTAAAAATGTCCAACATATAAAATGGGGCTAAATACTTCACGTATTTTAGCATAGAGAAATACACAGTGAATTCTAGAAGAGTTATTAACTGCATGCTGTGAGCGTAGCTCATGTAACAGAGCCCTTCCTTACTGTCATTTAAAGGTTAGGATAGAAGGATCTTTGTTTAGTAATGACATTAGTTTTGGTATTCAGTGTTTTCTGCTGTCCAGATTCAGCAGAAGAAAAAAAAAATCAAATTAAATGTGAGAAGCTGAGGAGAAGCTTGTGACACAGCTGAGGAGATCGTACTAGGCTTGGGAAATGGTTGAATTGTCTTGCTGTTCGAATGCATATGCTAGAATTCTACAAATAAATGTATGTTTTATTTGTTTTAAAGCAATTGGGGGTATAGTAGTTCATTGCATCTCTGGGTTTACAATTCAATATGTGTCTTGCTTGAAGCATGTAGTCTAGTGACTACTGACATGCAAGTAGTTTCTTTGGATAGCTGAATGTTAATAGATGCTTGATTCAGACTGTGGCAGTGAATTATCTGAATTACCTTAGAATCTATTACGAGTAAAAGTTGCTTTTTGAAAACCTGTGTATTTATAGAAATCTGTTCAGTGTATTGCTAAGAACTTTTGAAAGAGAGTTTCTGAGATATTTAGATAAAATCTTGTCAGTTTAAATAAAGGGCATTTGAAAGGGGACTTAAGCTATCAGTTTTGGAATTGATTTGCTCACAGACTAGAAGAGGTAGCTGGAGATGAACCTTCCAAAAACCCTGTGTGGAAAAGAAGTCTTCTTTTAACATCACTGAAAACACAGCACCAGGTTAAGGCTCTGAAGCATTAGTCTTTCTTTAGCCAGAGCATCTATTAATATAGCTCTGCTTGTCGTAAAGAGGGAGGTCTAAAGGGCTCTAAACTGAGTGACTGGGAGGGAGGGAGGGGATTTAGGACTAACAGGTGGTCTCGAGACGCACTGGCTGAGGCTGAGCTCAGAGCCGGCTGTGTGCGGGCATTCGTGGGCTTTCCCCTCGCAGTCTGGGTATGTGCTCCTGCTCTTCCTGATGTGAAGCTGTGGAGCCCTTTCAGACATGGCAATAAGAAGCGACTTCAGCAAAACCATCAGAAGGATAGCACGTTTCTTTTACCGGTTTCCCAAATCACTGGGCAGCTCGAGGAGGAGGACAGTAAAACTTCTTTGGAAGTCTACTGGTAAGTCTGCTGGTATATTCTTAAGATGTTTATTTTTTTCCTGCTAAAAAGAAATTCAAAGAGAAAAATGATGTATTCCCATTCAGCTGGTTAGCTTTCCCGGACCAGCATTGTTCTGCATTTTTCCATTCTCTGAGGCTCATTAGGTAAAACTGTAAAAATTTTTTGCATTTTGCAGATGCAACAGAAGGTTAGTTAGGCTTCCTCAGATGGAGAACCCTCTTGCAGCCTTGTGATTTATTCATATTAGCAGTCATGTTGGAGATATTTGGCATCCCGGTTTTACAGACCTTTTTTCTCTCTTACACAGGAGCTCTGATACACCTCAAATACTTGCCAGAAAATTATTTCAAATTGCCTTACCTGTTCATTTATCTCGAAGGCTTTGTGAAGGTAAAGGTGACTAAATACCTTGGCTCTTTGTGTTGTTCACAGAAAGCAATGAGGAATGGGGGGAGGGCTTGTGTTTGGCAGTGATACTCTGTCCTTAAATATCCGTTTTATCAGCTGAAATAAAGTACCAGTCAGCTCATCAGTTAGTAAAAGTTATTACTTCTAAAGACAATTTATCCTTGATCCTTGTCCGCTCCTAATGGGGAAGTGTTTGCATCCTCTTAAATAGTTGTAAAGCCCAAAGATGGTTGCGTCCTTTCAGAATTGCCTAAAACTGGGGTTGAGGCGTGTTCTCAGGGAGTTTGGAGAAATGTGCACTTCTGCAGTTTAGGAAGCTGCATTTAGTCTGTTATTTTTAAAGGTCTAATTATACAAGACAGAATTTCTTTTGACAAGGACTGTTTTGACTGAAATGGCTCAACTTGTCTATTCTGCAAGTATTACGGCATTAATACCACATTTCGGTTTGTGAGGGATTCAGATCAGTTCTGCAGCTGAACAATTTCTGGTTGTAGTGTTGTGCTCCAGATAACAGATTTACGAATCTGAGACAGGAAGGACAAGTTGAACAATGTGAAATCTGTCACAGAAATGCTGTTGGACTACATGTCTAAATGACACATCTAATTAGCTTGGAAAGCAAATGGTATCCTGGGCTCCATCAGAAGAGGGGTGGCCAGTAGGGACAGGGAGGTGATTGTCCCCCTCTGCTCTTGTGAGGCCCCATCTGGAGTACTGTGTCCGGGTCTGCAGTTCCCGGTACAAGAAAGACAGGGAGCAGTTGGAGAGGGTCCAGAGGAGAGCCACAAAGATGATCAGGGGGCTGCCTATGAAGACAGGCTGAGGGAGCTGGGCTTGTTTAGCCTGGAGAAAAGAAGGCTGCAGGGTGACCTCACTGCAGCCTTTCAGTACTTAAAAGGAGACTACAAACAGGAGGAGAAACAACTCTTTGAAAGGGTTGATAACTTCAAGACAAGGGGAAATGGTTTTAAGTTGAGGGAGGGAAGATTTAGGTAGGATGTCAGGGGGAAGTTCTTTACAGAGAGAGTGGTGAGGTGCTGGAACAGGCTGCCCAGAGAGGTTGTGGATGCCCCGTCCCTGGAGGTGTTCAAGGCCAGATTGCATGGGGCCCTGGGCAGCCTGGTCTGGTATTAAATGGGGAGGTTGGTGGCCTTGCATGGGGCAAGGGGGGTTGGAGATTCATGGTCCTTGAGGTCCCTTCCAAGGATCATTTAATTCATGGAACAAGGCTAGCAGCACATTCTGTGATTCTGTGATTCTTGATTCTGTAAGTACCAAAATTACTCACATGCTTCTTTAATTCTGAAATACCACATTTTAAAAATTCTTTTAACCAAGCTGCTCTTCCATCCTACTGAGAAAGTTCTCTAGTACGTAAGTCCAAGCAGAATTACCATCTATTTACATTCTTATACAGGGAAACTTACCCTCATAAATCATAGAATCACAGAGTGGCTGAGATTGGCAGCGCCCTCTGGGTCCATCTGCTCCAACCCCCGCCAAGCAGGGTCACCAGAGCAGGGTGCCAGGGCTTCTGAAGATCCCCAAGAGGGAGACGCCTCTGGGCAGCCTGTGCCAGTGCTCCATCACCTGCACAGTGAACAAAGTGCTTCACTATGCATAATTCTAGATTTTTCAGCTTTATCTCCGCCTCTGTGTTTTTCTGCCAGCGTTTGTTCCTGTATTGGCACTAACAGGATTTTCTGGTTAGGTCAGCCAGGATGAGCCAGCAAAATAATTGTGTGCTGTTAGCCTTGTTCCGTGGATGAAAAACTCAGCTGATAATTAAAGCTTGCTATAAGACTCACTGATAGTTTTTAGATGTGTTTTAACAAATAATGTTTTAACAACAAGAAAGAAACTTTCATGATTTGGATGTGTGACAAAGAGTGGAGATGGCATTCTGTAGTATGCTTTACCATAGACATTGTGATATCTTCTGTCATCTGAGTCGAGAGGTGGGCGCTGTGCCTCTGAACAGACTTGCTTTCATTCTACTTTGGTCACTCCATGTCTCAGGGGTCCTTGTCCTCTTTTCCTGTCCAGAAACAAAATCTGCAGAAGTACAAAAACAGATTTTAAGTATGAGAGTGAGTTTAGTACTACTGTATATGGTTGTTTTCAGAAAGCTGTATTTCGTGCATTTTTTATCTGTGAGAGCATAACTAGATTTCTAATCTAGTTAGTCCTTTGTTTTCCAGCCCCTCTTTGGATGGATGCTTTGGCTGTGGATTATTGCCTGCAGCTAAGATACCCCTTTTTGCATCATTAAAGATGGAAAAAAAATTCTAGGATAATGCTCAGTAACTATTTTTGGTTAAATTACATACCAAAGATTAAAATAATATCTTAGATGTAGTTCAGAGTATACTGCAAGGGCTGCCGCGAGAGTAATGCCTCCTATTTTGTTATGTTGGCCCACAGCATCAGAGGTGGGTGCTGGTGGTACTGCAGTAGAGCCTTCCCACCAGTGTCCACTACACGTTGCTATGTGACCGATGGCAGCAGAGGAGCAGTCTGACACAATGGTGTCTGACATGGAAGTGCATAGGAAGCAACAGTAGGTCACTGAATTCCTGCATGCAGAAGAAATGGCACCCACTGATATTCATTGACGTTTGCTGAATGCTTCTGGAGACCAAGCAGTGGATGTGAGCACAGTGAGGCAGTAGGTGGTGTGTTCCTGCAGTGACGACAGTGACAGTGGGGCACCTCTGCTGCTGCAGGTTTTTACAAGCACTGCATGCAGGCTCTCGTTCATCGCTGGTGAAAATGAGTAACTGATATTGGTGACTGTGTGGAAAAACGCTGTTCTGTAGCTGAGAATCTTTTCTATCAAACAGTGTTACTGTACTCTTTGTTGTAGTTTTAATTTAGTGTTCTCCAGCATTTATTTCTTTGAAATGCGTTTGAATTTTTTTTCCTTAAACATCCTCATAGAATTTGTATTGACAAGTTGTATGATTAAAAATCTTCCAGTACATAATGAGCAGTCATGGAGGAGAACTGAAATACAAAGGAATTAGAAAAATGGGTTGGAGAGAGCCTAGATAAAACTACGGAAACTTATGGTCAATGAAGACACAACAGACAAATGGCTTCTATTTTCCCTATCTTATAGCAGAGCATTGAAGTGATGGGTGACAAATTGAAAGTAGGTAAAAGGAAATTTCTTTACTTTTTTTCTTTTTTCTAATTCAGAATGTAATTAAATTGTAGAGCTCATTACCAGGGGATGCTGCTGAGGTCAAGAATGTAACCAGATTTAAAGAGGATCTGGAAGAATAAGAATATTCAATCATATGACAATTGAAGCTGTAAGAAAAGCTTTGAAAGAGATGTAAATCATCTTGCTTCAGTGTTTAAGTTAATTTTTACCAATTACAGATTAGTTTGACATAATTTCTGGCTCAGACCCCACAATTGTTTTCTGTAGTTTCTTTGGAAGCAACAGATGCCTACTCCTAGCAGAGACAGCCTTATGATATGCAATGATTTAAACCCTTACAATCTTTTTCAGTTCTGTACAGAAAAAATCAGATTCAGAAAAAAAAAAACCCATCCCATAATATCCTGTGATAATGAACATGAGAAGATGAAAAACACAATGCTTCCTATCATTTTTTTAGATAAAGTAGTCTGACACAGACGATTTTGGTGGCCATTTCTTTCCAAAGGCAACTGACTCATGAAAATCTTTATTCTCAGCTGTTGGATAGTGATGATTCTCTAGTTTTTGAGCTACTGTCCCTCTGGGCATATAGGAAAGCTCTTTCAGAGGGCAGAAAGAGAGACCTTCTTGACAAGATCTTGAACTAACCCGATTTCCCATAGTCGGAAGTTGATTTTTACTCTTCACTATTTTTTTTTTTTTGCATGATCTTTCTGCTGTAGTGTTTTAGCCTTTTAGTTCTTCTCTAATGTTAGTAGAGCTAGACATTTTTTCACATTTAAAAGCTCATTATGGAGTAGTGTGTAGAAGATAATGGCTTGCTGCATGCAAGCAGTGGATTTTTTAATGGATATAGTGACTCTTTTTTGGATCCTGTTGTACATGTTACAGGGGTGGCTACTGCTGATGGTGCTGGCATGCTGCTTGGCTCTGGTTGTCATGGCCAGTGCATGCTGGTGTCAGGGCAAGCTCACTGCCTGATGCAGTCTGCATCACACTTACCCAACGTGAGCGATCTGTCTGAAATTTTGGAGCTAACTGAGCAGTGCCTTCTCAAACAAAACCTCACAGAGGATGAAGGTGAGGTCCTAGAGCTGTAGAAGCTGGGACTCCTCTGGTCAGCCATGGGTTGTGTGTTTATCAGCGTGCTCTGCCTGTGTCTGCTGGGAGTGGCTGAGACTGGGCAGCTTTGAGCCTTTCAGTGTCTGCTCCCAGCCTCCCTGGCGGATGCCTGCAGCTGACCTTGGAGCTTTACATCACATGTCCTGTGCTTTTTGTAAGAAGATTCATTCCTATGAGCCCGTAGTTCATCAAGACTCCTCTTAGGATCAGCTGCTCTGTGCTTGGGGACAATTCTTCATGATCTGGTGGAATCGTGAGGCCAAGTCAGGGCTTAGGGTGCTTGCAGAGTTTGAAGGGAAAGTCTCTGTCTCCAGGCTGATGGAGAGCGTTTTGTCCCAGGGTGGATGGTGAATGGGGTGTGGGAACATTTGGGAGCTGCAGCTCTGAAGCATTCGTGCTCAAATAGGTGGATGTTTGCCAGCAGTTGAGTATAATTTGAAGGGTTAATTAACTGTATCTGGGAGAGAGGGCAGAAAGACACTGTCTCAGTGGACACCTATGTGGTTGCAAATCAGTTATATTGAAAACTAATGAAGCAGCAGACAAGGTGCACTTCTGCAGCATGAATCCAGTAACAAAAGGCCGTATCTCCTTGGGACCTACTAGAGTGGGCGATCAAAACTTTGGAACCAGCTTGTCTGGACTGCTGTATTTGTTTCCTAAATGCTTACTTCAAGGCTACTACCCACCTAGTGCTAGGGATGAGTATGGCACTGTAGCAGGTTGGAAACAGGTAGAATACATTAGCCTTTTACAGTTGGATCATACAGACAGATTTTCTGTCAGTGTTAGGACTGGATGCAATTCTTTCAGTTCCTATTTGTTCATCTGCTTTGGACATTTCAGCTCATTAGATTTGAAGATTCCCAGTCATCATTTAATGTGTTCATTTAAGTTCATATAACTATACACAGATTATTAATGGAAATATGCCATTTAGAAATCACTTGTGTTGTGAAAACATGGTTTTAATTTCTGGTCCTCTTTTCAAAAACATGTACATACTTTTGCTACCTCTTTTTATTTTAAGTATGTGTGTAATTTTTCTTGTACAAATTGCATAAAAGTGCATTTATCTGGCTTTAGAGGAAACTGTTCCAAGCTCTATTTTGTACAAAATACTTAATGCATATTAGCAAAGTGAAAAAGAGGATGGATGCCAGATGTTGGTGGTTGCAGGTCATCTGGGTACTTTAGAGATGGCTGAAAAAGGCTGTGGAAGAAACACATCATGCTGAGTGATGGGTCAGTGAAACTTAATTCATTGTTGACAAATATGTACAAAAAATATGAGGAAAACACTATAACTGCATATACAGAACAGTGGCTTTTAGTTTAGTATTCATCACTTGGAAAACTTGGTTGACACTCGGCTGAATGTACCCAGGTGGCCAAGAAGGCCAGTGGCATCCTGGCTTGTATCAGAAAGCAGGAGCAGAGAAGTGATCATCCTTCTGTACTCAGCACTGGTGAGGCCGCACTTCGAGTATTGTGTTCAGTTTTGGGCCCCTCACTGCAAGAAAGACATTGAGGCCTGGAGCGTGTCCAAAGAAGAGCAACGAAGCTGCAAAGGGTCTGGAGCACAAATCTTACGAGGAGCAGCTGAGGGAGCTGGGATCGTTCAGTCTGGAGGAGACTCAGGGGAGATCTTATTGCTCTCTACAGGTACCTGAAGGAAAGTTGTGTTGAGCTGGAGGTTGGCCTTTTCTCCTGTACAACTAGCAATAGAGCAAGAGGAAATGACCTCAAGTTCTGCCAGGGGAGTTTCAGGTCAGATGTTAGGAAACGTTTCTTCTCTAAGAGAGTGGTCAGGCACTGCAACAGATTGCCCAGGGAGGTGGGCATAAGAAGTCATTACCCACCCCACCATGAACTGGACATACGACAGGCTTAGAGCTTTTTCACATACATGCACACAGACGTAATTCAATTGGAGAGCTGACTAACAGGATGTTTGAGAGACTAAAGTGTAAGTGTATTCAAGGAAGGATTAGATAAATTCATGGAGGAGAGAGCCACAAAGGGATATTAAATAAACAGATGCAGATTCAGCCGTTGGCTCATTTAAGTTGCAGAGTGCCAGAGGAAAGGAGGTCATAAAGGGGAAATATCATTCAAAATTCACTTTATTTGTCATGCGTGCTCCTTGTGCACCTGCTCACAGGTTCTTCCCAGGACAGGATAGTGGCCTGGGTGGCTCCTTGCTCTAACCCAGCTGTTCTTGTGTTTTTCAACTGAAATACTAATACAAGCTGCAAAATAGGAGAGCCCCTCTCACTATTGCTGATTTCTGGGTTTTCCAACATCTATTAAATAGTTGTTCAGTTTGCCTCATATTTGTAAGTCTGTATTTTTCCAGGCAAGACCCATTCTGTTAGGCTCCAGATAATAATGTCTGTTTTTATCGGTAGTGGTCACCAGTCACAGCACATAGCAGTCACACAGCTTTTACTAATTGCATCACACATTGTTTTATCCCAATTATCAGATGATTAGATGAAGTGAGTGTGGCATCCCACTAAAATGTCTTTTGCTTAGCTCTGCCAGTTTTAAATGGAACAAGAGAAACCTCTTTCCATAACTCTTATTTCTCTTCCAAAGAAAGGTCCTGATTGGTACCCTTACTAAAAGCTTCGTATGTCTGTTACAAATGCAAGGTAAAAAAAACCAAAACTGTTCAAAGACTGAACTTCATCTCACAGGCCTAGCCTCTGTGTGGATCAGCACTGCTGATGTGAATATCTGCAACACATGAGGGGTTAAGGTCACCAGGAACTACTGTTACAATCATTCAATTCAATTCAAAAGTAAAATTCAATTTTACTTTCTGCTTTTTTACTGCCACATTTCTTTCCTTTGCCAATGTCAAATAATAGCAGTAGGAAGATGTCACTGCTCTTTGCTGCTTCTTTTTTGCTGCCCTGGTAGCTTGTAGGAAGACAACCAAAAGAGAAGAGGATGCCATTAAACTCAGCACCTCCCCAAGATACATGTCTCAAGGTCTCCATTATCAAGGTGGGAATGATGTCTCATAACAACTGAAATAAAAGCTATGAGTTGGTCATTTATGCAGAAGAACATCAGTAAATTAGTAGTGTGGAATTAACTCTTTTAAAGAGAGAATGTAACACTGTAGCCCAGTACCTTAGCATCCAGAAGCATGCTTGGAGCTGGGCTGAGCTCAGTGTTAAGAAATGACCACTACAGAATGCTCTGCACAGCATTCTGTACAACTGAACAAGCACAAATGTTGTTCAGTTGAGCTTTCTGTAGTTTGAAGGGTTTGATTTCTCCTTTTCCCGAATTCACATTGCACCAACTGAACCAAGTAGAGGGAGTTAAGTAACTTGGATCTGGCTGTGAGCTCACAGCTCTTTAGCAGGCTGGGTAGCTACACGTAAGCCGTACTTTTCATACTGATGAATATTTTTTTGTCAGGTTTCTGCTAAGGAGAAGGGAAGCCGAAAGAAAATGATAATTTGTGAATTAACTTTATACTCTGTGTTTCGGGTGTTCAGCAATAGAGGGCACTAGAGTAAATGCTTTGTTTTCAGATTGGGAACTGAGAGCTGCCATGTTTAAAATTTTTTGGATGTTGAAGGTTTTTTTCTCCCCATTATTTTTGTCTTTTAGTGTTGGAAGGAGACTAGCCATCACAGCGCATAGAAGTCCAAAACCAGCATCATCGGTAGTGGGACTACATAAATACCGTGGACCAATTTTTTTACCATTTTAAAACAAAAATTCTTCAGTTACTTGCCATTACATTTTCAGTTCAGAAACTCACACAGCCAGGTTCTCAATGAATGTAAAATCTCATGATTTTTGGCACGTGTTCTGAGAGAGATGCAAGAGGAAATGTGGCTGTTGGGAGCTGGAGTGCCTCATCTGCCCATTTATCCAGGCCCCACTGAGTCAGAGACTTCAACACAGTCTTTGGTTTGCTGGGTTTGGGGAGCTCCACGCACAAGCTTATGGATAAGTATGAAGTTATTCACCCTGCCTGGGGAGGTTGGAACTGTATATTCTTTGGGGTTCCTTTCAACCCAAGCCTTTCTGTGATTCTGTGGTTCTATTCAAAGATGCTGTAGGCTGGTTTTAAACCATTGGTGCAACATGTTGGAGCAGTGGGCTGGATTGGTAGCTGGGCTCCAAATGCAGATGTGTCAGAGGAACAGAGCTGCAGCGCTCCTGTTCTGCCAAAGCTCCTCTCCAGCTGCCCAGCCTGGGGAGGTAGGGAAGGGCAAAGAGGAGAAGGTCCATAATACTCTCTAGAACTATGGAAGCTCCACTGCCATTTTCTTTCATAAATGTGCGTACAATAGGCATACCTTTCTTTGCATCACGTGCCAGCAGTACAAAAGCACCCTCTGAAGTCTGTCAGGGAAGGCTAGACAAAGTTGTATATCAAGATATCTGCTGAGTTTTGTCCATAATCTCTTGTTTGAAGTTACTATGCAGAGAAATTTGGTCTCCCCCCCCCCCCCATCTGCCTTGGCAGAGTCAGAAATATAAGCTCTGTCTGTCAGCTGCAGCAAGCAGTCACCTCCAAGATCTGCTGGTGTAAGTAGGAGCACATTGTATTCCCTTCTTGTTTGCTGCAAAGCATGGGTATGCAATGTGAAATGTGCTCTTTGCATTGGTTAACAGGTTGAGACCTCACCAGGTCTTGCAGTTTTTGTGTGTGGAGTTTTGAACAACAGTAGACATCACTGTGCTACAGGGTGTTTTAAAAAGCTGCTAAACATTAAGGTTTTTAGACACTGTCCATAGATGGGGACCTCAGAAAACCAGCCAGGTACGTGGGGAGGAGCAGGTTATGTGCCTCATAACCCTCAGCGCTCACATCATCTTTTGGTGCTTAGTTCTCAGAGCTTACTGCAGGAGTGCTCCGAGCATATAGATGTGTTTCTCAAGGCAAGCAGCTGGGACCATTCCAGCAGAAGGCTGAAACAAGAGGAGCAAGCTTAAAGCTGCAGCATGGAAGTTAAAGCCAGATTTCAAGTTGGCTGTGATGCTAAAATAGATCAGAAAGATTTTGAGTAGTAAATATAATCTAAGCTTGTATTTTCTTGTTTTGTATTTTTCTTTTAAAGTTCTTCCACTATTCATAGTTTATGTTTTAAGCCTTCCTTGATTAAATGAAGTGAATGTATTCCATTCTGTGTGGTCTGGCAAGCATTAGGAGCTCTGTTGCTGCTGGAGTGATGGCTACAAATAGGACTGCACACAGAGCGTTATCTGCTCAAAGCAGGCACAGGAGTTCTGAGGAGCACAGCTCTGTTTGTAGGCTGATAATATGGAATCCCAGCTTTGAGCAAGAGCTTCCTATGGCAAATCTTAGCAGGAGACTTTTGGCAAGCACTGGGAAAAGAGGGAAGGACCCGAGACTGAGGTAGCCACATTGAGAAAAATACAAATAGTCTTTGCATACACGTTAAATTGACTTAATTCTTTAATAGCTCTGGAATAAATAGAATTTATATTCCAACATAACTCAGGGCTCAATGCTCAAAGACATTTAAGCATTGATGAGCCACTGTAGAGTTCAGTATCTCAAGATAGGCATTAACCCTACCTCACACATAGTTTTTACGTGCATGAAGGCGTGCAGTCCTCCCTCAGAGGTCAGAGGCTTTCTCTGTGGCTGCTGCCAGCCCTCTTAGCTGGTAGCTGTGACCACCTAAAGATGTTTCATTCATGCAGACTTCCCCCATCCCAGTTCCGCAATGTGCAGCTAGATGGCAATGTCTGCTGACAGTCCTTGGGCGAGCTGCCCTGCCATGGCGGTCCTGCTCAGCCTGCCTCCAAGTTCCAGGTGGCCATACCCGCACAACTCCTCTGTCTGGTGCTGAGCACTCAAAGCAAAAGCACAAGCCAAGTTGAGATAAAACCACACACACACACACGAAGACCTTTAAAGCTCCAAAACAGGCCCACAGTTGTTTATAGAGGTATCCGTGGCAGAAACTGAAGAAACTCTGGCTTAGCTTGTTTAGTTCAAAACACCAGTCCCTCCTTCCTGTTTTGCTGTTGAGAGGCTGAATTAATCTACTACCAGATTACTTACTACTTGGTGCATGTGATCAGGGATGTGCTCTGGGTGTTTCCAGATCGCACGGCCATTGAGCAAATCCAGGCTGATGGATGTTGTTGGCTTCCATGGCTCAACTGTTCCTCCCTGGAGTTTTCAACCTGGAATTTTCATGTCTTCTCCCAAAAGGCCTATAACTCTGCTCCACAGATGTAATGTCCCCTAGATATGGCAAAGCCAGGTTGGTTACTGCCTGCCCAGGTGGCAAACAGTTGTCTGAAAATTCGGAATCTTTTTTTTTTTTCCTTTTTTCTTTTTTTTTTTCCCCCACAGTAGCCAACCTCTAGCTTGGTGAAGCACTTTACAGACAAAAGACAGGTGAGTTTTTAGGATTATTTTGTTAGAGTTAAAGCACCCCTCTTCCCTTATCCGAATATATGCAAATACATGACCAAGCAGGCCTGGGTTGCAGGTGGTCTGGGTACCATGGGTAGCTGCAAAGAGAGCTGGTGGTTGCAGGAGTTTGTCCTGTTCCCAGGCAGAGTTCCTGACCCCGGTTGGGGCT
Organism: Tetrao urogallus; assembly: GCF_951394365.1. Lineage (NCBI taxonomy): Eukaryota > Metazoa > Chordata > Aves > Galliformes > Phasianidae > Tetrao > Tetrao urogallus. Next base: position 160,518,545 of record NC_136813.1, on the reverse strand, counting down.
GTAACAGGTCCAGGTGGGGCTGCAGGCCTGACAGATGCACTTCTAATCAGTGTATATGTAAATGTTTGGGGTTGCACAATGCTAGAACATTCACAGCCACAAGGAAGTGACAGCTGTTAGCAAAATTTGTGTGAACGTTTCAAAAGAACTTCCACAGTGCCCATTTTGACTCGCTGAGAGTACAGGATAGGAACCAAACTTCAACTATATCCGAATAATTTCCTGTTTTGAAGAGGAGCCTTGAAATGCTGATTTACTGCTCAGGATCCAGACTTATTTCTGTGATCTAAAGTAAGAAAGATGTAAATCAAACGATGGTATGAGATCCAAATTTGCAGGAATGCCATTATTTTCAAATATTGATTAAAACATTGGAAGTAACTTTGGTGTCATACATACACATAATTATTTCTCTTCATAGAAGCCAATTAGACTGTGCATGTCTTAAAGTACCATTTCTGTACTGGATTTATGCCATAATATAAGACTTAGTCCTAGTTACCGATACATCCCATGTCATCAAGAATTATGCTGGTACAGTCAGTAACTCATTTGAGTTTTTCAGTATGACTTAATTTGTTCAGAATGATTCTGTTCATTAAGTCAGTATTCAGCATGAGGAGTAGTGTGTCAGACGATGAACTCTCACAGGCTGGTATTGACACAGCTTCTTCAAAGTTACAAACAGATCCTAGTTCTACTCTTCAACTACCTATCTGCAGTCACATTCCTTTGATTTTTAGCTTCAGTTTTAGAGTTTTACAACAAGTAACATTTTAGAGATTTAACTAGTAAAATGTGTGAATATATTAGAAGTACCCATGAATGAGTGCGTGAGAGGCTCTTGTTTGTTTGTTTGTTTTTATTCTTTGCCAATGGAAGATTGTAATCCAGATAGTTTTTGCCAGCTGTGTGAAAGTAAAAGATGAGAATTCTAGAAGAGCTGGAAAACGAATTATACAAATGGCTTGAATGCTGAATCTTGAAGCCTTGTTTTATCACCAGCACTTTGAAATGGCTCTGTTATTTGGATTTGTGCTTGCCTTCTACTATTGCCAAGTGGTCTGCAACAGTGGTGTGAAGCAGGAATTGGATGAGAGAGAATGTCTGCTTTCCAGCAGCACTGTCTGCTTGAAGGAGAAGGCCCATCTGGATATGTCTTCTGGTTTTTATCAGCCCCCCAGTGCCATTCTAGCAACAAGCTGGTTCCACTGTCTTCCTAGAGGTTCTTGTAGTAACAGGCCTCATGGAGCACTGCCCTACGGAGTTAGTCAAGCCAGTTTTATGGTCTATCAGTGCCTGGGAAAATTGCTGTCTATAGGATGTGCATAGGGCCCGGTGGTCAGTGGCCATGGCTGTGGCCCATGTATCTGTTGAAAGCAGTCTGCAGAGAAACTGTAGATTAGAAGAACTTATGTGGAAAAGTAGTAATTGTGGATGGATACCCCTTTAGAGGAGTTAGGACTGTGGGGCTTTTCTGTACTGCAGTGTGATCTGAGCCTTGCCTAGCTCCACAACTGGGAACATGCACAGAGATCGCTTGGGAAAAAGCATGGCTGTAAGGAGGTCAGAAATTCCATGAGTCATCGGTAATGATTGTGATGCCTTAAAAATCACCCATGCATCATTTATTGGGAAAATGGTAAAAATGAACTTCATTCTAATCTCAGACTGATGGTGAGTGACAATAATAAATAAAGAAATAATGAGGAATAAAGAGAATAGCAGATGTATGAACAGAGGTAAAACAGATCTGTGCCCCCAGAGAGCTAGGGGGCACTCAGCACTTTCAAAGGGCATTTGTTTCTCATTGCACCACAGGATCTAGAGAAACGTATATGGTGGCAACTTTGGCATCTAATTAGAATGTAGACTTCTGAGCATCAGCGAAAAGAACACAGTATATATTAAGTCCAAACCAAAGCATGAGATGTGGATGTCAAAGTATCATAGAAATATAATGAATTCTATCTTGCAGAAGAAATACTGATCTTTCTTCTCCTTCCTTATGTGACCTGCTGGCTGCACACGGATTAAGAAGTAAAGCCGTAAGCATCTTGTGTAGTTTGAATATTTTTCCAAGAAGCTTTACAAGCATAATTTCTGTAGGGCAATCACAGTAGTAATCTCTCCTCTGATAGCTGGGAACAAAGCCACAGGCTATCAATTAAAGATAATTTTACTGTCTAATTTCCCATCTCATGCAGTAGCAGAACCAAGCTGTACACCCTTCTCAAGCTTTCTAGTAAAGACTTCTTCAATTTATTGTAGCTGATAAGTAATACAAACCTAAACATGAATTCAGCTTTGAACTTTTGATGTGTCACTCTGGCATGGCATACATTTGCATATCCATTTGCAAGTTAAATTTGTCTGAGCCCCTGTCACAGAACTTGTGTGCACACGCACAGTTCCTGGGCAAGGAAGAAGACCATAGCAGGAGGGCGAGGGTTTGTTGCTGAGCCTCTGCTTGACCCAGTGACACTCAGTTACTTGGGCTCATGCTGGAGCAGCCGTTGAGCTGCCTGCCTGCCACACTGCTTGCTTCCTGCTGTGCAGCCTGGCACAGCCACTCATGCAAACAGCTATTTACAAGTTATCAGGCAAAATCAAGTATCAGATGAAGAGAACCCAAACATCAGCTAGGGACCAATCGCATAAAATGGATGCATTCAAGTCTTACAGTTCACCTTCACGAAGGCAGGATATAAGCAGTCTTCATTTCGTGTAATTTTAAAATTTGCTAAGTTATTTTTTTCTATGACTCCAGTAGCAATGCAGTAATAAATAATGTGTTCCCTTATGACTCAGTAGTTGCCAATGCAATTTTAAAAATATTTGTATGCTTAATAAATACACAGTTTGCATTTATAAAGGATGCAGGATAATTACACATGTTCAATATGCAGCGATACGTCACTTTAATAAATAACTTAAGCATACAGGACAGCCCGAGCATTAGTAAAATAAACCTGCTAGCTTTTCTACATGTCTGTGGGTGCTTTCATCAGCTGTACATAGTTAAAACCCCTGTACACTTCAATTCAAAGGACTGCATTTGTTTCAGGCTGTGTCAGAAAGCAACACCTGGTTCCAATTGCTTTCTGAACAGAAATAGTATGGCAGCCCAAAATCTGGTGATCAAAACAGTGTTTTTGGAATAATAGCTGATGTTTGAACTCATGGTAATTTTGAGAATACTCCAATGAAGGATTACCAAAAAAGGAGGATATTATTCTTAACTTGATGCTACCTGGACCTTTGTGAAATGTTGTATGCCATGAATGCAGTAAAATAATGTGTTTAAAGCTAAGATAAATAGTAAAAAAAAGGCTGTAAATATTACTGTGCTAAGAAAAAAAATGTATTTTTTCTTGTCTTGCTCATTGAACTTATAGTCAATATATTAAAATCTAGTTTATGATCAAGAGTTTCAGAGAAGAAGATTTCACATTTTTTGCAATTATGCCTATAAGAGCCAGCAGGAAATTATGGGCTTGTCTTACAAATGACATTACAGACTCACAAATTAAAATGAATATAAATGACAAACAAAATAGCATTGAGAGATAATGTTTCTTAACTTAATTAGTAATCCTGCTTTTGAACACTGTTTAGCTAGGAGATTTTTTCCTAATATTATTTGTGAAAATGAGCCTTCAGAATAGGTGCATGCTCAGTATATTTGTTTGCATGACCACTGAAAGCTGTTGGATTAACGAAGCCTGGTTTCGTACAGATTTGTGCCCTGTTCCTTGTAGCCTCCTCCCTGGCCAAGAAGAGGCACCTAGGAGCTGGTTGTCCAGTGTCTGACACATGCATGATGGCTGAGCTTTGCCTGCCTTGCCCCAAGCTTGGATAGTAGTTTGATCTCTCTTCTTTAACCTGGTGATGATTTTCAAGAAATTTATATAACCGTAATGGTCTTTTAGACCATATGTGGTTGAAATTGGTCAACTTCTGGGTAGAGCCTTTTCTCAGTGTTTTGAGTAATGCTCCAACAGGATCCTTCTTGCCCTGTAATTAGCTATAAGCCATTTGCTGATGCCCTAAGAGCGTGACTCTTATGTTAAAGATCCACTCCATAGCCAAGAAGAGCAGCATTGCAGGAAACTCTGCTGAGTTGTCCTGTAACACTGCTGCTGAGTATTGATTGTAACTGGGAACCTAGAATGATTTATCCTTCAAGAGCTGTGATGGGAATCTATTAAAAAAAATGTGGGAAACAGATATTTGAAAGGTTGACAAGGGAAACAAACAAAAAAAAAGAATCCCACCCAGAATTCATATTTTTCTATAAACAAGAATGGTATAAAGCTTTGTAAAAAAAAAAAAAAAAAGTATTTGCATGAGCAGTTTATTTTGGGAAAATCAAAGCATTTCCTTCAACAGTCATTCTTGGAAATGGCTGAATTGTTTTAACCAAAATGTCCTAAACCAAACAGCATGATATTCCCCAGCATGGAAACTTTAAGGACAAGTGGTTCCTCTTTGGCAAAATTATAAACAATTTAAGACAGAGTCTAAAAATAGAGAGTGACATTCAGTGCGAGACAAAGGTGGTATAACAAGCTCTGCCCAACTTATAATAACAGTAGATGCAGCAAGGCTTCAGAACCAAATTCCAGTAAAGCGATTCATCTCTTTGTGATGCTGAAGCAGTATGAATCGACTGCTTTCTTGGTAGAGATGGGGCCAACTGCCTCTGTTAGGAATTTACATTTCTAGTGTCCATCCCGGTTGATTTTGGTAGCTTGCAAGTGACATTTTTGAATTGTTCCTGAAGGCAGCTTTCTGATTTAGCAGGTTAACTGTGGCTTCAGATAAACTCCTCATTGGTTTTCAGTATTCCTGTGTGCATTTTCAAGAGCACCTCATTTAAAATCCATAAAGCTATGTAACAGAGGTTGTATAGTGGTTGTGCTTATGTAGAAACTTGTATCTGAAAATCAGAAATGTTGTGTCTTTTCTGAGAGCAGACCTTCATGCGCTTGCATTACGATAGCTAATAAATAGTGCATGACACAGATTTCTTGCAATAATGCATGAGAGCAGCCCTGTTCCACATAGAGACATGCATTGCTGGGACCATGTTGGGGCTGTCTTCTTTGCTCCAGTGATTTTCCATCTTCATGATACGTTCCTGTTTTTATGGGGAGGTTCAGACGAGGCAGTGCGCCATTTCCTGGAGGCCACACAGTAAATCAGGATGTGCCTCGCTCTGGGCTTCAGCCTGCAGCAACTTCATTTCTAAACACTTCTGTTTTTCTTCTTTTTGTCTGCGTGCGTGTTGCAGATTGCAAATACACATGCCACACTCACTGCCGAGATCTGGTGCACCTGGGCTGCCGGCGGAATGGGAAATTAATGGACTGCCTCACTGCACATGGCACCTTGCATGGATCTGACAGCGATGGTCAGGTAATAGGTCTCGTGTTCGTGTAATTACTGCTGTCTCTTGTCAGCTCTGTAATGAAACATGGTCTGCCTGCTTCACCTGGCTGCTTGGAAATGATGTCACACTTTAGCATGGCCAGCAGCACTATGGTTTTGCAGTGTGACTGCTGCCAGCTGGGTCACCACTCCTCCAATCAGTTTTCAGCTAAGCTTGCTGAGAATCATCTCACAAAATGGTATTTCTCCTGTAAGTTTGGCTGCCCCAGGAGGGTGGTTGGAGCAGAGCAGGTGTGTGTGTGCTGGGGGGACAACCTGCAGCCTGGGCTGCCGTTAGGCCGTCAGCTGTGCCGTGGAGCACCTGGCAGTGAGATGGGCAACCCAGGTGCTGTGTGCTGCTGAATGGAGTGCTGTGGGACTGCGAATGGAGCTAAGGGCTTGGCCGTTTGTTACCACTAAATGATGCTTGTGGTTTTGACTGGTGTAGTTTTATTGTGCCTCTGTGCCAGTAATTTCACATTTCCTGAAATTCCCCAGCAGCTTCAGTTTGTTGCGATGTACTCCCCTCACTTAGAGCACCACATTGCTTCTCACCTTGTATTTCACCCTCAATGTCAGCGCCTTCTCCCTGCCCCTCCTTCCTCAGTAGACGCATCAAAGCAGCACATGACTGTAGGGAGGTGGGGATTCTCCATGAAGGAGGTTCACACAGTGATAAAGAACCATACAGATCTTTAGTGCTCTGGTAGAAGTTGCACTGTGCTAATTAGCTCTTGCCTTTATCCATTTCCAGATAATTTACCTTTTGTCACCCATAAAAGTCTACCCACACTTAATGAGGTGTTAAGCCATTGGACTTTCACGTGAACTAGTTGAAACTTCTGAGAGTGCATCAAATGTCTCCATGCCCTTGCTAAGCTTGCCAAGCATGCAGCAGACCAGCACAGAACTTTATCTGGGAAAAAAGCTAAATCTGTTTTCTTTGCAAAATTATTCTGGCATTCTGTGGATGGAGTGTAATCTGTAGGGTTTTAATTAGACTTAGAGTATGCTTTGGAAGCAAGTCTTCCAGTTGTCCTCACTTTTTTGTTTTGGTTTGTATCAGCAGGCGGTCTTAGAGTACACAAACTCAGTTCATTGTCAGGTTGAAGTTAAACTGCTGAAGTCTCTGCGAAGGGGCACACTCTGATGTGCTCCAGCCAGTGATGGCCCTTCAGCCCACAGGAACAAGACTGAGATTTGTCCTAAGTAAAACCACCGAAGTCTTCATACTGATGACTCTAGGTTCACAGCACTGCACCAAATTGCTTTGCTTTGCAGAGTTGCTCCTATTGCACCACAGGATTGTTAGCGTAGGTGTAAGATGTTTGTCACAACAGTCCTCAGTAAGAAGCAAACTGATAAGTGCTCCAGTCTGCTTTTGCTTTATCTGCATTATGACTTTGAAAATCACGTGGTATGCAAAACTAGTTGATTTTGCATCACACTATGTTAGCAAAATGCATATCTGCAAAGAGCATGCATGTATTTGAGGATATCTCAGCCATACAGTGAGTGTCCACCGAAAACATGATGGGATTACAAAGAACTGCTGGAACTCTGTGGTATTTATGGAGAGGAATGCCTTACTAACAACCTGTGTAATCTTGCCAGGGACCGGTCAGATAGGTTCACACTCTGGAATATGGACAAACTGCTTGACGTTGCTAATAAGCCCTTGGAGATCAAAAACCTGAACTTTGCTGTCCTTTCTGTATGTGGATATATGTATACACACGTATATTTCATGATAAAAAGGTCTAGGAAATGTAATTACAAATCTGTTTGGAGAGATCAGTAAAGCTGTGTGGTTAAATATTCGTAAATGAAGCTCACAGTTTCACAGATACTGCAATTACCTGATGACAGAAATACACGACTCAGGTGAAAAGGGGGTGGTGTCTAGCTGATAGTCTGGCCTTAAATGGTTCCCTCTCAAAAACATTCCCTATAGAGATTAAAGCAGAAAAGATGGATTAATACCCTCCGCTGTCTCACAACAGCACCCTTGGGAAAAGCAGTGAGAGAGCTGCCCGTGTCCTCCAGGAGCAAGCAGAGGGGCTAGTCGTGGGTGAGGAGAAAAGAGAGAGTGCGAGAATGGAAAACTCTGTGGGCACCAAGGCTGCCACTAAATGTAACTGGGGCTGAAAGTAGTTTCAGTTCTCTCTACTCAGAGAGGTGAGACTCTTTGACATCTCTTTTATAAAAAAAAAAAATGCCCTTTGGGAAGAAAAGAGACAGTACAAAGCAAAATATCATTGTGCAGATGTGTTCAGCTCTTGATGAATAACGAAAGCTACCATTGAGTTACTGATTGCTCTCCCATACTTACTGTTGGTAGTGGTTTGTTTGCTGTACAGCGTGCATGTTTTTTATGGCTTGTATATTTAAGATCTCTATTAAACCTGATTATGCTTGGTAATAGTTGAAAGGAAAAGAGGAAGACTAAATGTTTTGGCAGGCAGAGCATAGTTTCATTTTTGCCAGTGACTGGGATTGATTTCAAACCTGGAGCTGATTTCAATTCCAGTTGTGTGCATTGCTCAGGCTGCTTTTATAGAAATCCATTTCACATAAATAAAACCCATGATATAGTATATAAGCTAGGAATTGGTCTCAAACTTTCAAAGCAAAAAAATTTAAGAGATATCCACAGCAGTTCTCTGCAGTCTTCCTTCACAGTGTGAATATTGCTAGTATGACTTTGTGCAGTGCTTACTTAAATGATAATGTATATGTGTATATAAAACATAAATGGCAACATTTTAAGAAGTCTAATTTAGTATATCAGATATTTGGACTTCTTTAATAGTCTCTAGAGTAGGTATCATGAGAATGTAGCAGTTATCCTCTGGAGCATTTATCCACCAGGTGTTCCTGAGCAGGCTGCATAAACTCTTGGGTCAAGGATAACTAAGACAGTTGTTAAGTACTTCAATTAGGACAAAGGCAACAGATGCATTTAAGCAGAGAGAATTTTTTTTTAAATTGAAAGAGGGTCTTGGAGCTTTAGGTTGTGGTTTTTGTTTTTGTTTTGTTTGTTTGTTTTTTAAGTATCTATTCCCGCAGGAAATGCCCCATTTTTGCAGACTTTATTGGCTTTATATCTTTTGATGACAATTTTAATACTGCACACAGAAGGCGTTAAAACCCAGTGAGTTTTCTTTCTCCATCAGTGATCTCCAGCAGAGGGCAGGGAGCAGAGTACAGCACAGCCCCTCTGGCCACAGCTGCTCCCAGCCCCGGCCTCTGCCGGCAGCTCTATGCTCCTTCTGCTGCCAGAACAGCTCTTACTATCCGCAGCTGCTTCCCTACCCATCTCCTGAAGAACTTATGTGAAAAAAAAAAAAAGAAAAAAAAAAAGCAGCAGAAAGCATGTTAATGCTTTCTTGCTAAGCAAGAAATTCTGACCATCTCTTTCCAGCCTGTGGGTTGAAGGTTTTCCATCCCTTGCCAGAAAGGGATATCTTGCTGGAATTACCATGACTTCAGGTTTCTTGGAGATAACTTCCGCTCCCATGTGGTGCTTTTATTTTGGCAGAATTTGAGACTTTTTTGGTGTAGCTGCCTGGGATTCCAGATGTCTGACAGCTCAGGCAGCTATGCTTTACCTAGCTCTCAGGCATTCAGAAAGCTTGGATGTCTATGCACAGTGTCAACCCCACTTGGATTTGCTTGAAGCCCAACAGTAAAGGTTGGATGGGGGACACAGTTGAGTGGACAGTGAGTGGACAGACAGATGTGTCATCATAGCACCAAATGACATATTATGGGAATTTAGATGTCTAACAGGGCAGGATTCAGCCTGATGGCACTTTATGGGAATTTACAGCCCACAGAAGAAGCATTTTTTTTCCCCTCAAATTGCATTTGAAGTCCTTGAATAATAATACACAGGTCTGACCTTTCAGACAGAGAGGTAGCAAGTTCTCTGATCAGTGGAAACACAGCTGAAATCCAGAGATCAATTCTTGGTTGTTTATTAATCAACTCCATTCAAACCACTGACTTTCTGGCTGCTTAAAAAGAAGCAGACAAGGTTTCAAGTTACAGGCAAAAACTGCTCTTAGACCAGAGGAATATTACAAATGAACATTTGATTTTTGCAATTTTGTGTTGTTATATTCAAGACATTTGTATGAGCTCCTCAGGAAAGGACACACAGTGCTTCCCCAGTAATGCCACCTTCAGCTTGAAATATTGTCAGCTATTGTTATAAGATCAGTGTTATAAGATCCTTCAGCTTGTATTTTAAATACACATCGTCCTTACCACAAACATCTTCCACAGCCATTTCCAGTTTGTGCTGTCAGTGTTGTGCCGCATATGTGATGTAAAATACTGACTGCATGTCTTTATTGCAGCAGTCTTCTTCCTTGTCCAAAGCTATTAATATCTTCACAGGACCTTTGCAGGCTCTGCAGAGCACAGATGATCACGTTACAAATTTAATAGAAGTAATATAGGCTTGCACGTCCCATGTGTTCGAGTGGTTTGCTGATATTCAATTCAAACGCCTAATCTTGCTAGAGAAAAAGCTGCAGGAGAACCAGTCTTGTGAGACATTGTTTTATGTGTTATGTAGACAATGTAAAGTGACATAGACACACACCAGCACCAGGGGTGGCCAGGTTCTGCCTGAGCAAGCAGGGGGAGGTGATAGTGGGTGAGGGTGCTGTGAGTTGTGCCAATGATGGCTTGCAGCAAGGAAATCTGAGAACATTCTCTTTGTTATCTTTTGGGTAGTTATTCAACATGCAGATCGGGCCAGTGATCACCAGGAGGACTGTTTTTTATGGGGCATGTGTAGGCAACTGGTTTTTGGCTGCTTGCATTGAAGAGATGCATTTTACTGTTGTCACAGAATCACAAAATGACTGAGGCAGGGAGGAACTTCTAGAGGGTCTTTGCTCCAACTGCTGCCCAGCAGAGCCACCCGAGCAGGGTGCCCAGGCCCACATCCAGGCAGCTTCTAAAGATCTCTGAGGAGGAGACCCCACAGCCTCTGGGCAGCCTGTGCCAGTGCTCTGTCACCAGCACAGTAAAGAAATGTTTCCTGAGGTTCAGAGGGAACCTCCTGTGCTTCAAGTTGTGCCCATTGCCCTTTGTCCTGGTATTGTGCACCACTAACAAAAGCCTGGCTCCATCTTCTTTGCATGGGGACAGAGGCCAACAAGAATCTCATGGAGTGCAAGAAGGAGAATAGCTAAGTTCTACACCTGGAGAGGAACAACCCGAGGCACCAGTGTATGCTGAGGACGCCCAAATGGAAAACAGCTCTGCAGGAAAGGACTTAATAGTCCTCGTGAATACCAAGTTGGACTTAAGCCAGCAACATGCCCTTGCCTTTAAGAAGGTTAATGGCGTTCTGGGCTACATTAGGCAAGGTGTAGCTAACAGGTCAAGAGAGGTGATCCTTCATCTCTATTCAGCAGTAATGAGGCTGTACTTGGAGTGCTGCATCTAGTTTGGGGCTCCCAGCATAAGAGAGACATGGATGTATTAGAGAGAGTCTGACAAAGGGCCACCACAATGATCCTCCTATGAGGAGAGGCTGAGAAAGCCTGGATTGTTCAGCCTGGAGAAGAGCTGGCTCAAGTAGGGGTCATCAGTGAGTGTGATGGTATGTGATGCCCATTTGCTTGGTGATAAAGCACTATCCATGATAGCACCTTGTTCAACTGTCAAAACTTGAGGAATGAGAGAAAATGAATGCTGGATGGGGAAGTTGTGAATTTGGGACATGATGGCAGCTCCCGTGAGTCTCTGCCCCTCTGCAGAGGCCTACATTGATTTTTTCTTGAACATCCTTGTGAAAAAGATGACAGACAGACAGCTAACCTTCTCCTGGAAGTCAACTGGTAGATAGGATGGCAGTCACTTTCACCCCTCCCTTCACAAGCTGCCTGATTATTTACTTCACATCCACAAAAATACATGGATATATATTCATATACCTCAACCAAAATAAAGTTATCAGTAGCACAGCAGCCATGTCAGGGCTGTCTTAATCTACTAATGCACAGGGGTGATAGTTTTCCAAACAGGGTTCCAAGAAATATTTGATATCACATGCATTTTATTGTGCTTATTCATCAGGCTCATTTTATTTCACAGTTGAGAGTTCAGGAAGGAAGCTGGGCTGGAATAATGATTGCAGACTGCTTAATTCACCCCATGTGGATCTGCCCTAAGCAAACAACAAGATGGCAGCAAGGCTGATTAAAAGAAAAAGTCAAAACTGTTTGGATCTTGGCGTAAATTGGTGTAAATATTTTTGAAGCTTCATTCTCTTTCTCTCTCTTTTTTTTTTTTTTTAACAGTATCAGGCTTCTTTTGTTGACTCATGGTGTTAGTTGCTGTTGGAAATTTACAGAGATTACTGCTGCCTTTTGACTCAGTGCAGGAAAGGCATGATGCAAAACCTTCCCTGGTGGGGAAGGAAGGTGGGGAGCGGTTTTTGATTATTTTCAGTGATAACATTGCTGGATAAAGGTATGAAAATATTTGTTCCCAGTCTTTGATCCAAGTGGTTTGCCAACCAGCAGCCCCACAGATAGCTGTCAGAAAAGCAGGTAGAGAATAGAGCATATGTTGTTCTGATGCAGTCCCGTTTATCTTAGAAGAATGTAAAGCTTTGCTTCCCCAAGAGCAGGGAATCAAACAAAATAAGGTAGTGTTGTTCTGCACTGATCGTGGCTTCCTCTTTGTGAGGACACTGCCTAAGAGCTGCCCTTGGGGCTCTTCTTTGGTGACTGACTCTCAGCCTTTGGTCTGTCCAGAGTGCTTCTCCTCTTGTGTCCTTCTCACCAAACTGTGAGCAGGGGAGCCCACCTTTGTAAGCTCAGTTTCTCTCCAACTTGGCATATGTTATCCGTGGTGGTTTCTGTCCTTCCAAGAATCGTGTTGTACAATGAAGCTCCATTCTTATCTGTGCTGTCTCACAGGAAATGTGGATAAGAACTTACATATTCCCTGTTAACTCTGCAAATAATGCGAATGAATGCATGAAAATTCAGTAATGCAGTAATGTTAGTGCTTCAGTGTATTTATTGGGAAGGGGGAAACTGTGACCAGTTACTATGTCATTTAAAGGCAATGACAATGAAGTCATCTTACTAAACTAGTGGGGAACAGCCCTTTTGTTCCTACCCAAACCAGAAAGGAGTGGCTGGCTTTCCTGGAGTCAAAACATACTGGGTTCTTGACATAACTCTGTGGGACATCAAGCAGTAATCACTTTGTCATGTCTCCTTCTCTGTTTTTATTAAACCTGCTCAACCTATTTAACCTAAGCCTCCAATCCTTCAGTATAGCTTTCAGTCTTGTACCTCTGGTTCCTGTGACCAGATTGTCTACTGCAATGCAAAAGAAGCTGCCCAGATGTGAAAGACTGTTGTGTTTCTTCTAAACACAGAGCTAGAGCTACAAAATGCAGATTCCTACTAGCTTTTTAGATCTGATGTGTTCTAAAAAGAATATGCTGGTGATCAGTTACTTGGTTTTTTATTTCCTCAAATATTTATTTCACAAAAAACAACACTTTTGAAAATGAGGTAAAGTCTTTATAGTCACTTCATTCAAGATAAACATTTTATATTATGGCTGGGATATTCTGGATAAGATTTTGGTTCCAAGGGTCGCTTTGCATTGATTGCCTTTCAGCTATGACCTTCAGATATCTTCAGATTTATGCTTCTTTTGTTTCTGCTCTTGTTTTGGCTTGCCGAGAAAAGAAATCCACATACTACTTGGAAGAAAAAAGGAAGAAAATGAGAGCTTTGACATACTAGGTGAATAAAGTGTATTGTCTCAGCAAACAGTTTGCAGGCAGCCTTCAGCTGGTCTGACACAGCGGAGCCTACAAGACTGTTCCATCTATGCATGTCCAGGGGGTTGCAGCTGCTTCCATTTCCCTACCCATCTTGATTCAGATTTGGATCACCTTCACATCAGGAGTCAGTGGGGAGGTCAGCAACCCAAAGTCATGGGGTGAGGAAGCTGCAAGGTGGAGCGGTATTGTTTTTCCTTGAAAAGGTACACAGCATCCTGAATCTTCCAGTCACTCCCCTTCTCCATGACCCAGTTCTTAATCAGAAGGCCTCTGGGTAGGTTTCGGATCAGCACCTGGCCCCGGTGATGCTGCAGCCATACTACTTGCAAGGCAAAGATGCCCTGAGAATATAAGCCCAATGGGTTGCCTGCCCTGTGTGGATATTTAAGCAACAAAAAAGGATAAAATTGTATCTGCCCTTTACTTTTGTGATGAAAACTTTTATGGTCGGACCCCAAGAGGTCTTGAAGCGTATGCACTACAACCAGTGCCATCAGCCAACGGAGAGCAGCAAATCCCTATTTGAAACATTTTGCCTGCTATATGCTGCAGTCAGCTGGATAGCCGGATAAAATTATTTGCTTTGCCTAAGTCGTGTCCTGTGCTTCTCCACCTCATTCTCTGCCACTGCTTACAAGTGCGTGTGTAACCATGGTCAGTCCCTTTTCAGGTTTTGTCTTCTCTGACTGCATTTGTTTACAGCAAGATAAGTACAGTCATTGATTATTTTGCTTTACAATCCTGAATGAGAACAAAGCAGTGGTGATAGTTACCATGGGGCAGCAGGATGAGATCAGCATCCTGTCTAAGGCTGATCTCACCTAACTGACTTCAGGATAAAATTACACTGTCTTGATTTCCCTAAACTTTTGTATCACTGCAGTCTTATCAGACAATTTTACAGCATTTTTCTTCAGGGAGGACTGGCCTGTAGTAAAGCTGACCACTGCTTACATCTCCCATCGCTCCTGAATTTGTATTTAGACGAATGTTGCTCTGATACACACTCTGCGTTTTCCATTCACACAGTTCTCTCCCTGCAACCTTCCTCTTGCTATCATAACAAGTATTTTCCTTCAAATAACCTTGGAGAGATTTCTTTATCTGCATATATGACTAATCAGCAAGGTCTTATGATTATTATAAAGCAATTTGTTGGAGGTAGGAATTAGAGCATGAAACTGGGACTGAGGAAACCAGATTTTCAGTCCTTGCTCTACTAATGACTGATTAGATATGGCCTTCAGCAAGTCAATTTGGTCTCAATTTTCAGATGTACTGATTTAATTTTTAGTCTCTCGCCTCCAGCTTTCTTTTCTTCCTTATTCCAAGAGGAGGGAGGTGCTCATGGTATGCAAACCTGGTATTTTGCTCTATCTCAAAAATATCTCAGTCTGGGGAGTCAGAAATAGAAAATGTTTTTGGAAACGGTGATGTTGTGATTAATGTTCCTTGCCTATCTGTTGCTCATAATCACACAGAGAACTAACTCTTTGTTGCGAAATACTGTGTGCAAATAAATGCGGTGTGTGGCACGCCTGTGTGTCAGCAGCAAGCAGAGTTCGATTCTGAGAGCTTGATTGTTTCTGAATTTGTTTCTGCTTTGCCCATACCTCTGAAGTCAAGTACTGCTGAGCGATTCATCACGGCATATTCCTGAGTTTGTCCAAGAATCTGTAATCTGGATATGATGAGCTGGAAGGTAACTCAGTACAAGAAAGGGAAAGGAGTATGATTTCTAGCAGCTGCATCTGTGAAATATGATCTTACTGATTTCTTTATATTTTCTCCCACAATTAGCAGATAAACCTAGGGAGTGGAACAATTTCTTGGGCTGAACAAATATGAGAAATAAATTTTGGAAATACCTAGAACCCCTATTTCCAGCTGTAACCAGATATCTACTCTCTGTCCAAGAAGTGTCCCTAGCATTATTTGTTAGGTAGATCCTAACTTTGTGGCAGTAGGTGTGCACTTCTCTTTCCCTCTTTTCCTCTTCCTCCTACTCTTCATCGCAGCCTGCTCCAACCCCTGCACTCCAGCCTTCTCTAATTCTGGCGGAAAGAGCTGCCCTGGGTGCTGGGACAGGAGAGCAGAGAGATCTTTGCCTGAGGAGAAAGTAAGAGAGAAACAGAAAAGCGAAAGAGATGCAGACAAAAGCAGCCTGGACTTTTCCCTCTTCTGCTCATCTCCTATGACACAGACTGGATCTCCCAGGGCAACTCTGCTCTTGGGGGTAAGAATCATTGCATTGTAGGAGACAGTGAAAAATGAGATGCGGGGTCCAACAGAGTTGACGAGAGCAGAGTTTAGCTACATCAGATTGAGTTTCAAAAACAGTTTGTAAATATTTATGAACTGTCCTTTTTCTTCTTTTTTTTTCATCAGCTCACACTTTTAAGGCTTCTGTAGACTGTGGTTGCCTGCTGGAGACTCAGCACCGCGTGCCCCGGAGCACTCCTGGCACTGGGAACAGGAGCTGCCCTGCATCCTGAGCCAGACAGAGAGCTCAGCAGAGATGAGGCCTCTGAGGCAAGGGGAATGTGCCTGCCTCGATTCCACCTATCCCCAGGCCACCCTAACTAACATTAGTTGGCAATTGTCCCTAATACTAAGGGCTGAAGCAGCATTTCATAGATGAGTCCTTTAGATTGTGCTAAAGCAAAATGCTTATGCACTCGGAGCGGTATTTCCTGGTCATTCCACACTCTTCCTCACACTTTTCATTTCTTTTAAGTCACCTGTGGGTTTTGGCTGCAATTAAGAAGGAAAAATGTTCTGGCAGTTCTGCAGCAGTCAGATTTGGCAGTTTTGCCCGTTACTTCCAGTAATTATCTTCATGTCACAGCTACGCCCTCAGTGCCAGCTTTAGGGAAACCTTCCACCTTTCTGGTGTTTTAATGAGGAAATGGATTCTTTAGGAAGTTGCTTGTCTCCAAGAACAGCCCTTTCTTTGTGAGCACTCTTGCTGCGGTCTTTTGAAAAATATGCTGATGTGAAAGTCCTGTCTGTGGCCGACCTGCTGGCAGGATGCTGGGGGCAGTGGGCCCTGTGTTCCCTGCAGTGTCTGCAGGGCAGCTGCGGAAGCTGTCAGCTGGCTGAGCCACAGCAGGCAAACCTCTGCCAGCAGCAACGTGTGGAGAGACAGGGCCTCCCAAAAAAGCAGATGCTGATGCAGATGTTAGGGCTGCAATGACAAGGACTGCTGCCCTGTGAGCAGTGTGGGGTCTGTGGCAGGAGACTGCTTCCAGGATGTGCACTTGAAATTCCACAAAGGGGAATGCTCTCAGTGCTGGGGTGCCTCTGCATTTCAAACCCTCACTGCCATAAGCCTCTTATAAAAGGTTTTGCAGAGTTTTCCTGAGTTAATTTACAAGCAGGTCTTTGAAACAGATAGTTTTCAAGAAAACTCACTCCAAACAAGAAGGTGGATGCAGCATGCATGCAGCAAAGAGTGTGTGCTCTCTAGTGTTATTCTGTCAGGGTGTTACATATAAGGGATGTTTCTGATTTCTTTTGAAGTTTGTGAACTGACTGCTTGCTCACTGATTGCTTTCTGTCCTTGTGGTACAACCCATTCTTCAATTATCCTGTGACTTGCTAACTTGGCCACATCAAGTGAGGAGAGGAGCACCCTCAGTATTAAGTTCCCTGAGCACATGGGCTGTAGATCAGTCTGCAGCCCTGAGCTGCACAGGCACAGCCTCTGTGGCCGTGTGTGGCTGGCTTCTCTCTGGACCGGGCACTGCAGGCACCGAGTGCAGGTGGAGGACATGGAGGTTTTAACAGTTGGTGTTGGTGGGATTGCCTTTACTGCCCAAGCAGATCTGCAGTCCAGGTGGCACATGGCAGCAGGCAGTGATCCTGGCTCCCTTGGGCAGTGCTTTGTGCTGCAAAGCACTTTGTGCTTCTCTCCTGCAGTGTGGTTTCCAGTTCCTGACTGGAACCTCCCTGCGCTGGTGTCACTGAGCAGTGTCAGTACCCCACAGTTTGCTATCCTCTTGAGGAGCTCCATTTCATCCCATGGGATGGCTCAATGAGTGAAGCAGCTGCTCTGCTGGGGCAGAGTTCAGACTGGTGCTATGAAAAAAAAACAACAAAAAACATAGCAAAATTGGTTCCAGTTTATCCTAGCAATCTATGCCCTAAATTGAGGCTGTTCAGCAGCTGCTTCATCAACAGCTGAGCTGTCTTTGCAGGGACTAGGACACCCTGGGAAGGGGCCGAATGGATGGACAGACAAGGGCAGGAATAGCTGCTGGTGCCCAACCCTCATCTCTCACTGGGGTGACTGTGGGGCAGCTCTCAGCATGGCGAAGAAAACCAGAGTTGTGGGTGAAGTCTCCAGGAGCATTGACAGGAGCATTGACAGGAGCATTGTACAGGAGCATGTACAGAGCATTTCTATGTTAGTAGCAGAAAAGAAAACATGTAGAAACAAAGTGTTCAAATGTTGGTGGAAACCAGCTATATTTAGCTGCTCTAAAAATTGCCTGGTATAAGGCATAGAGGAAATGTCTGTGGCAACATACACCCCTATGGTTTCACCTGTTGCAGTGCTTCTTAAGCCCAGAAATGTCAGTAAAATAAGTAGCAAAGCAGCTAAAGCTTCCCCAGAAGTGCCAGCAAACTAAGCTCACTTGTTGAAGCAGCCGTTGCTGAACTATGAATTGACCTTGAGCTGTGTTGATTTACTGTAATTCAAACCATCTGCACTCTGAAACAATTAAAGCCTTCAGATCTCCGAGGAGTTTCCTTCCTCTGATTATAACTTATGTGCTGTGGTAGGACACTAGGGTAAACAGCCAGTCAGCATGGAGCTCCATGCCTGCCTCTTTATGGCACCGCGCACAGTGCCGCTCCGCTCCGTTCCAAGCTGGCTTTCAAGTGGAGAGTGCAGCATATGCTCTGCGCTGAGTGCTGGAGTCAGAGGCCGCAAACAGCACTGGATGGACACATCTGCTGCACCTCCGCTGCCTCCTCCCCCAGCTCTGTATGAAGATAAGGCAGGGGGTTGGACTTGATCCCCAGAGATCCCTTCCAACTGCTGTGATTCTGGGATTCGGTAAGGGTTTCTGTAAAATATGGGTCACTGTGCATAGGCGGTGCTGAGCTGTGACCTGCTCCCCAGCAAAGCCCTGGTTCATGTGTCTCACCTGCAGCCTCCTCACTCCTGACAGTGGTGTGTCCGTAATGCTTGTGTCTCAAACCTCTGACCATGCTGGAAGAAAAAGGATGGGATAACAGTTACAAGTTTGCTTCTGAGTTCATCTTCCTTTACCACTGACATTTTATATCGCTTTCCAGGAGCTCATTACAGCTCTCTACATCCTTAAAAAATCAATCTGTGTCCATGACCTCCATGTTTGGACATCGCTGCGGTGGGAAAATACCAGCCACTGATTCTGTAGGATCGCTCTAGAATTTGTCACAGCCCGCAGCTGGCAACATTTCACATTGAAAGCACTGCACCGTAAATCCTGTTTTTACACGTTCATCCTCCATTCCTCTCCATCCAAATGATAATAGCACTGAAATTTGGAAGCCTCCCTTTTCAAATCACGGTGAGGAACAGTCATCTGCAATTCATGAATGAGAAATTTATTTTGTAAGAACTATGTGGTTCTTTTCTGATTTTGGAAAACAAGTTTAACAATATAAATGTTCACAATGACCGTAACATCTAATTAATTAGTTTGCTTTTAAAGCTAAGTAACCAGTAGCTGTAGCATAGTCTCAGAACCAAGCACAGCCTCTGTGCCTGCCATGACTATGCTGGAGACAGGCAGTGACCCCCAGCCTCCAGCCAGGAGGGGCACAGCAGCTCTGCTACCCATTTCTCAGCACTGTCCTCACCCTGAGGGCAGGCACTGTCCCCACACACATGTCCCTCCAGACACCAGATGTGATGGCTGCAGGCAGTGCTCCCGGGAGAGGTGTCCCACTGCCACCTCAGGGTGGTTTCTGGATCTCATGACCCCCGAGCACATCTGGTTTGTTTTGAAGAGAATGCATGGATTCACTGTAAAAGAGGGGGTCTAGCAATGAACTGAGGCATAAAACAGACTGTCAAAGCACCCGACCCTGGGACAGGATGGGGAAGCTGAATTATTTGATAATGTAGGTACAGCTTCTATAAATTCTATGTCATCTTATGAATGCTGTATATAGAAGGCTATCTATCAACAACTAGACAGAAGTGTATCATATGCCAGATTTATGGCTTCCTTTGTGACCTTGGTACTGACCCATATCCAACCAGTGCTGGAGACCAGAGAAGCAATGAGGGGCTAGGCCAGGTCCTGCACACGGGGCTGCAGGGCCACAGGCAGTCATGGAGCAGGCATTGCCTAGCTGAGGAGTGCTTGTCTTTGAGGCCAAAATATGTCCCCTTAGTGTTTTTTTTTTTTACAGCATCACTGTTTTCTGTTAATGGAAAAGATAACAGCAAGCAACCCCACGTATCCCACATCAGCACAGGGCTCGGGCCCTGACCTCTTCACCTACAGCCCAACCAGACGCAGCAGCAGGCACATGCATAAAGAGCTTCTTTCCCTTGGGCTGGGAAGCTGCTCCTGCAAATGCAGTTTCTTTCTTCTGGTCATATATACATAGATATACTTTTCTCCCTGCGTGTGCTGCTGCTCCATGTTACGACGTGGGGAGAGGAGCGCAGGAGCTGCACAAAGCCTCTCCCAGCGCACGAGCTGGGCTTCTCAGGGTGTAGGACACCCACTTCCCCCATCCCCTTCCTTCCCACTGTGTATGGAGACAGGAGACTGACTTTACATCGGGTGAATTATGGATTCAAGATGAGTACATCATTCCACAGTTCTGAAAGAAAAAATGAAGCATATTTTCCTTTTTTCTCAGCCTTGATGCATATGCTTTCTTTAGCTGCCCTTTCATCTACTGTACTTTTCCCTCAAGTTTCCTTCAAACATTTTTCGTATATCTATCTTTTTTTTCCCTAAACCTTCCTTCAAAATTAGAAACATACATCCCATCTTTCCTAGGCATGTGCTCTTTTTGCACCCAGAAATTAATCTGACCCTCTGTTCTGAAAATTTCAGAAACTCTGGATAGCAAAACATGATTCTTAGTTCAGAGTGCTACCTTTGTTTGTTTGTCTCTTTTCTACTTTGGCCAATTTGCCTCTTTGTTTTCTTCGGGCCCCTGCCCTCCTGTCTCCTGCACTGGTGGAGGAGCATGACAGCAGTGGTGAGAACTGGGAAGTTTGTAGGCTGGTAAATCACAGAATGTGATTGGATTGGAAGGGACCTCAAGGATCATGAATTTCCAACCCCTCTGCCACATGCGGGGCCACCAACCTCCACATTTAATACCAGACCAGGCTGCCAGGGCCCCATCCAACCTGGCCTTGAACACCTCCAGGGACAGGGCATCAGTGGGACATGGACCAAAAGTGAAAGGCAAGATTTAGCTAATCTTTTCAGAGGCAGTCACACTGGAAATGTGAAAAATGTTAATTGCGTGCATCATCGCAGAAATAAGGGGGAAAAAACATTAATTACTTTGCATTAGCAGCTTTTCCTCTAGGAAGCCCTCAGCTTAGAGGGGCAGTTTCTAGAGGGTTTTTACTACCTGTTGCAGTCAAGCTTGCTACTAAAATGGCAAACTGAGATCTCTTAGAGGATGACAGGAGAACTTCTTTGTCTAGGAAATAAGAATGTGGACTTTATTCCCTGATCAGAAGGCCCCTTCCCCCACGGATTTACCCATTAGAGGACAGATGCTTGGAATCAGATTGCAGCTACAGTGCATTAGGGCTCACATTTTCGTGGTATTCACAAGCATGCTGAGCTTCCACAGTTGTGGTTTCTATACTTAAAACAGAAGTTCCTACTTAATTTTACTGCCCCAAGTACTTTTACATACTGTTAGCAATTAGGATGAAAATAAAAATGGGGGAATGTCTGTACACTTTATTACAGAATGTTTCCTCAGGATTATATTTTCTCATACAGCAGCTCTGCTGCTTACCCTGGCAAGGCAGGGGTGCTTACAGGGAATTAGATGACAGCACTCCCAGGCTTCCAAGCTTCTTTTATGTCAACTTTTACTTATATTTACATGTGACTCCTCACACCAGTGGGACTCTGCCAGTGGGGCTGAATTCTTCACCTCTTTATTGAGCTGGAGCTATTGGACTACATCTAATGCTGCCAGACTTTTGACCTGACACTGTTGGGGTTGGCTATGGCGTGAGCTAGAAAGGCCATTGCCACAGGGAACAGATTGCCAGATGCAGTAACATGGCTGTCAGCTTTGAGCTCACACTGGTACTGGCACCCCTCCTGGTCTGTCTGTGCCACAGAAATATGGCCTTGGAAAGGAAGGGAAGGGATAAGGGAAGGGATAAGGGAAGGGAAGACAAAGGAAGCAGTACAGAGAGTCACTCCCTTATATTTGCACAGCTCTTTGAAACCCTCTGAGTAAACACATGACAGACATATGACATACATTTTCATCATCTGTGGTGTAAAATCTACCTTTTTACATCTGTGACAAGAAAGTGCCTGTATAAGCATGCATTTTGTAGTCAACAAAGAAAAAGAAAGGAAAATTGCTAGCAAATGTGTCTGTTCCAGAATGCATTTCTGCCTAATAGGAATATGAGTATCCTGGAAGAAAAGTTCATGCAGGCATGGTCAGGAATTACATTATGAGCATTGTGAGCCTTTCCATTGGTGCTGGTGGGTTTGGGACAAATGTGAGCTGTGTGAAGCTCAGTGCTCCTGGCACGTGGTGAGGTCAAACCCCATGGCAGTGTCCTCAAACAGCAGAAAAGCCCCTTGGCGAGGGCTGTACTCATAGTATTGTATCATGCAAATCCATGCCATCCCACTTAGCTGTGTCAATGACATTTAGTCTCTTTGAGATAAGAGTTTCCCAGAATATTCAAGGAACGTTCAAGAAACTCTAACCAGGACTGGGATCTAGTGTGTGAACTGAAGAGCATGGAAGAGATTCCACAAGCTACCTTTAATTTCCAGATGTCCTCTTCATTTTGAGGACTTTGGATGAAATAGTTGCACTAAGGGGACTTATGAGTCAGGTGGAATTATGAATTTGAGGAGCTGGGAAAGGACTCCAGGTAACACTGCCTCAAGTTGTATCTGTCACAGCAAGTACATGGCCCCGTCCCATTTCTTCACGAAGCAGGGTGTGGAGGCTGCAGAACTGGCTCCTGCTTGTTTTCAGCCTGTACTCATGCGCCTGTGTGGCTGGAGTGCCCTTGTTTGAATTAGCAAGTCACCAAGTATGAATCAAAGCGTAATTGTCAGTGCTGCCAGTGGCACTAAGCAGAGCTGAGCTATTAATTCGAGACAAATGGGAGAAATGAGTAAACAGAAAGTTTACTGGTCTATGGCAACTGCGGGCCTGAGTGGATGTTCTGTGTCAGTTTTATTTCAACTTTATTGCTTTGCTTTGATCATTTGAAATTACCACTGTTCTCAGCTGGAATTTAGAAAAACTAAAAACACATGATTTCTGAACTAATTATTTTGATTTTAAAGCTATATTCTGTTACAGACTATTTTTCTTCCTCTGCAACTTGTCTTTGTATCATTTTTTGCTACACAAATCGTGATTTGCAGAATGAACATCATGGGATAATTATATTTTGCTGTAAAAATGTTACAAATAAGCCAAATCCAAAGTGTTGGTAAGTAGGAACTCTTTTTGATTTCAGTCTTACGCATATTCGAAGCTTTAGTATGTCCCTCAGGGACTAATCATGGGTAGAGCTGTGTGTATGGTTGAGGCTGTACAGGATCAGAGCCAGCACTTGCCAAGATGTGTGAAAGCAGAAAATGAGGGGGAGAGAGAACCTCAGGGCTTCAGAGCAACCAAAAGGGTTCCTGCTGCAACCGGAGGCAAGAGGCATCTTGCAAATTCATAGTGGTTGTCATTATGAATGCCACTAGGGTCGTTACTGGAATTCTTCTTGCAAAATACTGGCGAAAGCAGGAAAGGAGGCAATCTGCAGACTCCTGCCTTAGCACCGCGGCTGCACCCAGCCTGGCTGCAAAACCTGCCAAGCCATCAGCATTCTGGCTGACACTGAGGTCACACATTAGTACTTCACAGGCTAATAGGTTCTAAAAATATTTGAAATTGTGGCATATTCTTAATTCCCCATTATCCTTCTGGCCAAGGAAAACCATGTAAGTTACTCCTGAGGTCTCCACACTACTGTTTGTATTTTAATAGAAAAGCAGTCGAAAATGTTACAGGACTCCCCACGCCCAATCCACATCTTGCTTTTAGCTTTCCTCATTCTTTGACACAGTGCTTTCTGAAACAGTCTGGTCAAAATCTGGAGAAAGGTCCAAGGCCTGTGTACAGAACAGTGTGTCTTGGGCAATGGCAGCCAAGCAGCCATAGTGGTGGAGTGAATGCTCGCTGAGTTTCCCATTTTGTTGAGCTCTCCAAGTTTATATGTCAGAGGGCTGAGGGGATGTTTTAGAAACATGTAAACACCATGCAATCACTGATGGAGTTAATGTAAACGCTGTAGCATGTTTTATCTGTTGTCGTGTTGTTTAGTCTGGGGAAGAGGAGAATAGGGGAATGATGAGAGACTTTGAATATCCAAAAGGTTGATATAAAAACCGCAATGGACTGCGCGCTCCCTCCCTCCCTCCTTCCATCTCCCCCTCCCTCTCTCCCTCTCTCCAATTTTGTTAAGGTTTTAGGTGAGATGGCAGGAGAATCTTTCTAACTCCAGTAGGTAGCTAAAAAGCTCTGGAACAGATGACCTGCAAGGGAGTGTTCATACTACCACACCTTGCTCGAAGAATAGGTTGGCTGAAGGTCTGTGGGGATGCTACACAGACCTTGGTTCTTCTTCAGAGCAGTGGATGCATTTACTCAACTGCCCTCGAAAGTGCCCTTCAAACAGATTTTCATCTGGAATTGTGATCTCTCCAATAAAGAGACTTGTTAATGCAAATTGACAAATGAAACTGCAAGGTCTTCAGATGAAGTCTGCCTTTATGAAATTGAGTATCTAGTACTACTTCAGCTGTGGTGGCTGAGAGTCCAATCCTTACCAAATTAATAAAATTATCCACACCTGTTTTGCCATTCAGGAATCTTAGCTTTCATTTTCACTTTCCTGGAAAGCTATACCTGATGTTTTATTTCTTTAAATTGACTCTCCAAAACCACAAAGTAATTTAAAGCTGAATTTTATCTTTGAATCTAATAGTGATTTTAAATATTGTTGCTCCCCTTAAGCAACAAATATCTACATATCACACAAGTTAACCTTCCCTGTGATTGCTCTGTGCTAATATTCATTAAACTTGTTCTGTAACCTAGAGTGCCCATTACTATTTTTGCTTGATGTACTTGAGCCACCACATTCTAGTGGCTTGAATGGGCTGTAATTTAAAAACACTGTGACATTCTGTGTGTGTCATCAAGCTTTATTAAATAAATTTTAAAAATGTTATTCATGTTTTCTTCATAGGTGCATCTGTGGCACTGCTTGCTACTTCATTGTTCATTAAAATAAATAAAAAAGCATCTTCATTTTCTTGCCAGTTCCCTGTGTGATCACATGGTAGCTACTTCCAGTTTTATTTCTCATAGAACTAATTCTTGGAATGAGTGATTGAAAGCCTCATAGTGCTTGTCTGTGTTTTAAATCTTTCTCTCGTGCCATATTTCCTAGCTTTTAACTTCATTGTTTTTACCTAATGCTTCACTAATGCTCCTTAAAAGCACATATGCTTTCAGAAACTTTATTACTAAATTAATCTTCAGATATTGCCCTGTTTACATCATGCAGTGTTATTTTGCTCATTGACTACTACTTAAGAGGACTGTCAGAGGAGACTGAAAATAATCCAAGGCTGGTGGTAGTCTGGAGGTTTCAGTGCAGCACCTAATGAACAAAGGCTGTTGGATGAATCATACCTAAGTAAGATGAATAAATTCATTTCAGAAGGCAGAAAAGTACTTGTCTAGGGAGAAACCCTAAAAATTTGGGCAGAGTTTGCCTGGGAATGCTAAAATGCACGTGGGAAGTGTAATCCATGCATCAGTGTGTTATATTGCCCATCAGTCCCATCAGTGGAATGTGGAGCCCCTTCCAATTCCCAGCTAGAAAGCCTTGATGCTTAGCACCCACCTGGTCCATGTTGCAATACAGGACAGTAGTCATGGAGAGGACATGTCTGAAGAGGACTTACTTCTCCTTTTAAAGGTTCTGGAAGTCTTAGTGGGTATATGACACTGATTATCATGATGTAGGTGGTGTTTGACCAGACAGCGGTATCTCAAGTGACAACACATTGATTGCTGTGCTTCAGAAGGAAAATCTGTGCTTGTTGGTGCTGTTGTAAATAAAACGTAGGCCTGAAAAATTAGCAGATTTTATCTTACATTCATAAAGCACAGTGAGTGTCATGCAATCTGTAAGGTTACATATGTTGAGTCTTTTAGTTCTGACTAGAATGTACTATACTGAAATGACTGATCTACAAGCTGAGATCACCTGGACTACTTTAAAATTCATTTTAAAAAATATACCTGTATATTAAGATAGGGAAACCAATTGATTTTTAAACATCAGTCTTGGAAAACACATAATAGGATTTGCATATATTATTGCAAGCACCATGTAAATCAAAATTAAAAGGTATCTCATCTGCTTGTACCTTCATGTGAATTCTTTGACTCAGTGCCACATCTGAAAAAAAAAAACAAAACAAAACAAAACAGGAAACACTGTCAAAATTAGTAGGCTCAAAAACTGAATTCTGCTTGAAGAATGAGTTCATACTGGAATATATGTTACAAAGAACTTAGATGTACTTTCTCCATCAGTTTTTGTTGCAGCAGGAGAAAACTACTACGGAAATCTTTCATTGTTATCAATAGAAATGATGCTTCATGGACAGGTGAACATCATGCCTTGTTGTCATAAATTGGAACTTGCAACAGATCTGGCACAGACAGAAGCTCCCTTGTGGCAGCTTATTGCCTTCTTGGTCCTGTTTGTGAGCTTGATGGTCCACCCACACATGATCAGTTCTGAGGCTGTGACTAAGCAAACAGGCTGTGTACATAATGCCTTTTGTTGCTGAGAGTCGGTCAAGTGTGCCAACGGGTAACACTTAGAACACCTTTGTAGCTGGAAAACAAAAATCCCATGTAGTGGTGCACTCAAGTCTCTAAAAACCTTTACTATGATCACGATCATAGCTAGGAGCATTACACCCCAAAGCTCTGGAAGCTGGGTTTGGACAATCCAGCACATCTCTAGTGGGACTTCTTTTCAGCAAGGCTCTGGTCTTAGCAAGCCACATAACACAAAGATCATTTGTCTAAAGCAAGAGTTTTAAAAACTTTTAGTTGCATTCAAGTAACTTGGCATTATGCTTAAAACTATCTTGAATATTGGGGAGCTTTCCAGTTCCAACAAGTGGGCTAAAGAACTGACACATTCACATCTACTCTGTTAAACTCTATCAGTTGTTTTCAAAAGCTATGCTGCCTTCCAGTATGGCAGATGCCAAATTTTTAGGAAGACCTGGGAGAAGCCAAGCTGACAGGAAAGTGAGGAGATAGCACCTCCGGACTGACCGACTGCTATCAGTGCTCAACCTGAGTGTTTTGGCTGATAAGGGGGCGACTTCATTGATATGCAGGGTGATGCAGAAAGAGCACAAAGCTGACTCCATCCCCTTTGGAGTGTGGGCACAGGATGAGCTGCATGCACACAGCTGGTGAGAAATCATAGAATCATGAAGCTGGAAAAGACCACAAGATCATCCAGCCCCACCACCAACCCATCCCCTCCATGCCCACTGACCACGTCCCTCAGTGCCACATCTCCACGTTTCCTGAAGACCTCCAGGAACGGTGACTCAACCACCTCCCTGGGCAGCCTGTGCCAATGCCTCACCACTCCTTCTGAGAAGTTTCTGACCAGATTGTGAAGGGACAGAGAAGAGAGAAAGGAGACATCAGCAATAGGAACCCAGGCACATACATGGCTGAGCACGAAGACTACAAAGCGCTGCATTAGAACACAGCTTGGTAGACACACAGCTTTACTTAAACTAATTCAAGTCCACGCTGCTGCCGCCAGAGATGCCTCCTGCCCTCACTCCCACCCCCTGCCCTGGCTGCGGGCCCTGCTCCGGGCTCACTTTCCCCTTGCGATCAGTGGCATGAGATCAGCACCGCGGGGCCTAGGCCCTGCAGGAAAGGCAGGTCTACTTTTTGGGCAGCTGCGCGGGCCGAGGAAGCCGTGCCTTAAAGCCAATATCCTGTCGCTGACAGCGACCAGCTCTACATAAATTAATGGAAGAGATGAGAAAACCCGAAGCAGGTAATTACGGAGCGAGCCGGCCTTCAGGCATTGTCCGCCACTTCCCCCTCCGATGGCCGAGCGCGGTTTATGCCCCGCATCATCCCAGAACTGCTGGTTCTGAGCACGTTTTCCAGCCGCGGTCGCGGCGGTCCCTGCCCTGCCCGCGGTCCCATCCCCGCGCCCTCGCGGCGCCGCTCGCACGGCAGCCCGGGGCGATGGATTCCTCGCGCTTATCTCTGCTGGCCCACGGCGGGGCGAGGCAGCGCCGCAGTAGCGGCCAGCTGCGAAGTTTAAATTCAAGTTCTCCTAGAACAAACCGAGAAAGACTCGCAGCCGTTCCGCCCGAGGTTACTTTTTAACGCGTTATTAGGGCAAAGTCCCCCGGCGAGTTGCCCCCTCGGCCACCTCCTCGCTGAAAGGCCCAGGGGCGGGCAGCGCCCAGCCGGAGCTCCGGCGACCTGCGGCCCACGCCCGGCCTTTCATCTCCGGCCGCGCGCTTCCAGCCCGCCCCGGCGGCCGTCAGCGGAGCTCCTCGGGGCCGGGCGGGGAAGCGAGAGGTGTCGGCGGGGCCCGGCGCGCCGCTGCCCCGCGGAAACTTGTGCTGCAGGAAGGGAGGGCGGGAGCCGGGGAGCGGCTCCTCCTCCTTCTCCTCCTTCTCCTCCTCCTCCCGCGCCCCGGGCCCGGCGGCGCTGGGAGAGGAGCGGCCGCGGCGGGGCCCCATGCGGCGGCCGGGACGGAGCTCTCCGCCGCCGGGCCCCTCCCGTAGCGACAGCAGCACTAGGAGTCGCCGATGACCTGGACCAGCAGCATGAGCAGCGGCTACAGCAGCCTGGAGGAGGAGGACTCCGAGGAGTACTTCTTCACCGCCCGCACCTCCTTCTTCAGGAGGCCGCCGGGCAAGACCCGCGCCGCCCCGCAAGTAAGTGCCGAGCGCCGGCTCGGGGCCCGGCCCGCGCTCCACGTGTCCGCCGGTCTCCGAAGGGGCGCCGCGCCTCGGCGCTCCCCCGCCTGCTCTGGGGTCCCGCGGGCGGCGGGCTGCAGCCTCTGAAATAGCTCCTGAAGGGCTGAACGGGCGGGCTGGGGATGGGGTTAAACGGTGGCGAGTAACCGGCGGGGCCGTGCGCGTCGTGTCGGCGCTGAGTGCGGTGCGTGGCAGCCTGGCTGCCGTCCGGGCGGCGGGGAAGGGCCCTCGGCCGCGGTGGAGTGGTTGAAGTGCTCGGCGGAGATCGGCTGTAAGAGGACTTTGAAGTGAAGAGCTGATTAAGAACAACGGAAAACCCGAGCCCTTCGTAGTCAGCGCTAAAATGCCCACCTCTAAGAAGGATAAGGCAGCGCAGGGCAAGAAGTGCTGGGGAACTCGGGCAGCCAAGCAAAACTCCCTTCTGGAGAGCAGAACCTCCGATTCTTGTCAGCACAGCGAGGCAAACGCTCTGCTCCTTTAGCTGAAGCAGCCCAGCCCCTCTTGTTTGTCTTTTCTGAAGTGCAACGTTTCTTTCTAAGCATGGCTTTATCCTTGGAAGCTGATGAGTCAGTTTTCCATATGCTGGCTCCCCTTGCCTTGCTCCTACTGCTTGCTCAGACCTCTGGTCAGTGTTTGTACAACTCCTGCTGTGTTTTCCCTGCTGCGTGGCCACTCAGCTAGGGAGTTGGCTGAGCCTGGTGCCCTCTGATCAATCTGTGGGGCTTATCAAGAGTCGTGGTTGCCCACAGCCCTTCCCCTAGGTTACGTGCTGCGGAAGCCAAACTTGGTTTCTGTTTCTCCAAGGTTCCACAACTTATTCCTCATTTGTGACTGACTTAAAATTTGAGCCCTGTAACCACCCCTCAGGAAACTCCTGCTCCCGTTTGAGGAAGTGCACAGAGTTTTCTTGAGCTTTGGTTTCCTTCACAGAGTTTGGCAGGGTGCCTGGGCACACCCTCTGCCTACACCTGAGCCTGGGTGCTCCATATCTGCTCCTTGTGCAGATATCCTGGGACCAGGATTTCACCATATCATTGCTGCCTCCCCAGGGTGCTGCTTGTGGTTCCCTTCCCGAGAGGTCATCTCTTTCTCATCCACATTGAGTTTCAGCTTCCTGTGAATTCCAGTGACTCTGAAAGCTGGCAGGTCCTGCTGAGTGTCCTTGAACTTTATCTGACCTGCTTGGCTGGAGTTGGCTGCCACCTGGCCCATATGAAGCAGAGAATGACTTGGGTTGGAAGGGACCTTGAAGCCCACCCTTGTTCCAATCCCCTGCCGTGGGCAGGGACATCTCCCATTTTACCAGGTTGCCCAAAGCCCCACCCAGCCTGCTCTTGAACACCTCTATGGTTGGGGCATTCACATCTCTGGGCAGCCTGTGCCAGAGCCTCATGGCCCTCTGAGTAAAGAATTTTGTCATCATATCTAGACCAACTCTTTCAGTTTAAAGCTATTACCCGTTGTCCTATTGCTCCATACCCTTGTAAGAAGTTTCTTTCTTATAACCCTACTGTAAGTAGTGAAAGGCTGCGTTAAGGTGTCCCTTGCAGAAGAAGATTGCAGTGTCGCAGTGCTGTGTGAACACATACCTCAGTGCTGCCAGACTGTGGGTGGTTGCTGTATAATGGGATGTGAGAGGCCCCAGGTCTTGATTCAGGTCCTAAAAACATGCTTGTTCCTTTGCTTTGTAATGCTGCTGCATGAGTTGTCTTAGCAAGTACTTGTTAAGTAAGTGGTGGATTGTGCAAACATGTAAATCGCTGTGTGTGATGTTAACGTTCTCAATCAAGGGGTGAAGGAAGAACAAAAATTTGATATTCTGGTCTGGTAGTGTTTCCCCAAAGAGTGCTGTGGTGAGATGCTGCAGGGTGTGTGTTTAAGTATGCATTGGGTAGCATGGAACAAATTCATCTGTATTGCTGACTCTGCAGCATCAGAAACACTCAGCTAAATGTTTCTAGTTATAAAGTTATTGCCAGCTGCACTGTATCTAATGAGTTAGAGAAGAAAGAAAAAAAAATCCCCAAACAATGCTGAATGTAGATTTCAACAGTCATGTGGCCAGTAAGAGTGAGTTTCCCCTTCCAGCAATAACAATCATAATAAGACTCTTTGTATGTATGAGGATGTTACTTTTGGTTTGTATTTGAGGTTTAGTCAAAAAATGCATACAATGTCCCCTTGAGCAAAGGGGAAAGAGTGGAGCTATTAGTTATTGTTTCTGTGTCTTTCTCAACTATACAAAGTTTTGCAGGGTATTTTTTTTTACTCTTGCTTAAGACAAAGTGGTGGCAATTACTTTTATTCTTGTCTTAACTCCTCCTTTCTCCTGTTCTCACAGTGATTGGTTACAACTTGGAGCTCATGGTGTGCTATGCCTGCAGAACTACCCAGTGGTAGCTCTTTAACTTGTTTTGTATGTATGTCCAAAGAAAAGAAGGAAAAATGGAAATAAAGAAGCTTTGTGAATTTTTGTCTTCCATTTAATGGAGAGGAATGGACTTATGTGTCTCAGTTTCTATGGCTGAGACAGGATAAATGGTTTGATACCGATTCTGATATATGAGTTCAGTAGTAGTGTCTTCGGGCTTTGCCAAATCTTCTGCACGATGTGGAAAGATTTGTCTCTTCCTTTCTACCGCTTTTAAAAACCTGAAGCATTAAAATCATTACAGAGTGTTGCAGGCAGTGGGGTGTTTTGGGGCTGAGGTGTTCAGCTCATTTTTTTCAGTCTTATTGAATTCTGCTGTATTGGCAGTGCAGTGGGCTATCAACCCTCTTTTTTTGCAGGAGAAATGAAGATTGGCAATCCAGCATTTGTAGCTTCGTTCAATTAAAGATGCAGACTCGAAGCTGAAAGATCTCAAACTTGGATCTGTGTCACCCAAATACGAGCAACTTTTTTCAACTGGATTAAACTGAACGTGGCCCTTTTTTGTGCTCACAGTGACTCATTTACTAAATGAAAAAGGAGGAACTGTAAATATTTTTGTCGTGCCAGTGTGACTGCTCATGTGAGGTGAAATTATCCATGCGCAAAAGCTGTAGCAAGATCAGACCCGTGCTTCTGTATAATCAAGCCTTTGGAAATCGTCCACTCCCTCCAGAGAAAATACCAAAAGAAGATGTTTTGCAAACTTTTGAAAGCTGACCCCTTTCTCTCCCTATTTCATCCCTCCCACCCCCATCTTTTCAGGAAAAGTGAAAACAGTCCTGCCTGCTCCTGCATGCCTGGCCGTATGTCCAGGGAAGTGCATCTTCCTGCCTGTGTTCCTGCGCTTCCACAGGCCACTTCCACATGCTCTCCCACTCCTAGCAGTGTTGATGTAAATCCTCGCCAATCCCCTCCTCCTTTCTCACACAGCGTGGGGGGTGGTGGTTTTTGAGTGCTGCTGTGGGTTAGTTCCCAGCCATCCTCCCACTGGGAGGCTGCAGGTACCCAGGGAATCCCCTGATGAGATATGTCTCTTACACAGGAGGCTGCTTCTGGGGAAGTTCTGCTCCAGGAACAGGCAGTGCTGTGCAGGTCATGGGCTCCTGGTTGTTAGGAAAGAGCAAATCTTGCATTCGGCATCTGAGTGCTGAGTGGTGTGTGCGCAGAATGGCTGAATTCTGGAAGTGCTGTGTAAAATATCATGTAGGTACAAAGTTTGACTTTTGAATGCTGCTGTTCTCTCTAAGAAGAAAAGAAGAACTTTTATTGTTTATGTTGTTTTTTTACTATTTCACCCAGTGCTCTCTAGAGATGTTAGCAAGAAAAATGCAGTTGCACGCACCTTCCTGCTGCTCCTCAATCTGTGCTGACTGCCTTGTGCTCAGTGCTGTCCTTCCCCATTTGAGGTCCACCTCCTGGGCATCCTGACCCTGCGCTGTGTCAGGAGCCCAACTTCTTGGGGCTCAGCCTTTTGGGGTGCTACCCTGCCACACCGTTGTTGTTTTCTCCCACCCCTCTGTGTTTCAGTGGAATTTGCAGGTGTGGCAATGAGGGTGGGAGAGGAAGTTAGTATAAAGAAAGCTGGAAATGGAAGCCGGATGTGAGAGAGCAGAGGAGCCATGCAGAGGAGAGGCAAAAGGCAGTGGCTGAAAGGCTCATCCCAGTGAGGTGACCGTCTTGCTCTGCTACCAGTGCAGAAGATTTGTGTCTTTGTTTTCAGTGGATGAGCTGGCATCCGTGTGAAAAACATACTTCTGGATGCAGAAACCCTTTTATATCTATTCCACATGAGTTTGCACAGTGGCTTCTGGCATTTCAGTAAGAAGAGAGACAAAAGCGCTTTATTTTGGAAGAAAGCAGTTTCTTGGGGTACAGTGCTGTTTGTAACTACTCAAGTGTAGTTGGCATGGTTCTGTGCTAGCAGTGTCTGTTATTAAGAAGTTCCATGTTGTTTGGTTCTTACAGCCCTTCCCGGGTTTCCTTTCCACAACATTCCCCAGAGAAAACAGCTCTCCTGACGACCAGAACAAATGAGGTTTCTAATTATAGGCTCTGTTTGGAACCGAAGAGGTTAGATTTGTGTTTGACGTGTAGTCATGAAGCTTATTTAAAAAATAAAACTAAAAATATCCAGTCTCATTCTTTTTTTTTTTTTTTTTTTTAATCCATTTGACAGTCAGTGAATATTATGGGATAAACATTGTCACAGCTAGAACACTTGAAAGTTAAGGCTTGAAGCATGCTCCAGCAGCATGGAGACCGTGCCTGTTTTAAGGCTTGGTCAGTGTCAGGATAAACCAGCAGTCCTCGTTTCACTCTCTTGTGCTTTGTCCCACTCTATGAGTGGCTGACACCGTGTCTGTGCCTTAAGGAGCTCAGCAGAGCAGGGCTGTTCCCAGCGGAGCCCCAAGCCACTTACCAACGTCTGACAGCCTCTGGAGGTGAGAGGGGATTTATGTGCTTTGCGCCGAGGAACACTGATTGCTGTGCATTGGTTTATCAGCACAGTTGGCTTGTATGGTCATTAATTTATGTTTTGAAGACTTACCTAAAACGTACTGTTTTTAGGTATGAAGTGGGGAACTACTAATGCACAAAAATTAAGAAGCAAGTTTATGTTCTGTCCCAGGAGGAGTTAAAGTCACTGAAACATCTCTTGAGTTCAGCCATCTCAGTGTCCTCAGTACAGCAGCACTGCAGGTACTGTTCAGGCTGGGTGTCTACTCTTTCTTTTTTTCCTTTAGTCTATTATATTCACACAGTACGAGATATATCTTGGGCAGTATTTCTATGTTAACATAAGATTTTGGTTCACCAGCAGTGGGCTGCTGGCTCAGTTGTTGATGTTATATCACCAGATAAACACTAGATTTTTTTCTTTTTTTTGGTCATTTCTTTGTCAAGATTAGCCTTTGTTCACCTGCTTGAGCTCTGGGGCACAGTAGCTCTGTATAGGTGTTTTGAGATTGGAGTTCTAGTAACGTAACTGAGTTTGGGATAAAAATGAGACTTTGAGTGCAGAAAGGCAGAACGGCTGCAATTTAAAGCTGCCAGATGTCAGAAAGCATCAGGACCTGTATACCTTATGGATTGGAATGTTTAAATTGAGACTTGTTTAGATGTATGAGCAGATGTGCAAGATGCAACGAGTTCTGTTTAAGTTGAGGAGTCTGGTGAATACAGGAAAATGTGCTGCAGAGCAACTGAGCTCAGCATCATCTGCATACAGTAAGTAGATTTATAAAACAACCAACCGACAATGATTTGAAAGGAAGGAGAGGATCTGGTAACCTGTTTTCATCATTTCTTATGTCAACTACAGACCTGTGACAAGGATATGAGAAGATATCAGAATACCATTTTGGAAGAGATTCTTGCTGACTAATATTTAGCCATGGCCAAAGAGCAAAAATATGAAGATAAATGAAGTAAAAATCAATACTGCATTTTGTCCCTTGTGTGAAATGCCAGCGGCAGCAGCGTTGGATTAACAGTTCTTAGTAAACCGATTAACAGAGGATTTTAAATGAAGCAATAGATCTGTAATGCAGCGTTTGCCAGTGACAATAACCTTGCAAACGAAGCCAAGCAATGTAAGTGTCAGGAATAAATCAGAGTGATGGATCTCTGTAGTTAAGCTCTCCTCTTACAGACAGGCAGCTGTCTCTGCTGACTTCAGCAGCGTGTACCCATCAGGCCAGAGCTGTGCACTGCGTGCTCTTCCTCCTAGATAGACTGTGGTGGTTTGTGTGCATGGATGCATTTATCTGTACATGCAGTATTTATTATTCGGTGTATTTGTTGCAGCTTGTCACAGTTAGATGTATACTTCAGATCAAAAGCAGCCTTCCAGTCAGCCTCTGTGGATCTCCCAGTTTCTACTAGGGAAACTGGAAAAAAAGAAAAGATGGATCAGGATGGTTTTTTAAATACATGGTTTTAAAATAGGGCTACTAAGATGGAGAAGGGTCTGGAGAGCAAGGTATATGAGGAGCAGCTGAGGTTCCTTGGTGTGCTCAGCGCTGAGCGGAGAAGCTGAGGGGAGGCCTGATGGCGGCTGCAGCTCCTCACAGGGAGCCGAGGGGCAGCGCTGAGCTCGCCGAGTGCTGGAGCTCAAGGAGCGTTTGGACCATGTTCTCAGACATGGGGTTTAGTTTTGAATGATGCTGCATGGAGCTGGAGTTGGACTCAGTGATCCATGTGGGTTCCTTCCAGCTGAGGTTATTCTCCGACTATATATTATTTGATGTTATAGATTTATAGAATACACACACAATATATATATATATATTATATTTCTGCTCTCAGAAAGTGAGATCATTCTATATATTTTGAGAACAGCATTCAGGAAAGTCCTAAAACCAGTGCATCCCACAGACTTGAAGGGAACACTCTGGTGTGACTGAAGCTGGTTCAGCATGTTTTTATCCAGTGCAGTTTGAGCCCTGCTTGTACTGTCATGGGTTTGCATTTGCGTAGGTGCCTGTAACGAAGCACACAGTCCTGTAGGCAGGTACAAATTGACTTGGGATGAGTAATTGTCCCTTTTGGTTTTTTGGTGGTTTTTGTTTTTTTGTTGTACTTGCACTTTTGCAAGGCTGATGAAATACTGCAGTCAGTTTTGAGGAGAGTACTTCCTTTGTGGACATATGATTTGGCTGTGTGAAGTAGCCACGTGTGATTTATGTAGCAATTAAGATCATTTTCAAGTTATTAATCTGTGCGTGTGTTGGAGTGGAATTTGTGCTCCCTTACATGGAGGTGTGTTTGCTGTGCTGCATAGGGCAGCAGTTGAGGAAGCCTCAGGTGGCAGTGCTGCTCACGTGGGATCACTTACCGTGTGCTGCTGATGGCTTCTCAGTCTCACTCTTCATCTAGGAAATTCTGACGATTCCATGTGAAGTAATTGTGGAAAATGGTGTCTGCGTTTCTTTTAGAAATTATATACAATAGCAGAGTAGAAAATCATTGGCTGTACGTGCAGGAACAAATTACAAAGTAAGTTTATGGTCTGTAATCTTTTATAGTCATCCCTGTTGTCCCTAATTAGGATTGCATTTATTGTTTTCTGTCTTGTACTTCATCCCCAGGTGTGTGCAGGTACAGTCTAGCCATGCTGTACATTTCTGCACAGTACAGTCACTGTACTTTGTATTTGTGGCATCCGATCCATGTGATCTTTTTAAAGCCAGATTAGTAATAACAAAAACTGAAGATCAAATTCTGCTCTGGCTGAAGGTAGTATTTGTTTAATAGCTAAGTAAATGTTTAATCTTATATCCAAAGAAGCAGATGTGGTCATGATTTGGCTTGTCCCTTTGGGGACAGGTTGTATTGGTTAATAGTGCAGAAGTATCTTAACACTTCTATTGATGGATTGTAACCTTTTTTGTAGAGAGCTTCCTCTCAGCCACTTCCTGTGCATAGTTGTGCCTCGGATCGTGATAGCCTGCCAACATGGGAGAGTTTAGTTTAGAAGTTTTATTTAGATAATGATTTTTCTTCCTTGCTCTCTGCTGAAGATTTCTGCTCACCGGGAACAAAATTGAAGATCTTGCTGTTTGGTCCACAGGTGGCTTGATTTAGTATGTTCACTTACAGATATATCGGCTAAGATTATGAGGGTTGTTTTGTTGTTGTTGCTCTGAGTTAATAATTTAATTGCAAAGCATCTTCATGGTTCATTTGAGAAGCATCTGGGAAAGCTGTGTAAACAACTGCACCAGGTATTTCAGTGTAACTCAGAGCTGATGTCTGCAGGAACTGGCATATTCTTCGGCACTGCGTAAAAGATTAAAAATATGGTGATGGCATGTTGTATATTGGGAGAATTGACCTGTGTTGTTTGTCCTGGTGTCTGAAATGAGGAACTTCAGTGTTCAGTGCCACTGAGATCAGCGTTAAGTCAGTGCAGCTTTTTTGCGTGTGTGTGACAGATGCAGTTTGCATTCAGTATTACGATTTTTAATAAGTAATTGTGTGCAAAGATTCTGTAGCGTAGGCATAGACAGGCATCTTATGTTACCCTTTATGAAATTTATTTTCATGTGTGGCTCTGGTTAGCTTGCTGATAGTAGCAAGAAGTACATGTGGTGGGTAACCTGGGCTGTGCCTGGAGAACTCAGCAGTCTGTGCCATGGCCAGCTTCAGGAACCGGTCCTCTGGCAGCACAGGCATAGTCAGTCCCTTGTTCTGTCACTCTGCATGCGTTCTTACCTTAGAAATGCTCTCCCCACTTCTTTCCAACAGAAGCATAAAAAAAAGTCTGTTCGCTCTGTTCACATTTGTGCACGTGGGAGCGATGTCTTGTGTCCTGGACAGAAATGGGCTGTTCAATCAAAAGTTGACACTTAAAGTAGTTGCTGCCTCACGTGCCATTCACAAAGGCTGGCATCAGAAGAATCCCAAACACACATGGGAGAATCATCTGTGCAGATGACCTGATATGAGCAGTAGTCAGACTGCCATGTAATCTGCAGAAAAGTACTCTGCCTTATGAAGGAGGACTTAATATTTCATTGTGTCATGATATTCCCAGCTTGCACAGAGCCTGATTTAGCAGAGCATCACTTGACAGTGTCTACATAAAATGTAGCCTTGTAACTGTAAAATACTTAAAAATGTAAGGCTTTGTGAGCTGATTTTGGTGTGAAATATAATAGAAGGAAGTTTCTAGTTTTTGCATCGGTTATCAGGCTGGGTTAAAATAATCAAAATGCCTAATGTGATATTCAGTGGGCCCTCAAATTCTTGAATTAAGAATACACCTTTTTTCCTTTCAAAGAATATGCAGTATAGGATGATGACTAATGGCAGGAGTCCTAATCAACTCTTTCTGTAATGAAAACCATTTAACTGCTGCTAGAGAGCTGTTAAGTGGATCTCAGCACCGGAGGGGATGGATTCACAGTAGCTGGAAAAGACATTTTCATGTAGTTGCACCACTGTGGAGTTCAGTCTGGAATTTCTTTTTGTATTTGCCAACATGATTTATTATTTCCATGAGAAAGCAACTCTTATGATACCATTGAATTGCTTTAGCTATTTTTTGGTTCACCAAAGTGGTAGGACACTAATGTATGTACCTATGGTGGTCTGAGCTTCTGGATGTCGTCCGATACACCTCTGAAGTAGGCCATCACATTATTTTCAGCTGCATTTTTCTATTCTCATTGAATTAAGTGCATGAAGAGTTGCCTTCCCTAAGTTTATTTCTAAGGGCTCCATGACTGACAGTATAAAAAAAAATATTCCTCTACATAATGCAGTGGTATTTTCTTTTGTTCTTCGGGGTCCTGGCCATGTGGGAAACTGTTATATTCTTTGGGATACACATTACTTTCTCTTCTTTTAGTGTAAGACTTGCTTGCACTGCTGTGGTTTGTACCAGAATTGCTGACAAATGTAAATACCTTCTCTCAACGTACCCATCTAAGCTGCAAAATATTGCTTTGGGGGTTGACTTGGCCTTCATGGGAACAAGTTTGTTTTCACAGAATTTGAAAAAAGGTATTAGTGTTCAGCTGACCATGTTATCCACTCTGCTGAACTTCTGTCAGGCCCTGATGTGTGTAGAAGGTATTTTACAGTGTCTTAAAATGAATAAAATGTAAAACACAACTGATACAGAACCACCATCTTTTAATCAAAGTGGACTGAAGAATGTTTTCTGCAAGATTTTAAATTCTCTACCACAGTTGCATTTTTTTTCATGAAAAATCTACCTAGACTGTGTAAGCAATTAAAAAAAGAAAGAAAAACCAGGGTGTGCCCTTACCACTACCTTAAGCCTGTGTGCAGAGGGACTTCTCAAGATGGATTTGGCTGTGAGATCTGAAGTTTTTAGTCACCCTGGTTCCAAATCCTTGATCTTCTGTAAAATGAAGCAGACAGCTGATGTACTTAGCTCGGTGAGAGTTTAAATTGTGCATTAGGCTGAGTGCTAATTAGCCAGCACACAGAATGGGCAGTTCTTCTGCCTTAAGCCCTTGTCACAGCGTGCACAACA
Organism: Tetrao urogallus; assembly: GCF_951394365.1. Lineage (NCBI taxonomy): Eukaryota > Metazoa > Chordata > Aves > Galliformes > Phasianidae > Tetrao > Tetrao urogallus. The sequence goes on along the minus strand of NC_136813.1, from coordinate 160,479,519 downwards.
TTGTCCTTGCTAAACGTCAGATATTCAGGTGAAAAGAAAACCCAGTAACACTTCATAGGTCAATGGATGTCAAATATGAAGTGGCTTGGATGCTGGGAGCGCATTGCATCAGGATTTCCTCTTTTGTCTATTAAATCATAGGGCGATGGTCAGTGCCTTGACATTATGACAGCCCATTTGTTATAACATATAGGGAAAGTAATGCCTGGTTTACACATTTCTCAAGTTGTGAATGAGAATGAAGGTGTCTGTTAAACAATAACAGTACAGAAATGTCCAGCTGTCAGAAAATCAAGCAAGGTTCTTGCGAAACATAGCAGGTGGTGCAAATGCAAATCAGTTTAACTTCTCTTTGATCATGGAATCACAAGGAGGTTCCTTGGGAGGCTAATCCTGTGCTTTGTCACCAGATGCTTTGCGCTCACCTGTGCTCCTTGAGCTGGGTTTTCAGTGACTGAAGCTCTTGGCAGCACACTGCTGTTTTGGCTTGCTCCCATCGCTTGGTTTGTTCTTCAGCTGCCAGTGCTGAGTGTACTAATGGCAGCAGTGGCAGCATGAAAGCCTCTTTGGAGCAGTGTTGGATCTGCTGAGTTGAGTTCTAAGGTAAACTTCATTTTTCTTCTCATAACGAGCACTCTGGAAAGAATCATTCCCCTTCAGCAGCTTCAGGGACTGTCCTGGCAAAGACCCTTAGCGTGGTGATCATAGCAAGAGTTTGAGTGTTTCAGATACCCGAGTGTTTCAGATAACCACGTGTTCCATTGCTTCTCCAAAACAGAGGTGTTAAGATGCCTTAGCAGGACTAGCAAGGGGTTTAAGTAAGTCACAAACATTTCCAATGGATCAGAAATTGCAAAATGCCTTTAATATATTTCTGTCTTCTTACAGCATGCATCTGCCTGGTCGTGGAAATATATTTATTAGAGCATAGAGGTACGATTAATAATATCACAAGTTATTTTGTTTCATGGATAGAATTGATGGGTTTGTCTAAGTTGGCAGCTGCTGTCGATTCAGTTGCATGTTCACATGACGGGAGGCTTATCTCAAGATGTGGGAACATGATTGTTTATACTGCACTACAAGGTTGGTATTATGTGAAGTGGAACATCAAAGCAGTTTCTGATTCTCTGAACTTTAAAACTCACAGCTGATTTAATTAAAAAAAAAAAATTAAAAGCAACATTTTTCTCCACCCACTAAAACAGACCCCAAGTGTTCTTCAAAGCATATTTAGTTTTAATAGCTTGCTGATTTCTTCCCTGAGGCGTTTTTGAAGTTCCAGTTACCGCCGGAATATGAAGATGTAGCTTTGAATTGTGAAGATAATAGACCATTAAGAGGCGTTTGCCTCTTAAGATGACAAAATGGCATGCTCTGTAGAAACAGAAATAGTCAATAAACCTGGTGATATTTCCTGTAACACTCAAAAGTTAATGGCAAACTTCTTTGTGATTCATAACTTGAAACTGCTCTTGAAGCAGCTTGGTGAAACGCATCTTTAAGCGTGTTGGTATGCCACTCTTGCTTTCCCCCTTGCCTCAAAATTGAATCAGGGTTGTGTATTAAAGTGAGCTTGCTTGAAAGCCTTTGTGGCGTATGTCAGAAAAATCTCATGACGTGTAACACAGCTTTTGCAGCGCTATACGTATAGTTGTGAGCACATTTTATGGAGGATTTTGGGTAGGTGCTCTGTGGTACCTGGATTTAACACCTTACTTAAGTAATTATTCGTATGTTTTCATCTTGAGAGATAGATGTAGAAGATGGAGGAGGAAAAAAAAAACCAAAAAAACAACAAACAACTTTCTCCAAGTGTTTCACATTTGGTAGTTACTGAGACAAGAGTACAAGAGACAGCAGAGCAGTGTTAATTATTTGAAGAATTATAACAATACTGTTGTTGGTAGTAGCACTGGCATTTTGTTACTGTGCGGGCATGAAGCATTACAGTGTAGTAAGTGCAGTCAGGGAACAGCACTGTAGTTCTATGAGTTTAGGAAGGAACTGTTATTTTAGGTATTTCCAGATAATCTTTCACTCTCTTCCCCTATCCTCTCAGTGCTGCTTTCCCAAAGGGATGCAGCACTTTGACCTGATTGTTCCCAATACTTAAAAGGTAAGCAAAAACATTTGAAATATTGTGCTGATGCCCTACTGAAACTTTGAACTGGAATTAGCTTCTATTTTCTTTCAAACATGTATGAAGATGTACTTCCCTGAGTAGCACTTGCCCTGTTCCCTCTTTGTTCTTCACACCGTGGGGTTTTATGACTTATTATGTATTCTTACAAAGTCTTCTAACTCTTATGCTGGTCAGCATGGGTTATCTGTAGTTCAGTATATAGCTTTTTCTTTCAAATTCTTATCTTCACCATCATCTCCACTTTTGTTGAAGTGTATGTATACAAAATGTTTTGGTAAAAACATGGCTAATTAGAGGTAAGCTGGTTATCAAGACGCACCCAAGGTCAGAGCACAAGCCTGATGTGCAGCTCTTGGGATACTCTTCTTGTTTGGACATTTTGTAGAGGGGGCTGAACACTGCCAGTTATCCGTTCCCCAAGACTCGTCCCATGAACTGAGAACAAATGATGTCTCACAGGATAGAAGTGTTATTATGGAGCAATTCATAGAATCATAGAATGGCCTGGGTTGAAAAGGACCATAGTGATCATTGAGTTTCAACCTCCCTGCTATGCCCAACGTCACCAACCACCAGACCAGGCTGCCAAGAGCCACATCCAGCCTGGCCTTGAATGCCTCTAGAGATGGGGCATCCACAGCCTCCTTGGGCAACCTGTTTCAGTGTGTCACCACCTTCTGAGTGAAAAATTTCCTCCTGATATCTAACCTAAACCTCCCGTGTCTCAGTTTAAAACCATTCCCCCTTGTCCTATCACTATCAATGCATGTAAACAGCTGCTCTCCCTCCTGTTTATATGCTGCCTTCAAGTACTGGAAGGAATTTCATCCTACTGGAAAGAAATTCATCCTACTTCTGTTGATTGTGTCCTGTAACATCTTGGCAACGCATCTAAAATGCAAATGTGACAGGTCTAGGGTTATTTTAGAGCATGGTTGCCATCACTTGAGCAGAGGGTGTGGTTTCACTGCAGCGTTAGTTTAATTAAGTTAGTTTTAAGGCAGACCCATTCCTTGAACCTGCTTGCTGTGTGGCTGCACAAGGAGCTGTGCTGGTGCAAGTGGCTGAAGGAATGCACAGGTGGGGAGGGTGGGACCTCAGGAAGCCCCATCTGGGCTTGTCTTACCTGGCAGAGCTGTGCTTTGGGATTGCTCCGAGGAAGAGCCTCAGCAGAAATTGCAGGGAGGATGTGCTTTGGAGTGCTGGGATGGATTTCTTAACTGCGTGCTCAGTAGAAATGCTTTGGGTAAGCAGAAGATGGAAAAGTTTGTTCTAAATGTATAGGAGATAATGAAAGAGATAAGCAAGGAGAAAGTAGTACAATTTACTCAGTGGGAAAAATTGCTTATGCTTTAGGCTGTAACAAAGTAGGAAACGGAAAAGGACTGCAATGTAAACTTGGATTTACTTCCAGATTTCTGATGCTAAAAATGAATGTATTTGTGTATTTTTAGCTTTTCATATTTTCAGTGGCTCTGGATTCCTCTCTTAATTGTTCCCTAAAGCAGACTTTATAGACCAGTTCATCCATTTAGAGGATAAGGTTGAGGGCACTGTTTTAAATGTGTCAAAATACATTTCAAATATCATGCCAGCCCAGAATTGCGTAGCACTATTTCCTGTGCTTTAAAAACTGTGGGGAGGTTCCTTTGCTTGACAGTTCTGGAGTGGGAGAAGGTTGGCATGGCTTTATTAACCTACTTGATGAATGTATCATCAGTATCATTTTCATGCTAGTTTGTAACAAGTCTTAGTGCTGAAACTGTCTGCTTCTAGTAATTATCACAGAAATCAACTTTGTGCCATGACTTAACTGTTGTATATTGGACTTTATTGGTTATAGCATGTCTCCCCTGAGATGGGGCAGGTTTAGGTTAGATATTAGGAGGACGTTTTTTTACTCAGAGGGTAGTGGCACACTGGAACAGGTTGCCCAAGGAGGTTGTGGATGCCCCATCCCTGGAGGCATTCAAGGCCAGGCTGGATGTGGCTCTGAGCAGCCTGGTCTGCTGGTTGGTGACCCTGCACATAGCAGGGGGTTGAAACTAGATGATCATTATGGTCCTTTTCAACCCAGGCCATTCTATGACTCTATTAATTAGGAATATTTTCCCAAGTATAGGCAGCTTTTTGGATGCTACTACTGCTCTAGGAAAACGTATCTTCACCTGAGTAAAAGGCATGAGAGAAATGCAGGTGAAAAAGGAGCTACTGCTGTGGAAGTGGAAGCTCCACAGGACAGTAGGGTGTTAGACCAAGGAAAGGGGAGAAGGCTGGCTGTGTAAGCCTTCTATCTTTCATTAACCACAAACATTTGAGCCTAATGGCTCCTGACTGTTTAATCATTTATTTTGCTCATTTCAAAGAGGGAGAGCATCACTCAGTAAGCTTCTGATCAGACTGTAAGGCAACTGTACCAGTCTTCTTTTCCTTTTTTTTTTTTTTTTTTTTTGTCTGGCAAGTCTGGAGTTGAAAAATAGAACTAGTATAGTCGGGGTCATGGGAAATACTGTAGCTGTACATGCTATCGGTGTAAGAAAATACCAAGTTTAAAAATATACACAAAGTGATACCTCATTATTTGACAGCTTGGATCTAGTCTCTTGCTTTGGTTGTTTTAGACAGGAGATGTCTTCTCTATTCCTGGCTCTCTTAGGTATTCTTTCGACAAATACATGAATCTGCTCCAGGTGCTTTGTTTAAAACAAGTAGGCAGTGAGTGGACTGGGTGCCACCACCAGGAACAGGAGAACCAAGCACTGTCTGACACTGCTGAGTCCTGAGAGCATTTGGAGGGCTGTCTCTTTTCTAACAGTCTCAGAACTCAGCCTGTAGATAAACATAATGCAGAGGGTCACAGAGGAAGGGTATAGAAACTTAGACATAAATGCAATGAATTTTAGTTCTGACAATTAGTAATATCCCCTAGGAGTTAATTATGAAGGCCCTTGTGTTTTATTGAGAGCTGAGAAATGGAGCACTGACCATCAGCAGCCTCTGAATTGGAGTGCGTTTGTGTGTCAAGCCTTCTTGGGACTCAGCATGTCCTGGTCAGGGTAAGGAGACCTTTAGAAATCACCTGGCCCTGGCTTCTTCCTTCTTCCCTGTCCCAGCTCTGAGCTTCACTCCTTGCAGTAGCTGCGTGAAGAGTTAAACATCCTCTCTGGACAAAGGGGACAACACCATTGGAGAAGATGCAGCCTGGAGCCCACTTGTGTGGTTTTGGCTGCCTGGTGTGACCTCTGCTCCCATCGCTGTGCATCGTGCCAACACCAGCAAGGGGGGAGGCTGGCAAGGGATTTGCTGCCACAGCTGTGCAGCACTGCAGAGGGCTCTGGCAGGTTGGTTAGGAAAACAAGGAATCTGTGAGAGCCTGGGCAGGTGGAGGATGTTGTCAGTACTGTAAGCTGGCTGTGCTCTGGTTTGTGATGTGGAGGGCTGAGATGGTATGGGAAGGTATGGCTGAGAAGGTATGGGGCTCTGCCTCCCTGATGAAGGGAGGCCAGACAGCTGGAGAGCAAGGAAGAAAGATGGCTCGGGGAGCTCCTGTTTGGAACTGAAGCAGAGGCTTTTTATGGAAACGAGGCTCTGGACAGCTGACCTCAGCAAGGTTGGTGTCTGAAGGAGGTGGTGTAGGGCAGCGTTGCAGGTGATAGGTTGGTGGGAGCTCTGAAGCAGTGCAGGAAAGCTGGGTGGTGGGTAGGAGCCATGAATCTCTGCTATACAAACAGCAGCACTTAAACAAGAGCAGCTTACATATAAGAAAAGGTGTTTGTTATTTTTGTTATTGTTGTTGCTTGTATTTATTTTATGGTCATTTCTCCTCTACAGCCTGTTTTGTTTTCATTCATGTCAGGACTGACTGAGTTGGCTTTGAGCTCAAATCAATCTTTATTATTTTGTGTTCCTTTACATCTCTTTCTTCATGGCACCAATGGCTGAAGAGATCACAAAAAAAACAAACTTGGTTGCACATCATTTTTCAGATGATGCTTACTAATACCACTTAGCAGACATCTGTTAAGCAAGCCTATTCATAAACACTGTGGGTAATTATTAACTGTAAATCCCTAGGTTTTGACTGCTCTTCTGTGGGGTTTGAAGACAATTGCTGATAATAGATAGGTTGTTAAAATATTTTTCCATGCTCAAGTGTGGCAACCCCACTCTAATACTCATCCCTTGACTTCTTTGCAGGTTGCAGGGAATACTCAAAGTTCAGGTGTCATTTCAGGCTGACCTTGGAGCTCCTTTTATCAGACTACAGCCAGGCTGGATCCCAGCTGCTTTTCTCCAGAAGGCTTCAGGGTGCTTTGGCTGTCCTTCAGAGAGCTTGTATGAAATTAAAAACAAAACAAACAAAAAAAAACCAACAACATTTCTTTCTACATTTAAAGGTAACACACCAGAGTACATAAAGTACAGTGGTATTTAAAGCTTGAATGTTGGCATATAGCAATATGCTATGGAAGTGAGTAAAAGATGGAAAATGTAAGGCTGCTTACCACTAACTGAACTTTTTGTATTGCTTGATTGCCAGAACAAAGGAAAAAAAAAAAAACAAACCACCCATCATTTGATTTTTTGCTAGACAGACAAATGCAGGCCAGTTGCATGAAAGTGTTTGCTCTGGCACCATTCATTGCTTATGAGAGTCTTTGCTTATGACCTGAATTCTGGGCCAGTGTCCAAGTCTTATGCAGTCTGGAGTGCTTATCTCTTGCATTCTTTTTTACTATTCTGCACAGCAGAATATACAGACTATTTAGCAAATGCCCATGCAATGGCAGCTCTGTGTCCCGTTTCAAATTTTCTCTCCTCTGCTACAAAGGATATGCAATTAAATCTCCCCTTTCAAGGAGGTTCTGCTCTTCAGTTCCTGTTTGTTCTTATGCCTTGAGCATTGATGGTGTCTTTTTTTCTGATTTGAAAGTCTGCTACCTTGATGATACAACATGCTCATTTTAAGGTGACTTATCTTGCATTTGTCTCTGGGAGGAAGATTAATTCACTGAGCAAAATAAATCGTTCTCTGGTTTTATTTGAATACTTGCGAAGTTTGCAGAGGTGCATGTGAAACTTTACTTTTGTGCTTTTGTGTCCAATTCTGGATATAACAATAGCTTTTTACAATTTTTACAAACTGTTACATCAGTGGTGTTTCTGACCCTCTGAAGCTAACTTCTTATGGTGACAAGAAACTCGTTGGATATATCTGTGGTGTTTGTGCAGGGTTCTTGGTTTATGCCAGCCAAAAGCTGTTTGTGCATGGAACAAGTTGAGTGTAAGCACAGATGGCAGAAATACACTTGATTTTACACTGTCTTTAACTGTGACAGGCAGAGCTTTGGCTGTGGCGTGCAGCTGCTTCAAAATCAATCGTTGCTTGGATAGAAGGATAACTGAGGATCACACAAGGTGTCCTCATTTGCTGTTGACAGTAGGATCTTCAAATTCTCCTGGCTGCCCATTTTTAGCTCTGTTTTCTAGAGCAGCAAGACTTCTGCAACCCATCCCTGTCTTAAACATGGGACATCTTTGCTCGTTCTCACAAAGGGGTGGGGATGCAGAAAGTTCCTGCAGTTTTTCCATAAAGCCATGAGCAGGCTTTGCAGAGACCATGACAGTGTTCCAACCAGAAGCATTGCAGCAGTGGCAGCAGGTGTAATGCCAGGCATAAAGGCATCCACCTGAGAGAAGCTCTGCAGCTTCGTACAGAGGAAAAATACTTCAGTCCCAGCTTGCCCCTTTGTAGCCATCCGTGTGAAAGTCTTCCAGCACTTAGAGACCATAGTAAACTAGGCTTTGTTAGTTCATTTGTACACAGACTTCTTGCTTTTTTTGCTGCCCTTGAGCAGCTACGGGAGGAGTTTCCATTACTAAATGGAGCTGATGCTGTCCCTGACCTTGGATTGTTTGAGTCAGAAAATGTTTTTAGAACAGCCTTGCTCTTTTAGAACAAAGCAGGACCTGAGAGTTTTTCAGGGTTCAGTAAATAACCCTGTGTTCCTGTGGCCAGCAGCGGCTTGGGCTGTTCATGCAGGGACTATGGCAGGAGCACTATCTGCCATTTGTATTCCTGCTTGCATTCTAGGCCTCCGTCCTTCTGCTCCCCTCTGGTGCAGGTGACAGAAGGGGGTGAATCCCTCAGCAGTGCTGTGGTGCTGCCAGCTGAGGGAGGAATGAGCATCCTGTGCACGGTGAGGTGCTCCCTTGTGGCGTTTGGTAGACTTCTAGCTCTTGCCCCAGACACTCCAGCTCCTGCCCAGCAAGGGAGTGCAGCCTGCCTTTGAATTCAGTCCTGGAGAGCTGGGAACGCTCCTGGTGAATGGCACTTGACAGTAATGTTTTACCAAACATATTTGTATTTCGTGAAGTACAGAGGTTACCCCTTTCCTCTCTTTTCCCATTAGTCCTCAATGTCCTTCCTGGCCCAGTTCTGCCCCAAAGTATTTCTCTGGGCTGGAGTGCTACTGGGCCCCATGTAGGGCTGTGGGGCAGCTTCAGCTGGGAGCCCGTGGGGTGGCTGCGTTGGCAATGGGCTGAATCTGGCTGGATTACAAATGCCTGCTTTCCACTAACCATTCCGATCACAAGGCAAAGATAAAAATGGACCGATACATCTTTTGTGAATTTATAAACGCCAAAGGATTTGGCTTTCTTTTCAAGCAGGCAGCTGGCTTTTGATTCCATGATTTTACTTTCCTTCCCTGAGTGCTCTTCCCTGACTCTCATAGCACTTTAGAACTTTCATGTGATATTGGAGATGATTTCCAATAAGGAGTGGGATTTAGGGATGGTTTTTGGAAGTGAGGTGCTTTGTTTCCAGAGGACTGATTCTCTGGAGCAGCTCAGACTGTTCTCAGTCCTCAGTGTTAGGAACAACCCATGATTACCTTGTGGGAATGATCTGTGTGCAGATCCTTTCCTCCATGAATGGCGGAGACCAAAGGACTTCAACAGAGCAGTTACCTCCAGGTGAAGCAAATCTTGAAAAATCCTGTGTGAAGAAGCTCGAATCCATCTTCATCCTAATCACAGCGATCTTTTAAAGCAAAGGGAGTGAGTTGTCTCTCTTTCCAAATATCTGACCTGAGTGAAACTTCATCATTCTTTTCTTTTCAGCAATTGATGTAGGAGAGACAGGATTGAAAATGTTGTTTACAAGCAAATATATAAGGGGTCCTTCTCTTTAATGCAATCTTCTATATTTTAAAAGGACAAAAAAAAAAACACCAAAGCCTTCATTTTGCAGTTGATGTACAATGTAGGGTTTCACTGTAAGCCATAGTCTCTGTGTCAGAGCAAAGGATGCTGGTTTTTTTTTCTCCTCTTCACTGCTTTTGCCACTTCCATCTTTGGAAAACAGGATTCCTTTTGAGTTCTTTGTTATTGTAAGAGGGTGGTTACTTGTCTTAGCTGGATCATGCAAATGACAAGTGTTTGTTCTTAGCAGCAAGACGATAGGAAGCAAGTTAAATTCCTACTTTACTTTTAGTTGTTCTGTAGGGTAGCAGTAAACTGGGAGCCTGTTGAGGAAAGTGGCTGGATTTGTAGTAGTGGTAGAAATACCATAAAACATGAAAGCAATTTGGAATACAGTAATAGAATATTCATGCTTGTCATTCAGCTGAATTTCAGTATCTTCTGCATGCCTTCTTTTTGTAGCAGTGCTGCCTTTCACAATGAGGATTTGTTGCTGTATTGCCACGTCCAATCAGTTGCATAAGATGACTGATTCTTTATGGCAATACATTTTTTTCTGCAGTGGCTTATAAACAAGTGATTGTAGGCAAATGCATGAAGCGCAGCAGGAAATTTTAAACAGTGGGTCTGGTGAGAAAGATTAGTAAAGGAAGTACTTCTGAATGCAGGAGCACAGCATGACACTTGTAGTTCTGCAGTTTTAGAATACTTTCTGGATTAAGCATATCCCTTGTTTCCAGCAGCGGTTGTTTTTAATGTTAATAGTCAAAGACTGGGATGTGAGATTCCATTTAAGTTCATTAAGCATATGCCTCTCTAGGTAAGCATATGAAAGTTTTGGAATGTATGGAACGGAGTGATTTTTGTAACATTGTAAAGGCACGTAGTCATTCGTATCACCTCGAGTAGATTTTTTTTTCATACTACTTTACTGTAGGCTCCAAGTCCAAATTTGAATGCTGCTAATCTAATAGAACCATAGGTGTTGCTTGTAGGAGAGCTGGCATGTGTTACGCTTGCTGCCTCTGGTTGCAAAGATGTGTCTTCATACTGCGGAAGTGTTACAGGTGAGAGAGAGTTGTCAAAACCACAGGAGTTTGGCTGTGCACGGGTGCAGAGGTCACCTGTGAGACTGTCAGCTCTGGATGAGAAGAAAATGGAGATTGTCCAAGTTTGAAGGTGTATGTTGTTGGGTTTGTCACACCTGGGAAAATGTAATGCTCTGGGTGATAAGACTTTAGTGGTTACTCCATGAAACAAACAACCATGAAGAGCATGGCATGATGTGACTCAATGGCCATACTGTCCAAAGTAACGCTGGTTCTTTCAGCCCCTCTCTTGTGTTTTGGTTGAGGTTGAAATATATAAGATGAAGGAACCAGTAAGATGGTTCCTTTAGGAGAAATAAGGGAGCAGAGCCACTTCTGCCAGCAGAGAGATGTATGTCCATTTGAAACCTCTGGGTTGCCAGTGACAGTGCGTTATGTTGGAGTGAGATGTGCTTTGGGTGCAGTTTGGCAAAGGTGTGGGCCAGTTCCTGCACCATGGCTCTTTGCAGAGGCAGCATCACAGGGTGCTTTGGTGTCCGTGGAGGAGCTGGGCTTGCTGGCAGCAGCTTGGTACCAGCCGTCTCAGAACATGGAGCCACTTTGTGTGGTTTGTCTACAGCAGATTGTCCACTGCCTGTGCTTCTGCTCTCTTTTGCAAACAGCCCTACTCTCCCCTCCCAGCTCCCCATAGTAGAGGGTTGACCATACAATAGTAAAAGAAAAAACAAACCCACAGAAACAGATTTGTCTTGTAATGCTAGTTTAAAGTGATGCGCTACACTGCACAGTGGTACAGTGTGGCTCTTAAGTCTTGAGCAACAAAAAAATTCAATGATGCATTCAATTTTGAATGATATGCTATTGAGAAGTTTTAAATTAGATGCACAGCTTCATGTCTGAAGGTGTTATCATTCTTCTGGAAAAATCTAATGGATTATAATCTAATTTCCTTTCCAGAAGGGACTTCCATTGCAAGTCTGAATTGATATTCTAACACCTAATTGATCTGTCAAAGCGTTCGTGATCTTACAGACAGCTCTTGTAAGTGCTGTCCAACCTCTCTGTTGGCTAGTCGAAGTGTCAGACTGAAGAAGAATCTTCTTTTAGCAAAATCAAACTGACAGTTGGTAACATGCTGAAAATAGCAGGAAATGTCTCTTATTTTAAAAACGCAAGCAAGCACAAATCAAAGCATAGGCATCGTGCAGTGTTTTCCATGTATTCATATTCACTTTTGCCACTGCAAGTGCCAGCTAATCAGGCAGAAACAGTACTTAATTGTTGAAATCTAAGCATTCATTGCTCAGTAGTCAGGAAATGAGAATTGACAGGTAATCTGCGCTATGCAGAAGTCTATTGTAGACATACTGGGTTTGTCTGCCAAAGCTAGTTTAAATATTTTCTAAAATGCATGAAATATACACTAGCATTAAACTTGCAGCAATTAATGAAGGTTTGGTTTCCAACATTGTTTTGTGCGCAGCATGTTATTCAATGTAACAGCCAGATTTTAGGAATTAAGTTTTACATTCATAGTCCTTTTAGACTTTACTGTGCAAATACATTTTGTTGTTACAGGTTTGTCCTCTATGGAAGGGATTAAAGGGTTTTTCTTTTCTCCAGTGTAACTGACAGCCCTTTGTTGTCCTATTCCTTCAGAAGGGGTTGATGACAACTGCAAACACTTGACACCTATGAAAATCAGCCTTCATGTTTTTTAAGTTCAGAAAAGCCTTTTTGTATTCTGCCCTGCTGAATGTGGTATTGGAACAAAAGGTAATTTGGAAAAAGCATTTAAGGGTCTGTAAGCCTCAAGTTCAGCACTCTGTTTATCTTACTCTTTTTTTTAAAGCACTTCCTAAAATGGCTAAACTATGGTGGCAAGTACTTCTAAACAAAGTGGACTTGACTGCTTGCTTTCTTCAAAGCCTCTTTTATGCATAGCAGTAGAAACAGCCAGGCTTTTGACTTGTCCTCTTTTAATTTGAAGTTCATCAGTGACACCTGACAGCTTTCTCTGAGACGCACATGGGCGCAGTGTGTGCCGTGTAGAAGTGCCTCCAGATATTTGAGGATATTGGACGAGTTCAAGTGCATCTTTGATTCCCTTCTTATCATGCAGTTTAAATCACTTTAACGACAGAAAGGTGCTTCATTTTTTTCTTTGGCTTTCACCAGTGAGGAGAGACAGACCCATTCTGTCTTTATTAGCTAGCAGTAACCAACTTCAGTGTTCTTGCTGGTACCCCAAGGTCACCAAGCTTCGCTGGTTTCTGGTTTTCTTTTTATTTAGACTATTGAGTGAAGGAGAAGGAGCTGCTTGACCTGCTGGTCTGCCAGCTCGTTACAATCAGCTCTCCTTTATTTCCATTTCCTCTTTTGCTTGTTATGCAGTGCGAGTTTATCTTGAAAGAAAGGAGGACTGAAGTGCTGTTTTTATGGGCTGCTGTAGCTTACATCTGAGCTCTGGGTGTCCCAGGAAGGGGCAGGCAGACAGCAGCTGCTGGAGGGAGATCAAAGGATGTTGTGCTAAACCAGGCAGCAGGGTAAGCTGCAGGCACAGGCAGAGGTTTGCTGGGATTGCGTTGAATGTTGGAGGGCTGCAAGTCAGAGGTATCTGTTTCTTTGCCTTCATTCTACAGCAACTACTTAACCAGAGCTGAGAAGAAGTATGTGTATTTCTCAGACTACTGAGCATTTGCAGTGGGACATAACAGAAGTAGCTGTGGCATCTTTGAGGTGTTCCCCTGCCTGGGCGCAGAGGCTGTCCTGGGTGACAGATCTGTTTGGCACAGCAAGTCATTGGGGTTTCACAAGAGCACTGGAAACTCCTGCAGCATTGGGGTACCCGTGCTGTAGAAATAGTGGCTGTGTTCATTTTCCTCTCACAGCAGTAACACATACCTTCTCCTCATGCTTCTTTCCCATTCCCACTTGGCTGTTTTTTTTTTTTTTTTTGCTTCCTGGGATGATTTCTACTCACACTTGTCTTAGATGCAGCAGCTGTTAGCTGCAGGATTCCTTTTTGCACCCAGGCTCCCCAGTTCTGCAGCAGTGACTCAGCCTGGGCTGAGTGCCTGTCTGCCCCTCAGCCCTTTTCATCTCTTCCCTGCTCTACTTTCCTAATATCTGTGATCTCCGAACCTCCCACAGCCACTCCTTCCACTTGTCAGATAACAGCTACTCGGTGCTGTTGTGCCACTCCTGCCTCCTGGGCAGGTGCTAGCTGCCCTGGGTGCTCCCTGTAGCTGCTGCCTTCCTCTAAATGCCGTTGTTTTTCTCTCAGTCCCTGTTGAGGTGGGTCAGGCAATCATCTGCACTTCGGTTCTAACACTTTGGTATTCTGGGACAACCAGCTAATTTGCATGCATGGAGTCTGTCTTTCAGAAGTTCTACATTAATAGGCTACTGTTTTCTGCAACCAGATGAACTTGCAGGAGCCTCCACTCCTGTACCATATTGGTGCAACTACATCATAAATTGAGCCACCTGCATTTGTACTTCCCTAGTTCTGCTCCAAGGAGGTAACTGGTAAGCTCCATGGGTGGCCATAAAGCATCTTCACAGCTCTACTGGTAAAGCAAAATGTGGCAGAAGCCTCCTACCTAGAAGCCTTCAGGAGGAGGAAAGGTGTGGAAATTCCCCATTAGTCTCTTTAGCAGCCATCATCTGGGTGGTGTTTGGGTTTATGCTTAGTGCAGGTGGGACGCATTGACTTTCAGACCTTCTGGCAGCTCCTTGGGGCAGCATTGTACAGATACTAATGGCGTTTGAGAAAAGTTAATGTTCTATCATCTCCCCATGCATTCCTCAGCCCAGGGATTGTAGGAAAGTAACAAAATCAGGGCAGTAGCAGAACTTGCAAAATGCTGAGAAATTGTCACTGATTCCAGATGATTCAGGAAGATGTTTCTTCCACTTATCTAATTCCCTGGGATGTGGTTCTATATTCGTGCTACTCAAGGCAGAATTCTCTGAATCATACAAGAGGGGTCAGTAGGAACATGTCTCGGGGGATTGCATGGTTTAAAATATATCTTTGCTATAAATTGCAACAGATGGTGGTGAGATTCTTTTAGGTGGATTTTTTTTTCTGACAGTACTTTCAAAAAAACCCAAACGTTTCCTTTCTCCATCCATCCAGCTTTCTCATCAATGCAAATTTCTGGAAAAAATATAAAAATGAACTAAGGGAGGTTGACTTTGTGTTGTTGTTCTGCAGCTTTGAGTTTCACTTTTCTTTTTCAGGGGTGCCAGATGGAGCTCTTGCCTCTACCAGTACTACTCTGCTTTATTACCCAGGCTAGGGAGCATGTGGTAAATGGCAAGTGTGCGTGTGGGCTTTTGCAGAGTCTGTATGTATTTTTAACGTGTGCAATGTATACTGTATGATCTCCATTCTCTTCTCTCATCAGCATTCACTTCTGTTACGAGAAGATCCATCTTGCAAGAAGGGGATTAGCTGTGCAGATTAGCTGCAGGCTATATATTTGAAGAATTGACTGAGGATTACCTCCCAAGCCAGGGTTTGGTCCTCCCAGTACCCAGGAACACAGAAGCTGCCCTGTTAGTTTCCAGCTGATCATTTTTCATTTGCTCAGGAAGGGTATCCTGTGCTTTTGGGTTCCACACAGTATCTGATTACCCCATGAAACTTGAATGTAGTCTTGAACTTTTGACCAGATACCTTATCTTCTCATACTTTTATCATACTTTTAAGTGGTGGGTTTTAGGTTTTTTGTTGTTGTTGTTTTAATCTCTTGCAGCAGTTGGCTGCAAGATGGCTAGCAGTTCAACCCATTTTTCTTTTAGGTTGCTCTTTACATGGTATCTTTACTTAGATAAGGTCATGTATGATGTAGGCTTAACTTCCTACATTTCTCCTTGTTCCGCTCTGTGTTTCAGTTTCAGTTGAGTTGAAGGTCAGATCTTAGGAAGTACAGATTTCTTCTCCTTGAAGGTTGTGAACAGAGGTGGTAATTCTTGCTTTTAATTTTATCCTGGCCAGATAGATTCATTCCATAAATGTGTAGGATTTGCAGATCCCTCTTGACCTGTCAAAATGAAAGTCAGCTGTAATAGTTTCGTATCTGGCTCTTGGGTTGAAGCAAGAGCTGGCTGCCATGGAGCTTGTCACATTATTTGGAGTGCCACATTTTCCTTGAGACAGTCACTTAGTTTTGTTTTTCTTTTTTTTTTCCCTTAAACTGAGATCCCTGAACAGTTGTTTTCTAAAATGTCTTCAGTAAGTGGTGGGATTACCTCGCTGTCCTCAGACAGGGCATGAGAGAACTTGTTCTGCTGCCTTCAGATAGAGCTCTGAAACCAGCCAAGAGGCTCTTAGTAGTTAAACACTATGACTTCAGATTGAAGACTCCTACTTGGAAGTTGACAATGAAACTTGAACGGGAGAGGGATGAGTGTTGAGTCTAGGTAAGTTTGAGGTAGCTCCCGTCATGTCTACTGGTTGGAGGATGTGTGAAT
Source organism: Tetrao urogallus (assembly GCF_951394365.1). Lineage (NCBI taxonomy): Eukaryota > Metazoa > Chordata > Aves > Galliformes > Phasianidae > Tetrao > Tetrao urogallus. The sequence continues at coordinate 160,463,634 of NC_136813.1, read as the reverse complement.
GCAACACTGAGAGGAATGCCTCAGTAAAGGTAAGGAACAAATTGCTGTAACAGGGTCTCATCATAAGCAGTAGTATAGGTAATAACTAAGAGTTCTGTGGTAAAGCAGGAAAATATACTAAGGGAATTTGTGAGGAAAAGCTAAATAAACTCCTTCTCCCAAGAGAGGCGCTCTTGAAATAAATGGTTTAAAACAGTTATGTCTACTGCAGGCTATTTTAATAAGAGGCTATGGGTGCAGTGAGAAAACATGGTCACTGTTTGCAGTGTTTCTTCTGTTCTTGTTAATTTTTCATTCAAGCTGAAGCTCCCATGTCTTTTAGTTTATGATAAATCTTTTTAAAAAAGTAGTTTAGAGGAATTTTTGGTGGGATATGAAGTACGTATATGCCAGGGCTTTGTCCTGTAAAGTCAAGCATGACTGTTCTCATCTGCAAACATCTTATTGTCCTTGAGTGTGCAGCTTCCTTGTAGTCTTCATTGTTTGTTGACAAATCCTAGCTCAGTGGTACTCTTGTTCTGGATTGGATGTTCTAGGTACTAAAATAAACCTTAGTATGAATTAACGCATTAAAGTGTGTTTATTTCTGAAGACACTGGAGAGCTAAGTTGTTACTACTTGGAAGAGCCAGAGTTATTTCTCCAGTCTTTCAGTTACGTTGCGTTTCTTATTTGCCTTGTTGTTTGCCAGCATCCCTCCCACAGGCTGTTTTCCTCATCCAGTACACAGAACGTATGGTGCTAATCCTGATGAGTCTTTCCCCTTTTTGTGATTGTGGAATATGTGTCATATGGCCATAAATTTCCTGCAAAGTACTCAAAGCTCGCTTTAAAAGAAAAATTAATCACTTCAGTATGAACTTTTTTTTCCAATAGTGTTTCACAGATGTTTGTGAACGTGCCTTCCAGTAATAACATATTAACAGAATCTTCCCATCTACAAGTGCACTCCTGCTCATGTTTCAGACAGTAGGAGGCCCGTTCTGCATTACAGTTGAGTACGTGATCCCCAGCTTCATGTCCCAGGCTCTGTATAAGACTGTGTTTGGTTAGCCTGGCCGTGGTTCAGGGCCTGCTCTTTCTGATGCATCGGTATTATATCTTGGGTTATGATACATGATACTTTGGGAGCTCAAAACTGAGGGCTGTTTACACTGGTATCCTGTCTGGCAGTTGCTTACAGTCGGTGCCAAGGGAGGAGTAGGATAGGGCATATACACTGTGGTGTTTTGCCAGTGTTTCCCCAGCCTCTGGAGATTTGCAGCGTAGGTGATCTTCCGTGAATTATCTTAATTGTTTCTGAACTCGTGTAAACTTGTAACATCCGCAGTGTGCTGTGGCACAGGATTCCTCAAATTAACTATGTTGCACATAAAAGCACCCCATCTTTTTTTGTTTTCTGATTCTGCCTCTTGCTAGCAGCATCATTGGGATTCAGCTCAGGACCAGAACTTGTCCATGAAGGTATGGTGTGAGTGCAGATACCTTGGCAGCAGTGCTTGCAACAGAGCTTGGAGAAATTCAGCTCAACACCAAGTCAGCCTGTGGGGTGGGATTCATTGTCTAGACCAGAGGTACCACCTGCTGCAATTTTGGTACTGTGGGATGGGTTTTCTGCCATACCTCAGGTTGCCACTTCAAGAGTTGCAGTATCTTGGGTGCATGGTTTGACAAATATGGGGTTGACAGATGGGAGATGTCTCCTCCTGTCTCACTGTATTGACTGGAATAAGAACGAAACAGTTGGGGTGCTCTGATGCAGCTCTGTGTGCTCCCCCCTTTTGTTCCCCTGTTTGTAAGAAAAGTTTTCTACTTGTGATCTGGTTAGGTCTAGGATTTGACAGACCTCCCGTAGCTGGCAGCACACAGATCCTGCCTGTGAGATCCAGCAAATCCTCACTGCTCTCAAAGCAGCTTCCCTAAAAGGAGAGAACCTGCCATTAGTGATCATCTGTGACTACTTTTGTGCTTAAAACTCCATTTCAGGGCAGGGTTGGGATCGGTTTCTGCTGAACAGTATTTATCCCAGAGGTTCCTGCCTCCTTCGCTGGACTGCTGCCAGCTTTGCAGTCCGGGACCTTGCAGGCTGGGGTATTTCCCAACCTCTCAGTCACAGTTACTTAATGAAAATGCTGTTCCTGTTTGCAAGTGCATGAGGAAAGCAGTATTGTGTGGAGTGCAAGGCAAAGCAATACTTTTTTTTTCGATACTTAAGTAAATGATCTTTTCTTAGCCTTTGTTAGACTGTTGAAGAAGACAAGTAAAGCAGTAAAATCTGTGCATTTACTTATTTAAACAATAATTTAAAGGTGGTCCTTGAATTAAGCATTGTTTATGAAACATTGCTGTATGATCTCCTTCAGCATATAGCCTTGAATTCCTGTTCCTGCATTGCTTTTCCCTTCTGGTTCCCTGTTGTCCTTCCAGATGCTGTAGCTGCTCAGCTGCTCCAGAGACGCACAACCAAATTTCTGCTGTGGACAAAATAGCCTTTTCCTGCACATTCTCCCTCTACTGCAGTTGTGGCTGCAGATTGAGAAAATATCTTCTTTCTATGTAGTACTGTGAACCTATGATCAACACTGATGATCGAAGTTAAAGTCTACTAAAAAATGGGTGCTGCAGTTCAGTTGTTGCATATTTGTGCACACAGCTTCATTCATTCAAACAGTGGTTTGTGTTTTTTAAATGATATTTTCAAGTCATTCTTGCAAACTCGACACGTGAATGGGAGCTGAAACTGCTGATAATAGCTTTCCATAGCCCTACATACACACATACACATTTATTTCTCTGAGTGGTCTTGTTCAAGTCTATGGAGAGGCTGATAGCTTACTCAGTGCTTCTCTCTCCAAGCATGTAATTAAAGACTGCTGGATTAAACATTTCTACATTTCTCCTTAAAACTACATGTGTGTTCATGGCAAAATTTGTAATGCTCTTCATTCCCGATTTGAGTGCAGGAGTGAAATTATCCAGCTGCAGAGAAAGTAAATTAGAGGCCTCTGGAGGGGCCAGGTGGCAGCATTTTGATGGCTCCTATTTCTAATAAGCATGCTGGAGTTTCTAAGTCTGTATGGGTGCGGGGGGAGCTGTGTTCTGCTGCTTATAAACCTAAATGAGGATGGTTCTGCTCACTCAGTTCCTCTTATGTTTTTCCTCATCCTGCACTGGATTTATTCAGTGATATTTGTGCTGCTGGGCTACAAGGAGCACACAATGATTTAAACTGCTTGAATCAAGACACAAATAGCAGTGAGGCATTAGACGTGGTCAGACAACGCGTTTTGCAGACAGCTGTTGTGGTGGAAGGCAGCAATAGCTTTTCCTGAAGGAGGACTTTTTCTGAACCGAAGCAGTCAGATCTGGAATATCTGATAATGTTAGAAAAGCTGATGTGAAGATCTAGTGCCTGTCGCCAGCATTCCTAATCGTTTGGCATTTCGAAACATCCTCTTAGTAGATATATAGCTCTTACTCTAAACTGAAACACAAGAATGCTGAGATTATGGGTGCAGATATAATGCTTCTCTGTCATTTGTAATGCTTTAGAAAGAGCCTGCTAAGCCTTCAGTTTACAGCTGATATTCCCAGGAATCTCCAGTTGTGCTGACAAATTCTTTGCTTAACAGGCAGTAGCTTGCATGGAGGTTGCAGAAGGATAGGAGTGCAGGTTGTGGGAAATCCTGATACACAGGAATGCTTTTGGTGGCAGCGGGTCCTGACCAAGGTACTGCAGGGGGCTGGTGCTCGGGCAGGGAACAGCCACAGAGCACACCACCAGTTCCACTTAGAGTGTTTTAAATCAGATGGAATTTGGGCATCCTGCCTCGGCAGGGAAGGCAGAGAGCCATCAGTGGTGGATGCCTGAGTGGTCCTGAGCAGAAAAGGAGTGCAGCCTTGTGGCTGGCACTATGCAGGGTTAGCTGTTGGAAAAGGTGAGCATCTGCCCAGGCTCATCCTGCATGGCTTTGGGCACAGTGTGTGCTTTAGGAAGCTGCCAGGTTCTGCTGGGTACTATCGCTGCTGCCTGTGACGCTGTGAGTCTGTGGGAGGGTGACTGGGAGCAGATGTGCTTCATTTCCAGTAAAATTCTGTGGCTGTGCTTGGGACTACGAGTCTCCTTGTATCACTATCTTCATCAGGATAGTGTTGGTTTTGATCAGCCTCTTTCCTTAGCTTAAGAGTAAGCTTCTTCTGGCTTACTAGAAGTGTGGTATTTCCTAGTCTAGTGAAGCCTGTAATATGTCTGGGGCTCTTGTTAATTTTCCAATAATGTACATTAGTAAGAAGAACTGGGTTGAGAAATTGCATACAAAATGTGACTTGCTGAAGCAAAACTAGAAGGTGTGGTGGCATTGCAAGTTGTACTCCCCACAGCATTATCTTTTGTTAGCATCACTTGCATCCTTTGTAGTTTGCTTGTTTATATTACCCCTGCTCTTTTTCTGAAATGCTGATTTTATAATACTATAGCCAGCTGCAGCTGGCTTCTTCCCACTTTGCATCATAAGAAACATTTGATTAAAAGCATGTAGTGAACTCCCTTTAAGTCTCCATGTTTCCATACTTTGATGTTGCCATGTTATTTTTTTTTTATTTAAAAAATAACACATGCCTTTCTTGTGTGCACATCTGCTTGTCTGTGTGTCACCTTGGTACGTTTACAGAGCCTTGTGTAAGTGACTGTGCTTATTTCATTAGGAATCACTAAAAAATAATCCTGATAAAGTATGATTGCATGAATAACTCTACTCATTTAATTAGGGCTTATTAATTGGTGGTCCTAGTAGTAAAGGGCCAGGTTCAGTTCTCTTGAGAGAACTTTCCCAGAACCAACGATGCCTTGTAATTTATATGCAAACATGATACTTAGTACACTACTGCAACTTTTGGTGTTCATTATACAGCTCACTGAGAAGGAAATTGTTGTTTGGATGCTAAATGAGCTCTAAAACAACACCAATAAATCTGAGAAGAAAAAACTCATCCCTGAATACTTTGTGATGTTCAACTGTCTGCAGCTTGCAGGTCTGCTCCCAGTGTTGTGCCTTATTAATACAGTATTGCCTGGACAAGAAACTGGATAGGAAATGGCGGTGCTCCTCCACTGCCCTGTGCAATTAGGCATTACAGAAGTGTTTTACATGAACCTACAAGCTCTGATAATTTGAAGAGCTTCTGTAACTAAGTTACACAAAATACCTGTTTGTAAAAGCTTGACTGAATTTCGATCTTCTGGTCAAATTGTGCAAGCTGGGAATAGAAGAAAATGAGATGGTTACAGGTTTGTTTCAGTTGTTTAAGGCTGAGTTCCCTTCCACATGACAGGTCTGTGGTTAGAGGGGCTTTGTTGCTGGGCTTGTTTTATATATTCTCGGTAGAAGGGTCAGCACAAACTGACTGGTCTCTTTACAGGACTGATGCTTTTGTGTTTTTCAGGAGTTAGAGGTATGCTCTCATTTTCTTCCAACTCTTCAAGTTGGAAGTTCCCCTTGACTGCATTTTCCTTGGTGTATTGATTGATGCAATTGTGAGGTCGCTTTGTGTATTATTTAGTAACTTTAAAAGTTTATAGGGAAATGCTGTGTTTCTTTACAATTGAGTCATTTTTTGTTATGATACTTAAATTTTGCTCTACTGATAAAATGGAACTTGTGTCACTTTACTTGCTTTATTTTGCCCCCTAAAAACACAAGTGTCAGGATTCTTAGGTTAGGACAATATTTTTCTGTTAAAGCACAGGAAATATTAAAAACAGTATTTCAAAGTCTTAGTAAAAAAGCAATTCAGTTGCGGTTTTGCCTTGTGGAATTTGTTGCTTATTTAAACGAGCTTTGATTCAGTTGCACTCTGCTTATCCCATGCCTGTCTGCAAAATGACCCACACTTTTCCATGTGTGCTGGTTGAGGGTGTTTGTTGGAGGCTGTGATGGGTCCTCATTCTCCCCATTCTCTTTAATGTTAAGTAAGTGAGTTTTCTGTGGGGAAAAAAATCTGGAAGACTCTCTTCTCCCTCCCCCTGAAGTGTGTGTATCAGCTCTAACAGATCCTGTGTCTTCGTGAGCTTCATGATACGTTTCCTGAAACAGAAGTTGGGGCTAAGGAAAGGTGGAGTAACAGCAGCATTTCCTTGTGCCTGTAACATCCTGCCCATAAAAGCAGGGAAATAGCTGTTTGGAAGGGAAAAAAGAACAACTTCTGAACTTTGTGGTAGAATCAACACATTCTCCCATTTGCTGCTTAAGAACAAAGCCTGTAAGTTTTTTTTTTCCCCTTCACGGGTTTCCTGGTGGCCATTCTCCAGCATGGTAAAATAGCTTGTGTTTGGAGACGGGCCATGCAATCAGGTTGTGAGCTAGCAAGCCATTTTCTCCAGCATAGGCTTAGGGCTGTTCTCCTGACCCTTTCTCAGAAGAGCTGGGTTCATCAAGCTCTTTCACTGGGGTACTCTGTAAGCACAGTTTAAAGTCTTCTGTTCACACTGCCCACAGAAGTCTACCCATTGTGACCTCCTGTTCTGTTCTCCTCCGTGATGCCCTACCAGCATTCCACAGGGCATTGCTGTTTTATTGATGGCATTAAAAATGAAATGAAGGCTGATGGTGGCAATTGCCCTCGTATTTTGCAGTGACTCACTTGTCTGCCTGAGATACGACTTGTGAACTGCCAAGGAGGAGCAGCATGCTCATGGCAGACCAGGAAGCAACGTGAGCTGTGGTACTTAGTACCAGTCTAGCATGGTGCTGGTTCAGCTGAGAATGTGCGCAGGAGTGTTTGTTGCAATAGGATGCTTTGGAACTTGAGGCAACCAGTTGGCTTGAGCTCTTACTTGGGAGAAATGCATGTGTAAGTGCTGGAGAGAAACAAACTCATACTGAAAGTAGACAGCCACCTACTATTCAGCAAGTGTATTTTTGCAAAAAGAGTTGAGTTAGATGAGGTTGTGGTAGTTTTCCTTTTTTTTTGTAATGCCATTAGAGATTATTGTCTTTCTCCTTAAAGAATGTAAGAGCTGTGAAGGAACTTGTCCTTTTGTCAGTCTTTCTCTGCTCAAAACGGAGGTACTGGGGAGCCTGTTCAAGTGTACAGCTGAATTTGTGATTCAGTTCCCTGAACGGGTAAGGATCTCTCTTAGCTCATCTTTTCTGAATGGAAGAAGCCCTTCCCTACCACATGCTCCTCAAGAAACCCCACAAAACTAAGGAAACAGTTTGATTGAACAGACAGTAGAAAAACAAGGGATTGAAAGCCCTCAGAAAGTAGGTTATCATTACCATACTGATGAGTTTATTCATGGCATAAAGATGCATAAATTGCTCTGTTTCCTCAGAGTACAGTGATCTGAGGTACACCTTACCTTAGTGAGTGTGAGGTCACTTGGATGTGCCAATGTGGTGAGGGGCTGAATAGTGGGGTCCAGAAACCCTCTCCTGCTGCCTTTACCTTCTTGTCTGCTGTACTAATGACTGTGCTGGGATATGTCTTTTGACTACTACCCTGTTTTTAATAAAACATGCTAATATTGAGGTAGCACAGGAGGGTTCATACTATTAGCTGTTAATGAAGTGTGCCAGATGATCTAAATTTTCTGGAGTGTAAAAGGAGAAAAAGCATTCATGCAGGTTAGTCTGCCGGGGCGTCTCCTTTTGTTTGCTTTTTGTGAAATACAGAATTTGGATCCTCTTTGAAGAGACTGGGAGCTTCTTTGAAGGTGACTCCTGAGCGCTTCAATGAAAGTTGTGTGGAGTTACTCATACAAAGCACAGCAAGAGATAGTGTTAGTGTAAGAATATTTCCCAATGTTCCATTTCATTTTCTGCTGAAAAAGAGCTGTTGTCACTGAAAACTTTATTGTATGTGGGGTTAGGTTTAGCTCTTACTATCTGATGTATGTATATAAAGCAGCAGTTATGTAAGTTGGCAGTAAATACATATGAAGGCTTTGTCATGATCACATTCAACATACTAAGAAGGTACTTCAGCTCTTTGGTGGCTTAGAGAATGTATACTTCAATAAAGATACCAGAGATTGCTTACAGCTTTCTCTCCAAATTATGATGGGACTTTGAGGCCTTCAGAATGCAGATTTTATTTGAGAAATAGATAGTTGTGCTTCTTCAGTTTTGTGGGATTTCTTGAGAAGCCCTTGTCGTAGGGGAGGACTTCCCTTCGGAAGAGTTTCAGATATGAGGTCAGTGCCACATGAACCGAGAGAGATCCAGTACTTCCTCCATACAGGGAACAGTGTGTTCCTCAACAAGGAACTCACCCCCACGGGCAGTGCTTGCTTGAAAAACTGCATCTGTTTGAGCAGTGCTGTCTGTGTTCATTGCAAGGTCTGATGAGGAAAGCTGCCTGTCAGGGTTGTGCTGTTTCAGGAGAGGCAATGTATTACGTCATGCTTCCTCAGTCAGCATTACTGCTGGGTGGCTTTTAAGGGCTTGGTGTTTCGTTTTGTTTAGTTTTGTTTTTCAAATAGATCAAATCCAAACAAAATGGACTGACTTGGTGGGACTGTGGCCATGTTCAGATTTGCCACAGCATGAGCCCTGCAGCTGGGCTTCGGTATGAAGCTGCTGTCTGCTTGACACAAGCAAATTGCATCAGATGGCTTAAAAAAGGGTTTGATGAGCCAGTCTGTGAACTACCCAAACGGACCTGGGAGGGGAACCTTGCTCTGAAGATAAAATGGCACAGAAGCCCAGCCTGGCACCCAGCCCCAGATGAGGCTACCAACTGAACCTGCATCATTGAGGTGCAGAGAGGCCTGACAATAGCCAGGGGGCAAAAGCAGCACGACTCTGCCTGGCACGTGGCTGGCTTTTCCCCCACAAAGCTTCCCCAAGTAGCTTTCCAGTGCCAGTTCTGATACATGGTGTAGATAGTTGCATTTGAAGACTGCAGGGTTGTCAGTGCAAGCAGCCTCTTCCTGCATCCTGGTAGATGGAGCCTGCTGGATTCTTGCAATTCAGGTTTGCATGCAAATACTATGGTATAATGACCCCAGGTCCTAATGTTACTTAATTGTCTGATTTGCTAGCTGGATGAATAGTTTGGTTTTCAGACAGTACTTCACCTTCTTTTCAAGATATACTAATTAGATTTCTATGCCGTATCTTGTATAAGCTTTCCAGCTGTCTGTTGAAAGCTAGATTTTGTTGTGCAGGTCTTAAAGATGCGGGCTGTCCCTTTATACTTGATTAAACCCCTTATCTCCTTAAATAGCCAGCAATTAAAGCTCATGCACTTTCTATAGAGGAGACCTGAAGGAGAGAGGTTACTTATTGTTTGCGTTGTTTCTTGCATCTCATTTTACTAGCTGTAATGAGCAAATTGACACAGCTGTGAAATGTTACTTAACTTGTGTAATGTATTGCTTTTAAAATAAGTCATAATATGAAAAAAAACAGAGTAGGAATCTGCATTAGATCTGCTGATTCTTGCTGGACAGACTAATGCCAGGCCTCAGAGACTATTCTTCATACGGTTGGTTTTCAGTCTACGCAAATGACCGCCTTTTAAAAACTGGGTTGTGTGCCAGTAGTTAAAGTATGGCCTTATAGGGTATGACAGGCTTTGTTACTAGGGATTTTCAGAGGTGAGGTCATGATAAACTTAGCTGAAACTTCAGCAGTGTTAATGTTACCAACAAATAGATTTATTTTTCCAACCTTCCTTTCACAATGCCTGAACGTGACCTGCTTTTATATGGCTCCTGTTTAACGGAAAATAATTTGTTAGAATGAATAAAGGGAAGTTAGTTAAAGCCCATGTTTTCATTCTCTGCTGCTTAAAACTATTCACCTTATAAACATAGAGTGTTTACATCAGAGACGTTGGGCAAGAAAGATAATGCTTTTTGGTACCCTTTCGTTAGCATGCCAGCCAGCATTGTGTGGTGGTACTCTGGGAAAAACTGAGAATAGACTGCAACTAAGAAGCACCTATTGGCTGGAATGTCTGTACCTTGTAAAATCATGCCAAAATGATAAACCGTGGCTTTCTTTGACCGCAATGAAAGAACCTTGGCAGAGAAACCATGCTGTAACTTTCTTAAGGGTTTTTCACAGTGGTGAAGTTATTAACGATCACCTGCATTTTGGTGCACCTGTTGTGCATTCTGCATACATCCCAGCTCACTGTATCTCAGGGCACACTGGAGCTACTTGTTCTTCTCTAAGATAATGGAGAGGTTGGAGCAGGTGAGTTAGGAGGAAAAGCTGAAGAGTTCAGGACACCTCATTTTGTGGAGGCATGCGATTATGTCGTAAAAATATCATGAGAGTGATGGGTAAGCAGATATGAAATTCAGGTTCACAAGGTCTTGCAGTGTTAGGATTAAGGGGGCACCCGTTACGCCTAACAGAAGCTTCCTTCTGTCTCAACAGTAATCACTTGGAAGCAGATGACAGTCCTTCACACTGCATTTGTGTATTTCCAGAACTCGCTTCTGCAGGAGGTGCAGACACAGGGAGTATCGGCAGGTTCCGAGAGGCCTTGCATGCATGCCTCAACAGCAGGGCCATAAATGGAGACTAAAGGCACTCAGAAGGGAGGTACCCTCTGCATTCCTGCTGAAACAGTTGTGGATGCCAGTGGAGAGGCTGCAGAAAAGGCTCACGTGCTCTCTCGAAATAGCCTTCTTTTCTGCTGCTGTTGCAGGCTGAATACCAGGCTGAATGGACTGTGTACACCTGGCCCAGGCGGGCATTTCTGCTGTTGTTGCCTTCAGAAGGCAAGTTGTTCTTACTCAGGTGCAGGTTGTTCTTTCTTGCTCCATTAGGATAATTAAGACTTGGGTGAGCCAAGCCTGCTCAGAAAAACAAAGTGTTTTGGACTGCTTCCTGGCTGGTGTGCCACTGACCTGGGAGTGGGAACTGGGTCACACTGAGCTCAGAAAGAAAGAGGCACTGAACAGGATATAGAGGTTACTCTGCCCACATCATCCATCCCATCAGAAAATGGCATTCCCTAACCCTGGGAACAGTGTGTGCCTGTTCAGGAGGACACAGACATTTTGAGGTGCAGTTACATAAGAGGGTGTCAAGCTTGGAACTGCGTCTTTTTTGTTCGTTTTTTAGGGTTTTCAGATTTGGTTAGGTTTTTGTTTGTTTGTTGTTGTCTGTCTTCTCTGTAGTTTTCTGGCTGCTGGTGTGTCTTACCATTTGTGTACAGGCGTGACCAGCATCTCCACTCTGGTTCTCAGGCTTTCTATGGAAAGAGGACACATCTTCGGAGCACACACTTGCTCTCAGATGGAAGAAGTTGTGCTTGCTGACAGTGCTGCTTTGATCTTGTGAGAGTTAAGATGAGGAAAAAGCAAGATGTTTGTTTGCGGGGTTTCAATTTCTTTCTTTCCTGTGGGAGTGCTGGCAGGTTGTAGGAAATGTAGAGTAGTTTCTTGTGAAAGTAACAACTGCACTGAGATCAGAAGTCCCTTACTGTGTTTTCTCTCATATTCTTTACTAGGTTATTTGTTCTATGGTACCACTGTTAGTTAAATCCTTTCTTTAATGCAAACATAAATAAATTGCATTAGTTTCATTTTTTTTTTTAACTAAACAAGACTTTATATATAATTTTTTTAAAATGTAGATTAAGTTGCATTTTTCATTTGTCAAAGCCTCAGTACTTTAACTCAAAAATAATTCCTGGTCACAATCATCCAGGTCAGTGCATCTCTACTCTTCCGGCTGAATCAGGCTTCACTCTATGCATGGGATTAATAGGATGTGTGAGGGCAGGAGATAGGCACTGCCATTGCTTAAAAGTTGGCTTGAGCTCTCACAGGCCTTCTGTGTAGACTTCTTAGAACAGTGTTACAGTATTCCTGGGACAGGTGTACATTTTGTCCATTACGTTTTCATTTGTCTGTCAAGCCAGAAGTTTAAGAGGAGCTTGATTTCCCCATTCCTCAAAGGTGCCAAGTTCCTAGAAATTTTGTGAGAATGGAGAGTTAGAGGAGAGGCAGCTTGTTGTGTTCCCCTGTAAATTAAAAACAAGTTGGGGAAGTTGAGCATCCATCTTGAGGCAAAGATCCTGAGGAAAAAGGCATCAGGGTTTTTGGCTGTGGCTTTTTCCTAGCCTAATTCCATAGCAGCTTGCTAGCTGTTAAGGTTAGTGCTTTCTTACTGCAGGCAAGACTAAGCTTTGGCAGTAACCGTGGGACTTGAACTTTATGGAAGTCCCAGATGTGATGTGATTCTTCTTTTTTTGGGATTGCAACTTGATTTGCAGTTCATTTTAATTGTGATCTATGCTTTTTTGTTGTTGTTGTGTTCCTTGAGGATTCACACAGAACTGCTCTCCGGAGGCCCTTGTACTGGGTATACATGTTAGAAAGACAGGGATTCTTCTCTAAACATCTGTCACACAAATAAAAGTGGGGGTATGGAAAGGAGGAAGAAAAAAATACGTTTTCTGCCTTTTTTGTTGAGAGGAGGCTCAACTGTGAAGAGACATTGCCTCATGAGTTTGAATGAAAGACCAACTATTCCCCGTGGGGAAACAGAAGCACTTGCCTCATTTCCTTCTCACTGGCAGCTGTTCCTTAGGAATTTCATTTGAGTATGAGCTGCTTTAGTTGACCTGAGGAATAGTTTTAATATGAACGGCCATCAGTGGTGTGTGCTGTTAAGAGTTGGGAAGTGCAGCGTGATATTCACAGGAAGTTAATAGGTTGAACTTAAAGAAGCATTTTGTACCCCAAGAAGTCCTCCATGCAGATTCTGGTGCATTCAGCTATCTTGACATCAGTTTTTATCCTTCCCATCTGTGCTGGGCTGAGAAGCAGGGAACGCAAGGAGACACAGGGCTCTGATGAGGAAAACACACTTATTAGGGCTGGGGGGAGGAAGGTGTGATGACATGGCTGCCATTGCTGAGATCATCATCTGGGTAGGTGATGGAAAACCTTGCTCAAGTTTTTGTGTTTTACCAAAATAACACACTGTAAGTCTATTGTTCTCTTTTTTTTTTTTTTTTTTTTTTTTTTTTTTTTTTTAACTCTAGCACCCAGAAGTGTCTTGCTAGGCCCTGCAGCACCTAAGCTGACAGAAGGAACGGCAGGAACTGCTGTGCTGTGTTGTGCTTCTGCAGTGACACATGCCAGGAAACTCATCATCAGGCCTGTCTTTAGAAGATGGACAGTTTCACAATTCCCAACATGCAGATTGTGTTGGACACGCATACTGGGTGTCTCACCAGGTGCTGGAGATGAATCGGCTGCATCCGAGTAGACGTGGGGATGAGTAGTTGGGCTGCAGCATTCCGCTCCCAGAGGAGCTGTGCCTGGGCTTGCAGAGTGTGCCTCTGGGCTCTGAGGGACACAGCCGGAAAAGTGGCTTCTGTCCTGGGCTGGGTGAGCCACCAGGTGATGCAGACGGGCTTCTCCTTTCACCAGACAGGTGGAAATGTCACAAGGACAGGTCACATGTATTGAGCTGTGGCATCCCAATCTCACCTCTGAATGCCTTCCCTCCCTTCAGCTCCATTTAACCTTGGTGAGGTTGGAGTAACTGCTCTCCCAGCAGTCTCACTCTGCACACGTGTGAATTCAGCTGCTTATGGACCTTCCTCAACAGCACAATGCAAACATTTTGCAAAGCCCAGTAGAGATTTATTTGTTACTGCTGTTACTCTGCTGCTGGTGGATCACTCAAGATCTTTTACAGGTGGTAGATATCACAGTGGAATTTGATCTGCTGAACCTAAGCAGAGATATCAGAGGGATTTTCCTTGGGCGAGTCCTTGTTATGACATGACAAATACAGGAGGAAATAAGTCATAGTTTGCCAAGCCCTCCCCCAGCTGCTAAGGTGCTTTGGTCAAAGATTTATTTTTTTGCCTGAAGACATGGCTAGACAAAGCTGTATGGCAAAAGCCAAGTGCCACACCATGCTGAGAGCAATTCAGGTTTGGGGAAAAATGTGTACTGTCTTGTCAAGGAGTAATTCTTGCATGTTGGTCATGTGTAATTAGGGAAAATGAAAGACGCAGGTGCCTCAAATCAGTGTATGGTATCTGATGTTAGTCACTGAGCACAGCTGAGACCCAGTGGGCCAAGGCTTTTGTGTTCATGGAGGGCTCACTAGATGTTCTTTTGTGGACTTTCTCCTGGTGGCAGACATGGAGAGTTCACTGTCACTTCAGTCTGTGTGACACTGACATGATTCTTCATGGGCAGTGGTGTCTGGCAGGTGAGAGTTTCTGCTTGCTTGGTTGGAGTCTGTCCCCTGATGTGTGTGCAGCGGGAGTGTTTGAGCTTTAGTTTGGGAGTGGAAGTGTTTCTCTAGGTTCAGTCATGAAGGTCCCGGGCTTGGTTTTCCCGCTGGGATGACATCTGTGTTGGCTGTCCACCATTTCTCACTCTCTGTGGTCTTTTGTTGGTCATGAGTGGAGGATTAGGCTGAAAACGGTAATTGAAGAGGGTTTCTGCTTGCTATGTGTAGCACTTTTTTTGAAAAGATTGGGGTCTATTCATTAATGCTTTAAGCCCAGTCCCTACTTTTTCATGATCTCTATACTGTTAAAATTAGTTGAGGCAGTCTTTGGTTGCTCAGAAAATGAGGTAAAGCCATGTTTGTTGCTGGTATGTGCAGAGTGAAGTTCTCTCAGCTTTTGCGTAAACACAGCTTTCCTTCTTCATGCTGAACTAAACTTGGCCAAAACTGCCTGGCCACTGGTATCAGTGTGAGGAGACAGAAGTTCCAGTTGTGTGTTCAAGCAGGGAAGCCTTCCTAGCTCAGAGGGAGCAGTGATTCTCTCAGTGATGCAAGGCAGCCTGCAGCTCTGCAGGGAGCCTCACCTGGAAGGCTGGCATTACACTGAGCTCTTCCCAACCCCTCACCTCCAGCCTGGAGCTACCACCTGCAGCTCCTCAAACCCACTCTTGCAATTGCATTTAGTTCTATCAAATGTTTAGCATCCAGCAGTGTGGTCTCCTGTTTAATATTTGCAGAGCTGACCCTAGGGCAGCACCAGAACAAGTCCAGCAGAACTGGGCTTGGTTTTCATACGTAGTGCCTGGATACTAGACAGCCCATAGGAATAGGCTATTCTCAGAGGGTTGCATCTATTCTAAACTAATCAAATTGCTATCTAGCATGTTTACCAAGTTGGATTAGTTTTTTTTCCAACTCTTAATAACGTAGGCAGATTGTTTACATGCTGTGAGCCATGTGAATTTGCCCTGTACCATTAATTCTTTTATAATACACTCTTTTTGTTATCTCCGGTTATTGAAAGTCCTTTCTGCCAGATTAAAGCTCTTGAAGTGCACAGAAGTCAGTGTGACGTTATTGAAACAAAGGTCAAGGTAGTCATAGGTAAGACTAGGGAGTGGTCTCTTTGTGAGTAGTGTTTTCTCTTGATGATGATGCTGTGGGTGGTTTGGGTGATTACACAGAATCATAGAATTGTTTGGGTTGGAAGGGACCTTTAAGATCATCTAGTTCCAACCCCCTGCTACGGGCAAGGACACCTCCCTCGAGGCCAGGTTGCTCACAGCCCCATCCAGCATGGCCTGGAATGCTTCCAGGGAGAGAGCATCCCCAGCCTCTCTGGGCAGTCTGTTCCAGTGTCTCACCACCATCATAATAAATAATTGCTTCCTCATATCTAGTCTAAATCCATCCTGTTCCAGTTTAAAGCCATTTCCCCTTGTCCTGCAGGCCCCCCTTCAGGTACTAGAAGGCTGCTGTAAGGTCCCCTCAGAGCCTTCTCCAGGCTGAAGAGCCCCAGCTCTCTCAGCCTGTCCTCACAGGGGAGATGCTCCAACCCTCTGATCATCTTTGTGGCCCTCTCATGGATGTGCTTTAACAGCTCCATGTCCTTTTTGTGTTGGTGGCCCCAGAACTTGACACAGTACTCCAGGTGGCATCTCACAAGAGCAGGGGGGCAGCATCACCTCCCTCGATGCACTGGTCGCAATTCCCTTGATGCAACCCAGGATACGGTTGGCCTTCTGGGCTGTAGGAGCACATTGCTGGCTCATGTTGAATCTGTCATCAATCCACACCCCCCAACTCCTCCTCAGGATGGCTCTCAAGCCATTCTCCACCCAGCCTGTATTTGTACTTGGGATTGCCCCAACCTAGGTGCAGGACCTTGCACTTGGCCTCGTTGAACTCCATGAGGTTGGCATAGGCCCACTTCTCAAGCCTGTACAGATCCATCTGGATAGCATTCCTTCCCTCTTGTGTGTCAGCTGCACCACTTAACGATAACAGTTGGCTCCAGTGAAGTAGAAGAGAGGCACCTGCTTGGTCCGTTGTCCATGAAATAATGGCAAATAGTAAAGCTGAGGTGTCCACTGCTAGAAATTTACTATCAAAAGTGTTAGCAGATTGGATCTGTGCTGAGAGGCTTGTCTGCAGCTGCAGACACGGAAACCTTCTGGTTTCAGCTTTGGGTCTGTGAAAGCAGATGTAGAGGCAGTAAGTGCTCTGTCACGTTTGTGTGGCTGGATCTTGGCCTGTTCTCACATGCTTTGAAGATGGTATTCATAACGCCCATAGTTCCGGACCTGCTCTGTGTTACTGCTTTTACTGCTTATTTTGAGCACTAAAGCAGCAAAACCTATTTTGATTTCAGAGGAAAAACAAAAAACAAAAATGCTTAGGCACAAGAAAGAAAGAGAAAATACTAGAGAAAATACTGTTTCGTTTTCATTTGTTCATTTGCTCTCAAAGTGAATGCTGCACGGTGTAAGAGCCTCTGTGGAGATGAAGCGAGAAGTTTAGATGAAGTTGTATTTGTAACTCTGATGGCAGTTTAGGGGAAGATGACAAATAGAGGAGTAAGAAAGATTCATTTCTCTAGTGGGACTGCAGGCTTGGATTCTGAGGACGTTCAGTAACTTGGTGTTTTGCAATAGTGAGGAGGGGTTTGGCAGCTGTGCAGGGCACGCCGTGCACTTAGTGAGAGTTGTGCTAAGGAGCTGGTGGGAGGGTTGAGCGGCCGGTCTTCATTTTGCCTCAGTTTCCTCATCAGTGAAGTAAAGGTGTGTTCCCCATGTTGTGCAGGAAAGCAGCATTTGAGTCCAGATAGGAGCCTAAGGTTTCTGGCTCCCAGCGTGTTCAGATCACGCCTTTCTTTTTATAGCTATGGGAGAAAAGTCAGCTCCAACATGTCATTTAGTAAAACACCATATAGGAAAAGCACCGCTAAGCCCCACAGAGCTAAAACTAGCCGGTTTTAAATTAGGAGACAGAAAAATGCTTTGCACATTCTTTCTGGGAAATGTCAGCTTTCAGTTCCACACCGGCTGCGATCATCCTGGCAAAGCAGAGCGCTGTCCGGCTGTGCACAGATGTCCCAAGGGCTGCATGTGTGTAGGGAGCTCCTCTCCTCTGTATGGCCGCCGTGTATGTCTGTGTTCAGATGGATCCCAAAGCTTCAGGCCTCCGCTTCTCCCTTTCTAAGCGATGTCTTACGTCGTTAAAGCTGAGAGCTGCAGCTCTTTCAGACTATATATGGCGTTGGTGCTCGTGGTAGAATGTATTTATAACGCTGTTCGCTGTAGTGATGTGGATTGGGAACAAATGTTTGGTTGGATAAAATCCAACTCCAGGGATTGGTTTTACTGCTGAGTGTAAAATCCGTAGCAAGCTCATAAAAGCAGCAGTTGAAAATCTAATAGGGCCTTCCCCGTGGAAAAGCCGTGGCTGTGGTGTGACGTTACGGAGCTGGCGTGACTCGTGATGGCTCACATAGCAGTCAGTCCCCCAGAGCGTATGCAGGCTGGGATGTGGGGATGCTGCTGTCTTTGTGGCACACGTTGGGACTGCTGGTGTTACTTGTTAGTATACACTGCTGCTTTTATTTGTGTTCTTTGTTTGTTTAGAAATACTCATTTGTGCCCTAAGTAATGTTTCAAAAATTCCAGCTGTATTCTTAACAGTATTGCATAGCAGTGACATGAGCAAATCGAGCTGTTTTACATACCCCTAATAAATATTTGAGTGAAAACAATTGGCAAAAGAGTGACACGAGTGTCTTTGGGTGTGTTGATTTAACCATCTCCATTCAGTCCAAGTTTTCCCCTTGACTCACCTAACTTGCTCAGCCTTTCTTTTGCTGTACAGATGGTTAATGTGCATTGAGCCCTGTGGAGTCACCCAGACTGGGATGGCTCAGATCCCACAATGTAAGAGAAGCGTTCTTTATTTTGTTTTCTAAAACCACTCTCTGCTGTTGTTGTTGAAGGATGATCAGAAGGAGACCGAACCACATGTTTATCTCAGTAAAGAAGAAGTTAAAGAGAAGATACAAAGCTATAACTCATCTGTCACTGATAAATTGAAGATGACCTTGGTAAGTTTTGCATAGGGTTTCTGTAACTTACAATAGGAGCAATTGCACGGTAACTTCGTAGTGAATAATGAATCATTTTATTCTTAGCATCTTACATGCAAAACCATCCCTGGTTTAATGACTCTGTAGAAGGCTTTTTCTTAGATCTGCAAATAAATCTTACATCTGGAATATTTTTATTCGTGTCGCTTTTTTATGTGAATGGAAACAAACTGTAGAAGAAGCAAATTTGAGTGTCGTTTGAAATGAATTTAAGATTAAATTCCTCTTTAACACCAAGATGTCAGTTTGTCAGATGAAAACCCTTCAGCTGGTAAACAAGAACATATTCATTCTGTTTGGGTTTATAAATGCTTTTTCAAGCATCTCTTTAACAGATTCACAAACAACTGAGAGAAGCAAGAACTTGCAATATTTCTTACAGGAGACTTAATGCTCAGAGCAGTCCTATAGCTTTTCAGCACAAGGAGACTTCTTACTGCTGCCCTTTCCATGCACGTTATATGGACAACTGAATGCAGATAGATTTCTAATTTCCAAGTACTATGTATCAGGTCCAGGGCTCAGTCTGACCTTCTCCAGACCATAATAATAACATTCACATTCACAAGTTCTCTAGCTCAGTAACGTGTGAACAATTTTGCTGTTTTCCTTCAGATGCAGTCAGGAAAAATAATTGAAAATGCTCATTAGATTAACATTTATTCTGTTTATTTTTGAATTGCAACAAGATTTGAGCATTTAAATGCCATAAAATAATTCGACAAGTGCAGCTGAAAAGTAGGGAGATTAATTTCTTTATTTACTCCTCAAATATATAGTTAGAAATACATGCTAACGGACTTTTATACTTTGTAGTCAAGATCTATAGATGTAGAGCTCAGCTGTTACTGTTAAGGCAGGTAGTAATTTTATTCCTGCTGGTATTTCTGCTGAGTAATATGAATTATTGAAGGGAATCTTTCCTAGGAGGTGTCGTGTGTTACAGTGGCATTTGCGATCTCCCACTCTTCAGTTTTCCTCCTCCACTGACATGTCACAATTGTTCACTGCTGATTTTAAGCGTTTGCGGTTTCTCTTCCTGTTGCAGAACTCAAATGGGATTTACACTGGCTTCATCAAAGTTCAGATGGAACTATGCAGACCGATCACTGTGCAGTCTTCTCCCAGCCAGGGAACGTGTGCTCACAGCAATAACGAAACTGCTTTTTACCTGCCGAACGACTGTGTGAATACACTTCACATCAGCAGCACCAATACTGTCCGTGAAGTTATTGAGGCCTTGCTCAAAAAGTTTTTTGTTGCTGACAACCCTGCAAAGTTTGCACTTTACAAACGCTGTCACAAGGAAGACCAAGGTTAGACTTAGGACATTTGGGTGACAAAGTGATGTGTGGGGATCTATGCTAGAGGAAGGAGCACTTGAAATAAACAGGGTGGAAGAAAAAAAGATGGAGGGAGGTGGCAGTCTTAGTCGCTCTTACCTTTTTTTCTTTGGAAAAGTAGCATGCGCAAGAAGAGAGTCAGTGCAGTGGGGATATTTCACAGAAGTCAGGAGAACTCACTGAAGCATCTGCGTGGATCTCCCTTGCTGTGCAGTGTGTTCATTTAAAGCGCCCCTTTATCAGGCTCTAAATTTCAACACTACAGACCTGTGAGATTGAATTACAGGACGGTGTTTTAAAGAGAAACCATCATGTCAGCAATACCTGCAGTCTCTGCTCGGACAGGCAGCTGTTGAGTGATGAGCATTGTGGGCATGCGTGTGATACTTGGTGCATGGGATGCTCTCTGAACCATCTGATGAAAAAGTTAGATGTATATCGTGTTTGGAAATCCAAAAGATGCAGAAGTTATCTTCAGTGGAAAAACACTTTTTGCCAGCGTTGTGTTAGTACATTTAAGAGTCTGCCTTCAGTAGGCAGATATTGACAGCGGTTTCAGGAGCTCAGATGTTTCTGGCTGTCTGGAAAAAAAGAGTTTCAGAATGATGATACCACAGCTGTGATGTTTTAAATACTTATTTATAGCTACAGAGCTGTGTTGTATTTCCTCCTCCCACCCCCGCATACATTCAGATCCTGTGTTGACTAGAAGCCGCTTCATTCATATTTGATTTTAGCCTTGTACTGCTGCCATCCCTAAAGCTCGTTTGTTAAAAAAAAGAGCTTGAAGAATGTGTAAATTTGTGGCTACAGGTGCAGATCTCTGCAAATCTCTAACGTTGGCCAGCACTAATCACTCAAAACATGTCAAACATCGTTATTAAAGATGGTTAATTTCTGTCACTTCTCCTGCAGTTTATATATGCAAGCTGTCCGACAGAGAACATCCCCTCTACCTGCGTTTGGTGGCAGGCCCCAGGACAGAAATGCTCAGTTTTGTTCTACGTGAGCACGAGACTGGAGAGGTCATGGTATGTTACACTCCGCTTTTTGGTCCTTTAACGTCGTGGATGAGTGGGATCCTGTTTGATCTGCGCTGACGTGATGATCTGGTTTTTTTGGGACGCTTTGTTTTTTTTCTTCTCATTGATAGTTATTTTGCCCTTTTTATAAGGGTTTAGTCTGTGGTTGGGCTGGCCTGCTGTTTTAGGGCTTTCAGAACAGAAAACAGCATAAAAGAGTTAAACGTTTTCAGATTGGTAAGATTTGCGAGTAGGGTGCCTGATGCTGTGTGTATATAAATGCTTTGTGCGTTTCCTGTTATTTCATCTGTCGTTTTCTCTCTGTCTTTACAGTGGGAAGCTTTCAGCCTTCCTGAACTGCAAAACTTCTTGCGTATACTGGACAAAGAGGAGAACGAGCAACTGCAAATCTTAAAGAAGCGTTACGCAGCTTACAGGGACAAACTTGAAGAAGCCCTTGGTGGGGTGTGGAAACCTGGTTAAAAAGGGGGCCAAAGCACACTCAGGAAAAATGCACACAACCAAATGTCAGTATAGCATGCCAAACCCAAAGTACAAAAGAGCAGCAAAGAGTAGTTTTCTTTATTCAGAAGGCTGTTTTGTGATGCTAGGGTACCTGAATTTTGCTATAGACTTAGTTCCATAAGCCAGGTCACTTAGCATCTCGCACCCACAAGTGTAAGGGATTCTGCATGTTTGTACATCAGTTTGCAACCCTCTGTGTGCCTAGAGAGTTTTCCAAGTAATCTTGGTGCAAGCTGTGAAACTGTAATCAATTTACTAGGATGCTATGAAATAAGATTATTTTTTTTTCTTCTTTGCTTTAATGGTAGCTTTACAAGTAAGGAGGTGCAAATTGATTGGTTTAAAAAATGAATAAATCTATCTGGAAAATAATCAGTTGGAGCACTATCTTTGAGATGAAATTGATTTGCACTACCTTTCTGGTTTCAAATAGTTACTGTATAATTTGTGAGAGAACTGTTATAGATGGAAGGCATATGAGACCTTATGTTTTGTTCTGTGAAATTTGCGGAAGGCTTTCAGGTAGTCTTCCCAGAGAAGGTAAGGAGAAAGTTGAAGAGAGGGTTAGAGTTAGGGCAGGAAAAGTGTAATAGCTGATGGAGAAGGACTGGTTTTAAATAGAAATAGTATTTATACAGAGGAAAGTTAAAATACTAATTCTACAAGAGTAAAGTTTTAGGATGTTGTAATATTGTGACTAAGTTTTAGGGCTTCTTAATTTCATAAATCCACACTGGAAAAGAAATAAAGATGATAGAAAAATTGGGAAGGAAAAAGAGGCAAAAGCTGAATAAGAATGGAAGTGGAGCTGCACAGAGGTCACAATTGGAGAAGCTAGTTCCATAAATGTGTAATGGGGGGTTGGGAAGCGCAGCAAGGCTAACCAAGTGGCTGCTTACTTGAATTCTGAAATGCGGATGTTACCTAAGGTAAAACTCTGTGAGAAATACCCATCCTAGTGAGTGTTTAAGATCCAAGCTATAACTGCAGATGCGTTTGGTCTTTGTTGTAAGTCAGATCTTTCCTTTGGCTCAGCAGTCCATTTTTAGGCTGGATAATCTTGAATTGTCGTATCTGAGAGATAAAAATAGCTTCATCTGCTTCCTCATCTGTTAAAGGCTCAGTCAGGCAAAGGAAGTAAGAGTTTCTCATTCATGTTTCCAGCATAACAGAAAATTAAATTATACTGACTGTGTTGGTGACCAATCCTAGCAACTCTTGCTTTTAGTAATTGGAAGATTTTCTCTCTCATATTTTTTCAAATCCTTAATTGAACACCTGATTACCAAATTCTGTAGACTGCTGATTTACTTGATTTAAATGTAGGAAAAATGTAGCAAGAAAACATTTTACTTTATTGTAAATAAAATTGTGGTTCTTTCAGAGTTATTTATCTAAAAAGCACGCTGGAAAGAAACCAAAGAAGTGGGAGTGCAATAGAGGCATAAGGCAGGTCAGGTAACCCATAATCCAGTCATTACCACGCCAGAGAGGAAATGAGCTGTATATAATGGAGGTGAGGTGGGGGAAGTGCTATGGGCTGAGGAACTGCAGAAGTTGGTGGTGAGTTGTGTTTCGTTTTGTTTGGGTGGGTTTTTTTCCTCTGCTCCTAGGATGTTCATTTCGAATTCCCAAGGAATTGTTAGAACTTTGGCGACATCTAGTGGATACTGTGTGAAACTCCACGATGCTTCTGGTCATCACCTTAATTTGATGTAACTGTGCCTTTGTTTCCTTTCCTTAGACTTCTTTTTTGAAACTCTTCACAGGTGTTTTTTGGTTAAAAAAAAAAAAAAAAAAGAATTTGACAATCATAATGTTTTAAAGTGTTAAGAGAAATGAAAAGTAGGACTAACTATAAAGTATCTATATGGCATATCTTGTTTTTGTTTTTTTTTTCTCCTTAATTTCACATGTAACATTGTAGTGCATGTGTGAGTTAGTAACATTATCCTCAAGTGAGACACTTTATAATGGTTCAGGGAATGCTTTTCTGTTTTGTTACGGTTTGTTTTTTCTATGAAGCAGCAGCATGTCCATGAGTATTCTGTTAACATCTACTTATTTATATGCCTGCTCGTAACGATGTAATCTTTACATAATCGCTGTTAATGTTGAACCATTTGTTGCTCGGATTTAAACACTGTTTGAGTCTAAAAGTGGAGTATAAAAATATGTGAATTTTGTTTTTACTTGAACTGAACTATCAGTCTTTTAAGTGGGCACATCTACATTTACTTCAGCCAAAAACCTCAATCAGTGTTGTATGCACTATGAGTTTTGAATTGGGGGAGAAGGGGCAAGAACCAAAACGGCTTACTATATTTTAATTTTGTCTTAGTCCATGGTTAATTATTGTAAGATGTCATGTGTGGGGTTAATTATTATTATTATTATTATTATTTTTTACACACTGGCAATTACAACAGCTTTAATTTAAAGAAAAGTAATGGTCATCCCTGGCCACCTTTTCTCTTTTTAATTTTAGCATCAAATTAAACTGTCAAAGCTTTTGTTGCAGAACTGTTTTCATTTCTATATGTGATGGTACCAGAATGATCAGATGGTTGGGGAAGGGGGGGTGGGAGGAGGGAAATGCAGGGAAACATTAAAATATATGTCTTTAAAGACAAACAAGCATTAAACTATTTATAATTTTGACAAGCTTAGTTTTATTTTTATAGGGAAGTTTTTATTCCCCTAAAAGTTATTAATGAAATGGCAAGTGATGGTTCCATTATTAAAGTTGAAGTTGGCAATACTTTGCTATGTGGTACGTTTTTATTTTCCCATGATCTGGAGTTCGTGTTGTGATGGTTGGATACTGGATGAGGCTTCTCTGTGGCACTGGGTCATGGTTAGGAGATGTAGTGTCTGTGTGCATGTTCCCAGTTATACAGAATGACAGGAGTATGTGATTTACTTCAATTTACTTCAATATTCTTGATAAAGAATAATGCAAGCACAACTAAATAGATTTATTTTTTTCCCCCCCAAATACCTCATCATGGGCTGAACATGAGTGAAATGGGAACTCCCTTCTTGCTCCTCCATGAGTAATCAGGATGGTACCTGTGCTGTGGAAATGAGTGCCACACAAGTATGCAAGGCTGGCTGTGTCTTTGTGGGGTGGTGGTGTGCTGTAATGCTCTTCCGGTCCCTCCTGTGCTTTTATTAGAGGGCAAGAAAAATAACAGTTCTCCTTTGACCTTGGTGTGAATCCAAAAGGTGAAAATCCAGCCGTGTTCCTGACTGCCCAAGATCCTCTGGCCTAGTTGTGTGGGAGAAGTGAGTGCAGGGAGGTTGCAGGGTAAGTGTGCATGTGCTGCACCTGCACTCGTGAAAAGGCTCACAAGGACAGAGAGCTGGTGAAGCTGCTCTGGCTCCCCAGGTTGGCTGATATGAAAGTCGGGATGTATCAAAGCAATATTGGAGGTGCAGTGGTGATCAGAAATAAAAACAAATCACCATCTGACCAGCACGCATCTTTCTGAAGTACCAGATTCCTGGAAAAGCCGCTGGGTTTGCTGATGAAGTCGGTGTTTTTGAGGCCAGATTCACCCATCAGCAGGCTCCCTCTGCTGTTGATGACGCCGTGGTGCTTTGGCAGAACACACAAGCCCTGACCCAGCACCAGCGTGGGAAGGCCTCCCATGGCCCACACGTGGCTCCAGCTGTCCTGTGCTGAACATGAAGCTGACATGGCAGATCTGCTGGACCCGGCAGGTTCCAGCCAATCTCTGCTCCTCAGAAATTGCAAAATGCTGAGAGGAGTGGCTGGGACAGGAGCAAGTCCAGCAGCAGGCCTTTGCACCAGTCTCACTACTGGCTCCAAACAACCTGCTGCCTAAAACCTCCCATCAGCTAAAGACTAAGAGAACTTTCCAAGACTGTCAGCTACCTTCCCTCCTTCTGCTGTTGCCACTGACAGACCTTTGAGGCTGGTCACCAGCCCCAGCGGTCCCTCGAGGAACAGGTTGGTGCTGATGAAGGTGACAGTGACAGGTGCTCTCCCACAGCCCCTCATCCTCAGTTGTGTGCTGCTGGGACAGAGCGTGTCTGGCAGTGTGGCAGAATTGTTACATGCATGCAATTGTATAGGAAGACAAACTTCATAGATTCTTCAGTGATCGTATTGTGGGGCTGTGTCTCCATCTGTAAAACAAACATTAGTCTGTTCCACCCAAGTCCGGATTCCTGGATACGGCCTACTGCCACTTGAGCAAAAAGTAAGATTGATGTGGGTGGTTGTGTGAATACACTGGTTCCACTGGTTGATTTTGGCTTGCTTGGGTTTCACTTGTTTGTTACCAACTTCTTACTGCACCAACTGCTGAATTCCTCAGTGCAGGGGATATAGTTGTCAAATACATTTGAAGTGTTTTCCAAGTGACTGATGTTGAATTCCCATCTGCACTCCTAGATGCCATGGCATGCTGTTGAAATTGTCCTGCTGGTGTTTTAGCATAGGGAATTGTTCCAAACTTCTACCTAGCAGGTCACTGGTGTGAACGGATGTGCATTCAACATTTGCTTGGCCTTCTGTAAGTTTCTTCCCCAATTAGCACTACCATTTTTCAATTTGTTGTTTAATCAGTCCATCCCATCTTTCTACTCTTTCTGTTACTTGAGTTTGACAGGATAAGTGGAAATTCCACTTAACGCTGTACTTAAGATCATTCCTTATTAATTTATATATAAATTAATTTATAAAAATGTGACACGTTCTCTGACTGCCTCTTGTGGCTCTGGATACATTGCAAACCACCAGTTGAATTCTGCTGTTGCCAGTCTGCGTGCACTGAGTAGGATGGGTGTTACCCAAAACACTTATTGCTCCAACTCCAGACATAATGAATTCCTGTTCTTCAGTGATACGTGTCATGGGTCCACTATGCTCTATTTACCATGTACCTCAAAAGACTTTTCCCATCTATAAGGTTTGCTTGTGGCTGATGTGTGGCAGGACAGTCTTTCATTATGAAATCCACAGGTGGTCACCAGAAGGGCTACTCGTTGCTTAGTTATTGACCAACTTCATCTTGCTGCATGCTGATACAGTCATGTGCACCACTGCACCCCATTCATCCAACCTTTGACTCTCAACAGCAACTTGGAGGGAAGACACTGAGCTACTGAGGGAAAATAACAAACCCACAATAGAATATCGCAAGTTTGAAGGACTCATAAGGATTATAACTCCCACTGACTCAAGGGAACACCTGTGGGCAGCTGGAGCCATTTCACCTGGCTGAAGCCTGAGTAGTAGCATTGAGTCCAGGAATATTGTTAGGCACCGCAGCACTAAATATTACTGGTCCTGATGGACTCGGGCTTCGTGCTGAGCATGCATTGGGGGGTGAAAAGGCATCAGACAAACGTGTCCTGGGGTGTTGCAGCTGCTCACTCAACTCTTGCTCTGGTGGTGGTGAACACGCATCATCACATTGTGTCCTGCAGAGGTAAGAGGTCATCCTCTGCATCACTTGTTTGCCATTGTGCAAGTTGAAAGTATAAGTGTTTTCAGCTGTCACAACATAGGGCAGAAAGGGACCTAGCTCAGCAGTTTGCACTGAGACACCCTTAGCAAACTCCTCCTCAAAGCTGCTTCCTTCTCACTTTCCTAAACTGTCTTTTTATTGCACTTTTTCTTTCCCACTTCTTTCTCTTCAGCTTTCACAAAGTGCAGTGATTGCAGTTGGGATGCACCGTCCATGTCCCCCTGTGGCAGCGACTGGGAAGTCCCAGCTCAATGGCTGGGACCTTCAACCTGATCTAAAGGTCCTTTCCAACCCAAATTATTGATTCCATATTTTTATATGCCAGTACTACTCCTGCAGACACTGTTTCAAAATCTGACTTTGTTTTTGGTGCTGTATAAAAATTGGGTTTGGTGATATTTTCCTTGAGTGTGTTAATTCTACCAAGGGCCTCTCCTGAATTTTGGAATGTTCCAGACTCTATCAGGTGAAATGAATGAGCCTGTAGTGATGGTGCCTGAATTATGTAAATAAATGCTGCTTTCTGTATGAGTAAGAGAGGGTATTATGAGTAACTGGAGTAGTTCTCTTTTGCCTTTATCACAAGTACTCATGAGACAAATGCAGCACAAAACTCTCCTGCAGTAACTATATAAACCTAAATATAGCATCATAGCCTACATAGCATGATAGAAAATAGCAGTACGAGGCTAAGATTTCCCTCTTTAAATACAGAATCTGGTATGTGAGCAGAGATTTCAGCTGTGGCCAACATTTCCAGGGAGGCAGTGCTGTGCCAGCAGATTTGATGACAGCGATGTTCAGCCTCTGTTTTTTTCCCAGGCAAAATTACTGCACTGAATAGTGGCTGTGAAGTTCTCTGTTGAGATAAACAGGTGCTTTCTTTATGCCAGTAATCCTGGGCAATAATCATGTCTAGACCTGACAGCTGATACCCCAAGCATCTCTCCCTCTGCTTGTAACATTCTTCCATGGCTGTGAGAAGGCAGATGCCAGACATTTCGTATCTGTTTTTATGCTCTGGTGTAAGTACCCACTGGACAAAGTTAGAATCCATGTTTTTAATTAACAGCAGGACAGAAGGGTGGCACAATGCCTATGGAGTATCTTCTAAAGCCTGCTGCCAAATAATAGTGTGTATTTTTAAACGTGAGCAAGGCTTGGGTAAAAATACAGATCACCGGGTGAGTTGGAGAGCAATCAGTCATAGGAACACTCCCAGAGCTAAGAGACCTCGCACCACTGTGTGCTGCTGACAGCCAGTCAGGGACTGGGCACACACAGCACTGTCATCCAGATACAACTGTGCTTGGATTCTCACTTTGGTCTGTAGACCATGAGGCCAGAGACAGGAGACATTACTTTCAAAGCTACTCTTACACTTTTTCTGCTGCCTTTTCACGTTAACTTGTTTGCTCGTTAAAGAAGAGAGGTTTATTTTGGCAGCTGGAACAGGTCCAAGCACCAGTCATACCTTGAGCAAGCAGGTAGTGACTGTACTTAGAATGTGCTTTGAAATTGATGAGGTACAGGACTGTCAGCTTTAGAAGACATCCATTGGATATCATTGTGATATTAAACAGCTGAATCTGACTAAAGCAGCATCTGAAAAACTGTGTATTAGCACTGCCAATTCTTTCAAGTTACACAATTTCTCCAAGTATTCTTTTTTCTAAAACAGGTGACTCCCATCATTCTACAGTGTTCTTCATAAACATGGCTTATCATTAATAACAAATAATAAAGGAGGCACCTTGGAAAGGTTCATGAGCCCAAGTGACATTACCATGTGGGTACCACTAAAATCATTAAGCAGAATGGGAATTTGCATCTAGGTACTACAAGAACTCCCTTTCTTGGGGTGTTACAGGGAGCTGTCAAGGTTTCATAAATAGAAACAACAAAAGACATTGAATTGTTCCTTTAAGCAGCTGTTGAATATTTTCCCCTACATAGTGGAAGACTACTGAAGCACTGATGAAGATACAGCAGAGAAGGACTTCATAGAAGCCTTAGAAGCTTTTTAGAAGACTTGAAAAGGTGAGAAGTACTAAATCACCCTGCAGTATAGTCCAGAAAAGTCATGTATGTACTTTTAAAGTAGTTGTACAGAATCACCCAAGGACTCAAACTCTGTAACAGGGACTTTGAAGTGATGGGAAGTAGCACATCTTACTGTTTGTTCACAGTTCCCACTTCAGGAAAGAAAAAAAAAAAAGCCAAGCCCATTATTCTTCCTCTTGCCAAAGGGCAGAACATGCTGCCTTTAATTACAAACAGCAGTTTCTCCACTATCTGTTCAGTCCCAAGTTTTCCGTGTACTCAACTACGTCAGTTTCCAAGGTAATATGGGAAAGGACAGATTGCTTTTAGATGAGTTCACTCACCTCAACGTTTCTTCCTTGTGCAAAGCAGGCAGGCATTCTCTTGCTGAACACTACAGAGGATCCACTGCAATCAAAGTTCACTAGCAAGAATCTTCACATTATGCGGCAGTAGGCAGAGCACAGGGTTAGCAATAGGAAGTCAGTTTAGACACGTGACACACTTTGATCCTTTGGAAAGGTTTAATTGAAATTCGGTAACAAAGGGAAGAAGTTTGATAGGCAGTTTATTTTTTCTTTCCCCAAAAGTGCAGCAGTGAACAGGGTCCTCTGGAAGGGCACTTTCTAAACAAACGTTCAAAACAGCAGAAATTAAGTATGCTCACAACACGCTACAGCAAAGAATGCTCACATACAGAGAAGAGTACTACAAATAAAAATCACTTCAAGTGAATCACAGTAAAACTGAAAGTAGTTGAAATAATGTATAATCAGTCAATCTTGACTTGTTGGAACAGGTACTGTACCTACTTTGAGTACATGATTGCATGTCTGTCTGCATTACAGCTCTACTCTCCACACAGAAGACCAGCATGCTGGGCCTACACTGGGTGAACGTGCACTGGCTGTGCACACTTTGGCCAGAGTGATGACACAGAACATGGTTTGTATCAGAATAATGTAAAAGTTAACTGTATTTCTCCCTGCATACCATCTGCTTTACCAGCTCAGATCAAAGTTCACAGCTTTTGAGAATAATGATTTATAAGAAAAATAAATCACATTTTACCTAGACACAACTCTGCACCAATAAGGCCCCTTCATTTGAAACAAACGCCTTCGGTACCAGGGTATGGATACAGCTATGATCACACTGCATACAAAGTGGAACATCCAAGGAAGACAATTTAGCCACAAAAACCATTTGATTGGGAATCAGATCTGGCTGCAAGTTATAAGTTCCTTCATAATAATTTTAAGTCAAGAATTAATACTGTTCATTCAGGGCTCTTCAAAGTCTCAGAATTATTCATGGAAACAGATCCAGGACAAGTCACAACAAACTCCCCTAAGGTTACAGAAGCCAGGCAGCTGTTTTTTCCTGTTTCTTCCTTCAACTAAGTGCTTCTGCTGAACAGCTCTTGAATCTTTATCCAAAGTGAAAAGTTATTTTCCTGACCAGCCCTTCTCTCTATCTTGGTGGAGCAAGGACTGACTCATTTCATTCTGAATTTCAAATGAATGACATCTATTACCTATGACAGATTCCAGGTATTGTGTGATTCCCTGACACTGAGTGCAGAAGAAAAGTTATTGAGTCTACTTAGATGGGCAACTGTTCATAGTGCATGCAGAGAGCACAAGTGCTGACCTGGGTACAACTGTCTCATCAGGTGTTTTATATCTATACCAACTCTGTCATCTTCCATGCTATTTATTAGGCAAAAAGTAAAGTGTTCAAAAAGAAAGATTTGCTTACTATGGCTTTAGATCACTTTGAGTGTTACACATCTGTACCCAAAATTTTTCTGTTTTTAAGTCTACTGAGAAGCATAACATGAATTACTTGCACTTAACAGTAGGAAGTTGACATATGATCTCCTAGATTTGATAGGGCTATGGAGGATTTAGTGTACAGCAAACTGTTTTATACTAGCCTCCAGACAGCTACCAAGGCAAAGATTAAATAAAAACCAATCCTAAGCAAGACACTAAGTAAATGAACCTTAGGTTTAGCTCAGTGTGCAAGAAAACACTTGAGAGCACAAAGAACTTTGGTTTTGTTTCTAAAAGTCAAAGCAGAGTTTAAATGATATTGATAGACAATCCTCAGGCTTAAAAAACAAAGAGAAAAACATAAAGCTACAACTGTAATGGAGGAAATAAAGTCCTGAGTATCTGAAAGCATGTAAGTAGTTTAAGAGTAGCCAAAAACCTCAGTACTGATACAGATACTACAGCTGAGAAGTTACCTTTCAAGCATTTTGTCTCTAAATATTTGGTCACTCAAGAGATTTAAAATGTTGAGTTAGATTTGAAATAAAAGCCCTATAAAACCTAAGCTGCACACCATCACAGAAGTTTGCAGCTAAGCTAAATAAAAGGCAACTTCTGTGCTTCAGAATCAAAAGGAAATATCAGCTGAATTTTAGCATTACTTTTATCTGTGTGCAGATCTGTGTATTGGAATGTGCACCTCTGCAGTTAGGATACAGTTGTACTTCATTGCCTAGTTAGTTTGTTAGGTTTTTTCTCCCCCCCCTTGGTAGAAGGCTTCAGGCAACAGAAATCAAAAACATCCTCTTTAGAGAGGGGATCTAAAATAGCTGGTGAAAACTGGAGAGTTGTGTCATGGTTTGTCTGAAAAGGGAAAGATTATCTTGCCTGATAATGCAGTTGATTTACACATATGCAACATGAATTTGTCTTGCAGAACACAAACAATTCGGCGTTTCTAGAAGAGTGTTTTGCCAATAATATATAGAAAAGCTACATTCTTACTCAAATTCGGGTGTTTTTCAAGATTTAGGAAGATATTCAAGTTTGGGTACAAGTGACAGCTGCATTTCAGACGAGCCTAATCAGAAAGTTGAAGAGACAATATCACCTTTCCAAAGGGAAACTAAATGATAACATACCAGTCAGATGTCTGACGTGCAGTCCTTTGGTGTGAAGGCCACTTACTGCAGATTCTGTATAGTTATGTCTCAACCAAAAAGAAACTATGAAGTACTTAAACTGCCTAAAATTGCCCTCTAATTTCTAGTGAACAGTGATTTACTTACTTTAGTTAGTTTTCTCTCAAAACAGTTTACTTCAAGAATCTAATTGATATGTTAGAAAATTCCAGGTAGTTGGAGGTTAGAGATAGATCAACTCTATTGCTGTGCCCTGTTGGTGTTGGTTTTTAGTAATACTTCTTTCCATGTATTGAAACAGATTTAACAGTTAGCTCAAAACACAGGCACGCTTATTTGAGTACTTGTTAGTCCCAACACTGTTTTGATTAACACAGTAGGAAGCCTATATTAAATCTTAAGAGTTTTTTCAGTAGTACATATCAACCCAATCCAGCATTTCAAACTAGGAGGCTGAAATTACATTCTTGCTTGCAAGCTACCAAAGCAGATCTACAAAATTCATTGGTCTCATTTAAAGTGGTCTCATTGAAAGAAGATACTCTGCATACTTAGTTCAGTTCTGCAAATGACTCTTGCTAGTCAGATCCTACAGTTTTGACTAATGCCTTCCCTACGCTGTTTTGGGCTAGTTTGTATTGTCATTAAGAGCTTTGAGCTCAACACAGGAAATCTATCCATAAACACAGCCTTCAGGGAAGTGTGTGACACTGAATATAGGTGAGCATTACTGTGCAATAGCACCTGCCTATCTAACCCAATTCAACTAATGCATTTACTGATTTCTTCAGAACAAAAACTGTTCAGATTCATAGGCCATAGATTCACCTCTGTGCCTGGAGTATGAAAAGGTACTTGAAAGACAAAGGTGGTAATCAATATCTGAGTAAGAGAGATTTAGCTGTGTCTAATGATTTAGTTACAGGTCAGCTGTAAAATATACATATTGCACAAGGCAACCAGCTAAAGACAAGGGTTTTTCTTCCAAACATGGTTTGAACAGCCCAGTAAGTCTTCCAGCTGTTATCAACGAGAGTTTCAGAGACAGACCTGCTGCAGTCACTGGAGAAATTGGTCAGTGGGAGCTGATTGCAAGAGGCTCTTAAATGCTTGATAAGGACCGCGCAGAAAACCTCCGAGCCCGAACACCATGATTGCTGAACATCAGCCGTGGGTCAAATCTGTACCTGCAAAAAGAAACAGTGTGTGTGAGCTACAATTAGTCCATGGTAACAAGCATTTCTAGGAACAGCTGATCTCTAGAATAGCTCTGGTACAATGCTACGTGAATAGCATACAGCAGTGACACTCCATCTACCAGATGAATCATAACAACGTACAGCTAAGGAGTTATACTCTCCAGAGAAATAAAAACGAGCTATAACACACCAACAGCACATCAGTATGTGTAACATTAAACATTCATGAGATGCCTTTTAATAGGTTTTGCTGCCTCTAATTACAGACCTATGCAGCCCATCTATAGGAACATTTTAAACAGTGCCTAAAGTCTCAGTTCAAAAGACTGCTGACTGAATTTTGAAGAAGCCCAATTTATTTCCAACAGCTTTCTAGCATGAACAGCTTATGTCCTGAGCTAAGTGTTCTTTGTTAACAGCCAGGAACAATCCAGGAATAATCACAGCAAATATCTGGAAAATCCCTGCCTACAGAAATATGCAGAGCTCTTTGTTGCTTGCAGGCAAACCTGAAGTCACTTGCCTGACTACTCAAAATAGCTGCAAGATTTAGCTATGCTA
Source organism: Tetrao urogallus (assembly GCF_951394365.1). Lineage (NCBI taxonomy): Eukaryota > Metazoa > Chordata > Aves > Galliformes > Phasianidae > Tetrao > Tetrao urogallus. The sequence continues at coordinate 160,430,161 of NC_136813.1, read as the reverse complement.
AGTCAATGGCGGCTGACAAGATTAAAGTAGTAGTATTAATGCCATCAAGTTACATTTGGTAGGTTCAATTAAAATAGAGATTAAGCATTCAAGATAGATAAGCATCAAACTATTTCTAGTAAACAGAAGTATACGTGCCAGGGATATTCTGTCTCATCATAAATGAGACCTCTATGAAAGCTCAGTCTTTTAAAAATACGTGGTTATACTTAAAAGTACTACGAAGTGACACAGTGTTTACCCAGGATCAAAGACTCCAGGTGTACGGCAAGTTGCTCCTGCACACGACTGCAGCATCATTAATCGGTAATTCATCTTCTCTAGAATTTCTTGATCGATTGTTTTGGCAATGTTATTGATCTGGTGTGGATCTGCAGTCAGGTTATACACTTCCACAAACACCTGTTTAACATAAAGTTCCCGTACTGTATTGAAGTCCTAAATGTTAATTAACATTCACCACCATTATATACTATTAATCAAATAATACCCCAAATAATCCCCCAAAAATAATATCCCAAATAATCCTCCTAAATAATCTCAAATGTGATTTTCAGTTGCAATGTGGCACACTCGTACAGAAGCAATATGCAGCCAGGTGAATAAACAGTCAGAGGTCAGAATGTATGTTAAGCTAAACTTTTGCTGTAGTGCTGTTGGAAGAGTTTTGCTCTCATCTAAAATGTTCAGCTGCCTCAATATAGGTAGATACTTCATATACGTATGTGGGCCCCCACCTTCAGCCTACGACTCCAGAGGAAAAAGTCACAGGGAAGCTGGTTGTCTTTTCATTAATGGATCTTAAAATACTAGTTCATGACCATCACATCACCATTTTATATACATATGCTTATGTACTGCCAGTTGTCAGAACTCAGGCACATCTTAACTGCATGTACAAAGCATTCTCAGTAGAAATGTTTAGACCTAATGAAAGAAAAGCTTTTGTGTGTGCACATACTTAAAGAACTAGATTTGTCTAGGCAACTTCAGGGCAGATTTGGTGTCTGGTACATTAAATCTCTGAACCATTCTGTGGGACAAACAGTAGCTGAACATATCTTAAGAGTGCAGCTGATGTTTTGTCTGTGCTCCAGTACATTGTGATTGCAGATGATGTTGATTAACACTGGCTCAGTTGTGTCTAACTGTGATAAAGATTCATCAGGACAGACCTTAGTAACAAGCTTTCTGGGATGGTTTACTGGAAGGTTTCAAAAGCTACATCACTGCATCTTTCCTGTACTGCTGTCTTAATTCAGCTGACCCAGCTAAGCTGAGTAACCCAGAAATTCAACAGCCAATGGAGTGCAGGACCTGTTACCTTGATTTCCTATCGTCTTTTCTGCTGTCTCCTCACAAAAACTATCTTGTGGTATTTACTGTCCCAGTTTAAGTCATTTATTGCGGGTTACTAGAACTTTGTGTGTGGCAGCATGGTAACTGGGGACAGCTGATGCTTATACATTCACTACACACATGCTGACATTGCAGTTTATAGAATTTGTGACCAGAACACTTGCCTCAACCTCAGTATGCTTTCTGGAGCAACTGCATGCAAGTGAACTCAAAGATCAGACCTAAAAACCACATGCTTCATGCATGGAGGTGGTGCTCCACTAATGAGATTTGAATAGTTTCTGGACAGGGGACTGTATATCACATTCTCCCAAACAACATTAGAGACCTTTCTCAGTTGTAACTTACACTTGTTGGGCCAGAATAGACAAACAAGTGGGCAATAGAGGAGAAATGATTAGCCTGAGTTTTCAGCTCTTCCTGATGAGCAGAGTTGAACTTAAGAACAGCAGAGGTGCAATGTAACAGAAGTATCTATCAGCTGTACAGAGGAATCAGCCACATGAAATTAAGACTGAGAAATGAACTCAGCCCCAGCACAGCTCTCCAGAGGCTGTTAGGTGACGCCAGAAGGCAGTAATGATAGTTTAAACTATACCACCTTCCCCACCCTCTTTTTCCTCCCAGAACCTCAGCACAAACTTTTGTTCAAACATTCTCATTGATTATTAAATACCTCACTCTGCAAGTAACGCTCGTCTGCTTTTCAGAATATGTTATGCAAACCATTTAGAGCAGACAAGACTGTAGATCATCACCTGCACAGCTGGGAACAGCTCATGCCTGTTGTGGACTCACCTCCCGGTCATCAAATTCACAGTACTGCAGATCCCAGGAAGTTGACATTGTCCTTACACAAGCGTACGTGTTGTTATAGGAATCTTCACAGACACAATCTGGGAAGCAGTGCTGAGAAGTAAGCAGTTAAATATTTAAAATTAAGAAAGATGAACTAGCAATCCTTTCCCCAGAGTCTACACCAGCTCAAGCCAACTGCAGTTAATTAACGAACACCAGGATCTTAGTCTAACACACTTCAGTCTCTGCTGGGGATGTTAAGCAAAACATCATCTCTTCTAAATTCAAGACAGCGTTATTAGTGAACTCACAATGATTAAATTAATTTTGTTTGGGATGCTAATGTATACACACTGAATGAACAGCACAAAACACATTAAATACAACACAAAGGGCATGCTTTACTTAGAGCAAACTTTGATTCAGCTAGCAACCAACAGCTAGAAAGTAAGAACAGTGTGAGGAGGCCACTGGAACCACAGAAGGAAGACTACATCCCTGCCAGCCATCTTCTGAAGTCAACACCTTTCTAGATACTTGTATAGCCCATAGTCTCCAGAGATTCCCACTGAAAGGGTGACTGTTCTATATGGTCATATGCACACACCAGTTCTGCATGGCTGGATGCTTCCTTCTGATTCTTTAATACTGCACAGCACTTACAGGGCTAGTTCCTACTGGAAGCTTGCTTCTATCCACAGAATAGATAAGTCAGTTTCTGTGTTCTAATGTAACATTCTTGTCCTACTTACCGTGACGCCGGGTCCAAGGCCAGGACAGGTAGGATCACTGCCGTTGTATCCTTCTCCTTGGTACTCCACCAAAAAGTCTGACCTCCATGTCACATTTTTGTCTCCTCTCTAGGAGGAGAGGACATGACTTAGCATTCAATGTACTACGAAACAGAAGATTCCCGTGCCTTGCATAACACGGACAATGGCCACAGCTTACGAGGCGAGTTGTGGTCCCTAGTTTATGTCAGTCTTAAACTAACATTCAGCCTTAGATTAGAATTCTTTGCGTAGCTGAAAGACAAGGATCCAACAAAATATATCCTACCTCAAACCTTCAAGAAAAAGCTACTGAAGTAATAATACCTTCAGCTCAAAAGTAACCAAGCCGTAACACAAACAGTAAGCCGTATGGATACTACAGTGTTACAGACAGGAGCCCTGTAACGAGGCCGTTTGTCTTTGATTTGTATCAGATGACCACAACAGATGCAAAAGATAGCCCTGGCGTAAGAAAAGATAAACAGCTTTAAGAAGCAACTACATTTTAAGCTGCTCTATTTGTAGATACATTTTAAAAGAGGGAGGAGACGTAGTTTAAAGTTAATACACAGTGCTGCCACAGGTATACACAGTGAAATAACATCTTCCACGTTTTTGATTGTCAGTTTAAACAGACACCTTTCACCCTCATCCATCAGAAGAGCAGCTTAAAGTTTGGATAGAAGGTTTTAATAGCAAAGCACTGTTTTAAATCTGGATGATCTACATTTCCAAGTAAGCTGCCTTCAATTTATAGACTAAATTTAATTAAAACTAAAAGGATAAACTACAAGCAGCTTTATTTAAGTAGGCTTCTGCTCACTTATTGGAAAGGTCAGCTTTACTTTATGAAACCACCTACAGTTTTGTAGAGTTCACTGAGAAATGCTTGCTCTTCAGAAAAGCAAAACGCAGTAAGAACAATCTACTCTCCTTGTGTCTGTGCTGAGAAGTCCTAAGGAAAAGGTAGGGAAGGTTGCAAAACAGAAACATGCAACCTTCAGAACAGGAATTCTTACAAATTGCAGGATTAGTCAAAGCGTGACAACTTTCTATTACAAAATGACCAGAGGTCATTACAATACACCTGCATTTAAACTGTATGCCCATGCTTTTCCCCAATAAACTGTCAATGTTCTGTGTGAAAACGCCAACAGGAGACGAATATGGATTGGAAGTCCACCCAGTCCGTTCAAGGAAATAGTATTCCCTTTGAAGAATCATCCCTATTACTGCTTACTATTCCTGGTTGTCTGCTTACCAACAGTGGCAATAGTGACATTCCATCCATCTGGGTCTTATTCAAGTCATATCCTGCAATATCCAGAATAGTGGGACCCAAATCAATATTTGCAACAAGCATCTGCAAGGTGAAGAGAACTGTTAGCTCAGAAGACCAGGACCTAGCAAATATACCGATGAGATTTCTGTTTTAAGTACATCTAAAAACTACTTAATTTCATCTTTATAGGCTAACAGAACCTGTAACCTTCACAATCAATGCTAGAATCTCCAGAAAATGATCTCCACAACTCCTGAAATGTTTAAATTTACTGCTTCAAGCAAGGGTGTACAGCCTTTTTTTTTTAATAAGAATGGAGTATTTGCATTTCCTACCACCTCGTATTTCATTGACCAACTATTACCTGAAGTGGTTAACAGTGAAACAACAGAAGTCAAGCTGTATTTTCTCCTCACTTACCTTGTTTGTCTGATTGGGTTTTATCCCTGGTCCTCGAACTAGCAATGGAACTTTGATATCAAACTCATACAGCTGCCGTTTGTCTATTGGCAAAGAAAACTGTCCTGTATTGGAGAAGAAAGAGAATTAGACAGCGTCTTCTTCAATGTTTAGAAAGGCTTGTTACTCAATTTCCAGCAATTAATTTTAAGCAGCCAGAAGAGGTTATTTGCTTCATTAAAAAAGCAGAAGATATTTTGAAGTTGTCAGCTCCTGTAAGACATAATTCAAAGTTTATTAGCTTGGATAACACATTTTCACTTGTGCAACATGTTCCAGACAGGTCTTTGAGACAGATTTTTACTGGTCAGCTTTACAGAACAGAGATCCTTCCTCTCATTTCACAGTGACAGACAACGCTGAAAATTAAAAAGACACAAATCCCTCAAACACCCTACATTACAACTGCAGGATGTTTTGCAATTCAGATCTGTACTTCTCATACCTGCAGTTTTCCACAGTTGCTGTTCCCATTTTCTGCAATGGTCACAAGAGTGAGAAGCTATGCCACTTCTGAAGCTTCTACAAGCATTCAGTAAGCAGTGAAAAGCTTACCAGTATGAAAGCCGTTGTCTGATGTGTAAAAGATGTATGTGTTATCTAATTCCCCGTGGTTTTCCAATTTCTTCACTAGCTTCTCTACCAGGTCATCTACTGACAGCAGAGTTTGCCACCTAACAGAAACAAAACAATTCATACAAGAAAGTAAATGTAAAAACATATAAAAAAAAAAAAAATCAGAATTTTGACTAGTAGTGCATTCACAATATGCTTTAAATCAACAGTGAATGCACTGGAAGTAGATATTTTGTTCACAGTCTCTGAAAACAAACTTCATAGATCATTGCATTGTACTTTTGGAGGCTGCAATTTAAGATAGAAATGAACTGTTTGTCTTCAGTTCTTGTTGATTTTATTCTGAAGTGTCTGAGAAAGACGTCAAAGTGACAGTTACTTCTAATCTTATCTGGAGACAGCCAGGAGTAACTTTGAAGCAACACAGCAGCAAACAGTCCTTCAGCAAGGTCATGTTATTATTTCTTCATATCTAATGTTTAATACTAAAATACAAGACTGCCAATAACTTAGTTTTCTATTTGGGATCCTTCCTGCCCGAACAGCACATCACTTGTTTTGTATCACCCATGCAGTATCAGGATCTACTATTGCAATGTAACTAAAGACCTTAAACTGCCAAAGGTTATTTCTTTCCCTTGCCTCGGGGTCTGTTATTGACACTGCTGCTGAGAATCCAATGATAAGACTTCCACAGGCTAACATTATATTGAATTTAAACTGGACTTATTCAATTGTTATTTCTTCTTGTCTCCAGGCTTAATTTAAGATTTGGTTGCATATTTTTATCTTAGCATTTTGTAAAGCAAGAGTCTGGGGAAAAAGAAAACCCAAAAACCTTGGTCTTCCATCTCCAAAGCAACAGGCTAGTACCTGATAACTGCTCAGAAGTGAGTTTAACATTTAAAGTTAGTTAAGCTAGTGTTTAATTCAAAACTTCCAAAGAAATCTACAATGTAAGCCTAATCTACAAGGGAAACACCTTTCTTTGCATTAAGAAAAAGGGAACAAGTTACACCTTCACATTCATCCTACCCCTTATAGAAAGGAATCACGCACTTGCCTTGGCCAGTTATTACAGATATTTGCACCTAAAGAGATGCAAATAATGAGACAGAACAGACTGAAAGCCAACGTTAATGAGATTAGCTGGCCAATACATTGATAATATTTCATATATATTCTGCACTGAAAGAAAGGCAGCTAAGATACTAAGCATGACTCATCTTCCTATGATTTACAGGCAAAATACTTTGGAAGTCAATTACAAGCTTCTTTTCAGAAAGTAAACTGAAAGTCAGGTCTGCTGAGATGGATGCCAGACAACTAGCAGAGGTAACTCGAAATCTGCTGTCAGATGTATTATGACCTTTGAAGACTTTTTATCTTAAGAAACAAAAATTACCTCTTCCTGTAAGCATCATCTAGAAACTGTATTGAAGAGTTAGTCATTGGAGTCTTTGCTTGCCGAATTAACCAGTGCTTGTTCTGAAAAAGAAAAAAAAGCAGTGCAGAAGAAAAGTTTTATGTCAACTATTATACCTCTATTAAACTGATAACAAATTTGTGATCATGATTGCTATTAAGCAGCTAGAGAACGCTATCAAAATAACCCGAGTCCAATTTTCTGCTCTTAGCTCATGTAAGACCCAAGTGGCAAGAACAGACCATTCTACAGCTCCATTATGCCTGCGTTGGATGCTTTCAAAGCAGCCCAGGAAAGAAGTTTGTGAAAATTGCTAGGGAAGGCCCTCCCAAACACAACATTTCAGTAGCTACCAAAAATCCAGCAAGCTCCATGATGTAAGACTAACGGGAGAAAAAAAAAAAACAACTCAGGGATTGAGCACATTATAAGATTGGACATGGCTGTCTAAGTGTGGTTCTTTGGGAATTCATACTTGTGAGCATACTAACAGAAGTAGAGAGGTGGGTAGAAATTCAAAGGCAATTAAGACTACCTGATTTATTGACAGGTGAGAAAAAAAGACCTGTCACTAACAGATTCTTGGTAGCCTATGAACTCCAAGGCTACAGACTGAGGTAGTTTCTGCTTCCCTTGCTTTTAGTTTGATTTTTATTTTTTTAATTCCAGAAAAAGTGTGATTGTTTTGCTAAAGGGCTAAGCATTTTTTTGGACTCATTTCTGTGTTCCAGAAACAGCTCTTGCCCTTCTCCCCTCATTGCTCACTTCCCCCATGTAACAGAGATGATTTAACTCCTACAAAAAGTTACACTCTCACATCCTGAAGCATTGGTCTGAACTGGCTCAGCCTCTACACAATACAAGCAAAAGTCTGTTGTGAATAAACCAAAGGTTAATATTAGCGGGGGAGCAGAATAAAGTTATGTCAGTGTAGCTTTATAATTTTTCATTTAGGAAGTTGGAGATGATCCACTTGCCACCTTGAGCTTGAGCCTATATTTAGCTGGTCACTCTTCTCTAGAGCCTCTAGTTACACAACTTTCCTTTTGTCACAAGTGAATGACTGGAAAGGGTTTGGACTTCAAGGACTCACAACAAAGTGACTCATACCCTCTGCAGTTACTCAATTCCTCATTTTCTGTTTTGCAGACTGAAGAAAGGATTTCTGGCATGAAAAACTAATTTCATAACCAGTTTGCTTTAATTCACTTTATTCAGATCTTGCTTTTGCAGCAGCTGTAAAGGAGTTCAGAAGTGAGGAAAGACAGAACACGTGCTATCCCCCAGCTCAGCAGAAGTTCTTCAGAAGATGGAGCTGACACTGTCACCTGTGCACCTGCCACCTTTTGCAGGAGGTGGGCTCAGGAAAGCTCTTCCCCAGGATAACTGCGCTGTGCAACTCAGACTGATAAGTCACTTGGTAAAACTGAAAATTCCTCTTCTCTGGATATTTTTCTCTTCCTATGTTTCTCGTAAGTCTGAGAAGTTTCACACAACGCCTAAAGACATTTGTTGATTTCAATCAACTCCACACTGATGCACCATCCTCACATTCACTTCTGTCAGCCCCTGCTAAATCTCTTTCACAGTATTATATACAGAGCTGTTCACCAAACCTGCTGCCTCCTGATGCCCCATTCTGAAAGAAAGCCTACAAGACCTTGAGACAGAACACGCTATCTTGCCAGCAGAATCTGGACAGAGCTGTGCTTTGACTTCGCAGGGAAAACAATCCATGCAAGAGAAATACCTGACACAAATCTTGGTCAACTTTTCTCAGAACAGCTTAGTTGGACACCTCATCTGGAATATCAGTAGCCCTGCTTGGGAGACCAGACAGCCACTTATCACTTGGTATAATCCATAGCTGAGGATCTTAAGCAAAAAGCACGTTACTAGACAATAGAAGAACTCAATTCTTACTCTTTATGCAGAGATTCTACCTATATGGCTTCTTTCAGTAACTCTTGCCCACATCATACATAAGGAAGCTGGGAAATATTGACTTGGAATCAAGACTGTTTAACGCACGACTGCACAATGCAAGTTTGCTTAGCAAACATTACAACACCAATGACTTCAGTGTCTATGTGTATGTTTACTACTTTCGTAGGAATTACACTTGCCCCAGAAAATAGTGGAGCTCAAGGAAGAGTCAGGCTTCAAGACAATAACACTACCAATTAGAAATGCACATTGCTAATGACTGTAGCTATTTTATGTCTAGGAAGGTGCTAGTCTGTTCTTATTTTGAAACCTAGTAAGATTGCTGCATTCACAGGAATTAGCTACCAACTATTATAGCACAAAACAAGACGACAGACTCATGGGCATACGCAGAGCTTTTGCCTTTGCTCCGCATAAGGGAACTTCCATGTCACATTTTTCAGCTGGCTGCTGACTTCACTGGTCAACTTATTCCTAGCTCAGAATTTTGAAAGTGTTCACTTCTCACAATGGAACCTAAGACAAAATTAACAAACTTATATGGCAAAAAGATTCCAATTTCCACTACATCAAAACATAACTCTTTTCTCCCCTTTCACTCAAAGTTTTACATCATGCTGAAGCACAGTGTCATTTTGTAAGCCATAGTTCTCAGCTAAAAAGCAAGTTCCACCCAGGACTGCATGAGCCACAGCGAGCTCAAAAGTGGTTTCACTGGGCTCCACGTAGGAGTAAATCCTGAAGTGAATGGATTGAACACTGAACAGTGGTGAAGTTTGTATTCGAAAATAAAACAGCAGATCAACTGTCTAGAACTTCCACTTCCACTTACTGCTGAGCGAGTAGCAGATTAGTCTGAGCTAGACCATATATGGTTAAAACTTACTGGCAGCAGGGAAGATGCTGCCTGTCACAAACATCCCCAAGTGTGTAACACCAGGCTGATCAATTCTGGTTACAAGTTATCTCAACGAATGAAAGCCAAATTACTAAAGTCTTTAATGACTCTAGGCCCCGTGTTTTATGATTTCACAAAGTCTTCTAACTGGCCTCAAAAACTTGTCAAGTAGAAGCAGATTTGCCAGGAGGGCAAACCTTTTTTTTTTTTTTTAAATTTGCCTTTAATTTTAATAAGCAAGTCAGAATCACTGCTTACTGCTCTCACCAACTAGTAATCTCCACAAATTCTTGCTAGACAGCTTACCTTCCCATGAATGTTAAAATTGCTGTTTCTTGGTGCACTGACATTCTGAAAGCTGTTTTTATACTGTGGAGCAGCTGTCCAAGGCGAATGTGGCGCTGGGGTTGAGATCATCATAAAGAAAGGTTCAAAATTAGATTTATACTCCAAGAAGTCCAACGACATGTTAGCCTGTGAATAGTTTTGTTAAAGAAAAAAAAGTCTTAATTCTAAAGGAAAACAGTACTCAAAAATCCAAACTACACACATATAACATTTAGAGCCTGGGCAAATAATAAGTTTCTGAGGTGGTTTACTACCATCTACAAGTGTTCAAAACTGCATCTCCTGATAAAAATAATCCCAAGTGTTGAAGAAGTTATTTGTGCCACATCTCTGAACAGCATTCTACTTCAGACCTTTGCTTACACCGGAAAGTTCATCAAAAAGATGTAGAAGATAACTCCAGCTTTTCATCCCACTGTGCCTACTTCAAGCATCAACAGAATCCACCCAAATCCTTCCCTTATCAAGTAAAACTGAAACTTCAATACAGTCTGAGGGTCTCAGATGCCATCTCCTGCCTGACAGATCACATACTGTCAGATTCAGCTGCCCTCTGAAGTAGGCAAAGTTGAGGAAAAAGTCTTTCATCTCCACAGCTTACAGGGTTTGCTCATTCCACAGCTAGCTCCTTAGTTTCTAAGGAGTGTCACATTTCTGCTGGTGAAGCCTGAAGCTTTAATGAAGCACAGCAACAGATTCCAATCACTCATGTCACTTTTTTGCACTTTCATTTTCATTTCTGTCTACATACAACTTCAGGGAAACACTGCGAAGAGTTTCATTTTGCCTTCCCTCATTCAGTCTTTAAAATTAAAGCTTCAAAGGTATTACTTGCTGGATAGTTCTCTACTATTTGGATTTTCCAACATTTCCTTTCTGATTAATATATCCCTCTTTGTATTTCTTCTTCATCCTTTACAACTGGAGAAATGCTAGGAATTCCCCCTGCCAATATGACTTTGTCTTCCTCCCATCCTAATTCCCACATATAAGCAATAGAGGCTGGACTTTAGCTATATGATGACAGACTTAAGGAAGGATAAAAACAGTTAAGTACACAAACCAGTATGAGAGAGGTAAACTCAGAACAGATTTTATTAGAACCTTTCAGTGTAGCATATAAGGGCTGCAGCAGACTGATCCAGGCGTTCAAATTCTCAATACTAGACTCAATTACTCATGTCCTCAGTCAGAACAAGGACATTGTGCACTGGGTCAAGTAACATAGGAACTCTGCATAAGCTACTTATTGCTCTTCCTGGTGGTCTCTGTCACTGCACATTTGGCAACACTCACATGGTGTGCACTGCCCACCCACTGAATTAAACTGAAACACTAACCTGAAATGATAAATACGTATTTCATAGCTAGAAAGTGGAATTCTTGGTGGCAGAGAGTAGAATGCAACACACTGAAAATTCATCATAATACACTGGTGTATCAATAGGCAACCCACCACAAATATAATCTTGGTCAAAATGCTTATGAGCTACTGAAGGATCAAAAAGACCAGTACAATACCAGTAACAGGATAGCCTCTCTTCTGGTTTACCAATTCCAATCCAGCTTTAGCCACTGTAAATCTAAATTTAATCAGACAGCTGTTCCATGCCTTGAGAAACATCAATCAGTTCTGTTCCTGGTAAGCAGCTGTCTAGGTTAAAGAACTGGCAGTGAACCTCACTAGTCAGCAGAAGATCACAAACTCACTGCTCGAGGAGGCTTTTCAGAGGAACGTTTTCCTGAGCATGTGAGCTCCTAGCAATGCCATGTAATACACTACAGCAGTGCATTAACCTAAGACTCTAACTTTGGGAGGCAGGATGAGGAGGATGAAAATACAATAGAAAAATCCACAGAAAATCCAAGCTACTTGCTAAACAGGGCCTCAAGAAAACTATAAGGAAAGCTGTAATTATTACTTATGTATTTTATGCATTTATTGCTTTTGTTATTTACTTCTTTAAGATTATAGAGAATAAAGAAGTTAAAGTTCAGGGTCAACTACACATTTTGACAAAGCACATTTATTGCCCTCCCAATCTAAGGTGTGCAGATTAGGCTTTTATATATTCAATCTACCAGTTTGATTTAATTAAAGATTATAAGATACTGATATACACACAACATCTACCAAACAAAGTCACTTTTCTTTTTTTACACTTCCTATTGAAATCTCGATGCAGTTAACCTGCTACAGAAGTTGTCTATTGTAAAGAAATACAGCCTGCTATGAAGTAATTTAAGACACTGCCTGTATGCATCACATTCCTCACATACCACAGCAGTCACTATTAGCCTCTCAGCGAGGCTACTGCTAGAAAACAGGTTGTTGGAACATATTTCCTTTCCATAGCTTCTACACATAAACTTCCTATTTTTCAAACATACCCAGAATCTCGTTTTGCTGGTTGATGCCTGCCTAGTGCTATGACAATGCAATCATTCAGTATTTTATGAACTACTGAAGCTTAAACTGCCATTACCATCCCTCCCCAGTCCCCCAGCATGAGGCATTATTTGGTCATAAGCACTTTTTGTAACACAGAATGTAGCAGAATTTCCTACCAGTACGTCCGTCAGATAATCGACACTGTAGTTCTCACCATGCCTTCGTGCTTTGCCATTTACCGAAAGAGTATAGTTGTAGTACTTGGAATTTTTCTCCTGTGAGAATGAAAAGTTACACACATTTATGTAGAGCAACATACACGATGAAGATACTTGAAATAATCAGAACTCCCAACACCGGTCAACTTGGTTTCAAGCATCTGTCATAAGGACACTCCAAGAATCCTCAGAACTAGCCCCAACAACATCACATGCTGCAGCATTATCTTGCACTGCTTTGGCTTTACATTCCAAGGTTTTTTCCTAGGCAGTTCAGTAAAAGCAGCCCTTGTGAAAGCCAATGGACTGATATGCAGTAGAGAGGAAGAAAGGGAAGATCTGCATTAAGTTGTTAGATGCTCCATGCTCTCTATTTCACGACCAGCAAAATTCAGAACATGAGCTGGATTACAAAACTATCAAAATTAAGTATTTTAACAACAATCACATACCAAAGCATACCAAAAACTCCATCCTGGAGGGACATGACTTACTCCCCCTGCATCCTCTGCTCCATACTGAAAAAAAGACAGATTGTGACTCAATTTCAGTTATCGCAAACAAAAGCTAGAGATTATGCTTCATATTCATGTGCTTTATCCAACACTAGCCAGAAACACCATTAAGTCAAATTAAATTTCAGAACAGAAAAAAAAAAACAAATATATTTGTATGTAAAAGCATATTTACAGGCTGTTAGAGAGACAAGGGTTAAAGTAACTAAAAAGACAGTCAATGAAAATCTGGAATTCAATGATAATATTTAAATCTTATTCCCTCTTCCAGTCCACACATGAAATCATACAGAGATCTGCAGGACATCCAGTACATCAACATGCAAGAACACACTATCAGAATGTACACAATAAGACAGACTTGGGTTTAGTGCTAACAGCTAAGAGACTAAAGAAAACTCAAGTAGACTGACAGCCTCCATCACTCTGTACGAAGAGTCAGTGTGAACTTAAATCAGTGCTAGTAGCTGTCATCTTAGAGACAAATGATTAAGAACAATCAGGCCTTAAGACAGCAAAAAAAGGAAACTGGCTGCTGAATCAGTGCCAAATCCAAAACAGAGGGTGCCTCAGAGCAACACAATGCATCTTCTCAAGCCTGCCCTCTCACATCTACACGGCTCCCCAAACTGGAGGGACAGGAGATGGTGCTGACTCAAGGGATGCTCAGAGGAAGCCAGATAAACTTCCCTTCCCCAGCTGCCTCATTGACTGCAGCAGAGGCAGATTTGTGCCTGGCTAGAATACTCGCTCATGTTCCATTATTCTGTTACACCATCAACATTTTCCACCAAAAGACAAGGAAAATAATGCTGTTAAGAACTTTAAGTCACTGCAAATACAACTCCTCTATGCTAGAAGTAAAACAAATCTTAGTGCTTTCAGGGAAAAGTTTTAAAGCTTACTATAAGCTACCATGAACCACAGCTTAGGAAAAAAAAAAAAACAACAACAAAAAGCACACAAAAAAATGATTTAATAACAAAGTGCTGAGTAAGCTCTGTCAAGAGCTCTGATACTAGCTACTCTCTCAATAAACTTGCTTCAGTGAACATTTAATACTTAAAACAGCAATTAAGTGCTAAAAAGAAAATAGTCATGTTCAAGGGAATACATCAATTGCAAATAGTGAGAGAAGTTTATTCTTTTTCTTTAAGTAGCATTAATCTGACATCTTCCCCAGACTGGTGCAGGCCTGATGATATTCTTCATAGCTACAGGCCTGATGATATTCTTCATAGCTACCATGTGCCAGTCATGTACCATTTCTTACAGTCATGAAAAACCTGATGCCTATCAAGTGACACAGCCAAACACACTGAAAGATGCCTGTGGATCCTATCATCCTTTCACAATTAACTTTAAAAAAAAATTCAGGCAACTAAGAATCTGATTTTAACTAAGCTAAGTTAAAGATCTCAACTTTGCACGTTATTTACCCTGCTTCGGTGAATTCAGAGAATTGTTTATCCAAGTAATATCATTTGAAATATGGTCAGGATTCAATATCCATTACACACAAAGCCAGAAGCCATTTTAGAAAGGTGGATAAAGGCAAGCGCGTTGCGCCGCAGTAAAAATATAAGCGCAAAATACCTCATTCAAGTACTTTCCAGCAAAGAATGTTTGATAACCACACATTGATTTGAGCAGTGCTGGGAAGGTGTTTGGTTCTTGTATCTTCTGCCACGACTTGCTGCTGCAGTTCCCTTCCAGAGTGTTATTGACAACGTGGTGGTTATGAGGATATTTCCCTGTTAAAATGCTCGCACGACTGGGACAGCAAAGTGCACTGGGAACATACTAGAAAGAACAGGAACAAAAGAGACGGGATTGATACTGAAAAACATTTTTCCTTAAAACTTGCAGTTTTAAAATACCAGATAACAGGTTGATTGAAGAGCTCACTGGCTTTAAAAATTAACAAAACACACACTTTATGGGACACAAAGAAGGACACCTTAAGTATTTCCACAAGCGAAATGCTGTGGGTGAAACTGCCTTTTGGTCTCTCCAATCCCATACTTGCACAGTACAGATAAGCAGCAGCAAGCACCCATTCAAACACTGTGCTCACCAGTTGATTCACGCTCTTATTTCAGCTGACAACATATTAGAACACAAAAAGAGCCAAGTGGGATTTCAACATACAGAAAGCAGCAAGTGGCTTCTTCTAACATTTCTCAGCTCACAGTAAGAAACAGAAGAAACAGACCAGGCAGCTTTACTGCGCAGTCTGAGGAAGTCAGCCCGAATGGTTTTAGGAAGTGAAAACTGCCCCTCAGCCTCTGACCTTGAGCTCGATTCTGAGACCTAAAACTAGGTAGGCGTTGAATCAGGATTAAAACAACACGCAAAGCGTGCACTTTCACAGGCTCTGAAACCGAAAACACGAACTACACACTCACACCTCGGACCTCAAGGCGTTAAGGCAAACACTTACCGCGTTTAAAAAGGTGACTCCCATCTGCGCAATGAGGGCATTGGTCTTCTTCATGGGGGTCTGCAAGAGAGGCACCGAGCAGTCAGCTGCACACGCGAGGACACCACGCGAAGCGGCAGAGCGGCGAGCAGCCTCACACAGCGCGGTCACACGCTGCCCCGCTCCGGGCCTCGCCACGACGAGCTCCGCCGGCGGCTCTGCGGAAGCTGCCCACCGCAACGCGTCCCACTCGTGGGGCCGCACGGCATCGCAGGCCCTCAGCGCGGCTCCGCCCGGCTCTGCCCACGGCCCCGAGGCCTCCCGCCCCGATCCCCGCGTCCCCTCGGCAGCGCCGCGGCGCCCACCCCGCCCGCCGGCCGGCCGTACCATGCCGCCCAGGAAGACGTCCTGGTCGTCAGTGAGGATGAGCACCACGTTGGGCCTCTGCCGAGCCGCCCGCGCCGGGCTCAGCACCAGCAGCGCGGCCAGCACCAGCCCGCGGGCCAGCGCCGCCAGCGCGGAGCGGGACATGGTGCGGCGACGGGGGCGCGCGGGCGGAGGGACGGACGGACGGACGGAATGCGTCGACGTCGCTCAGACCCCGGCGTCGCGGAGCGGCCGACAGCGCAGCCCCGGCAGCAGAGCGCGGGCCTGCCCCGCCCCCGGCATATGACCAGGGCGAGCGGGGGGAGCGGTGTCACGTGGGCGGGAGGTGCTGCCCAGCGCCCCGCCCTGCAGGGCGGGCCGGGGGCGGTGCGGCGGCTCTGCGCCTCGCCCACAGCGGCGCCGGTTGGTGTGCGGGGCGTCTTGCGTGAGCTGGGGGGATCCGCCGGGGTCATCGATTCCGATTGCAGCTCCGCGCGGCGTCACCTGCAACCGAACCCTGCGCCTGAGAGCATTGTTCACACCCACCTTCAACTCGGCGCCGCGCCCACTGCCCTGTTCAGCCCGTTCCACACCCGCCACCCTCTGGTGCAGACCCTGTCCCCAGCCCCCAGCTGCCCCTCCCCTGACACAACTCCATGCCGTTCCCTCGGGCCCCGCCTCTGTCACATAGAGCAAAGCTCAGCCCTGCGAGGAGCTGCAGCCATCAGCCATCAGCCCTCCCCTCTGCTCCACGCTGAGCGCACCGAGGAACCTCAGCCGCCCGTCGCACGGACCCTTCTCCATCTCCGCACCCTCCTTTGAACGCTCCCTAATAGTTTTATACCTTTGCACAGCTTAACACCTGCCGTAACAAACAGCGCAGCTTTTTATTCTGAATACCACTTTTGCCAACCGCTGCATTTCACCACCCAGCTCCTCACCCCCCCCGCCCTGCCCGCGCCTTCCCCCGGCGGTAGGTGATGCCCGCAGGTGCGGCCCCGGCCGCGGGCTCTACCACGCCGCGAGGTGCGCGGGGAGGGCCTCGCGTCGCTCCTGCCCGCGGGGAACGCCCCGGAGCCCGGACTCCCCCCGCCACCTCCGGCCGGCCGTGGAACGAGCCGAGCCCGGAACTCGGCGCCGCCGAGCGGGCGCGGAAGATGGAGGCGGGGGAGCGAGGCGCGGGCGGCCGGGCGGGCAGCAGCGCGGACAGCCTAGCCGAAGAGGAAGACGAGGAGGACGAGGAGGTGCCAGGCAGCGGCCGCTCCAGCCGCACCTCGTCGCTGGTCAGCGGGCTGCTCACCGAGCTCTACAGCGCCGCCGAGGTGGCCGCCCCTCCCCGCGTCCTGCGGGAGCTGCGGCAGCAGCGGCCGAGCCGCGCCGAGTACCTGCGGCTGAAAGGTACGGGCCGCTCCCCTCCACTCGGTGCAGCGCTCGGCACGGGGTTCGCTGCGTCCGGGCCTGAGGGACGGGGCGGGCTCACCTGCGGCAGGTGGAACGGGTGTCATCCGTTGTTGTTCTTTCCCTCCTTCCTCCGTGAAAGCTGGCCGTGTTTTCAGGCTCTTGTCATTCTCATCAGCTTTGCGGTTTTCAGCTTACTGTGCAGGTAAACTTGTCTCCAAGGAAAGCAAAATGAATTCAAAATAAAAACGAACCAAAATGAAGCTGTCAAGGGGCTCACAATGCCCCTGTAGCTGTGACAGTGAATGCTTCCTGAAGAGTGGGACTTGCAGCCGCAAGCCAGCCTGGTGAAGAGGACCATACAAAGATCTCTTGTCTCTTGATGTCAGGATATCCTTGTTTCTGTCAAGGACAGAAACCAGGAGGTGAATAGACATGCCAGTTTCTCAGGCTGTGCAAACAGCTTTTTGCTTCCTTGTTTGGCTTCCTAACGAGATGATGGTATTCAGCCCGATGTTACAGGATATGGGCTCGTGTTCTGTATGTCCCATGGGGAATGTATGTCCCAGAACTAGAACTTAGGACTTTTGCTGCAACAGTAATTAATGGTTTTTACAGGAACAGCTAACTGGAGTGAACAAGAAAGGCTAAAATTCACCTCACTGCTTTTGTGGTGACTGTCCATGTCAGTAGGAATACAGTTTAATTTTATTCCCTGGTACGATGTTGCATGAAATCACTTTGCCCAATCCCAGAGATGGGAGGTACTGATTGAGCAGCAGGGACCGATCTGGATGGGCTGCCTGCTGCAGAATACGGAGTTGTTTTTGCCAGCATCTGCCCTTGCTGCCATACCTCGTTCTCTCCCATCCCACAACTGGTTAGCATTTCAGCCTACTTTGTCCTTTTTTTAAGCTCTTTAGAGTTTTGAGGAAGGTTTTGCTGTATGAGCCAATCACCATCCCACTAATAGTAGCTTTTCCTGAAGGCATCAACTTTTTGCTCGCTGGATCAGATTACTGCGCTACGGATTTTTTTTGATTGATTTTTCTTTCAGCTTTGAGAGGTGTGGTTGGACTGAAAACAATAGGGTTTGAGAACACTCTCAGGAAGAAAGCTGTCAGGACAGCAGTAGCAAATTTCACCAGGCTGTTCTGTAGCAAAGAGCTGAAGAGGTCAGCATGTGGTAGGCAAAACCCAGACTTTCACTGGTGGGATGCGCAGAGGAGAGAATCCCAAAACTCTCTCCCACATCTCTAAAGCTCGCTGCACAAGTGTCAGCAGGAGCACTAGAAGTAAACTGAGTCATTTTGGTGAGCTGGGAGCTCTGGTGCCACTGAAACCGGTGGAAATAGTGAAGGCCCTGACTGAAGCAACATCATTTGCCTTTTAGTGGAAATAATTTTCCACTTAGAGCTCATCCTGGAGTTGCATCCCTAGCTTTGCAGGCAGTGTTCTTGAACATTTTCCTTTGTCTATTGCCAGTTACTTATTCCTTTTGCATGTTTTTCCCAGGCAGTGTTCTATATATAAAACGTACCCCCTGATTGTGCTAATCGAGATGTATTCTGCTGCATCTGTCATGAAGGTTCCGATTTATCACAATATGGTTGCTAATACACTGCACAACTAATTGAGGTACTTCAGTTTGAATGAACGTTGGAGACTGTGGCTCAGATCTTGAAAATGTTTGTAATCAGGGATGGTCCCCTTCAATAGATCTTCCAGTATATGGGAAATTTGCATTTGTAAATGCCTTGGGGGCAAGTAACTTTGCATGTCAACTACAATAGGCTTCTTATGTATGTTTTGGCCTGGATTGAGGTTATTTTCTCTGTTTATTGGCAGATGTGGATGAATTGACAGCTATAAAACGGGAACTGAATTACAGAATTTCTGTTCAATCCGCGAAGTTACTTCATCTTCTGAAGCTGAAAGACAGGCTTGTGCATAAAGTCCAGAAGAACTGCGACATTGTCACCGCTTGTTTACAGGCAGTTTCCCAGAAACGACGTAAGTGCTGTTCTGTTTGCATGTGTATTAGTGTAAGTAGTGTATTTCATTAACGTGGGCAGTATTTCAATTAAGCCCTTGCCTTTGATTTAAAATCATGAAGCCAGACTGTGCTGTTTCTTACACGGCTGGCTTCCAGTGGTGTCTGTGGCACCTGGCAAAGCACAGTTTGATTTGAGCTGTTGACTGGATAGGCTGTTGTAGCTACAGCTTTGTGTAGCTACAGATGGCAAATGCAACGGTCTTCTCAGCATTTTGTTAGTAGTGAGTGCTACTCCTTTCTATTGAGTTGATTCAAGATGAGGAGCATTAGTATAAACAAACCTACTTTCCCCAGACATCTTTATCAGCACATGTGTGTTTGGAGGTGTCAGAGGGAACAGGTGGGAAAGGGGAGAAATGCTGATCTTTAATTGCTTAGCCTTTTCTTCCAACACAGTGAAACCTTTTTTGAGGCTTGGCAAAATTGTCATCTAAAGGCATGCTGAAATGCTTTTATGAGTGCTGCTAAAATGAAAAAATGTAATGTTATGTGTCAAAATAGATAGAAAATATGCCTTCAGAGTGGACATGTGAAAATAACCTGTTTCCTGTCTTATTTTTTTATTAACATGCAGCGTGACAGGTACAGAAATGTTCAGGTACAGTAAATAAAGCATGGTCACTTCACAGAGATGCCTGGTAGGAGCTTTGAGGTGCATGTAAAATATTATTAAAAGAATCTCATTGTAGTAGCATGTGCTAACGTAATTTAGTTACAGGTCTATTCATTTTTAAGCATTTATAAACATTCCTCTGGTTGACTTAAAGCATAGCATGAAAGATCTTGGCTGACATGTACTACTTCAGGTGTATTTCTACTTCTCACCTGTTATTTTTCTTCATCAACATCAGCTTGATAATTGTGTTTTCAACATTAAGCATACGCTATAGCCTGCTTTTAAATAAGAGTATTTTCATTTTGCATGCATTTAAGTATTTAGAGGGCTGACTGTGAATTCTGAAGGTGTGAACATCCTGATTTCATTTGTATGGTTAGAAACTTTTTGAGTCAGAGGGATGTGGGATTTCATCCTAAATACGAATGAGTTTTTACAATTTTCAGAGACTTTTGTACTTGTGTTTTAAACATAATACCCCTTTCCATTAATTTGCCAGCAATACTTGAGATAGCAGCTGAAACGTTAAGGTAACAGTTTATTGTCTAACATCAGTCCATGGGCATGCAGATTTTTGTTAAACTTTTTGTTAACTTTCGCTTGTGGCTCAGAAAATCCAGACTTGTGTATCCCAAGACAGCCAAAACTTAGTTATTTCTTATGTAAAGATCTGATCCAAAGCCACTGGAGTTTTTTTGAATGACTTGCTATGGCTACATTTGTTTTGGAATAGGTGTACAAGTTTCCAGTAGTTGTGCCTTTGAGCTGTTAGGTGATCAGCAGCTGTCCAACTGCAGGCACAACTGGTTTTCTTCCTCCCAACCTTTTATTCTTCCCTCTGAACTGTCTTCCTGCATTGTAATAGGCAGGAACCACTGTGTGGTATGTGGTGAACCAGACTAGAGAGCTGATCCATCTGAAAGATAATTCCTGTTTTCTTTTCGTAGCACTTCCGCATTTCCATTTTCTCAGAGGGTGGCAGAAATGAGAGCATAGGAGAAGGTAATAGCTTAGACAGGTGACAAGTGCAGTTGCTGAGTGTGTAAAGTACTAAAATCTCAACAAAACTGTTAAGCTAAGAGAGAAAAGATCTACTTTTTCCCTGTCACCTTTGAAAAAAACAATTCACATGATGGAACATTTGAAAAAAAAAAAGTTCACCTCCGTCCCACCCCAAAATGTGAGTATTTCTGCTGGCCTAAACCCTTTAAATTTTTCTCAAATAACTAAGGAGAAGTTGCTAAATATTTTTTTTCTCTAAATAATATTTTTAGTGACCAAGAAAAAAAGAATCTTTGACCTGTGGTGTCATTAATTCTGACATTGCAGTGTTTGTAATAATATAGTGATGCTTTGATTGATTTACGTAGAGTTTTGTTGTTTGTTAACACTGCTGTCACGTATATTTTTTGTCTTGACATAGTGAAATCTCTGTGTAGAGGTAGAACATCAGTCAAATTAACCTTAGGATAACATCCAGATGCTTAAATCTGGTTCAATACAAAACTGAAGTTGTATTAACACAACGTGCATTAATATTCTCTTGTATTTTTGATGAAGAGATATTTTCAAAAGAATCTTTCACTAAGAGTTTGTTTAGTGCTATGATACCTATAATAACTTTAACTGTGTCTCACAGTGTACTCTGTTGTTGTACTTAGAAACTGAGCTTGAAGATTGTTATTATTCTGCTGTTCAATATTGGCTCCAATACAGAATTCTCTAGGATGGCACTAAATATTTGCTTTTTGTTCTGCCCTTCCCTCCGAGTGGTTTGATTTAATGCAGAGCCAGCAGGGGGAGACAGCATATTTTATTTCACACAGAGATTGAGGTGCGTCTCTTTGGGTTTTGCAGGTTGGAAGCTTTTGTATCATTTCCTTAAACATGAACGTAAGAGCTTCACAAGAGGCAAATAAATGTACATTACAAGGAAAGTTTTAGGTTTCATATGGGAAGCAGTTGGAAAAAATAGTGACAAATTATATCTTAATTAGAACTGATAGTTAGTTCCGATGTGGCTGTGGAGATTATTGAGAAGCTCCCGATAATGAGAGCTGAGTGTTTTGGAGTCTATAAATTCAGAGTTTTATGTACGTACTTAGTAGCAATGCTCTGATCTCTTTGAGTGCATCTTACCTCAATAGAAAGCCTCAATAGAAAGTAGTGCAAACTGTTGTTACCTGGCCTCAGTGATGTACCCTCTGCATTCTCTGGGAGATGGCCAGGCTATGAACTCTTTGCTGAGAGTGTGTTATGGTCACTCTACAATGAGCTCTTCTTACAGGGTAGGAATCTCACTTAGAGGATACTGACAAAGCCTTGTCTGAGACTGTAGTAGTATGAGTTGGTTAGTTGTGAGTTGTTCCTCACTTTAGTATCTAAAATGTATATTAAAGAGGAGAGTGTTCTGTATTAAAAATCAAAAGTATTAGTATTGCAATTTCCATTTGCAATTAAAAGACAGGCTGTGTGCTTTCTGTGTTCATCTCCAACTCTTCTTTAGATTTCCTGTTGCAATCTGACTAATTTTAAATTTAACTCAGTAGCTCCGATGTTTGAAGCCAGATGGATTTCCTTTTTTATAGCAATAGCTATTTAATTCATCTATCAAAAATACATTCCTCCTTTGATACACTTAAAATAAGAGGTTTACTTCTTGCGGAGTCTCATTTCACATGAGTCATCCTCAAATTAGTCTATCTCTGCACCTCGTCAATGTTTGTGTACTTACATTACCAGTCTCAATCCTTCATGGATGTTAATGAATTTGATACTTTAAGAAATGCTGTGGTTGCTTCTTGTTTTTCCTAATGAATTGTTTTTAATTTAATTCTACTTCATCCCTTCCCCATGGGAAGCTTTTTGGTGGGGAAAGAGAAATGGGAAAGAAACAGGATAATGATCCTAAAGATGTGATGATTGTTTCCAGGTGTTTGTTAAATTCGTAGAATCAAAGAATCATAGAATTGTTCAGGTTGGAAAAGACCTTAAAGATCATTAAGTCCAACCGCAACCCAACCATACTGCCTTAACTCTAACAACCCTCTGCTGAATCATGTCCTTGTTGCTAAGTGTAGGCTGAATTTTCTTTACAGTCAGTTTCCCTATTGGAGCATTACATATTTGCTGCAGTAAATAAATTGAATATTTTTATTGATTTTTAACTGTTGTGATTGTCAACAAACTGTTACCTGTGTGCTATAGAGCAAAGATGCTCTATGCTACTTATGACTCAAGGTATGGAAGTGGGCTGAAGTAAAGATTAGTAAAGATTTCATAATCTGATCTATGTCCTGTTTGTAGAAAGTGAAGTAATGGGACAGGAGAGAACCTGTATTTCAGGATGCTGGAGCTTGGCTTGTTGAGGTTGGTAGCTGTGAGAATCCTTAGAAGGATCTAATAATGGTGAATATGCTGCTGTGAAATTAAATGGCACTTGATTATCACATTTCATTCATCTTTAGCCAGCCAAGATTTTGTCAAATCTGAGAGCAACAGAATCCAGTGCAACAGGAGCCTGGTCTGAGAAGCATTACTTGTGAACAATGTCTATATTAGTATGCACCAGGTCATGGCAAAATGTTTTTGTAAGTAGTTGTATGTCATATTTAGTATTTGATAATGAACATTAGATTATGTATTCTAGGTAACTGTTAGTGAGTCTGTGAGATAGAAGGGTGAGTGATTTCATACACAGTACCAGCAGTGTGGAATACTGAACAGGATGTTCACTGTTACAAGGCCAGTGATTGTGATTTTTAAATACTATTGGGAGCTTGCTATCTTAGTACTGAATGCAGCTACTTAAACTATCAACACAAAAAAGGTGCTAGCTCTGTGTTAAAGGGTGACAAATAATCAGAACCTGAATAATCCTGGGGACTTTTTAGGTAGCGAATTACATGATTACTTCATTTTGATGAGAATAGGATCTGGGAACTGGTATTTGGTGAACTGCACAGCCAGGGTGCTGAAACTGAGGGAAGCAATGCAAGAGGAAGCAGTCTAACTGAGCTGCAAATGAATGTTATGATTCTATGAATATTCTGGCTCAGTGCTGTGCTGTGCCACTGTTTGTCATGCTATGTTTCTTATTCTAGAGAACTATCAACTAAGTTACCAGACTTACCGTGTATTTGTGTTGTTGATGGGATGTGCATACATAGTACAGATCTTTTGCAGAATTGAGGTAGGCAATGAATGTTGACATCTTTGATCATCTGGTAACGGCGGTGTTGGTAAGCACTGTGGGGACAGACTATCCCACTTTGTTGTCTCCGGCCAGTTCTTCAGGTTGATCTGTGCTGGTGTGAGTCTGCAGAAGCCCTTGTTTGGCTAATCTGCAGTAATTTGTAAAAAGCTGACTGCCATCTTCTAATGCTGATATTCTCCACTGTAAAAACAAAGCTGTAATATGAGTTCTAGATTGTAAGGAATCTGACTGGAATATTTGCCAGGCTTAGCAAATCGTGACTGTACAGAGTTGGCATCCCTTAGAAGGCCACTTTGGGATTAATTTCAGTTTACTGACTCCTGAGATGAAGAAGTTCTTTCCTTTTCTACTGCTAAAAAGGAAATCATCTTGTTGTTGTTTTTCTCTAAAAAGTGAGAGGATGGATTTACCCTCTGATTTCATCATATCCCAACTCAAAAGTTCCAATGGTCTGTACATTTGCAGAATATCAAATTCAGAAGATGGCAAAAAATAATACTTAGTGCAGTACACAATCTGGAATCCTCACTTTAGGTGAAATTCCACTTTTAGAATGCAGCAACAAAAAGTATCTTGTTCCAACATGAAATGAAACACCCACTCACAAAGTCAACTGCTTATGAAGCAAAATTCTGAAAGCTTACATTTTGAGCTGAAATGCTTTGTTGAGATTTTGACAGTCCTTGCCTTTTCTCATTTCATGTTATGTAATGAGCCATTTTTTAGACATTACAGCATTTAATTTCAAAAAGAGTCAAAATGAAATTATGTTTTTAGCATTTAGAAATATGATGGTTTTTTGGTTTTGTTTTGTTTTGTTATTTTCCCAAATACAGTACTCTGTCATGAAGGACTTTGCTCTTCATGAGCTGGCATTTTGTGGTAGTTTTCCATTAATGTTTCCAACCAGCTTTTTACTGGAGATTTTCCTGGGAATATACATTCAGCCATCTCTGCAGTTCACTCTGGCTGCTCAGCACTGAGGTTACCAAGTTGGATTAGGAGCTGAACAGTTAACACTTATTCTTAAGCCATATGTTTTCCTCCTGTCTCTTTGGAGAGCATATAGATCCTTACTTTTTCTGTGTCTGGTATTCCTCACTATACCTTTTTGCCCCTAGCTCTCAATACTGAAATGTCTTGCCTGCATTCAAAATATGTCCCTGTTGATGTTTTATTATCCTATGTTCTGTCATTGGCTAAAATCTGCACACTTCTCAGAAAGGGCTTTTACTGTGGGCTCCTTCAGAGTTTAGCTAAGAAAACTGTCTTGACTGCTGCTTTGGCAGGATCCAGGAGGATTGCTTTTGTTATGAACCTTGGGCATCTGGTCAAGTTCTAGGCTTATACACTTTCGGGCACTTTGGATTGATGGTATATTGTACCAGGCATGGTTTAGGAGTTACCAGCTCTCATAGTTTAGGAGATAACCAGCCTTCACCCGATGGAGTGCGGTAAAACCTGGTCAAACAACCATGACATCCCCCTTCTGTATAGGCTGTGGGGCCTGCAAACTTTAGAGCCATATATCTGCATGCTTTCTTCTCTTCATTTTGAATACTTGCCTTGGGAAATGACAGACTTCTGAGGTGGGGGTAAAGTGATGTCAAATTGATCTGTGTGTACAGTGTCACATAGTACAGTCTCATAGTTGATCTCTGCTGCTATCACCCTATAAATAGTCACCATCCAAGCAGTGGTTGATGCTTTCACCATCGTACCCAACTGCATTAAAATAGCCCTACAACGTTTTTGTGTGATGCAGAAACCTGATGGGTTGTTAACAGCTGAATGTGGCTACAGTATATATTACCAGAATAAATACTTCATTGCATATTATAGATATGATGAGTGAATTCAGTGCATCTTTCTGTAAACAATAATTTTGCTGCTGAATGTAGGCCCATTTTGCAATCAGAAGTGCAGACTGCTCTGTATGTAAATGCATAGATTGCAGGATCACTGACACATTCTTGTCATACAGTGTTTCTTACAGGATATTAATATTCTTTGTCATTGTGTTAGCAGCTGTGACAGCAAAGAAAAGCTTGACTTAGTGCTACATCTGAGAATGTATTTATTTTGTATGTGCATACAACTAAGGTTGATTGCTGCCTTTTCCATATTCTTCTGTGTAGCTGTAGCCCTGTTCCTGTTGCAAAGCGATAGCAGACCTCCTGGGATTAGTTTTGTTATGCACATAGAATTTTGAGTGCGCTGAACTGTTTTTCACAACAGCTGTGCCATGAGAAGTTGATGTATTGGATAGTACTTGTTACATAAAATGCTTGCTGAGTATTAGAAATGTAGACTAATCTGATAGATTATTGCAGCTGAATTTCTTTTTTTTGGATTCCTTATCAAGTAATGCTCTGGTAGTAGCTATATATGAATTTGTCTGAACAAAGTGGTTCTCACATCAGTGACATCTTATTTCTTCAGTACAGCTATAACTGAGAGAGGTGGTACTGGATCAGCTCAAACTAAGGAGATTGTTCAGTCAGCCAAAGGAAGGATGCTGTTGTTTGCTGACAACAGTCAGAACTGCCTGTTCATCATCTGCAGTCCCTAGTCAGTCGATCGTGACATTAGGAACAACTCTGTCAGGCAACATTGTTCTCTCTGTGTGTTGAGATGGATTCTTCATCTGCAGTGAAGTTTGATTGGCCTCACAGTTCCCTGAAGAACTGGAAAAGCAAGGTTTTTATTAAAGTCACAGTGAGTATGTTGTGGTTAAATGAGCTGAGATGCTGACTTCCGCACAGGATCAGTGTGAAGCTGAGCTCGTCGTTCCAACCCAGGCAGCCTGCCTGGGGCAGGGGAGTGCCAGGCAGGGCTGGAAGGAATGGAGCGTGTGCCCTGGCCCAGCAAAGGGCTCAGCCCACAGCTCTGTGTAACACAGGCAACAGCAGAACTAAAAGTAGGCATGAGCTTTGCTGTGTCCAGGATATCTGGGATACTAGGAATTCACAGCTTTAAAGGGGAATTTGAGAGGAAGCTGGCTGTACAACCAGTGCTGCAAAAGGCCATGTGAGAAGGGATGACGCATGCTGGGAGCACGTGATGGAGATAGCCAGCAGTCATGATTCATACCTCCTTTGGACACTTCTGATCTGATCACAGATCTACTCTTGCACCTGCAAGTAGTGAAAACACCTGACATGGGAAACTTCGAGCGTTCAAGATGTATGGGTTTGTTTGTATACGTGAGCTCACAGGATGGGTGGCTGTGTCAGTTACCTAACTATAGTTCAAATGATACAATCCTTAATCTTTTGCTGGAAATACCCTGAGAGAAAGCTGTGCAGTTAGATTGTGTGCATAGTCTTTCACAGTTGTCTAGTTTAGCAGTACCTACTTTTTAATTCTTCTAGGGATTATACTTTAGTACTGTTAACCTTGCTGTTCTTCATTCTTCTTTCTCCTAATGAAATGGTATTTATTTATTTATTTTGGAAATTATTGTGAATTTTCAGGAAGGTTAATGGAGCTTCATTGAAAATGTTCAACAGAGTGCATAGCGTTTAAGCAGTATAAGTGAATTTTATCTCTGAATATCACACACAAAAAGTTCTTCAGTTGAGTTAGTCTTTGAAGAAGAGATTTCCTGGATATTGTAGATCAAATGGAGGATAACAGCTGCTTGGGATAATTAGTGCTAGGAATAGACTGATTTTTGAAGCATCAGACAATCCTAGCAGCTATGTTTTTTGCAGTTCTGTGAGATAAGCTTGAATTTAAAAATGAGGTGTTAAAAAAGTGGGCTGTGAATTTAGTCCTTTCAGATCAATACTCCTGGTTATAATTCTATGCTACTCTGGAGATTTCCTCATATTTAAAATGTTTTGCTCCTTGAAGTTAGTAATAAGCTGAATTTGACTTGCTGGGCAGTGGATGAGTGCTCTTTGTATACACTTGAAATTTGCCAGAGAAGTGAAGTCTGTTACATCCCCTTGTTACATCATCTTACTGTAACACCTTTGTAAAAGAAGAAAAAATTATTAGTATTATCTGAAACCTTTTAAAATTTGAAACCTTCTATTATGTTTTATTAGCAATTAAATCACTTATAAGTTTATATGCCTCTCTAAAATTGTAACAACTTGGTACCAATCAATGTAATGCTTTCCTTGTCATCCATACAGTACATGTTGCCAAAATACAAAGCATGTACAGTTTGTGGTTCTTGGCTTGCATTAGGCATCATTGATAGGTAGCAGTTTGAAGGATTTATTTTCAATATGTTGCTGCTGGTTTCTAGCCTCAACTAGTCATCACTGACAGCAACAGTGGGCCTTAGTTCCTGAAGGAGAAATAGTTATCCACTGAAGGAAGTCAGAGTGGGTAGGTAATCAGTATATATAGCTGATTTTATTATTATTTTTTTTTTAAGAGAATATTAATTTGAGGAATTAGTTCTAAAGATCTGTGGTAATACCTAGAGAAGCCCAGTGAAGTCAGGAATTTAATGAGCTGGTCTCTGAACAAACAAATGGTGAGAGGCCCTCCTGGAAAACAAATTTATAATAAGAGTGGGACACGCAAAGTTAGTTTGAAGTTCTTTTGTTTTATGTTAGTCACTTCCTTTATTGGCAGTTGCAGAAGTTCTCTGTGAAGTTATGGCCCACGTGGTAGATGGAGAAGGGAATTATGTGGTCTGAAAGCTTGCAGTAGTTTCATTTATAAACAAAATGTAATGGGAACATTTACATTTCTTAGAGGACTAGTGGCATCTGCAAGCAGCAACTGATGTATATGCAATCAAAGGTCTTGAGTGCTGGATGACTTCCATTCTGACTGATCAAGATTTGTGGTCCTACTAAATCCATTAGCTTCTGTTGGAGTGAACATTTTCCTCTGCAACCCCAGAAAGGGTTTTGTTTCCATTCCTCTCTACTGAAACTCCATCCATGGAGGCCACATGCTGTGAAAGGGAGGATCCTTGCTAGAAAGTAGGGGCAGCTGGGGACAGTGTGTCTTTTTTGCTAACTATATACGGAATACCTTGCACATTTCGAGCTTGGTCTTTGATGCAGGTCCTTAGCATTACTGCAGATAAGAAATGTTATCTAAAAACTTTATATATAAACATGGCTCTATCTCCACAGTGCTTCACAGCCCAAAGCAAAGGCATTTTTTGCTTAGTCTTTTTTCTAGCTTAGGTAGTCACTTTACAGTCAAAGATCTTTGAAAGTGTTCTTTTTGTGAACAAATCTTTTCTTGGAGACATACTGGTTTTGCTCTCATTATTTTTGTTTGGAAGATTAAAATCTTGCTTTTTCTGAAATAGCAGTTGAAATCAATCAAGTTGGCAATTCATACTGTGATATTCAATTTCTATGTTAGATGCTAAGCAAATAATCAAATTCTAATAAGGCAAGAGCGCCCCCGTTTGAGACCTGAGAGCCTGCAATATACTGTGAACTCTGTTCTGTAAATATTTAAACATGACTACAAACAAAAACTGTCAAAATGATTTTTTTTTTGTATTCTTTTTACTGTATTACATTAATATTTTCTGCTTATTTGGTGATTAGTTTTTTTTAAACGATCATGTGACTTTGAAGTGGGATTCTGGGGTATACTGTATGCTGTGTATACTGTCCAAGACATGCATTTGCTTTCCATCATTTGGAAAAGTAAGGGAACATTTCTTAGTTCTTACATTTATCAGCAATACTTTTAGGTAGGCCTCTTCAGTGATTTTTCTTAGTGTTTCCCTTATGAAAATAGTATTATGTTTCAGTAGAAGCAGATAATTTCTCTGACAAAAAAGGCATCTGCTGTGACATTCTAGCTAAAATGTGCTCCATATATATTTTATTGGGCACAAAGGCATTGCTGTGATTTTTATTCCACCGGCTAACATGAGACTTTATGCTGTTTACTACTGCAGTTAAAATGCGTTGTTACTATAGCAATGCCTGCATGATATGTCTTTAACCTTGCTCATGAAATGCAAATATCTGCTTAATGTAACTGCATGTGATCTGCTTTACTGTTATAACCAGTGCATAAATGAGATGAGTGAAATAAATTGACTTTTGCTCTTTGCCTCGCTACGGATTTCTTTCTGTCCTTCATCAGGACAGTACTGGTCGCTCTGTTCCTCAAATGGCAGTGTTGACTTCAGAATGAATTCATGTAGTTGCACCTAATTAGGAAAAAATAAACTTGAATGCTGTTGTTCACAATTCCCCCTCCCCTTTCCTTGTATTTCACAACATGAAAAGATCCATATTGCTGACTTATCACTTCTCTCTGATTAAGAGCCAGTTGGAAGCATTTGGGACACTGAACGCTTCCCAAACTCTTTTTAATGAGTATACTTAAGCCCTTTTAGAAGACATGATATATACAAAGAGTTAACTGAAGACTTCAGTTTGAGATTGACACATTTGTATTTTAGTATTGGTGCATAGGTGTTTCTATGTGTGCTATGTGCTTCTGCTTCTCTTAAAGTCTTCAAAAATATAGTTATCATCTTGCTTTCATTGCTTTAACATACAAAACTCTTTGCAACCTAGTATTGTCACTTATTTGTCATTTCCTGTTCACTGTTCCAGGTTTTGTCACACCTTCATCCTTCATCCTTCACTTAGCATTTTAAAACAAGCACCTTCTAAATTTCCCCATGTGTTGGGGTTTTCTTATAGGTGTTTATCCACCTTGAAGTTGATTAAAATGTAATCCCTTGGCCCTCTTATTGACCTCGTGCCACCTTGTTGTCCTCCTTCAGGTTTTTCCTTTGTTACTCATTTCTACTGTGAAGCCTACAGAAATGCAATAGCATCTCTTATATTCTGACTACTGCTACTATCCATTATGCTTACCAATATAATCTTACTGTCTCTCTGTATTATGCTACTGTGTTTTCTTTTATTTCTTTCTTTTAAAGCAGGCAGACTGTCTTTCTGTGATTGTACAGCACCTACTCTAATACAGTGCTGCAGACCAGAATTAGAATTTATGGGTGCTGTGGTGAGTAGAAATAGCTTTACGGAGTTAGAGTCAGGCTTACTCAGTTGTGCAAGTATGTTGCCCTCTATTACTGGCTTAATAAGGGGAATTAAGTTATTACTGTCCTGTGATCAAGCAACCATATATTCAAAAGTCTTTTTGTTTCCTATAAGGACAATTCTGAGTTAAATCTCTGCCTTGTCCTGTCAGAGCAGCCACAGCACACTATGTTAAGGTAAAGGTTTTCAAATCACATCAAGTTGGTAACATTAGGTAATCTTTTTTTTTTTTTTTTTTCTTTCTGAATATATTTGAGGTGCCTTTGGTCTGTGGCGTATGATGTTTACAAAGCATAATTTGGTTTCTGCTTTTCAGAAATTCTTTCAGATCTCTTGTGTTAAACTCTGGGAACAGGCATTTCCCATTGGTGGGCCTGGAATGAGTTTGGTCACTCTTTGTACCTAACCCATTGGCATGGGTTGTTGTCATTATGTGCACAGTGTTGCTGTGTTATCAGCAAATGTAATTTTTCCGTCCTCAAAAATGGTTTTGTCTAGAAACTGCAGATGCTGCAGAAAATGAACTTTTTAAATAATGTGATTGTGAGAGCTGGTGACATGGTGAGAAGAGTTAATAATTTGTTATAGCATTTGAATATTAACGTAATTCCTAGCTTTCAGTGTGATTGTGTTTTGGGGACGGGTTTTAAAGGACTCAGGAAAGTGGTGTCTTTGTGTGGGTCTGGGGAGACATAAATGTGCAGTTCTGTTGTTTGCCTTAGTGAGTCCTGGTACTGCACGGCTGCCAGGTCTTTCTGCTGCTCCATTTTTGTAGAAATAACTACATCTTTACAAATGGGGAGATGCTATGGATGGGTTCAAGAGGGTTACAAGTGTCTCCGTACTTTTGGTTTAGCAGCCTGTGATACTTTTGAGGGCTTCCACATTCTCACACACGTGATCCAACTGCATAAGCATTGTTTGTGCTACTTTGAGAACAGTATGGGAAGCAAGGGGCCTTCAGGAAGTCTTAGCTGCACTGACTGACTGCCTAGGAGTGTGGTGCCTCTCTACGTAGGAAACTGGTCATCACAGCTCCATCCCATTCTGCTAGCAACTGCTTCCACAACTGATTTGCAGGTGTCTTCATTAAAGACAGATGATTTTTGAGGTCTTTTCATTGATGCAAAAGTTTGGCATACCTCCCAGGCATACTTATCTGCCAAAAATTTCAAGAAGCAGTGTGTGATAAATATGATTCAACTTGTGAATAAACTTTCTGGTGTAAATGTCCCTCACTCCAAAAAGATAAATTACAACACACATTTGTGGGTAGGTGATGTAGGGAGAGCTGGCTATATTGAAGGGACCTTCTCTTTGCCTTTGCCTTTCATGCCCTAGTATACACATGTAGTGTGGAAGGCAAGAGTGGATAGTGTGGACTGGGGAAAGCAGGAGAATGACCAAGAAAAAATACCAAGTATCATAGTTAGTAATCTTGGATCTGAAGTTATTTCCTGGCCCAGTCCCAATTATACTAAGCTTAAGGACCCTGTAGTGTTTATACTTCTGTGAGCTTCTTACCACAGGAGTCTTGTGGATTAATTTCCAAATACACACTGTAGTAAATGGTGCTATTTTAATTATGTTCTCTAACTCAGTCCTCGGTAAATACAGCTAAACGACATGCAGGCAATATTCTCTTTCAGACAGCTATAAACAAAGCCCTGTTGCCAGTGAGCTCTGTACTAAGAATTCCTGAGATTCCCTCTACTTTGCCTTAATTTCTCCAAGAACAAGTGGGCTGTGTTAAGGGCTTCCTTCAAAATAAGGCACTGTTAAAGAGTATTTACTCTTTAAGCTGTCAGTTTTTGTAGGGAAAAACAAGAAGGGTGTGTGCAGTGTAAAGGAAGAGGTAGCCCTGGGCTAGAACTGAGCATGTTGGGATATGTTTCTCAGTTCTGCTGCACGCTTCCTGAGACTAATCGTTTAAGTCTTGATTTTCCATTTCTGAAAATGATAGATATTATTTCCTGTCCGTTGAGTAGTTTATATTTGCACTGAATACCTTTGTAGCAAGGATTGGCTCTCACTCTTTTTTTTTTTTCTTCTTTTCTTTCTATGATATCTAATATAGGACAAAACGAGGTCCTGGACTCTTTTGTCACATTTACCTTCCAAGTACTAATGAATGGAAAACCTTAAAATATTAATGCTGTGTTGACAATGGTGTGTCAACACACTGAATTATTTTCCTGAGCTCAACCTAGGGAAAGTACACAAGGTGAACTTCACTAGACACAAAGACAATAGCAAAACTTCTATTTTTTTTCAGACTCCAGCATTATCCCTTGTCCAAAGCAGATAACCCTGCTTGACTTGTATGAGAACAGAGATTGGCTTAGTAACAGAACTGACAGTTAGTCCAAAATCTTTTTTTTTTTTCTTGTGTTTACAACATGTTTCCTGTGATTGTAAAATGAATCTGTCCTCCTCTACCCATAGGCTCCTTTTTCCCATGCTTGTGCAACTGTGGCCATGCAAAGCAGTCCTGCAGGCTCTGTTGTGCTTGGTTGTCCACACAGCAGTTGCAGCCAGCTGGTACATCAAAGCATCTGCTTGCCTGTGCTGTCTGAGGTAGGAAATCCAAAAAAGAGCCTGCATAGCAGTACTGCCAGTGCAAGAGGTGATGCTGAAGATGCAGGCTGGGGTGAGAGAAGGGCTAGGCCGCCTGGCAGGAGCTCGTGTTCAAGGACACAGCACTGCTGTAGCACCCATGCCCCTTTAGTGCCAGAGATTCAGCTAGCCAAAAGCCTCTTCTCAAGTTGTCAGATGAATTATGCTTGTTTTACATCATAATGTGAAGCTGTCATGGCATTGTTAAAGTATTAACTTCAGCTTGGTTCAAGAGCCTATATTAGATGAGAGTGGCTTTTAGGATAGAGCAAAAACATACTGTTTTTGGCAGGATGGTTGTTTAATAATAGAACTCCTGTAGAATTGGATAGGATAGAAATGTTGTGCTCCAGTGGAGAAGATGGTTTAATGGAATAAGTGTATTTAAAATAGTTTTGCTTCCTAGGAGAACTCAAACTGTCTTATTCTGTTATCCTTCAAAAGTGGGTGCATTTCATTTCACTCCACATGTTTTCTCCTAGACACTACAATTCGAAAGTGTTGTTTTTTTCTCTTTGAAGTTCATGATGAATTAGAGTGCACATCATAATGTGTGTTGGTATGGATTCCAAATTTCTTGATTTACTCTTTCAGCTATTTGAAGCCAAATGGTAATGGAATTACATTTTACGGTTATATTTTGTGGACTGTTACAGAATTCTGTGTAATAATAATGCCTTCGCAGGCAATTGGCCTATCATCAGGTTAATGAGATAGCTTTTACCTGTTATTGTAATACGTATTTTCCATTATATTATTGATATGTACATGCCATCTAGTAATCGTTGTACGGGCAGCTAATGCAGTGATGCTGCCTAAACATAGTTTCTAAAATGTTTTGAGATGAAGTATAGTATAAAAATTTTTGAACTGCTTTTTTAACTGTGATGACTGAATAATGCATAAAATTGTTGAGAGAAAAGGTCTTAGCATAAGTCACATTTGAGGCTTAATATTTAACTTAGTGGGAAATGTAATTCCACTTAGAGGTTAGGAAGGTATTCTAGTACCTGCTGTTTGACATTGTATACAATGCAGGGCATTCTTAAACCTTCCTGCCTCTTGTTTTGATGGCTTAAACTGGAACTTTCCTTGAACTTGCCTTTCTTCTCATGTATATATGCAGTACAGTTCTACCACCTCCTGCTTTTAAACACATCTGTGTAAATACTTGTATAGGTACTAAAAGGATTTTCATCACATTTAAAAAAGCATGACATTCTATACAATTTTCCTATAAAATAAAAGTTGCTGGTTAAATATTTTGCTAACACAGGTATCCCAAAGCATGGCAAACAAGCTTTCTCCCCAGACTTTAACTGTTTAACCTTTTACAGAGATGTGGTGCAAATGAGAATTATGAAAGGTCTTTATGCTTTCATATGAAATAAAGGGAGGGATATGAAACGCATGAAATAACAATGACCCAGCTGAAAATGGCTTATGACCTTTAGTCTTTTGGTTATGTTTAGTCTTCTTTGTGCATGTTGTACAAGAACCAGTGAAGTATGCCTGAGTTCTGGATTTGAGTAGCTAAAGCTCTGTGCAAAAGGATATATCCTTCTCTTTAATTGCAAGATTGCTCTGCAGCCCCATTCTGTCACTGCTGATGTTTATTCTCCCTTTCTAGCTGCATCTTGAACTCATTATCCCAGTGCAGACAGAAGGGAAGTGGGATGGTGAATGGTGAGGAGTAAGGTAAATAGAGCAGAGTTGGTTCTTCAATGTCAAAACCTTATGGTAGTCATAGGACAATTCACCAGAAGGCAGACTGTGGGAACTGAGCAAGTTATACTTGTCATGGAGGATTTCTTATGAGATATCCTCAGGGTTTATAAAGGCATGGTTAGCAGGTGGTGATGAGACTGCAAAGACATACAAAATGAGGAGGAAAGGTTTTTCAGAAAGTGACTGTGTTGTGTGGGAGGGAATAAATGAACTACAAATAAAAAAGAAGTAGTAAAGGGGAAAAGTAAAGGCTCAGATTGATAATCATGAAGTATGTAGAGGTGAAGTAACTGGACTAGCCAAGGCTCTTGAATTTATTTATTTATTAATCATTTCTGAACGCCATCTGGCTTGCTGGTAATGTAGCTAAGAACTTGTTAATGTGGCCAGCCTTTTATGACTTTGTGTAGCAATGTAGATTAATGGTGACTGGCGATATCTTTGGTTTTAAATTGTTGCTTTTACCCCAGCTTGGAGCTGGTGATTTGTCTGTGAGCTTTATTCTCTCTGCGCTTTGAAATTTCCATGTTGTTGAAGACTATTTACAACTTAATGGTGACCATGGCAAACTTATACAAGCTGTGCATGCAGTGTCATGATTAGATGTCTGCAATTCCAGGGAGTGGGACAGAGAATGCTTGCAACTGCCAAATCAGAGGTTTTGCCTGATCAGTGTTAAAAAAGATGCCATCTATTTTTCTAGAAGCTCCACTCCTGTCCTTAAAATATGTATGTATATACATAATGGGAGGCTTAGCCCTATCTCTGAAATCCATTTGAGCTGATGATCCAATGAGTCATCAAACCCATTAGTATGTCTTGGCTTTTTCATTTTGTCTCTTAAAGTTCATTTTTGCATTTTTCTTAAGAGTAATGTTGGATTAATTGGCTGCCATGTGGGCAAGTGCCCTTAGTGGTGTGCTGGTCCTTGAGAAGGTGGCCATTCTGAGTCACAGAATTACTGTCCTGTTTGTTTCTGGGTTTTCACGCAGCAACAAGATGACAAGTAGGAGAAACTACAGTAACAAGAACTCTGTACTCTTACTTTGGTTGTACCAAAGCAGCTGGTTATCTTCATCATTTAAGCATTGATGTCTTTCTTAGAGCTGACTTGCAGTTGTTTAACAATTGGAGGTAAGATATTGTTATCACCGATTTGGTGAGATGACTGAGTATGGATACCCTTAATCATGTCCTGAAACTTTGACTTTGGCCATTGGTTGGTAGCATTGAGCTAGCCAGTGTTGGAATGATCAAAGAAGATGTGGTACTACTTGCATATGGTGCCAAGGAAGAAGAGAAAAATACCAGATTATGTGGTTATTTC
Organism: Tetrao urogallus; assembly: GCF_951394365.1. NCBI lineage: Eukaryota > Metazoa > Chordata > Aves > Galliformes > Phasianidae > Tetrao > Tetrao urogallus. The sequence continues at coordinate 160,393,406 of NC_136813.1, read as the reverse complement.
TGTATGTAAGTACTTCTGCTGTGGTCCCACTGGTACAATCTGTATACCTAGTGAGATTAATTCGTTTCAAATTTTATGCTTTAACCACTAAATCATCTCCAGCTGGCACTGAAATAAAGTGATTTGCATCATCTACATCAGCAGGGAAGTGTCACCTTTGTTAAAAAAAGAACCACCGACACACAGACTTAATTATCTGTTCAGAGTGCAAGCTGGCAGCTCGAATGTAGTGACTTCTCTGCAGAACCAAACCAGATATTTAAAGAGGCATGAACAAATTCACACTACTCTGCAAAAATAAAAGTAGCTTCTAGATATAGCTCTAACTTCTAGATTAGCTATAACTGATTTTTAAAAACAGCTTTTTTGTTTTGTTTTGTTGGGGTATCCTTTATGCAGTTGGCTTTACTGCTTATCTGTTGCCCGTTTCCATGTTGCACCTGGCAGACATGTTTAATAAAAGGAGCAAGTTGCTGTTCCAGAGCTGCAGTGATGGACAGTTGGGTTCAGACTTTGGGCAGCTTGGTCTTTGAGCCTGACTCATGTGACATAGTCATAATTGTAGAATAACCTCAGCTGGAAGGGACCCACAGGGAACATGAAGTCCAACTCCATCATACGTCTCTCAGCTGGAGCACCAACTGCCTTAGGTGATAAAAGCTGTCAGCATTTTGAACGCTTCCCCTTGCCTGTCAATCAAACGAAGAGCTTGAAATTTAGTATCAAAACATTTTAAGAAGCTTTTGAGTCAAGTGAAAGCTCTTGAAAATGCACCTATTCACGCTGTTGAATAGCTTCCTTTTTGAAGTGTATCTGGTGGGACGTGAGGCTGTAATTTGGGATCATACAAACGGCTGTTTTTACTTGGGGATGCTGAAAGCGTGCGTGCTGGACAGCGCGCCGTGGGGTCGGGAGCGCCGCGCCATTCCTGCCCGGCCCCGCTCCGCCTGTCCTGGATGTCAGTCAGTGTCTCCGCGCTGCTCCCCGTGCCGGAGAGGGGCCGCCCTTTATGTCTGTGAGGAGCTGCTGCATCCAGGTGGTGCTGGAGGAGGTTTTCAGGCTCTGATGCTAGGATTGTGGGCGGGAGCAACTCTCTTTTTTTTCCCCACCTTCTTTTTTTCCCCTCTCCTCTGCTCGTCCTCCCTCTTTCTCTCCCTGCACCTCCGCTCCTCTGCCCGCACTGCAGACCCCCGCTAGCTCGCAGAGCCGCTGCCGCCCGCCCCCCGCGCCATGCCACCGGCCCGCAGCCCCGGGGCAGCTCGCTGAGCCGCGGGCACCATGCGGCAGGAGCGGCTGACGGGCTCGCTGCGGCGCGGCGGGCGATGCCTCAAGCGGCAGAGCTCGGGAGGCGGCGTGGGCACCATCCTCAGCAACGTCCTCAAGAAGCGGAGCTGCATCTCCCGCACGGCGCCGCGCTTGCTCTGCACCTTGGAGCCAGGTATTGCAGCGGAGCCGCGGCCGTAATCCCGTAAGCCGCTTGGCGGGGGCGGGCAGGCGGCCGGGTCGAGCCGGGCCGGGCCGGGAGGACGCAGCCGGACGCGATGGGGGCCGCGGGTAGGCGCGGCGCGGGGTGGAGGCGGCATCGGACCGCGGCAAATGGCCGCCCGGGTCCGCGCGGGGTGCGGGGCGCGGCGAGGCGGGGTCGGGCCGGGCGCCTTCGGGATCCGCCTTCGCGGTGCTCCTCGGGGCTCGGGCCTGCGAGGCTGTCGCGGGCTGAGGCTCGCCCCGCGCCTCCTCCTCCTGCCCCGCACCACCTCGGGCACTTTCCTTCCCTATGTGACGAAGCCCAGCGTCGCTCGCCCGCTGCCGGCTCCCCGAGCCTCCCGGCCTTTGTCTGCGGCGCGCTGCCGGCTGCGCTCACATCCGAGGGACGCGCAGCTGCGGCTCTGCAGCTTACATCAGCGCCGGCGTCCCGTGAGCTCCCGTGGTCGGCCGCGGGGTAGGGACGTGCTCCAGGGGGACGGGCGCTCAGCAGAAACGCTAAGGGGTGATCTTTGCCGAGGGCTAGATTGTGGTTGCTCGTCTTCAGAATGGTGGATCATTGAGTTTCTGTGAAGTACTGGAAATCTAGATTCGGTTTCTAATGTCAAGCTGTTAAATGTCGCAAAAGCATTGTTATTTCTTGACTGATCTTAGGCCTACAGAAAATGTGTAAGCCTGGGAAAAACCTATAGCAATGCACAGCAATACGTAGGGGTCATTTTCCCATTGTGTGTCAGGCACTTGTGTGCAAGGCTGCTTTTGGAATCGTGTAGTGCTGACTGCTTCTGTGTTTGAGATTCGTTTCTGGAGCTGTAACTAATAAGATCCTAAACACATTCTGTTAAAAATTTGTGGCATTTCTGTTACTGAAGGGATTTCTTACCTGTAGCCCTCATAGACCCCTGCCTTCCAGGTAACGACATCTGTACAGTGACACTGTTACTTATGCTCCTGTGGGGACGCAATCAAAAGCTCAACCACAAATGCTGTAGTCCTAAGGCTAATTCATTGTGCTGTTCAATGTGGGTAAATACAGTGACGTCATTCGGGATGCACGCTTCCCTAGAGTGATGGAAACAGGGAGCCTAATGAGCCTTAAAAAAAAATAAAATAAATAAACTTAGTTAAATTTTGTTCAGGTTTTCTTAGTATCTGTGTACACTTTATATTTGTAGTGAGAAGTTTATGCGGTCTCCAGTTGTTGGATGTGCTTTCATGAATCCCAGTGAGCTCTAATGGCAGCTCTGGCTGCTATTTCTGGTTTTGCAGGTAAAAATATATGTTTAGAGAAAAATTACAGGGTAAGACTAAGAATCTTGCTATTTCTGAAACAGCAAGGAACAATAAGGTGGTAGTTTATGTTGCCATTTTTGTCCCCAGATTTGGTATCCCACTGTACAGAAAGCTGCTCAGAGCCCTTTTCCTCGTTTGTTTTCTTGTAAAATATTTATTTGTTTTCCGTTCAAGGAGTTTCAACATCTCCTCTTAAGTACAGGCAAAAATCTACAATTATGTGCTTGGTGAGTTTGAAGCTATGGCTCTTTAGGTTGCATCAGAACGGATCGTCTTTGTACGTTTTTTCTGTTTTAGTATTGCTGAAAAATTCTCAGACTTTGGCTCTATCCTTTTGTTTCATGGAGCTGGGGAGCAAGGATTTGGTTCCTTCATCCAAGTACTTGGCTGGGTGCTTTCTTTAGCTCCTTATTACGTGGCTTATTACATGGTTGTATGCTCCACTTTGGTCATGCAGTGGGAGGCCTGAGATTTGGGTATAAATCTTCTTTCTCTCAGCCTTTTGTTATGGGGTTTCATAGTGTATTTTATATGGGAAAGCTAATAGGCCTGATTTCTGCTTTTTCTTGTGTTTTGTGGGTGTTGTAAAAATGTGTATGTAGTTTGTTTTTTTTTTTTTTAAATTACTCTCCAAATACAATTTTTGCAGTTGTTTCTGGTGACCAGGTTACAAGGACATAAAACAGGCCATATTCTGGCATTCTTCTACCCTTCAGTAATTTAATTGATGCCAAACAATCATACTTATAATCATACATATGCTTGTATTTGTGGAGTTAGTTAATTCAAATATATTCCCAACACATTCCTGCCTACATGGGTTAATTTTTTTTAGGTATGAGGTGTCATTTGCAGAGGTAGTATGTAGTATGCCAAATTACGCTATTAGGCTGTCTGGTTTGATTAGAAAGAAGGGCTGTGTTGTACTTCTGGTGCTTACAGTCCCCAGGAGCTGCATGCAGGTTACATTTCAGCCAGGCTGTCCATGTGGAGGATCTGGTAAGAAAAGTTCCCATAAAGCTTCAAGGGATCAAGAATCTTTCTTGCAAAAGGTGTGCTTATGTTACACAATGGTGAAAAATGTAGCCCAGACATAAAAGGTGGGCAAAAAGGGGCAAAACCAGTGAAAATGGGTGCAGAGGGTGGCAGGGTTGGGTAGATGTGGGGAGCTGAGGAGGGAAGAAGGTATTGGGGAATTTAGGTTTGTGGGAAGAAGACAACTGAATGCAGAGGTAAAGGTGGTCAGTGGTAAGATGTAGCATACAATGGACGTTTGTGGGAGAAAGGACTGTGGGAAGAGTTCTGGACATCTTGGGCCTTTTTCTAGGGCAAGAGTAGGCAAGGTGAAATGGGTGACACGACTGACGACAAGAGGAGAATTACATGCAAGGGTGGAAAACTTGTTAGAAGGGAAAGGATGGAGATAGGAAGGTTTGAGGAACCAAGAGAAGATAAAATAAGGATAACAGTTCATCTCCTTGGGGAAGCTCTGAAGTCCAGGGACAAATTCATTGAAGGGTGCAGAAATTGCACATGCAGAGAAGCATGTAACAGGCAGTGAGGTGCTGCTGCCACCTGGCTGGCTGCATTCCTGCATGTACCCTCAGAAGCTCCAGGCTGGGTTGTTTTTCCAATCTCTTTTGCCTTTGAAATCATTAGGAAAAAAGATTGTACTGTTCATATTACAGCTTCTTTATCTGTTACTTGCTGATTGTTTTTTTTTTAATTGAACAAAAATTATAATTTTCTGATTTTAGGAAATACGAATTCTTTAAAATGAACAGGTGTGATGAACCGTCCCTGAATGTTCTGTGGCTCACTCCCCATGCTTCTTGCTTCTTCTCTGTCACCAAAACATCATATCGTTTGATTTGGAGAATATTTCTGTCTGGCAACTGGGAACAAATAAGGGGCCACAGACTTCACGGCTTCATGAAGTAATACTGTAGTTATAGTACATGTCCTGACCAATAGGTCCTTGTCATGCTGCAGAAGAGCTAGCCCATAGTCTAGTCTAGTTTTACCACAATGTTAGTCTAATTTCTAGTAATTTCACACCTGTCCTAATTGTCAGCTATGGTTTGCTGGCCTCACGGAGTCAAGACACTTGCCTGTGTTTCTGGTTGCATTTTTCTTTAAAAAGATTTTAAGACAAAGAGATAAGTTGTTACTGAGATCTTTATCTCAGAAAACTGTGAAGAGATTAAGATGTGGCTGTTGAGTTGGAAATGAATACATGATTATTTTAGAAGACTACTGCTTCTTTGATTCCAGGTAATGTTAGATAACATGCTGTTACCTTAACAAAAGGAGTTCTTGATCACAATGTCTTTTTGTGTGTAGTAGGCTTCTCTGATACCACAAAATTGCTAGGGAATGAGAATCCCTTTTTCACATCTCCAGCAAATGTGATACAATTTCATCTTAGTAGGTTACTAGCATTGTTACACTGTTCTGAATTATTATGAAAAGATTTATGTATTAGGAGTCCCTGCTGAGCACCGGATTTATGGGGTAGAATACTAATAAACACTTGCTTCCAGGAATATCTGTTAATACTTGAATATTTTTCAAAACATTTGTTTTATGCTGAATCTTTTATTTTTCTAAATCTGACAGGCATGTTTTTTAAATCTAAAGCACAGAAACCAAAGCCTCAGTCCCCAGGTCTCAGCAATACTAAGTGACATTTGTGTGTGTGTGTGTGTGTGTGAATTTCCTTTTTTACAAAAAAAAAAAAAAAAAAAAAAAAAAGTAGCCTTCAGGGAGAAAGCTTTGTCTCTCTGTATTTTGTCTTTATATATAGATATTAAGGTTTTCAAGTTGCTTATTGCCACATTTTAATTTACTTATCTCTGTTTCCACATGTCAGTATGCAAATGCTGAAAGACATTTAATATTCCAGAACTAGCAGATGTCACTGCAGTTTAGGTTTTTACAGACTCGGGCTTAGTCCTTCAAAGCACTGAGTGTTACTGGAGAGTTGATTAGCATGGATTTTATTTACATAAAACCTAGCAAATTAGTGATTTTTTTTTTTTTAAAGACTATTAAAATATGTATGTAAAAAATGTTAGGATTGATATTCTAGGAAAACTGTGATCTGTATGTAATATTTAAGTATGGAGAAATGCATGATTGAAGTTATGGAGGGAAAACGAAGGCTTCATTCTGTACGTAAGAAAGTTGAATAGATGGGGCACGGTGCGGCGCCGTGTTCAGCACCGGGGCTCTGGACAGCGGCATTGGAAGAACCCAGGAATGGCGGAGCCGAGCAGAGCGGAGCACAACCGGTGTCGCTGTTCTTCGTGTCCTGGCATAGGAGGGGCCATAGTCAGGCTGCAGTGTAGGCCAAATTTGAGATCCTAATATTTCGTGTAATATTGTACTTCAAGTATTTGTACTTCAAATACTTTAAGGAAGTGTTACTTTTCAGATTAGGAAGTATTACTTTTCAGAAAGGGTGGTCAGGCACTGGAACGGACTGCCCAGGGAGGTGGTGGAGTCACCGACCCTGGGGGTGTTCAAGGAAAGGATGGATGTTGTGTTGAGGGACATGGTTTAGTGGGAGCTATTGGTAACAGGTGAACGGTTGGACTGGATGATCTTTTAGGTCTTTTCCAACCTTGGTGATTCTATGATTCTATGATTCTAAGTCATATCTGCTAATATTCTGTACAACAACTTTCATAATCTGCTCCTATGGATGATATAAAGGTTCATATGGTAGTTTGCGATGTCCTGGTATGGTTGTAAAAATAACAAACAATGTCATTTTTAGCATAATGAATTGTGATGAACTAAAACATTAATTTGAAGAGGACATGTCACTCAAAAAAACATTTTCTCTGTATGCTTTTTGACATATGCCTTGAATCCCCTGTGAAGACAGTAAATCACAGGAACAGGTTAAAATATGATTATTCAACACAAGTAGTTGAAGTTCTGTGATCTTATTTGAACCAGTTTTATTTCTGATCTAAATGAAAATTATGATCATAACTGTTTTTCCTTTTTGTTTCTAGGAGTTGATACAAAATTGAAATTTACTCTTGAGCCATCTTTAGGTCAAAATGGTTTTCAGCAGGTAATTTGATTAATTATTATCTGGGCTTATGGAGTACCAGACTCACCTTGGTTAAAGTACTTCCCTAGTTCAAAAATGCATCTGTCATCGTATCAGCATATTTTTTTTTACTACTATTTTTTTTTATTTATTATTTACTACTGCATGAAGATAGTGTTTGGAATATAGAAATAGTATTTGGAAGGTGCAATAGGTTTTCTTTGTTCTTTTTTTTTTCCCCAGAGATTTCTTACATCTTTGTGACCTATAATATTATAGTGTTGTTATATTATTCAGTAATTAATCTGTATTTTCCCAATAAATTGATTAAACAGTAGAACTCTGAAAAGCATACAGTAAAATGAAATGAATGTGTGTCTGCAGTATTTTAGATGTTGCCACATTTTTGCATTAAGCTAATGGTGAATTTTTACCTGGATTTTTATTTTTTGTTTTTGTTTTTTTTTTTGCTTTTAGTGGCATGATGCACTCAAAGCAGTGGCCAGGTTGCCGACAGGCATACCAAAAGAATGGCGGCGAAAGGTAGGTAGACCTGCATGCAGTGTTCAACACATCACCTTTGAGTTTCAGTTTCACATGAAAGATAAACAGGATGAACAACATCACTATTACTGTTACTGTTTTTTAACACTGGAAATTTTAAGTGTGAATTTTACTGGGATTTTACCGAGTTTACCTTCTTAAGTGGTAACTTCATGTGGCATCTGGAAAGACCGAGGAAACAGGTAAAGATGGTATTTACACCAGTCAGGTTCTTTCTGCTTGAGGCTCAGAAAACTTACTGCAGTGCAGGTGATATTGTTTCAATTTGTCAGTCACAAGGATCTGAATTGGTGAAGCTGCCTCAGCAGCTGAAGATCAACTAAAAGTAGAGCAACTCTTGTCAGAGTTGTAGGCTGTCATGCTTACGAAGGTGAGGTTGATAGACGCTAGTGCTGGAAATGCTGGAAGAAATGTTCTTGGATACATTTGATGGGGTAAAGGCAGGTCCCTTAAAAAGGGAAGTTAAGAGTCAGGAGTGATGTGGAATGGTAGAGTACACCATTGCAGGGAAATTGCACTTGATGGTGGAGGAAAGGGCCCAGTGGGATTATGCTCAACGTGTTTTATTGCAGAATTCAGCAGAATTTGAACTTACCTAGCCTACAAATACATGTTTATGTATTTACTTTCTTAAAAACTAAATGAAGCTTGCAATCTCAGCTTTGAAAATGTAGTTTTACTCAACAGACTATTTTTAAAGCTTTTTAAAACACCTACCTGGCTCCATATATTTTTGATGCATCAGGTAATTTTCTTTCCCGTTTCCTTCTTGCTGTGTTTCCAAATTGCAAAACGGGGAAGGAAGCTTGAGACTGTGTTATTGTTATCCTAACACCACTGCCATTCTCTATTTTTAATCTACAGCTCCAGTGAATAACTATGTCATCTTAATAAGCTTTCTGTTTCCCGAAAAGTTCTGCTCCCACACTTCAATAAGCGTACTAGAACTGCCATTTCAGCTTTTTTTTTTTTTTTTTTTTTTGGTGGTGCACTGAATCACATAATGGCTGAGGTAGACAGGGACCTTTGAAGGTCATTTAGTTCAACCACCTCCTCAAGGGCTACCTAGAATAGGTTGCCTAGGACCGTGTCCTGACAGCTTGTGAATAGCTCCAGAGATGGAGACCTCTGTACAGCCTGCGCTTTTCACTGCTATTCCTTGGTTTTCCAGTGATATTGATACCAAGATTACGGAAATATTTGTTGTTTTGGCAGCATGCTGATTGCTTCCTTTGCTGTCAGTGGAAGGGGCAGGGTTACATCTGGATTACCGCTATGGCATGTGACATCTGTTGTCCAGAGCTGGCAGAAATAGACAATCCAGTCGAACAACATCAGTAAGAAATTAACAGTGCCAAATGCTGCTGGGAGACGGAGAAACATTAATCCTCTACATGGGTGGCTTTTCAGAAGCGTGGGATGGCATGTTTAAATGTGGAAAATCTGAGATTCTGTGAGCTGTCTACAAATTCCTTCCCCCTGCAATTATCTAAGTGTTTATATCTGTGGGAAGTGTTTGAATTACTTTTGTCACTTGAGGGAGTTAACAGCTGGTATAAAACTTGACCCATTTGCTTTCATGATTTCTTTCAGTTTCCTGAAAATAAAAATCCTTTATTGTTACTTGTTGCCATTGTATGATCTGTCATGTATATTTATGATTCAAGAACTTCTCAAATGTTTAATGAAGGTCTACAATTTGTCTTAAGTGCACATACATAATCTGTTTTGGTAATTAACAGGTTTTAAAAGTGGGCAATGTCTGTTTTCAGAACTCCCTGTTGTGCCAATAGTTTAGTCCTTTTTCAACATTAACTTATACTGATCCAAGTATTATTTATTTCAGATTAGTTCCAAAGGCTTCCTACTGGGAACTGCTCCTTCTGGAAAGTTGAGACCTCCAGGAGAGGGAGCACTACTGGATTTCTCATGTTTGTGTTTCCAGGAGATGGATCCATGGTGGAGTTAGAGGAAAGCCTGCAGCTGTTTTATCCTTTGTAGAACTCCCTGCTGGTTGTAAGATTAGAAAAGCTGATAGGACTATTAGATGGGCTTCCACTTGGAAGGGCTCTTGGTTTCTGACAATGGACTTGCAACTTTGTAAACAGTTCATAGGTTTGGATACTTAATACCATTTTCCTCCTTTCTGCTTTCGGGAGCAAGGTATTACTTTAATTATGCAAAAAATTGTTTTAAATATAGTTTTCTCCTGTATACATCAAGTCTTAACAGCAGATTGCAGCTGGCTGAAGCTGGTCAGGTTCATCGCATGGTGCTTATCTTTTATCTGAGAAATAATGCATTATGTTGACTTCCTAGGTTTGGCTGACCCTTGCTGATCAGTACTTGCACAGTATAGCCATTGACTGGGATAAAACAATGCGTTTCACATTCAATGAAAGAAGTAATCCAGATGATGACTCTATGGGCATCCAGATAGTAAAGGTAGACAACTTACTGTTATTTTATTTTTTTAAATGAAAAGCGATTATATACATTTAAGATAGAGTTTGGATAAATTTTGTTCTTTCCAATGCATATGGGAAAATCCTCCTTGATCCACAAAAGTTATTTCTCCTGCTTCCTTGATCCTTCTTTTGCATTGATCTGGTTAGCATTAACTGAAGGGGAAAAAAAAAAAAAAAAAAAAAAAAAGCTAATGAAACTGTTTTCCTCAATTTCTATTAAAGAAAAAAAATAATTATGAGACATACCAGACTAATGGAGATGGTTGTAAGGTTTTGTTCCTACAATACAGATTTTGAAAATAAACACAAATATTACTGGGGTTAAACAATATTATGTTTTCTAGTAAAGCAATTGAGCATCTTTCTATGCACATTTCTCAGCTGGTTGTTAATTTATATGTAAAACGAAGGGCATTTTTGAGGGAGAGCTTAAGTGATTTATAATGCTGTGGTGATGTAGATGTTGGTCTGTTTACCTAGGAGATGTTCTTTATTTTCTATAATCATCTTAATTAAAGGACATGGAACAAAGTACCTTGTGTTCCTGGTTATTATTGTCATCTGTACTTGGTAATATAAGGCGTTAGATCTTACTCATGAAACACAAAACATTGTAGTGCCTTTTGCCTTTCACAAATAATTTAAATTAAATTCTCAAGGACACTTCTCTTTCTTTGTTTTGTCCTGAAAACTTAATCAGCTGGAATTTATTTTATATTTTGATTTAAAGAAAAACAGTTCCTCTTGTTTTGTTTGGTCAGTTTAAAAACTGGATTTTGTCTGTACTCGTTTCCTAGCATAAATTATTCACAAATTTAATGGTAATGTCAGGCACTTCCCAGTAAAAAATTTGAATGGTTTCTAGAACAAACGTCTTGAAATGGAAGGCAGATGCTTGCTAGAAGTTTTGCATCTAGCTTCAAACTGCTAGCTGCTGCTAGTGGCGGTTGCACACAAGCATCTACTCGAATCCTTTGTTCCGTATTGTGCAATATTAACAAATTGTGATATTCTGCTCAGCCTCTTCACATTGTAGTGGTTGCCCCATGCAATGAAAGGATTTTGAGATAGAAAAAAAAAAATAATACTTTTCCCATGTGCCTTTGTTTAATATGCACAGAATACATTTTTCTGATGTCTTTGAAAATCCTTAAAATCAAGAGAAAACACCATTCTGTGGAGGAAGACTTAAAAAGGAATTACAGAGCTGATATATTTTGCCTCTTTGAAACACAGATATCTTCTGATATTTTCTGTGACAACTTCCTGTGAGCATTTTCTAGATAACTTATTTACTTGTGACCCTACTGAAGAGAAACAGGCTAAGCAAGCTTAAGGTTTACAGATTAAAAAAGAAACAAGCTCATCAACTTCAGGAGCATGTGTTTGGAGGGTGGACGTGAAGGGAAAACTGGGGCAGGCAGGAAAACTAATGGAAGGAGGGAAATAAACATCTTTTTTTTTTTTTTTTTTTTTTTTTCTGTCTGTCCTTTCCTTCTTTTTTATCCTTTCAAGGACCTTCACCGAACCGGTTGCAGTTCTTACTGTGGCCAGGAGGCAGAGCAAGATCGAGTGGTATTAAAACGAGTTTTGCTGGCTTATGCCAGATGGAATAAATCTGTTGGCTATTGTCAGGGCTTTAACATCTTAGCTGCACTCATTCTGGAAGTGATGGAAGGCAATGAGGGAGATGCATTGAAAGTGAGTAGAATCTTTTGTTGCAGTGTTGAGGATTGCTTTTACTTAGTGAACTTAAGAATAAATGAATGCGTGAACTTTATAAACAGCCAAAAAGAGCAAGATTTAAAGTAGATTGATCTTTATCTCTGGATTGTTTATCATCTTGTCTGAACTAAAGGTGGACAGTTTGAATGTTATTACTGTTTAACAAAAACACACTATATTCAAAAAACAAATGAGAGCTTGACCATAAATAAATAAAAGATGACACTGCTACTGACTTTACACAACCCCTGTGTTTAGCTGAAACTTCCAGTTTCTGTTATCAACCTCGTACATGGCAGTTAAGAAACCTGCTGCATTTTAAAGCTAATTGTAGAAACACACAAAATAAATACATAAAATGAAAATAAATAGCCCCGACAGTGGTTTATTTATTAGACTTTTTAAAATTCCATTCTAGACCACTCCAGAGAGCTACTTATAATAGTAAGAAAATACTGTATTTGTCAGAGTAAAATTTCCTCTGAATAATTTGTGCTACAATTTTTTTCAGTACTTTCAACTATTATTTTCCATCTATCTTATACAATCCAGAAGCTCCTAGGACATGTTATGATGGTATAGGAAACGTGATGACCCTATTTTTATGATTATGATTTTCAAATTGGTTACTTGGAACTCTGTGTTATTTTTGTGTCATCTCTTACCATGAGCTGTGTCAGGCTCCTATTGCTGAAGAAGTAATGGAATGGCCCTAGAGGGCCATGAAGAGTTAAATCACTGAGGTGTGTTGGCACTACAAAATGAGTCTTATCTGGCAAAAATGAGAATGGAAAACAAAGTTATTTCTTCTCCATGTTCCGTATGTGTGCTTTGTAAGGCTGGAATTTCTCAAGAAGAAGAAGGGGTTTGATGTGAAAGGTGCAGCTTTTGTCATTTTAAATAGTAGCATAAGCTAAAGAGGAAAGATACCTGTTTGCAAGAAGGCATGAGAGAGAAAGAGTAGCTCTGGACGAGGCTTGGGAGCTAGCAAGGATTGAGAACTCTCTGGAGAGGCAATGAGTAGTGGAGAGTTGGAGCATACAGTGTGACCACATGCAGAATCTCTTAATGCAGTTAGTAGAGCAGACATTTGAAATAGTCTAAGATCCTGAAGTTCAGAGTCTCCTGTTGGGCTGCTAATGTACAGAAGGTGTTTTATATTTATTTGCTCCATTTGTTCATTCTCAGAAGCTCGACAGCATCCAGTTAATGCATTTTTACCCATGTCGTTAAGCTATCTTACTTGAAACATATGTCTCTTTAAACTGTCTTGTGCTGCTTACTTTAGCACCTCTTAAAATGACAAGATGAAGTGCAGCATGCACTAACACATCACAGTGAGATGTGTGAGGAATGCTTTAAAAGAACATTATCTTGCATTTTGGAGAAGCAAAAGAAGATTCTTTAGAAGACGAGTATTCTAGTTGTGACAGTTAACAACCAGAAAAGGGATAATGGAACTTTTCAGCAATTTGGAAAATCTCATAAACACCTCTAGCATCAAAAGTGCAAAAAGTTGCCTTTGATTTGAGTGATGCTTCCAATTTGGGCATAGCTTATCATGAAATTGATTTCAGTCATTAATGGTTCATAAAATCTGAGCAGCTTCAAGAGGCTGTCTTAGCCTTTGCGTCTGGATTGCTGATGGCAATTTAGAATACCTGTGAATGCTTACAACGACGATTACTCCCCATTTTAATGGAGATGCCAGAGGCATGTATTGACATTGGCTCTAACCTATAGTTTTGTGAACAGAATTTAGAATTTTATATCTCTTTTCTGTTATTGAAACTTATTTTCTAGGAGTAAGTCCTACGTGATTGTATTTACCTTCTTACAGATCATGATTTACCTAATTGATAAGGTGCTTCCTGATAGTTATTTTGTCAATAATCTCCGTGCTCTCTCTGTGGATATGGCTGTTTTCCGAGATCTTTTACGAATGAACCTTCCTGAACTGTCCCAACACTTAGACACCCTGCAAAGAGCTGCTAACAGAGAAAGTGGAGGTAGGTTCAGTGGAAAATGCTACTCATTTCCTTCTTATTGTTTCATTTAAGCACAGGTCTGAAAATGGTCTTTGAAGCGTTTTCCTGAATATATTGTTCAGCAAATATGCATTTTGCATTGTTGGGAGTGAAAGATGATCGTTTCTGTTATTGATATGCTTAAAATATATTGTCTCCCAGGAAAGATGAGGGAAATCGTTTGGCCCCACAACTGCAAACATAACATAAACATGTTGACAGTTTATGTCATATGGAACATATGGAGTGCCACCCCTCCAATGAACAACTTAGTATAAAAGATACGTGGAAAAAGTGTTTCTTTCCTCAGCTCATAATATGTGTCTAACTGCTTGCTGCTTTTACTTGCTCGAATTTACAGAGCTGTTCTGAGAAGAGTTGTGATGCAAGAGCAGATGGCAACTGGTTAATATGCCTTCACCTGGATGCTTAGCAATATGCAGATACAAAACTGAGCTACTTCCTGAATTACTACCTGAAAACTGGCTTTGCACTGTGAATTTTTGTTGTATAGCATTTCCTCCAGACAACTTTTTTTTTTTTTTTTTTTTTTTTTTTAATCAAAATACAGCTGTTTCATTCATGAGAGTTTCCTCCTCACCCCCATCGCCCACCTGGAAGCTAAGTGCACCCAGGCTTCATCTTTTCTAAAATGTACCACCATGCTACATACAGATAAACTCATGACAGCGCAGACTGTATGAAAACTAAGAAAGTGTGTCAAGTAAGCATTTGCTGTTCAAAAGTATTTTCACAGACAGCAGCCTCTGTGAATCATGGAATTCAGTTGATACTAGGATGCACAAATTGCTCTCTGAGAATAATAAGAAAATAAAGCTACAGCTTTGTCAGGCTGCTAAATCCTGTAGGAAGCTGTTAACAAGCCAAAAGGAAAACTGAATGTGTTAACAGTTTCTTCTTCTAAGTTGTCAGTGCATCAGGACTGAAGACTGCTGATGTCATTAGTTTCTGCAGAAATACAACTGCATTTTTTTAAATGGAAGGCTTTTAGCTTATGTAGTTATAGAGAAGGAAAAGCAATCTTTCTGATGTTAAGAAAAGATGTTTAGTGGTGTTTTTCAAAGCGGGTGGTGATGCTTAGAGCTTCTGGCAACACAGCAAAATGAATGGTGACTATATATGTCATTTTTTTCATTTTTCTTTTTCTCAGCTTCTCTTTAGCTCCATGCTAAGAAACTTTTGCCCAGTAACAGGGCTTACTAGAATGACAGGTGAATTTCAGTATGCAGTTCATACATCATGTAAAACAATAGCAATTACAAAGGACTTAAAGCATTTATGTTTTTATATTTCAGGAGGCTATGAACCCCCTCTTACAAATGTCTTCACCATGCAGTGGTTTCTGACCCTCTTTGCCACTTGCCTGCCTAACCATACAGTTCTGAAGATCTGGGATTCAGTATTCTTTGAAGGCTCTGAAATTATACTGAGAGTAGCTCTGGCTATCTGGGCAAAGCTAGGAGAGTAAGTGGTCATGTTAGTCTGATTTTTCTTTTGCTTTGATCAATGTAAATAATTTATATGTTGTTCTGAAGAGCATATTCTCAGTCTTCCAGGAGAATGTACATCTTTTTCAAAGCAGAAGCAATGTTCTTCTCTGGCTTTTCCGAGAAACTGTATACTAGAGAATATTGTCATGATGCCAAAAGAATGGGTACAATAATGAGCTGAGCCTTCTTGCAGCAAATGTCTCCTGATGTTTGTATTGTGCACATATAATGTCTTTATGGTGTGCTGAAATATTAGTTGGACTTTTCAGCGCATAGACATCAGAGGGAGTTAATAAACATTCTGGGAAAAGAAGTACAGAGCAATTTGAGGATGACTAGCTGGAGATGTTACTCTTCATTTTTTTCACTTAAGCCCATTGGCTACGGGTAAGAAAACAGCTGAGGGTTACTAAGAGAATCATTTTGTGTAATGTGGTTCTTCTCTCTGAATGCCTGCAAAGACATTTTATTGAGATTCTCTGCTTTTAAGCACGGTCTAGCAAAATTGCCATTATTGTTAATTTGTATTTCTATTATTATTGTTATATTTGTCCATTTCTATCACTACATAGAATGAAATATAAAAGATTAGTTCTCAGCAGAGGCTGTTGTTGTGGCAGAAGTTTGCATTACAAAAAGTGCACAGTGCTCCTGGAGAAATGAGAGTTCTGTCACCATCTTCAGCAGGAGGTGTGAACTCACACAGGACAAGCAGATGTTAGTTCAACTGAAAACTTCTTCATCAATTGCATCATTTTTTCTTGAGATGTTTATCAGTGCTTCACTTCCTTTTTCTTTTTTTTTTTTTCCCTTCAGACTGAACCTCTGAGGTTTATGTTCATCTCTGTACTTGGATGTTTGATTTGTTTTTTCTTCTTTTGGAATATATTAACACTGTAGGCTACTAGCATTGCAGGGGAATGTTTAATACAACTCATCTTTAATGGAAACTGTAATTAGCATCATAATTACCCAAGACATTTCTTTTGATCTGTTCATGAAAGAAACGTTTACAAATAATTTGCATTAGAATTAAGCTGTATGTAGTCCCATTGTCCTTTATTACTTGGTACCAAACCTTTAGATAAAAGGTGGGTTGGTTCTCTATGTACTTACCAGCTGTAGCTACAAATGTTCCAACTCATAACATGATAAAAAATAAAAGGGAGTCATTGCTTTGAAGATTTTTAGTGTAAAATGTAATCAAAGAAAAAATTAAACACACTTTATAAAAAATGAACAGGAAACCACCTAAAAGAATACAGCCAAAAGAATAAGCTAATTGTATTTTATACCTTAAGTTATTGTATAGGGGAAATAGGAGTGTGGTCCCAGGACAGTTTTTGGAGCACTCAACAGAAAAAGAGTAGTGGAGTGATAATGAGAGATACAGAAGAAGGTGGGTCACAGAAGCTGAACAGACCTGACGTTCAGTAATTTTGTGATTAATCATATCAAATAAGATGAGCAGGTAAAGATGGGGCGCTGTATTTTTTCTGCGAGAGGAATGTGATTTTGTTCTTTGCTGAAAGTAGAATGGGGAATTGAAAAAGTGGGACCAGTGACAATAGTCATAGTCTCATAGTCTTCATACTTTTCACAACTATTTTTCTAGACTTGAAAATGAGGTGAGAAGTACTTCTCTTAAAAGGTTCAGCCACACTTCTGTTTTGATGAAAAGAGACTTGAGGAATGCACAGTTTAAAAATAAGGGCAGCAAAGAAGTTATGTGGAAGCCACAAGAGGTTGAAATTGTTAGTAAAGACAGGCAGTAAGTTTGTGGTAATTGCCTATGTTCCCGTTATTTCTATCATTTTTCACTACTTAATCATTCAGCTAATATAAATCAAGACTTTGGTAGCAGCTGAACTGTTAAATGACTGTTCCCTAATGTAGATCTCCCCCTCCCCTCCAAGATAGATCAAGGGAAGCTGCTTCTTCTAGTCCTCATGAAAAAAGTTTTTTATCATCCCAGCAGCTGTATTCTACATGGAAGGCTACAGTATGTTCAGTTCTTTCAGTGTTCCAAGTAGCAAACAGATAATACGTATGATTTGTAAAAACAAGTATGCAGTGCCTATAAGATAGCTCTCATAATTGATATGAAATAAAAAATAGGGTGAAAACAATAAAGCTTCTTGTAATCAAACCAGAAACTTGTACCATGAATGTGTAAATAAACAGAAATGACCTGGAGCTGCTTGTTGAGCAAATGGGAAGAAGAAAGCCTTACTATTGTGAAAGATCAAATGAATTAATGCCTATCAAAGGAAAAGGTATTCTGAGAAAACTCAGCTGTTGCAGTGGCTGACTCAGAAGAGTGGCCACCACTGAAATGGGAGATGAATTGGCAAATGCTCAACAGTCACATTATCCAGATGGAGAGTTCCTCATTTTTGTCCATTTGGGGTCTAGGTGCAACAGAAAAATCCTGCTCTGCCACAAGCAGTTATTCAACAAAAAAATTGTGATCCCATCTTTCCATAGTTAGGAGACAGGATCATGAGGCCACCTGCTTTTCCCAATTTACTAAGAGCCATAGGAAGGATGCCATTAGATGACTAGAAATGCCTAATGCTGGAAGCTTTCTGTCTGTACCTGTTTTTTTCATCAGTGTTTTCAGACACAACCATTTCAACAGATTTAAATTGGTGACATGAGCACGTAAAATCCCAAACTTTAAAATGCAGTATGGAGAAGGCCATGAAGAAAGGATATATCCTTGTCTACCTTTACACATTTTTGGATTTTGTTGTTGCTGTGAATTTGTTTTTCTGCATTACAGCTATGTGGAAAGAATCACAGGTCTTTTAAACGTCAAAGAGTAGTTTTAGATAAAGCAGTTCTCTCTGTTCTGGTGAAATCCAGAGAAGAAACACAGTTTAATTTTCCAGCCTATATTTTAAAATCTCTTTTCAAATTCATGATGTAAGCTTGGATAAATAAATAGCACATTCAGTGTATTTTTTTGAAATAATGATCTTAGCAAAAGTGATTTTCGGACTATGATTTTTATTCCAACTGGAGATCCATTCTGTTTGTAAAGGTATCAGAGCTAGTGATTTGGTGCAGCAGATGACTGGCGATTTCTTTCCTTCTGGGATATTTTTAGGAAGGAAATATTAACGTGGGTTTAGCTCTTAGACACTTAAATAACATTAAGAAAATATGGATTAATTTTTTTTTCTTCCAGACTTTGCAGAATTT
The DNA here is from genome assembly GCF_951394365.1 of Tetrao urogallus. Taxonomy (NCBI): domain Eukaryota; kingdom Metazoa; phylum Chordata; class Aves; order Galliformes; family Phasianidae; genus Tetrao; species Tetrao urogallus. The sequence continues at coordinate 160,375,063 of NC_136813.1, read as the reverse complement.
CATGAGTCTTTCCAACCTATAGGCTTCTCATTTACAAGATGAAGATAGTATTTATTTTCCCCTTGAAGGCGACTTGAACTTATTTTTACAAAACATTGATATCTTTGAATGGAAATAGTTGCAAGGGCAAAGGAACGATGAGGTTGATCTATCTAATCAGTGGTTCGTTATTCTGTTTTGTGTCCCTGTCTCTGTCTTTACTGGGTATGCTGTTTGGAGGTCAAATGGGTTCTTACAAGAACTGGTGAGAATGAGATTAATTTTTAATTCTTAGAGGTCCGAAGATGAGGCCTTTAAAAGCTTTTCTATCTGGATCAGACCACTCTAACCCTTAAATAAAATATTATATAATGGCTTTGTAATGCAGTCAGTTAAACTGACCGACATGTAGGTGTATGTGCGCAAGATAATCGCCCCAGTCTTGTTTTCATGCAAGCAAGCAGAATGTTACAAGATTAATTTAGCAAGAGGCACTCTTATTTTTGGTCCTGATGAATAAGGGCTCAGGATTTATTATTTCTCAAGTTTTATAACTGAAAGAAGCAGAGTGAATAACCTGTCTGAATGCGTGAATGTGTATAGCTTAGGCAGACATCATATAGTGGTGTGTAGTTTTGTTATTTGGAAGTGTAGGGGGAACTGCAATAAATGTAAGAATTAATGTGACTCATGGAAGTGCATGTTTTATGATTACAGAAAATTCAGCTTTGGTTTGGAGGCAAATAATTATAGGTAATAAAAAAATGAGATAAAACAACATTTATTCTGACACAGGCAAATAGAGTGTTGTGAAACTGCAGATGAGTTTTACAGTACCATGGGCAAGCTAACCCAGGAGATGCTGGAAGACAGTCTGATTGACAGCAACGAACTCATGCAGGTGAGTAATTGTGGTATAATGTTCTGCATTCTCCAATCATCCTTCAGGTGCTGATTTTTAAAGAATTACATTTTCTATTCAGATACTGCAGGAACATAAACTCTCTCAAGAATAAAAATTTAAGATAAATGCAGATGACCTGCAGTTAAAGCTGAAAATCTTACACATTAAAAACAGAAAAGCACTAGACTCCACTTGATAAAGAGTATGTGTATGTTGAGAGCTGAAAGTTTGGTGTGATACTGTGTGCAATTGAATCTATGCAAGCAAGATGTAGAATCTCTTTGTAGTCATAATTTTTAGGATGTTCTTTTATTTTGTTTTTGTTTTGGCCAGTTATTTATTACACTGAGTCCTTTTCATTCTGCAGGCGTAGTGGGAGACGAGCATTTATCAAGTGAGAAAGAGAAGAAGAGTCCTTCATGATTTAAAAAAAAATTGCCTTGAAGGGCAGTCAATGAACTATAAACAAAGACATTTGTAGATAACTACGCTCATTGAATTCTTACACTTATGTCATTGGATAAGAACAAATATCTGCTTTGTTCTGGGAAAGGAAAGGGACTTGAGTATTGCAGATAAAGATTGTATTGATTTGAGCTTGCATATTTTTTATAATATACATGATAATATTTCTGCAAGCAAAGTTAGTAGACACTTCCATAGTCTAATAAAGTACTGTTCTGAAGCAAAGAATTGCTTTCAGACTTTTAGTTGTTTTGTCTGATGAGGGAGCTCTAGGAGTGGGAAAGGCAACTACCATAGCTTTGTTCTGCTTCAAAAATGAAGTGCAACTGGTCAGAAGTACTTGTATGGTTTAATATAGGTGTTATGGTTCCTTATAGGGTAGTATGGATAATGAAGACATGTGAGGAGGGCAGCATGCCTATTTTGTGTATGTCCTCTGAGTAGAAGAAACCATACTACAGTTTAGATAGCATTCATAGAGTTGAAGGCAGGCACTGACAGTGTAGTTCTTTTCGTCAGAGAAATTCTCTCCAGATTATCTTTACCTTTAGAGGAGAAAAGTAGGCAGTGTAAGTATTTGCAGTGAGGGGATATGAGTCCCACCACGTGCCTGACTGCTGCGTTTGAATAGTTTTGGTGTTTTTTTTTTCTGCTTTGGAGAAAAAAGTAGAGAAATATGAACCAGTTCATTAATGAAAGGAGATAAACTGCTTGAAAATATTACTTTTATAAATTGCTTTAAGATTTTCTAGACAAGTAAGCCAAAGATGAGCATTTAGGCTGCTTTGTTTTCAAAATGTTATTTTTTTTTCCTAATCGGAATCAGAGTGATGGTTTTACTTACATCTGATACTTTTTACAAGGTGGCTGAGGGATTAATATCCTGCCATGGGGAAGGATTAATATTCTACTCTGTCTTTTCTATACATTTCAGTACAGGTTGCTAGTGGTGATCATCTCCCTTTTCTTTAAAGTTGCATGATGCTTTCACTTGTATTTTAACTACTTGTCCAGGCTTACTTAAGCCTCTGAAAAATAGCTGGCACTTCTAGACCACTAGGAAACAAGTCCTGCTCTATAGACCTATTGCCTTTTGGAGCTAGAAGAGGAAGGTATGGCTGATGCTTCAGGAGCAAGAGTTGATAGAGCAGATTTTTAAATTAGATAAGCTTTTGCATATTTGGCCCTTACATTGAAAGAGTTCTAGCTCTTCTCCTTCAAGCTGAGGAGAGCTTGGAGTGATTGGAGGAGCAAGGAATCCAACAGCTTCCTCCTTTTTCAGACTGAGCAGTTTAGGTGAATTTAGGGTAAGTGCTGCACACTCCAGGTGCTAGGCTGCATATGTATTTAGGACTAGCAGTTAAGCAAATACAGTATTCAGTAATGTCATTTTATTGGCCTATTGATAAACTTTAGCTCTTGCAAGGAGATAAAAGACTGTATGCCAGGTGTCTGCAGATTCTTTAAACAATGTGCGTTTATTTGGGTAAAGGGTTTCATGCCTTCCCATAAAATAAGCGTTTTTACAAGCAGCTAAATTAGTTCAGTTTGTAGGTTTAGAAACATTCCACTGTAGAGATGAAAAGAAAACAGAAAAAGGAGAGGTATACCTGTGTGTTTACCGCGGTGGAAGGGAATAGGTTAATCCCTCTCTGTTAGCCCAGTGTTTTGGACCATCTCCTGCAGTTACCTGCATTTGATGATAATTCACTGGTAACTTTTTGCTGGAGTCTGCAAGCAGCAGCTTAGTCTGTTTTTGAGTTTGTTTTTGCTTTTTGTTTTGTTTTCCTAGTGAAAAGAGAGAGAAACCTTAAATCATTGTGGAGCAACTCTTGAATCAAGACTTTGTGAGCTATCTTGCAAAAGCAGAACTTCTTCCCTCCTCTGGAAGCCACAGGCCTGTCACCTTTTGTATGGCATTCTGCTGAGAGCATAGCTGACTGCAGTTTTAGAGTAAGGTGTGAGGTTTGAGATGAGAAGGGAAGGTGTTTTTCTCACCTCTTTAAGTGTTCCCAGAATCTGTCCCTCATTGCCATAAATAAGACCGTGCAGCCAAACTCATAATGCTTTGTATTGTAGGCCATTTCCCACTGGCCCAGTTTCACCAGAATTAATCACATAGCATCCAAATCTGTGTGCAAACTAGAAGCAAGATTCGTTGAGGCATTGCTGTGAGATCACAGGTGCTGATTGACAAAAATTTTTGAATGTGCACCAGCATAAAATCTGTTTGTGGATCTCGTAGGTAGCAAGTGAAGCTCCTAGTTAGAATCTGACAGCAAGTAATTAAGCAAAAAATGTGTGCAAAAGAGAGAAATTGCACAGGACCTGGAAAAGACGCATTGGAGACATGGAAAAGCTGGAAGCATAATCGAAAACAGTAGGTGTGAGGAGTAAATGGAGAGTTCAGGCTGACTGTTCACATGAAGGGTAAATAGCATATGGAAGAAGTTACCTGAAAAGGCTGTTGACACAAAGAGTAGAAATAAATTCCAGACGTACCTCCTTCTCTATGAAGGGAGAGAGTTGAGACATATGGGCAAAAACACGGTGAAGTGTGATGGAGATCAAACAAACAGGCAGACATGTTGGGCCGGAGGTGGTTGGGCCTGGTCTTTCTCCAGATCATAAAATTCCCCCATCTGGTAGACTGCCAGCATATCACCATTCAGGCCCTGGAGGATATTTGTCTTTCACAGTAGTGTTTCAGTTTCACTGAGTGACGAAGCTTCAGTTCGTGCTCTGGGTTTCTGAAGGCATTCTCCTTGCCTCAGAAGCTTTGCGGGGCTCAAAATACAGAGTTCCTTACACACAGAAGCCTGTTGACCTGTACTATTGGCCTGTGTGATCTAGCCAGGATTACCCTTCCTGCTTCTCATTGCTAAAATCATTGCCACCGGAGATTTTTTTTTCCCCTTTTTTAAATCAGGGACAGTTCAGAATTCATGTTTGCAGTTTTCTTAATGTATTTAGCACAGACAAAGCACTGTCTGTGAATCAATTAAATAGAAATTGTTCACAATTTCCTTTCATGTTAATTGAGGCCATTTGCTTTTAAATGAAAATGCCCGTGACTTACTAGCACAGGAGCAAGAAAAGGGAAGATTTCCTGCCATGGCTGAGGAGAAATTTTTATGCTGCTGTCTGTCAGTAGACATTAACTTGTGAAAAACTCTTAATTTTTTCAAAGAAACTCTGAGAAATGATGTTTCAAGTTTTTTTTTTTTCAGTGCAAAAGTAAGGAGAAAAGGGCTACTAAATTAGATAGAACCAAATCAGCAGTGATATTGCAATGAGTATGATCTGTCTTCATGCCAGGTTGGTTGCTGACACACACTGTCTTATTACAAAATGGCCTAAAGCAAAATTAATGCTGAAAGTAAGTTCATTTGCAGCTATTGATCATATTTAACTCTGAGTATTGAAGTAAATAAAATTTAGTAAGAGCTTTTTGTGGTCTTGTTCTAATGGTTACACATTGCAATTTTGCATACAGAGAGTTGCGGTGGCACTTTTTTTAATGACAGGAGAAATCTCTTTTTTTTTTTTTTTTTTAATGTTAGCTGGAGAATATTGGGTTCTTCCTGTTAGTCTATAACTCAGGTGATGTAAGGGATCCATTAACACTCTCCATTAAGCTGGGGCTGCTCATGCCTATCTGCAACAGTGTCAGTGCTTTGTTGAATACTTAAGCAGAAGCATAGTTCTTCTGGAAGATGCCTGATGCCTCAGTGCTGCAGGTGTGCTGCCAAGGAGAGGACTGATAATAATATTAAATTAGTACAGCAGATTTTTAAGAAGTCTGTATATCTAGCATTACCTTAGATGCTTTTAAAACTCTAAACTATGTGCTTTTCTAGTGAATCTTATTTTTCTTACAGGAAATATCAACTAAATTATAAAAGTAGACTATTTGCATTTTTTTCATGGCACAGTGTTTAATTCTGCGTGTCTATGAAAGTCTGTTCATGGACAAATCTTTTGTAGGACTGTTGATTAAAGGAATGATTGTAAAAGCTGCATATTCTTTCCCCTTAGACTGTTTATACCATGGCTCAGTTTCCCTTCCCACAACTGGCAGAATTAAGGGAGAAATACACTTACAACATTACTCCTTTCCCTGCGACAGTAAAGTCAACTTCACTTTCAGGGTGAGTTTGAAATGCACTTCTTACAGTGGATCGTTGTCAGATATTGAAATTACATCTTCCCTTATATGCACCTAAAGAAAATAAAGATGTTTAGTAGTAATCATGTTTAAGAATGTCTTTTTCCTTTTTCCCTTATATTCTCCTTTGTCAGAAGGCTGGGCAGAACCAGAGACAGTGATGAAGAGAATGATCTAGATGATGAAGACTCCATTGCCAATGCAATTGGCTGTCTTGGACCATTAAGTGGCTTTTTGGCACCGGAGCTCCAAAAGTACCAGAAACAGATGAAAGGTAAAAACGTTCTTGTTAATTTTGAAAAATGGAGTTAAATCTGCATGACCCTGCAGAAATCACTTGTATGTTCAACTGTGAAAGCTGCTGTGAAAATGGTATTTTTAATTCATATAGGGATTACAGCAGATGACAAACCACTTCTTCTGCAGTCCATGAAGATGCACTGAAAGTCAATTTCAGAGGCTGCATATATACAATATTATACAATATTATTCCTTTATTGGTTCTGCCCCTAGTCGTATCCCACAGGCTCTCAACCTGTTCCTGACTGTTTCTCTGAGGGAGCATTCTATCCACTTTTTTAACACAGAGAGTAACTCCCTCGCTCCTCCTACCTTGTCTATCCCTTCTAAAAAGCTTATAGCCCTCAGTGGTGGTATTCCAGTTATGTGAATCATCTCACCATGTTTCTGTGATAGCAATAAAATCATAATTTTCCAAGTGCTTCATGGTTTCCAGCTCCTCCTGGTTATTTTCTACTCTGTGTGCATTGGTACAGAGGTCTCCCAGCAGCTCTAGATTAAAGCTGTCATGAGCCCAGCCAGCTTGTTGCCTAGTATATTCTTGGGTGTATTTTGGGTATATTCAATTTAAGAAAAAAAGATTGGATATGGTTTAGGGTGTTCTGACAAAATGCTATTTTTTCAAATCCTTCAACTGAAATAATTTTTTGGACACAAATGTTCAGATTTGCAAACACTCAAAGCAGAACAAAATTCTGATACAAGAGAAAAACACAATGAGAAGAACATAATATTTCTTAACTTGCAGCAGCCTTTATGAAGTGGTGTTTGATGGTGACATTATGATACCTTGTGAGGGGCTATAGTTTAAAAGAATGAAATGTGTATGAATAAAGAGGGAAACAGAGTGATGTAGAAGACACAGTTATATGATTACCCATCATTGTTCTTGTGGATTGAACAAGAATCTTATGCTGAAGTTTTCCCTGTTGATTTTTGTGGTGTCTTTTTTTCTTCTTTTTTTCTTTCTTAAGGGCATATAGGTCTCCACCTGCTACTTCAAGCTAGCACTTAGTCAGAACATCAAACTGCTATTGCAAACTAAACCAAAGACAAACAAACATCCCTTGAAAAAGGATTATCCCCTTGACCCCAGAGTTCCAGTTTGGTGGTGCATCAGAAACAGCTGTGAAAATAAGTTGCACTGCTTCTTTTGTTCTGTGGTTGCATATCAGAGAAGCTCAGAAGTTGCCCAGCTCCTCAGCTGCTCTGGTTGCTACTGTCAGCTTATCCCCTGTGGTGCTATAACCGTTTCTTGATGCTTCTTGCTAGTATCACTTAGGCCATTTGTTTAACCTCATGCCTCTTCAACTATAACACATTTTATGATTTGCAGTTTTAGCCTCATCTTTGACCAGCTGAGTATTTTTAAGAATACTTTTTTTTTAATATTACTTTAGAAATGGCTTGGTGTACTTCGGGGTTATTGGAAAGCCATGATCGTAACTTTACACTACTTTGTTAATTGATGTTGTATTCTTAAAACATGCACTCCTCCCCCTGCCTCCCACCAAATCCTTACTATTCTTAAGGATTAGCTCTAGAAATATATATTTGTTAAAAAATACTGCAGCTTTATTAAACATGTGTATTGTAACAACTTTGATTAAAGACTACAGTTAAATAAGAGAATAGGAATCAGCCATAGTCTTGCCTTGCTGATAATCTGCAGAACTCTTAAGTATACCAATTAACTCCTTGTCTCCACTTTCTTCCCACTCCATGCAGATCAGAATGAAGAACAAAGTCTGGGCTCCAGTAACATTGCAGAACTTAGTCCTGGAGCAATAGAGTCTTGCCGAAGCGAGTATCACGCTGCTTTTAACAGCATGATGATGGAGCGTATGACCACGGATATCAATGCACTGAAAAAGCAGTATTCCAGGATAAAGAAGAAACAGCAACAGCAGGTTCACCATGTGTATATCAGAGCAGGTAATACATCAAAACATACTCAGTTACTGATTTTTACAAGCCAGTCTCATAATAGGAGGCAAGACCAATAACGCTCTTTTACTTTTAGCCAAATAGCGAAAATGAAAGATTGACTTGCGACATTAATAGCAGAGTAGTTGTAACTTAATACATACAAAATGCAAATGAGAAGGTGATGATGTTTCTTCTTTTGTCAGGATCTGAAGATGATGACCCTGGGATATTTTTAAGTCCCAGGGACCAGCTGAACAATGGTATTTAAAAGCGTTGTTGCTGTCTGGGTGCACTGTGCTGATCTCTCTGATTCAAAAGTTTAAATCTTTGGCGTTCTTGGAGTTGACATACTGATGCACTGGAAAAAATGATAAAAGGAGATGAGTACACTTTGGATCAAGCAGCAGATAGATTCATAGCTGGTACATAGCTTCCTATACCCCTGAGATCATCAGGGCATGGCAGGTTCAAATGTTCCATTGTAGCTGACAGTTTATTTAGCCCTAATGATATTGCTCTCAAATTCGGGCTGGATGTTAGTTTATTATTTAGCAATCTGTTTTACAGAATCTGTTTCTCCAGTTGGGATTCAGTGATCTGGAGATTAGTCTGAACAGAGCAACTGAAGGTGTACAAGCTCCTTATTGGAAGTCATCTTTCCAAGTCAGCATTGAAACATGCAGATGGGTCACTGCAGATGGGTCACTGCACTTTTATTCCTCTCCCACTGGCTAAACTTTTTTGTAGGAGCTGCTACTTTCATTAACGTTAGCATCTTTTTTGAAGGAAATTCTTTTCAATAGTTGCAATATATCTGCTTTCAATAAAGGCAGTAGCTGTGCCAAAACAGTGCAAACAGTAAGATGTTGATTCCCAAGGACTGCCAAAAAAAAAGAATAAAAAATCAAACCAATACAGTAACAGTTCTAATTCTTCTAATCATATTGCAGGGCTGGGTTTGAGGGTTAATCAAACTGTCACCTAATTACCTAATTATGAATTTACTGCTGTGATTTGAATTAGAGGATATAATAATAAGTTGGTGTGGTTTTATCTATTAAAAATATATTGGTTCATTCTGTATTTACTCAAGCCTTATGGAGGAGCTTAGATGACTGAATTCATGTAGGGACTGAATTGCCTCTTAAAGCTGGAATAGAAATGAAGGAGGGGGGTGCAGATATCAGAAGCCAGCTTCAGTTACAGCACAATTTCACAAATGGAGGAACTGTATTTGTTATGACTTATTCTCATGGTTTTCCTGGCTTAGGACTTAGTAAGGATGGAGAGGGAATGGAATGGAGGGAGAATAGCTTTGTTTTTGACTCTAAATTGTAAGAGGAATTCAGTGATTTTACTTGAAGTCAGTCCTACAAACCTTTGCTATACTTCAAGAAAGGCTAAAAATTGTCTTTGCTGATAGATCCTTGGAACATTTTGTTTTGGCATTAATTTAACAATACTGTGCTTCTTTCAAACACTTTCTTTCAGACAAAGGGCCAGTTACCAGCCTCCTCCCTTCTCAGGTAAACCATTCCCCAGTGATTAACCACCTCCTTTTAGGAAAGAAGCTGAAATCAAGTAACAAATCTCTCAAGAATGCTGTTATCCACATTCCAAGTCATGCTACAGGGAAGATGTCTCCCATTCCCCAAGAAGATCTTAAATCAAAACTAAACTCTCCGTGGCGCACTCACATACGAGTTCATCGAAAGAATATTGCTAGGGCTAAAGGCCAGCTGGGCTATGGGGATACCATAGGACTTATAGATGAGCAGAGTGAGAGCTGTAAAACAAATTGTCCTGGTGCAAAGGAGGACACTTCCAAACATTCTGATTTTGGAGGAGGAGGTAGCTTGGATGACAGGACTACTCGTAGAGCTGACCAGCAGTCTGCTGATGCAGTCTCTACGGGCAGCAATACAGACGTGACAGTGGTTCAGCTAAAACTGGAAACGCTGGAACTCACCTCAGATAACAAAAGTGATGCTGAGTCAACATCCAGTCAGTCCTGCCAGCCACATTCATCTGAGTCGTCTGCTTCATCCACAGACAGTGGAAACCTGGCTAAATCTCCCCAGCCTGGTAATTCAAAGCCACAAGTCTTCAATCCTTTCCCCAGTGTTAAGCCTCTTCGAAAGTCAGCTACAGCCAGGAATTTAGGGCTGTATGGCCCCACCGAAAGAACACCAACTGTTCACTTTCCCCAGATGAGCAGAAGTTTCAGTAAGTCAGCCAGTGCTAACAACGGGACCAGGAAGCGATGATGTACCGCATGGCACTTTCTATTTCTGACAGCAACAAAATTTGTATTGCTTTTTTAAATTTTATTTTATTATGTTTGTGTGTATGCGTGTCCCACAAAGTTCCTAATCTTTACCTAATGAGGACAAAAGTGGCTACCAGATGTATAATTTTGTGTCTTTGAAAACTGTGCTCCCGTGTTGCTATGGGATATATTAGTGAAGATGCACTTTGGAACCCTGTTGCTGATTTCAATGTTTCTGTGGTAAAATAAACATTGATTTGGGGCGTGAAGCATACTAAAATCACCAGCTGCCTTTAACCCATAGGCCTCAACGGCTGCCTCTTGTTTCTTTCAAACCTGTGAGGACAAACTGTCTGCCTGGTGCAGCAAAACCATAATGCAGTTTTTAAACCTGTTATGCAGCCTCCTGGTTAGACTTCTTCATCACGCTGAGTAACTGGAGAAGCCACAACTAACAAAAGCACAAGCAGCCCTCGCAATCAAAAGTATCACTTCTGTTGTTGAACATGGACATGTGTTTATACTGAACCACGTGGCTTCAACCGTTCTCCAATTGCATGTCATGCTTCTCTTCCCATGGCAGTCCTCTGCTGATAATGTTTTTAATATGAATGTAAATCAGTGAGTGTGAGAATAGCAGACATAAGTCCTTCCACAACACTGGTTTGCTCCTTTTCTTTTGCATATAATGGCTGGGGAGTTGCAGCGCTGCAAAATTAGGTATGAGGTACAACTATATGTATAGTTGTGTTGAATGTTATGACACATCTTGGCTTTAGTGGATGTAAAACTATTACCTAGATTACAACCAGTTTTGTAATTAAATCATATTTGCCTGCTTAGCAGTAGGTAAAATACATGAATGTTCCAAAGTAGTTTAGAAGTCAAAATTCTAGAAATAGAGTAGTAAGATACTTGGGGTGCCACTTGTCATTAAAATCCAGCACTATCAGCCACTATGTTAGTGGATTGGACCCTTTGGACTGCCAGGAGTTCCCTGCATGGTTCTGGCTTGTTGAGAAACACCAATGGCTAAGTTGTAAGCTGAATATTTACTTCTCAGTTAGTCCCTGCCAGTTGCTTAGAATGTTTTCTCAGAAGCCTGACTTTTGATACATGTCCCCCACTAAAGTTTTGCAAAGCAGATAAATACCATGAGACAAACAACATTTATATGTGTATATATAAATGTAAGCAGGTAGGCAAAGAAACTAAATGTGGATCATTCAGCTTTGGGGTTGCAAAATCAAAGCAAACTCCAGCAAATCAGGTTGCTCTTAAAAGATTACAGCTCTGCTGTACTGTATGCATTGACTCTGATTTGTGACATCAGTACTTCCAAGTTCCTCATGATGTGAAACTATCCTGACTTTAAGCTGAGGTAAAGACAGTAATGACAAATCAATCCCATTGTATCTATTTCCTCATCCTCATTCCTTGTTAAATTTGCAAATTACCATATGATTGTCTACTTATTAATGTATCCCATGACTTTTAGGATGTGATAACAATTTTAGCTGTACGATATACCCTGTTTATTGTTGTGGGGACAGATTTATTTCACTGTTGTATTTTATACAGGTGTATGAATATAGGATAGTATACAAGTACAAACATTATGAATTTTAAACAGTTATAGATCAAATCTTGCCCCTGCCTTATTTCAGGTTAAGTAGTATTGTCGATAATGATTATTTGTAGCATTAAGTAAACTTAAAATAACGTAGAATTTAGTCACTAATCAGTGGACTGTAATGAGAACTGTTTCTGCCTTGATTTAAAAGAAATGCACTTCTTTTCAAAATTGTACTGTGAATCATTCTCCCCATTTTTTCGTAGCGGTGGCAGATCATGCGGCTGTGTATGGAACCAGTGAAAAATAAAAGGAATGTCATTCTGAAAAAGAAAAATGCCAAAATGTCACTAGTATGTGCATGAATTTTTGACACATTAAGATGTGATTAAGTAATGGAAAATTAGCAAGCTTTGCATAGATGATGGTCTGGGGAAAGAAACATCAATAAAATACTAATTCTGCTGATTCAGACCTAATCAACAATGACTGTGATTTGAGGGACCTGGGCTTTACTTGGACTGTTAGAATTGAGGCAAAGCAACTGTGTGTATTGGTTGAGTGCTGTTTGCAGCAGGGAATTTTGTCTAAAATGACATTCGGTTTTCTTGGTTCCCATAACTAGCAATACTGAGTTGTTTGGTACCCCAAAGGATGTTTGACCTACCTAAAATCTGTCTGCTGAGCACACAGCAAAAGCATTTGGTACTGAGGAGAAACATTAAAAAGAGGTCCAGAGAGCCAGGAAACTCCAGAGAAGTTTCCAGTTATTTTTTCTCTAAAGATTCCCTTAATCAAATAAGGTCTGTGGATGCAGCTGTCTTGGGAGGATTGTCAAAAATTCATCCTAATGGATCACTGTCCTTGTTGTTGCTTTGTTTGCTCCCATTTTTCACATTTTTTATTGGTGGAAAATCAAAGCAGGCAGTTGTCACGGTGTCCACAAATGCTTTAAGAAGTGCAGAATTGCCCCATGAATGAGCATGTTCAGCCCAAGTGTTGTCAGTCAACTGGAGCTGGAGGGATGGTGGGCTTCTCGAGCACCTAGAGACTGAAACCTCTGAGTATCACCTTGTTTAGTGGTAGGCATCCTAGAGAAGGTGTGGGAAGGATGAATCCAGCCAGAACCCTGTAGGAAAAGCTGTGCATGAAGAGGATCTTCTTGATAGTCATCTTCTGAAGACTTCATGGTTTGTACTGTCTGGAATTTGAGTGATCTTAAATGCGGCAAAGGAAAGCTACAGCACATCTTCGTCCTCAGTTCTAATGAGAGGTTCTTTTAACATGCTTTAGGGTGCAGAATTGGATGCCACCTAGGGTTAATAGTGTTTCAGGCTGGTCAGTGGTCTGGCCCACATGCCTTCAGTCTGCATGATGCAGCTTCTGCTGTGCTTAATCCTACACACAGCATGCAGCAGTTACTGGCTCACCGCAGGTTTAACAAGAGCCACAAAACTTTTAAAGTCTTTCTTTGATAAAACCATACTGAACCATGCTGGCTTACCACAAATAAGCAGGAAGGATAGGCAGTAGTAACAGGGATGTGGGAGGTAATGCATGTCAATTGGGATAAGAGCACAAACAAGGTGTGTGGCAAGCTGGATGCCTGTGCTTTTAAACATTTAGTTTACAGACAACACATGGAAGGATCAGGTCAGCTGTGTGCCCCTCTCCCCCTCAGTGCGCTCACAGGGAGCTCTGGCCTGCCTGAAGTCTGCCAGGAGCTGATCTGTGCTGATGGCGCCCACCCATGTTGTAGCCCAGCCACTGTCCTCAGCCTGCCAGCAGAGGGGAGATGATAACTGAGGAGCAGCTGGATGGAGTTTGCTGAGGCTCCCTTGGCAGGGCAAGCCACTAAAAAAGGGAGTGGATGCTTGAATCCCAGCCAGGGCAATACCTGAGCTGTTTCTGCAGGCACTCTTGCCTCCTGGTCTGTGTCCCGAGCCAGCTGGATGTGAACCAGCTCTGTGGAGAGCATGGCTGGGATTGCACTGTCCCGAGACTGAGCTCACAGATGTTGCTAGCAGATGGCTGTGCAAGGCTGCTGCTAGATGGTAGTGAATGCTTCGCTGTGGGTGAAGCCTGACATGCTAACTGAAGCTCCATGGTGCAGAGCTGGCTTGCCCATGTGCTCAGACTACAGCTCATATCATGGTGCAGCCAGAGGCTGCCCTTCTGGGGCAGATCCTTAGCCTGCAGCCACCTGAGTGCCTGGGCTGTGCACAGCACGTTGAGTGGTGATGGTTGGCCAGGGTGGGGCTGATGAGAAAATCTGCAGTAAATGAGTGCTGTGCTGTGCTGTCCTGGGTAGCTGAATGCACAGTGAGGATTGCAGGCAACGCTGCAGCAGCAAAACTTCTTCCTTCACATGAAACAACACAAACACAGAAGCCAGGAATGAAAGGAATAATAAACAGCAGAGAGCTTGAGTCTGAAACAGTAGATGTCAACTCCTATGTGAGCTCTAAGGTGCATCTTCTGCCTGAACTCCAGTTGTCCCATGAAAACCACTCACATGGGAGTCAAACAGGACTCCTAGGACAGGCTGCAGATACACCTCTGTCACTTTCCTGTTTGCACCTGAAAAGTAAGTGAAACTCATTCAGTTGTTTCAAGACTGGGGCTCGCAATTGCAGTTTTCCTTACTCTCCTAATGACATGATTTCTGGAAAATGCTGAGTGCTTATGTAAAGTTGTTCTCCGTTGCCGGTCAGTTACACGACACAACGTGCCCTCTGAACTGGAGTTCATCCTAGTTTATCCTAAACTCTCTTGGATAATTTTTTTGCACTGTTTTCCCTGCACTACAAAATTTTCACCCAGCTACAACAACAGTGCCCACTGCCTGGCCCCAGCACCCAGGGATAAGAGGCCTTTCTCCAGAGGGAACAGACAGGCCTTTGTCTGCTTGGCAGAGGGAAGAAGCCTCAATGTTGGCTGACACGTTCTCCATCACCTCCAGCCAGTGCCGAGTCACCGATTTCCTTCCCAGCCAGAAGGCCTTTGCTCCATTCATGCCTGTGAGCCACTTTTGCTGTAGTGGGAGAGGCAAACTCCTCCGGCCTCGGGCTGCCTCGGGTCTTTCTGAGTTAATATAAATGCACGGTCACCTAGCTGTGGTCGCTAGATGCCACTGTTGCTCCATACGAAACCCGTTCTGCAGCCTAAAAGCTGCAATTGGGAGGAAAGGAAATGCGAACACAGTTTGGTGTTTGGAAATTGTTCTCATTTTCGATTGCAGAGCAGTTACCGAGTCACTCACCTTTGTTTTCCCTACTGCATCCTCCCTGCTCTGTTTGACTTCCCTGCTAACCTGGAGAAGTGAGCCCAGCTCGCAGCCTGCCACTATGTCTTTGGAAACAGTGTCCATAGCAATACAGTAAAACACCTACAGGCTCTTTTTCAGTTAGTGGAATAACAGAGATTAAAAAAAAAAAAGACTTTCTGTTCATTTTCAGTAATAACAAAACATAGCTAAACTAAAAATATCCCTCCCTGGATGCTCAGTGCCATGTCCTGGGGACCTTTCTATTCTAACCCCCAAATATTTTCTAAGCCTCTGTGGCTCACAGACAACCTGTGTTTATGTCTCTCACCTGTGGATCCTGTGCCTTGAGAATTACTTTCCCCACTATCCTTCTACAGCCCACCTGCCTGTCCTCAGCAATCAGTACTTTCTCTGGTCCATTTGTGCCCCAGGCAGGACCTTTGCCAGAATCCTAGCAAAATTAGAGGATCCTTTGGCTTATAGTTCAATTTTTCATGAGCTTGCACTGCAAGTGTTAGTGAACAGACATAGGCAGAGACATGGGCTTGGCACAGTCTTGTCACATGCATACTGTCTAGTATACCGCCAGGAAAAAAAGCATCAGTGAAATGCAGGTCACCTGAAAGGCAAACATCCTCAATCCATTTAGGGATTTAGGCTCTTAAACCAGGATAGGATATTATTAAGATGCTTAAAAAGAAACATGACCTTTGCTCAGCTACCGCACAGCAGCGTAGACACAGACACTCTGCAGTTTCCCTTTTTGGCTTCAGCACTCCTGGAGCATCCAGACCTCTGCCTTCCCTTATGACATCTGTCCTCCAGTAAATCCGTGTGTTAGCAAAAATGTAGTCAAGCTGAAAAACTGACTCTAAATCTGAGATGTGCCTGGGACACCTCAAGCTGCTACTTGTCATCTAGTAAAGAATCCCAAGATGAGCAAATCTTGATGTTCCTGAACAAAGCCAGAAACTGATGGATTTTGGTCATTAAATCAAGGTGTGCTAAAGAACATGATCATTTCTAGATCTGAGTGCAGCTAGTCCAAAAATGGCTGGGGAGATCCAGCAGTTCAAGGTTTGTAACCTTTGTTTTGAGATATGCTTCAAAGAAAGGAATCGCTTCCAAAATTTCTTTTATTCTCAGAAATCATTTTTTCCCTTATCCACCCAGTGATGTCCTTGATCAGTGTCTGCAAGCCTGAGCAGTCCCCATTCTGATAAGCAGTGTTTTAACTGTTAAGCGTTGTCTATTCGAGGGCACATGGCTGTTTTCTGTGCTTTCTGTTGAGGAAGCATTGCTGCAAACACTCAGCCAATTTCCACGGTACTGGGACACAGCTGTGTGCCAGCAGTGGGATTCATGAGGGTGAAGAGGGAGGAAGGCACTGCCCTCTTCTAAAATGGCAGACAATAGTCTTCTTGTTTAAAAAAAAAATAATAATGGGATAGAGGGGTCTGTGCTGGAAGAGCTCAGGCCAGAAGCAATGGAAAGGCTCTCTCAGAGGGCAGAGGAAGACCTGTGTCTCAACACCTGCGTGTTACAGTAAGTAGTAATTATACAAAAAGAGGACAGAACTCTTCTGCAGGGAATAACCTTCATGTGGGGCTTATTTATTTAGATTAGTGGAAAAAAGGTTGAAAGTTGGCCATGACATAATTTCAATATGCGTTCTGTGTTAAGGAGATCCCCCAGTAAATGTCACCACCTGCCCTGGCCTCCTGGTGTAGGTTCAGGAGGAGGCCAGGTGGGCTCTTCCACTTAACACTTACTTACAAGTAGGAAACTCAAGTAGGAAACTCAAAACATTTCCTTTCTGCCTTTTTCTCCTCCTTTCGTACCCAAATGGGTCAACCTGTATGCACCAGCCGGTGAGGGATAGAGCAACTTCTGACACAGCTATGAACCAAATTCATGTCTGTTTTTCTGCCATTCCAATTTGTTAGTCTTCCCTCTACATTTCATGATTTCACAGTAAGATACTGAGTCCATCAAAAACCCAGAACTTCTCTTCAGTTGGAAACTTGGCTGTTAGTATCACATATGCTAGATTTGCTAGATCAGAAAATAGAGTACCTCAACCTGCTTTACAAATTCATAACAGAAAGTTTGTTTGTGGCTTTCTTTCATCTCTCATTGATGAAGAATAGTTTGAGAAATGTCTTGCCAAAAATTTGGACACCAGAAAGGAAAAAATATTTCCAAAATTCTTACCCCTACCTTTATCTGAATGTCTTTGGAAACTCAACGCACAATTCCTTACATTTTGATTTGAAAACCAGTGCTCTCCTTGAAATGCAGAGGACAGAGATTATTCAAACTCAAGGCAGCAAAGAAGAGACCTGTCTTCTGAAGGTGACTTTTCTATGATTAGAAAAGCCAGAAACTATGGGAGCAATGCTCCAGCATAGGGGGGTTTTGGAGGTGGGCATGGCGTTTCTCCTTTCTTCCTGTACAGTGACAGCTCCTCTGCCTCTCACTCAGCAAACAGGTGATGTACATATCCAAGAGTGCATTTCTGCACTCACTGGAATCACTCCAGTAAAATTAAAATCATTTGAGGGAATTACTACATGCCTAGCACTACTGCAGAGCTAGATGGAAAGTACTGGTTTATTTTACTGCTACAAATGACAGGCCCAGCGAAGAGAAAGGCACTAGGACTTGGCTGCCATCAAAAGTGACTGTATGAATAGTGAATAAGTGAAATACACGTATTTTTCTTTCAGAGGTGTGTTCTGCTGTGAGGTGCTGTTGGGGGATATGGAAAGCTTTGATGAAGGTACTTTGATGATGATGAAAAGAGCCACTATGTATGTGTAGAAATAAAAAGGAATTCCTTCTTTTATTTTCTCTTTTTACAGCACAATGAATGGACTAATTGGAAATGGGACTGCTAACCTACATCATGATTATTCACCAGTTTTTAAACTCCATCCAGGATCACAGAATAGAGGGTAAATCCTGTTTCCTTTTCTGTCAAACAGAATATGTGCCTACTTGATTTTTGAGTTCTGCACTTTACATATGTAGATTGTTACAGATGAAATGTATGCTTGATGTTGTTTTCTCACTGCTCCCATGCAGAGATGGACTGTGGTGGAGAATGCCTTGTATCCTGTACCCTGAAGTCATAACTCTCAGAAGTGTTGCAATGTGAGCGTGTTGCCTGGGCTGTATATCTAAGCTCTCTTTTTGCTCTTGAAATCATATGCAGTGTAGCTGCAATGCAGATTTTTAGTTTTGTTGTGTCATAACATCTTGTTTTAAGTTAAGGCCACCTCTGGGTGGGAAGAGGATGCCAGTTTAGGTCTTTAGTTGCCTTCAGATGATGGCCTTAGCTCGAGAAAGATGGACTCCTTCCGACAGAATATGGAATATCCTCAGGACTAATGAAGGGAGCTGAGATGTAATGGTAAAGTCCCCTTGGTCTGTTCTCCCTGGGCACAGTGCATGTCTAAAGCAGGCCAAGATTCCAGCTTAAGCAGGGAGTTTTACACAGATCTTCAGTTGTGACAACTAGTCGGTGGGATGCCTCTATCTATGCTATGGCTGTTTTCTTTGGAGAGGGCACTGAACTGCTCTTTCTCTTGGAAACACTGCCTTAGCAGGCAAAAATGTCCTTTTCCTGCATGTTCTGTAAGTTGTAACTAGAGAATATGAGCTTAGGGTTGAAGTACAGGAAATCTGCCTTCCCTGTTTTATCCTTTAGTGTATTAGACCTGTCACCTAAACAACACAGCAGGGACCACAGGAGGCTGTGCAAGACAAGGGAGGAAGGCAGAGGATTTGTGGGGAAGAAGTGTCCATGGGCATAAAGGCAGCCAGGAACCACCATTGCCAATAGCAGCCTGTGAGGAGAAGTGTCCCAAATGTGGCCTCTGGCTTCTGGCTCTAGCAGCACCTGATGTTGGGCCACCCTGATTTACCACATCAAGTTTAAGGCTGTGTCCAGAGTGCTAAACAGTAGAAAATTTAGAAGAAATTGGAATATTCCTTACTCCTTTTGACAGCTAAATGGAAAAAGATAACCAAAATCCCTTTACGTGCAAGTCATAGACCTCTGAGCAGGAAAGCTGAAGAACTACACAGAGGAAGTTCTCTGCAAGTCAGCAAAGAGCTTTAATACTCGTGAACAACAGGAGTTGATAGAATGACTGTGAGCACCGCCTACTGGCCCATTAGTCTCTAACAGATTTTATGTGTATGAAAGTGTAGTGCTGACTGAAACTCAATGATTTGACCCCAAAGAGTGTATAGATTCAACACAGAATCACATAATGGCCTGTGCGGGAAGGGACCTCAAGGATTATGAAGCTCCATCCCCACCACCACTCTCCAAGCTTCACCAAGGCCACCAACCTCCACATTTAATATTAGACTGGGAAAAGTGGACTAATATTTGATAAAGAATGCAGCTTGAAACATCCTGGGTGGATTTTGCTTGATGCAGTGAAACCAAAATAAAGGTTTAAAAAGTTTCCAAGAGTGTTGACAGCTCACTCTCACATTTCTTATTAAATATTGTGATTTTTAGTTTCTATTTTTACAGTGTTTATGTTACGTGGTCTAACTCAAATCATTTGTTACATATTTAAAAAAACCAACCAGTTGACTTGGAACATCCCAATGTTTTGGCATTTTAATTTTCGTAGAAGTGTTGGGGTTTTCTGCTCCCAGAACTTCATTGTTAAAGAAGGGAGGAGGAATTTGTCCTTCCCTCCGCTTGGCAAGCAATGTGCATGTTCCTTTCTGTAAACAGCAGATTAATTTGAGCAGTAAGCAGCCCACACTGGCTTCTGGCTTTTACTAACTGGAGGCTGAGGGCTCAGTACAACAAAAACTTGATTTGTCCACAAAATAGCTACACTGATTCAGCTGAAAGCTGAGGAGGGCTTTGGTCCTTCTTAGAAAAAAATTGTGCCTTTTTGTTGATTGTTCTTGCTCCCAACAAAGACAGAAGTGAACTAATCTCCCAAAGTGGGATGCTCAGAGATGTCCAAAGTGTGATAGGACTGGCAAGAATACAATACAGAGATTAATAATGAAGTCATTAAGGAATAGAGAAGTTCTGATGTGATGGTGTGGCTTATAGTTTGAGGAAAAATGGGTACGTAAGCTCTCATTTTGCTCTAAACTTCACCCTTCTTTTCTGCAATAAGTCATAAGTCAATTGCTTGCTGTGACTTCAGCAGAAAACAATCTCTCTCTTTACTTTCCTTCTCATAGACATCCTGGGCTCAATAGAAAGCTTTCTGACTTGGATCCAACTGTTTGCTCAGTTTAAGGGAAATTTCTGATTCTATTCAGTATTTCACAATGGCACCAAAAGGAAATTTACCAGCACAGGAACTCTACTTAACTAACAAGCTGACAGAAACACCCCCTGAAACAGAAGAGGAAAAGGGCTGTTGTAAGGCAAGGCCTTGTTGGGGGGTGAAGTGAAGAAAGATTATGCCAGAGAAGGAGGTGTCCTGCAACACGGGAATAAGAATAATGGAAAGGAAAGACAGTATCTGAAGAATAACAGAAGAAAGCAACATAACAAAAGCAAATTACTCAGTTTTTCCACCCGTTTCCACTGTCTTGCTTGCCTGTTGTATACTGAGCACCTAGACTCAGTGCAAGCTAATCCAGAAATCCACAGTGTCTTTGTTACTTGAGCATGTTTTCTTTTATGCCCGGTGTTATTTGACATAGGCACATATATACCTAGATGTATATATATATATATAAAGGATGCTCTGAAAGTATTCCTCCAATTTTATTATGCTGGCCCCATGCGTCAGGGGCAGACAGTGGTAGTATGGCAGCAGAGACTGAACTTCCCCACCAATACTCCATTCCATTTTGATGCCCTGTGAGAGATGGCAGCAGAGGAGTAGTCTAACAGAGCGGCTTCTGACATGGAAGGGTGCACAAAGTGAAGGTGTATCACTGAATTCCTCCATGTGGAAAAAATGGCACACTTGATATTCATCGACATTTGCTGAATATTTATGGAAACCAACAGTGGATGTGAGGGGCACCTCTGCTGATACATACTTTTACAAACACAGCACACAGGCAGGCACTTGTTCATCACTGGCAAAAATGCATAGCTAATGATGGTAACTACATAAAAAGTAGTATTTTGTAACTGAGAATTTGTTTTATCAAATGGTGTTATTGTCCTCTTTGTATCTTTTGTTGTTTCCATGGAAAAAGTATGAGACGTTACTTTGGAGCTACCTATGTATATCCAGGACAGACATATTTCTGAATGGTCCAAGGACAAATATTTTCTGTTACCATTTTCCAGGGCAGTGGTAGCTCCCTGTTACATGGCTTGAAGATGCTATGCTATTGCAGAGCCTTTCTCTCTGTCTTCTCCAGAATGTCTTGCTCCTGAAACAATAGATGATGATACCTGTTCCAGAAAGTAGACTTGGGCCCCCAAGCTGTCTCATACTTATGTCCTGGGAAATTAACTGCAAGGAGCCACTGTAAAGTGCTAGACCTGAAGTTCCCACTCCAAGAAAAGCTGCAGATCACATGGTAAATAGCAAGGCTTATCTTACACTGCTTTAAGCTGCCTCCAAGCCTTTGTATAGCATCACATCATGTACATCTTCAGGTATCAAGTAATGGCTGTGCTTCTCTGCTTTCCACTCTTCCCTTTCTAAGCCTTAGTTCAGATAAGTAAGAAAGTGCTTGGATTTTCTTTAAGTAACTCCTACTGTAGTAGCTGCAGTGTCCTGGTCACACAGGACTAAACACTAAGGGTTATTTTGGAGGGATTTATAGGTGGTCTCCTATTTCCTAAAAAGACATCATGCTTTTGAATTTCACATAAAACTGTGCCAAAGCTCTGAGAAGGAAGATTGTAGGACAACACATCAAGGAAATGGGGTTTTATTATCTGCCTTCCCTTGGGACATTTCTTATCAGTATGGGATTTGCACTTGACTCTTTTGAGTATCAAGAAGGCTTTCTACATCTCTCATGAGAGAAGGATCAGCACACTAACCAATGAGCGTCACACATCTCATCCATATGCTTTCTGTTAGATTAATCTTCTAAGACACCAAAGGCTCCCTAAATTTTACATCAAAAGGTCTCATGTTTCATACAGTGAAGAAACTGATACAAGCAGTAGATACGGCAGTTGGTTTCTGTCAGTGCTCTGTGAATGAGTTCCTGATGTGTTCTGCACTGTCCATGTCGCACATGGGAGCCATGCCAGGTGGACAGGTGCAGCTGGCTTGTAAGCTCAGGGAGCATCTTTTGGGAATCAACATTAAAGAAATTTGATCCAGTTACAATGGTGGCAAAAACACAGTTCCATCCAAAAAACGTCCTTCTGCATTTCATGTCAAACGTTCTCCTATCTCCTTCTGAATTCAATTCCTCTCTTTGGTATTGCTTTGCCTGGATACTTTCCTCTATAACATTTGCATGTGAAAAACATCTCTACCTCTTTCTCCTCCAGTTACTAAGGCACCAATATTCAGACAGACAGGCAGACAAGCATTTTGTTTCCTGCATGTTTCTGTAGCAAAACAAGTGGTCATTCCGGGCACTGTGGCTCCTCAAAAAAACCATGTTGGGTGGTGCTGGATTAGATTCCCATTCTAGTTCCCACCATGTATGTTTGCTTCAGAAATTCAGATAAAATCTTACTGTTTGTATCCCTTGCAAAAGAGGCGTGTATTGAAAGTTTTATTTTTTTGGAGTGCAATCATTAAAATCTCCACAGCAGAGTTTGTAAGTAGGTTGGAGATTTGTCTCAAACTGAGCTGAACAATGTAGTGGGGAAATGTCACTGAGCGTGTCCCTTTCTTAAACTCTTCCCTAGATATCTCTGGTCACTAACTGGCTAGCAGAACTCTTGAATTAATCCAGTACATCTGGTACTATGAATTTATGTTCTGTCATTAAATCTCTTCCCTCTGACCCAGAATCATTAAAAAAGTAGCTCTTTTTCTGTGCTTCTTTTCTCCTTCTCTTTCTTCAGTTGCTGTTAGGCAAGGGTGGAAGTCTCATCCTTGGTTGAACCTCTGCAGGTGGTTGCTGTTTTAAAGAATGGAGCACTTCATTTCATGCTTTCTGCCCATGACCTTTCTTCCTGGTCCTCTGTTTCTCACTGCACTCTTCGATTTGCTTCACCATGTATCATTTCTTGGTATTATGATTAATTGTAGCTTTGGGTAGAAACCTATAATTAAATACTTAATTAAATAATGCATGACACTGTATGATAATATGACAGTATGATAGATCACAATAGATGTGATAGAAACAATGAAGGAAATAGCTCCCAAGAGGTGGAGTAGGGTCACTCCATCTTCAACACTATTGATTCGTCAGTCTTCTCATTAACAAAGTGCTATTACTGATCTTTACCAGAATGTTTGATAGGCTAACTTTATTCAGTCCTCTTGTAGAGACAGATTTCTGAAGTGTTACCTGCTAGAAAAGCTGTTTCAGTTTTCTTTTTAATCACTTGCAGTTACCACTGAGTTAATCATGATTGAGTTACTCGTGGTTGTTAGAATTACATCAGCTACTCTAAGGGTAAAAGAAATTAAATTAAACAATCTTTTTGTTCACTTCTTTTGTTGCATTTTGTTTTGTTAAGAAAAGAACTGCACAGCTGGGGAGTGCTTAGATCCCTGTATACCATGATCACTATTCTTATTGTTGGTGATATCACAGTACAACAGGAAGATCAACAAAATTGCTATTTCACTACGTCAGGTCCGACACTGATAGTAACTAACAACCAAATAATTTTTTGTACAGATTATAAAGATGGAATCTTTATCTTTTATCATTTGAGAGACATGGGGACAGAGAAGTTAATTGACTTGTTCGGTATGTCACAGTGAGCCAAAGGCAACAAGAAGCTGAACTCAGCCGCTGTCATTTCAAGGCTCACATACTAGCATAAAAAAATGTTCCTTTGCTTCAAAACCAACAAATTCAAAACAAAAAAGATTCCTCTTGGGTATGAGCTGGTAACCTCTAGTGTCCATAACTGGCACTGTCTTTGAGAGACCTTTACCATTTTGTAATAACTGTGGGATTTTGTTCTGTCCAGGGCTTGATTAATCGTGCATTTTTGTACTCTGATGCTAAAGCTGGAACTATCAATTTTATAATATGTTTATTTACTTTTAAAAAGCACATAATTTAGTTTACAGTAAGATGTGCCCTGTCCCTGATTTTTCTGCATTCAGTCACGCATCTGGCATGTCAGTAATAACTTTCTGCTTTTTCACAGTATCTGGATGGTCCTTCATATCATATGACTAATCTTATTTCTCTTGAGTCTCTCTTGACACAAATCTGTTGTTCTAATCCTTGCCCTTTGAAATATAAGTTGTACACAAACTCTTCAGTTGTGTGCAATCTTCTAAAAGCACAACGTTATAAGTTTATTACTTTTCTAGCTTCAACTAATTTCCCTAAGCTTAGCCTGTTTCTCAACCCCACTGCAAAGTTTCTACTTTTTCTTTAAAATTCAGTTGAAAATCATTTATTGGAACAAAGAAAGGTAGTTCTTCATGATGAAAAAAATGTGATCAAGAGAAGACCAAAATATTTGTGAACTTAAGAGTAAAATTGTCTCTGCTGACTTATCCAGTAGAGGATACAGATTTTGGCTTGAGATTTTGATTATGCCTCTTTTGAGGCAGACATCCCCTGCTGATTTCAAGGGGAGTTTCAGGCATGGTGGGAAAGTACTTGAGTAGGGATCACCATCTGTAATTAATAAAATAATTTTTCTTCACGTTTCCTAAGTCCTTGGAACCACGTAAATGGTGCCAATGTCATAAATGAAGTATTCTTTACTCTCTGTTTAACATTAATGAACATTATGTAGCCATTACATTTCCCACTTCAGTAAGCCCATCTGTAAAGTGAAAATAGAGAAGTCTGACTTAGCCTTGGGGCTTACTAACCAACTTCAGTTATGCTTCATCAATAAGACTTTCAAAAAACAGCCAGATTCCCTCTTTGAGGAGGGAGAACATATGTTGTATCAAGTAATAGTTGTGAAGGTGCCAGAAGTGAAGGATGCCATTGTAAATTTTTTTGCCTATGAAAAAAATTACACATCAGTGACTATCAACCCAAAAAGCCTCTTTTCCTAGATCCCAGCTCATCTTGTGTTCACATACTTCTGGAGTGATGCTTACCATTTTCCCAGATTTTGCCATGAAGTCAGTGATACAGTTGATTTGGATTTTATCTATGGGCTGTTGTGTCATGTGTTTAAAACAGTGGCCATCCTTCGTATTTCATCCAGATTAACTAAACCCCTTTGCTGACATGAAAGTGTAAATAATTACCTTGTCTCAATAGTTCTCCTTCCACTTCCAGCATTTCAGAAATGCGCACTTTATCATTCAGTGATTTACCAACCCAATGTTGAGAACTGAAAAGGAGGCAGACAGCTGTGTTCTTTACCTTTTATGACACCCTGAACTAGTTTCCTGTTCAATTTAATCTAAACTCAAGAATAATATTCTAGCTCCTTCCAAAGTTCAAAGCTTTAACAACAGCAGCAACAAAATGGATCAAGGACACTGCCTTTTTCATGCCAGGTGAAGAAGCCAGAGACAGAATGGAATGGAGGTTGGCTGGGAAATCTGAGAACAGATAGGAATATTTCTGAGTGCAAACTATGGAGGAACCTGAAAATCTTCTGCAGTCTGATAAAAAATGTTCAACTGTGGGAAGCTATTTCAATGACAAGCAAAGCTATGTGAGTAGTTTGATATTTTCCACCATAAATGATAAAACTAGGAAAGACCATGATGACAATCTTGTCTGAGTCCCTGTCTAACACATTCATAAGTTCACCTACTTTGAATTGCAACAGATCACACCAGAGAAATCCACCCACCATTGATTTCGTGTGAAGTCTTATTTCCAGGGATGGACAACCCCTTCAGATGATGGCAGTTTCAATGGCAAAGTGTCTTTCCTAATTGCATGGTGCAGAAATTACTTTCTGAGTTTACTGGAACAAGTTTCCCAAGGAAGTTATGGATGTCCCACTCTGGATGTGGCTCTGGGCAGCCTGGTCCAGTGGTTGCCTTCTCTGCCCATGGCAGGAGGGTTGAAACTAAATGATCATTGTGGTCTTTTTCAACCCAGGCCATTCTATGATTCTATGATTCTTTGATTCTATGATTCTATGATTCTATGATTTATCTAAATGGAAATCCATCAGTGGCTCAGAGAAGCTCTTTCCAGTACCTATGCAAGTACAGAGGTAAAATTATATCTTCCCGTGTCTTTAACTGTCTATTTTCACAACTTATCTCTGAATTTCCATGCTTTTTGTCCTGGCCAAGCAAGCACATAACTAATTTAGGCAAATAGAAATTCTTTCAACAATAGAGGCTGAGAGAAGCTCACATCAGAGCAGACTGTGCACCTATTGTGGGGTATAATATTGTATGGTGGAAGAAACCGAGTTAAAACAATGCATGAGAAGCCCTCCAGCTGAGCTTCGCAGGAGGTCTACTAAATGTCAAGCAGGCATTATTTCTCCTTGTTTCCCTGGGAACTGTGCTGTGCCATGTAAATGAAGAACTCAGGGTTTAGGTGATTTGAAAACCTGGTTTTCCACCAGAATAAATCCAATGTACTGACTGGCAGCTGAGATAAAATCTGATGACTGCCTGAAGGACTCAGATAATACCTCCCAGTGTCTGTGGTTGCTAAGGCTCTCAGTTTCATGTTCTCCTTCCTTTAGTCATTGCTGAGAAACTACACTGGAGCAGGGCTGCAGAATCTTACAGTACTGGAATGAGATTCTCCCATCTTTGTTTATGTCTAATCGATCCAGTTTCTAATTCATTTATGCCATGCCATGGTTACCACACCTTAACTGGTTGTCAGTAAAAAAAAAGCAGTCCTGTGGTTTGCAGCCTTGGGATCTGTCTTCTGCTAGCCTATGTGGATCAGTATTAATTATACTACATTCTCCAAAGGGATGGTCTGCTTCCCACATGGTCAGGGAAGGGACAAATGGATCTGGAGGACCCTGTTATCCCTCTGGGTCTCATGGCACTAGGCAAGAAATGGTGTCAGCAGACACTTGCCAAAGGCTTAGCTTTCCTTCTAAAGGATGCAGAGTTAACTCAGCTGGGTCTTCTGAATCTGTTTAAAGCAAGACTTCCCTGTCATATGAGCTCACTTTGTGGTACAGGTGAGGGCATTTGAGCTGTATTTGGCAGAGGTGGAGGTACGGCCAACATCACAGCACAGACACAAAGAATGGAGAGAGGTGAGCGCTCTGTGTCACCACCAGCTGCTCCTGAGAGGCTGGGAAAAAACTGTCTTCTTGCAACCTGAAACCACTATGCTCTCTATGTGTTGACCAGGTGCTCCAACAGACCTGGAGATGTGACCAGTTGCCAGCCTATGCCATGAGACGGAGACAGAAAGAGGACAAGAACTGAGCGTGGCCGCTTAAGGGAAGAAAAGAGAAAATAGAGACAAGAAAATATATGGGAGGATTAAAGACTAAATACAGGACTTTTGAAATCTTCAAGGTTAAACATTTTTTTTAAAGTGTTTGGAAGCAGTTCCTCTCCACAGAGCTCTTCGCAAGTCCAGGATAAAACACTGTCCTCTAAAGCAGCAGTGCCATCATTTCTCTTCAGTAATTAAATAGCACCAGAGGCTTCTTCTCTGTTTTGAACTATTAAGGAATGTCATTTGATGTTCTCAGACATACCAAACATAGAATTCTACCTCCGTGTTGTTGCTTTGTTGTTGTTGTTCTTTCGTTTTCTTGTTACTTTTTACATTTTCTATTTCCTGATCTGTATTCATTGTTATCAATTCATCCTCTCATTCATTTCTTCTCTTAAAAATGTGCTCGGCTTCTTTTGCTTTCTTTCCAAGTCAGGTTTTGTAACAAGCACAGCCTTTCTTCCCAGTTGTGGTACTGTGGCTTTCTTAGCATCTAGTGAAATATTCTTAAATATCTCCTAATTACCAGCTTTCTTTTTAGAGTCATCTCCCAGCTGACTTCAGTCAATTGTTTTCAATTTAGTAGAAAGTTGGCCCTTTTCAGGCCCTGAGGATGTATATAGTTTACCTCTTTGGACTCTATTCATTTACTCAGAACAAAGGTAATCAAATCATAATCGCTGACTCCTAAGCTACCCCACCTCCAACTTCTCTGAATGGCTTCTGTGTCAACAGAAGGGCTGAATGCCTTCCATTCTGGATATAGTATTTGAGCCTGTATGTTGTCTGCGATTCTCCCAGCTGAAGGAAAATCTCATATTTGCAGCATGAGGTCCTTGAAACATGTATTTCTTCCTTCCTGAATACTGCAGACATGTCCTGAAGGAGTCAACTGCCATTCAAACCCCTGACCTTATCAAAACATGAATTCTATTGCCGTGGGAACAGCATACAACTTTTCTGACCACCCACCCCTTGTGAAAATCAGATATTATTTTTTTCAACATCCAGCACAACTTCATATGCTTTTGTAGGTCTCTAGAGTTGCTTGTACAAAGCAAAGCATTCTAGACAAAAAGAGACTGACCTTCAGGATCTCTAACTGTCGGAAGTCCTCTGAAGTTACTTGAAGAAGAATTTCAATGCTACTAGTAGGTTGGCAGATAGAATGCTATATGGATACAGTGTATAGCCAAGAGCTGTAAGTCTGTTTCTAAATCCTTAACACAAGTTATGAGTAAGCATTCATTTTTACACACCATCACCATCTTACCATAATCATAAAGTATCCAGTAAAGTAGTTGAGATGCTTTTTTTCTTTACTTGAAAATTGTGAACTCTTTAGTTCCCATCAGGTAAATAACTGCAACTCTGTCTCTCCAGTCAAACCTTCTTGGCAGCAGTTTTGCAGATCGCAGGCATTGGTGCGTATCAAATTGCTGGAAGCAGCTTTGTTGTAAAGGACTTGGGAGTCCTGGTGGACATCAGGCTGAACATGAGTCAGCAATGTGACCTTGCCACAGTGGCTAGTGGTGTCCTGGGCTGCATTAGGCAGGTCAAGACAACCCTTTCTCTTTAGCGAGAAGGGATGAGGCCACACCTGGAATGCTGGGCACAAGTCTGGTCTCTCAGAACAAGAAATGGACATACTGGGTAGATTCCAGTGAAGGGCTATGAAGAAGATTAGAGCACGTTTCCTACGAGGAAACGCTGAGAGAGCTGAGACCATTTAGCTGTAGTGGATCTGGATGGGAAAGAGGAAATCTTCTTCACAGCAGCCCACGTGGAGAGGTGCTTTGGGTTTGTGACTGAAA
Organism: Tetrao urogallus; assembly: GCF_951394365.1. NCBI lineage: Eukaryota > Metazoa > Chordata > Aves > Galliformes > Phasianidae > Tetrao > Tetrao urogallus. The sequence goes on along the minus strand of NC_136813.1, from coordinate 160,345,917 downwards.
CACTGTTGATAACACAGCAGTGGTTTTGAATTTTGCTGAGCATAGCCTGCATGGTGTTGTGGCTTTTTCTTTCTCTGGCTCAGCCCTCACAGTTGTAGATCGGCAAGAAGTTGGAGGGTACTTTGCCAGGACAGTTGACCACGATTAGCCCAAGAAATATTCCCTGTCATACATCATATTCAGCAGTTGGAGCTCAAGAAAAGGAGGAGAAAGTGAGGATACTTGTGGCCATGGCGTATGTCTTCCTGAGTAACATTCTATGGTATGGGTCCCTGCTAAAGAGGAGGAAACTAAATATTGGCCTGCTGATCAGAAGCAGTGAGTAAGCTCTTTATTTTGTTTTGCTTGTGAACGCAGCTCTTGCTTCACTTATTGTTCTGTCTTGATCCATAAGTCTGGATGAAGACTGAGTCTCTCATGTGGTAGCAAAGTCTGAGCTGCAACTAATGGACTTTTCTCTTCTCATGGAAAATAGCAGAGAACAGAAAAGCTATAACCTTCTTAACATTAAAAATTGAAGTTAAAAATATTGAAGGCCCAAAAAGGAAAGAACTGTTATGTCTTGGTGATCAAGAGAGCATTGAAGTATCAATGCAAGACTGAAACCAGTATTTAGGTTCCACCTACCATCCTGTGCTTCAAGTTTAATCAAATGTGTTTTATCTGTTGCTGTTTTCATGCAGCTACAGCTGATGTTTCTCCCTCTGCAAGCACTATTCTGCCTCATGGGCTCCTTGGTTATAAACCCAGATACTGTTCATTCTCTCTTTATGTCTGACTTTTTACTGTTTTATCTTATGCAAAATATTAGAGGATATGGACAAGTCATTTTACAATTATTTGTACGTATCTGTGGTTTTAGCAGTGGGAGCTAGAGAATTTACTAAAGGATTTGTTTCCTAGCTCTTTGTTCGTAGCTCAACAGTTGCTAAAGTGCCAGCTGAACACTGCCTATGCATATAGCATTTCTATTTAAAAGCCAAAACGAATGAATCACTTTAAGGCAGTGAGTTGTGGTTGTTTTTCATTTTAATTCTATCTGCTGCTGAAGGATATGCTTGTGTGTTCTAGTGAAACTCTATCTGGATTTATAACATGTATTTTAAAGAGGAAGGTATCTGTTTTCTAGGCATGTGTGTGGTTGGTACAGTCTTCCTGGCTTTCTACAACTGAAGTTATTACTTCCTGGGCTATGAAACACTGCTCAGCACACATAGCTTGTTGTGATCTTCTGTTATGACAGAAATGTGTATACTTAAGTCTCTCCTGGAAATGTGAAAGGATATTTTTGCTTTGCTTTATGTGCTCTTCCAAAACGTGGTCTCCGATTCAGATACACTGTTATAATGAAGTACGTGGATGTAAAATAAAACTAGCCAAAAGACTGCACCATCCTGGGGAACATGCTAGAGATGGATATTTTGGGACCCTTTTCTGACTGTCCATGCAGTTGTGATGCCTCTGTGTGCTGTGCTGCCTTCTGGAGCACAGCATGGGAGTCAGTGTTAAGCACATTCCAGTTACCCAGCGCTGTGGTAGGTCTTGTAGGCATTGGCAACAGATACAGACCCAAGATTGGGTTTCCTCTAAGAGATCCATGTTTCTCCCCTGGAGGTAGAAGCTGTGTATGTCTTGCTGCCAGGTAGCATAAAAGAGAGGTAAATTTTAAGGTAAACTTGGGACCATTCAGATATGGTTGAAATCAGCACAGAATTAACTATGGATATTTATCTCAGATTTGGGGTGTCTCTGAATTTGGGAAAAATGACAAACAATCCCGAAGACCTATTTGCCCTTCTTTGTCAGTCCACCAGAAAAGTCAAATCCCACTTCTACATAAGACTTCTGCAAACTGTCCTGCTTCTTCCCCCAAACAAAAAATGCCCTAGTGGCTTCTATAAAGAAATGTCTCTGTTTCCCTGGGCTGTGTCTTTCTGAATACAGTCTTCAAAATAAAGTTCAATATACAAAGTTCACCTATAGGATAGAGATGAAGCCATTTCTGAATATGTTATACATGCCACATTAAGAACACCTTTGCTAACCCTGTCACAAAGGCCTGGGGAGAGGAGAAGAGGAGCACAGTGTCCTTTCCTGATATGTAAATATTGTTGGATGTTTGTCTGAAGTACTTGGTTCCCTCTAATTGCAGTTTTGACTCTAGGACTAAAGACTATTTGTTTAGATTTCTAATCCAGTTCATTCTGTTATGGAATTACACGCATTATTCCAGTCGTAGCAGGGCAGTCCATAGCTTCTTTACATACCATGTAGCCAGCCCAGCCTTTTTGAAATCAAAGGCTTGGGGCTTATTTTGTTTATTTTGCTTCTTTTAAGTAAAGAGACTTTCCAAACAAAATGCCAAACAAATTTTCCTGTGGTCTTCCTAGATTTGTTCTGCTTCAGTTAAAGAAGATGTAGGACAAGCTAAAGTCTGTTAAGAAACAATGGGAAAAACAGAATAATCCACTTTTTCTGAGTTTAGGAGCTCTCTAAACAAAAGCAGCAACCTCTTAGGGTTTGAATCTGGACATCCTTGAAGTCTGTGTCTGACCTCACCTCCCAGAACAATGAATCCCCTCACAAAGCAAGTGCCAACTGTTAGCTGAGTGTTCATTTGAACTTCCTCCAGCTTGAGAAGAAAGGGAAGCAAGAAATTCCTCTTAAGATGCCAGCGGGTCTCCTGTTTGTGACTGGCAGCTCTGAGAGATTCCAGATGGCTTAAGCCCTTCTTTTGAACATATCTTTTGATCTCATTTAAATTTCCTTCTGATTTCACCTGCTCTGTGTTTACCGACTGGAGAATATACAGGTGGACATATTAATTCCACCACACAGTACAAATGGATTAAAGGGAATTTATGTGCAGGATGGAGTGGATGTAGTACGGCTAATACAGCTCCAGCTCTACTCTGTGATTTATGACTCTGAAACCACAGTATAATTTTAACAGACAACACAAACAAATGAAAAACCTTCTCCACCCCCACTGTGTGTTTTCCAAATGAAATTTACTCTTCAATCTGGCAGTCACCTAGAAAGTCAAGCAAGTCCAAGAAACTTTTTTAGAATTAACTTTTATGATCATGCATTGTATCCCGTTCCTTGTTTACATATTTGCAGTCCTCTTTATTCACAAATGCAGACAAAGCCATCCTTCAAGATTTCAAAGTAAGTTTAGCTGTTGGACTTTTTCCATAATGAGTAGTAACAAATAATAGCACTTGTGCTAACGACAGTAGCCTTATTACATTAACACTGTAGTTGAATCCACACTTGGTGGAAGGAGGCAATCAGGATCATGCCTAGTATGGCCTAGATGCAAGAAGATCTCAGAATCAAACAGATGGACAGTACTGATGACCTCGGTCCTCATGAAGGTGGAGCTCAGTCTGCAGAGACAAAGACCTTCATTATGTGAGACAGCACGTACCTTCATCTGAGAAAGGATATTCTTGCTCCATTTAAACTGGTGTTTGTAGAATGCTTCTTAACTTCAGTGTAGGTAGGCTCCCCATCTGCCTCTCAGCTGTGTCAAGTGTGGTTTCTGTGGAGTACTTAAGTTCAGAGAAAGCTGTTTCACCTTTCTGCCACATCACAGAGGTGCACGACCATGGACTTCAGACATCAGTTCTTGGACTATGTGTTTGTGCATCACTTAGCATTGTCTCAGTCCACAGAACTGCAGTTAAAATAGATATTTAAATATTAAAGCTACCAGGGACTCAGGTAGTTGTCTATCAGGACTGTCCAAGATACCAGCACAAGTTCAGTGACGCAAATGGGAATGGCAGAATCAGAGAAAATCAACTCCATCCCAGCCCAAACCAGAACAAGTGTTTTTCAGGATAATTTCACCCAATTGTCAGTAGTGTCCAGTTTTGCAGATGTACACAGGCCCTACACCATGTTACTACTTCAGGCTTTCACTGACCTTGGTCGCAACTGTGATTAGAGTAAGAATAGGCTACCCAAGGCTCAGATCTTGGTCTTTAAAAATACATGCAACCGAGAAGTTGAGATTTAGGGTTTTTCTACTGGGAAAAGGAAAACCTCAAGGTTTAGAATAATCAAAAACTTCTGGAAAGGAGTACAGTGGATGACACTACTCATAGAAAATAGATCTGAAAAATCTGTACACAAAGGTTTGTATCTACTGTGCCCCTGTGCTCTAGCAGATTATTACATTAGGGCTAAAAGAAATTGAGTTCACCCAGCAACCACTCTGGACATGCCCTATTTTTGCCTTCTGTTTTGTTGTCCCAGAGCTTCACTTTCCCCCCACTCATAGTCCCCTTTCACAATGCAGTGTTTCAGGGCAACATCATCAAGAAGTGCACTTAATCATCCGTGTCATTTAAAATTATTAAGTGGAATAAACTGCAGAGAAATGCAGTCTGGGCAGTTGGAACAAGTGAAAGCCCCCTGCCCTTGTCTGAGTGCATTCTGCTTTCTCAGATAGTGTGCACACATGCAGCTCTATGCCTGCCTGTCCACCAGACTTCTTGCTCTAATTTCACATCTCCTCCACTGCTTGCATGCATCACTTAGTGTTTCCTTTGGAGGGTGGGACTGTCAGGGCAAATAGCATGGCAGACACTGATGATGCAGACTAGCCAGAGTACACATTGCTTAACAACTCTTTTGTTACTTAAGTAAAACCCCATTTGTGTTGTGCTTCAGAAAGATGTGAGCTTTCTCCAGCCACATGATTCATACCTGCTGGAAAAATACTGTTGATTTTCTAACCAAGTAACTCAAACACACTGAGATTACCCAGTCTGACCATTTGCTTCAGAGAAGTTTCATTGGACCAGAGTAGATGTTTGTAGCTGAGAGTCTTCCTGACGCCAAATCTAATTAAAGGAGAGAAACAGACACTTCCACAGCCTCATTCTTCCCATCTTAAACAAACAAACAGAGCAGTCACCCCAGCAAAGGGCTCCACTGACTGAAGATGGAACACGTGGCAACCAGCATACGTGTAACTCCCTGCCTAACATCAAGTGAGATGAGACATACCATTTATTGATGGCAGCCACACTTGTTCCTTGTCTTGCCCCAGGGGGAAGCCAGTGAGAATGCCACCGTTCTCTTATTTTCACCCTGTGTGGTGCCCAGACTGGCTTGGTGCGAGGCAGCTGGCGGCAGAGAGCTGGGCCTGCAGCCATTCCTGTGGCTGGAGCTGGAAAGGCCTCCTTGGCTGTGGCATCCACTCACCCATTCACAGCACTGCTGAGTAAAGCCAGGCACCTCCTCTTGCTCCCTTGGGGGCTGAACAAACTGCTTTTCCAATTTTCCCAGCTCACACTGCTACAGCTGCTGAGAGTTTCTCCTCTGAATAGAACAGTGTCTTTGTACTAAAGCACCAATACAGTGTGAATATGTGAAGTCCATAATGGTCAGTAAAGGGAACAAGTAATATTCCCACAAAGCGATTCACCTGAAGCTTGCTTGTGCTTTTTTCCTTTTTCTTTTTCCTTTTCCATTTAAAGCTGCACTGACAACACAATTACATCAGCTAGACAGCTACAGGTTCTTTTGACTTTATTACGGGAAGAAAAAGGGCTTTCCTCTATTTCCCAGTTCCAGGGGAGCTTGTCAGAGTAACTAGGGCTTGAACGTTCAGCCCACAGAAGATAAAGAAAGAATTTCATTATTGGACACCTTATCTCACATCTTTGGCTTTCAGATAGAAAACATGGTGACAGTGTCCTTCCTACACATGCCCTCAGTGGAGGCTTTGGCCTGCAGTTGGTGTATGCTGTTGGTTTTCAGCCTTGGAGAATCAAGTCTAGCAGCAAATGTATCTCACCATTTTGTCATGATGGATAATAATCCAAATGTTACAGGCATCATGGTACAGCTTAAAGATCGGGAATTTTAAAACGTAGACATGAAAAGGAAGCACTGTTAGCTATGCTGTGAGGCAGACCTGTCTCCCAGCTCTGGAGTATGGTGGTAGTAAAGCCAAGTGAATTTTCATGCAATGTTCCAGAAAAACACTCACATGTTGACTTTTATGGGCTTGAACATTCTGCATGGCATGGAACTCCTTTCATTACCCAGTATTCAAAATATTTTCTTAGAAGAAAAGTGGGAAAATAAATGTCTGAGAGGAGTAAGCAGATGTCTGCTGTTAAAGATCAGTATGTTATACAATCAAGTTTACAATAGCTGCTTTTAAATATAAACTAACTTCTGACCAGTGTTTTCCAACATACTGTGAAATCTGCTTGTTGTTCCTTTTGTCATTTCACAAGTAAACATCCACTGGAGAGTTTTACAATTTGTGAAATATTCAAGAAGTTTTGTTTGTGAGAGACCACTTTGATAAACCTGTGTGCCAGAAGCCTTTCGTTTCTCTTGATCAGACTGAGCAAACTTTTCTGCAGATTGACCATTCTTCAACACAGTACAGCTTTGATCCCCTCTGGACAGGGCAGATGTTGGAGGCAGGCTTCAGCAGCAAGGAAAGCCCTCTTTACCTCCTGACAGGCCTACAGATCTTAAATCCACTACCACATTCTCCCTCTCATCTGTGACCCTATTTCTCCAATGGCTTAATCACAGAGCCTGAGCAGGACCCTGGTTCCACTGGCTTTGAAGTTTGAATTTTATAGAATAGTTTCCTATCATAAAAAACTGGCTTTTTTTAAGTTGATAAATGGTAGCGTTTATTGCTATGTTCTCCCCTGAGAATGTGATTAGCTTGGATATAGCTCATTTATGTGAGAAGAAAAGAAGTTCTGCCAATTGCATGGTACTTCAGGAGTGCCACCTCTTCTGTCCATCTGTCTGTCCCTCCAGACATGGTTGCCTGGAGATTTCTTACTGCTTCCTGCTCTTATCCTCCTCAGCTGAGTACACCAGCTCAAAATGGTCATAGGTAGCCAATATCAAGACTTCCTCATCTCAAACCCATGCAGGCAGAGGAGGGCAGAATGTGCTTGACAGCTTTTGTAGGAATTACTCATTTATTTTTGAATGGCCTTATTCTAAAACACTTCTGCTTTAGGAAAGTGGGCAGTGGTAAACCCTGGGCACTGCTGGGTGTTACAGAGGATAATGGTCATGAATGAAGTCCCAGTAAAGCTGCTCTTTTGGTTGTTTTTTTGTTTTTAAATTGGCCAGGTGGCCCTTTGGAAGGCAGTTGTCAGGAAATAGCTAACAGAACCTGGATCAATAGGGATGCCATAGAGACCAAGTAAAAGTCTCAGCATTTTCTCATTCTGTGAGTGAATAATTGGAACAGACTGGGAGAGGTGGGGAGAGATGGAAGAAAAACACTATGTGCATGGCCTTCTTCTTCAGAGAAACTCCACCAAATTTTAGCAAAGATTTGTGTTATATCATGTCTCATTGGATTTTAGTTTTAAATGGGAGATAAAAGTAAACTTTATGTTCTGAGAAAAGATCACTGAAAGAGTGATTTAAGAGGAAGGAAAGCTAAGCCCTTTCCTCCAACCATCTATATGTTTATCACATGCACATGTGAGTAGGCAGGGATTTTTCACCCCGGGGAAGAAACTGAAGTACAGGAGAATTTCCCAGAGATTTGGGGAAAACATGGAGCTTCTGATCTTTCTTTTCTAGAAGTTCAATTCTCATGGATCCCCAGACAGTCACGAAAAGGGGGTGGAAAAGACAAATTATGTGCTGGAACAACAGCTGAGTTTTAAAGCAAGTGTATGTTTAGCTCAAAGGACTTCATATTGGATCCCTCCCTTGGATCCTGCTGGGACCTCCAGCCCAGCTCCAGGCCCTTCTGGTTGTATGACTAAGTTCATGAACAAAGTAAAACTTTGATCTAAACAGCTGGGAAGGGGCTCATCCTCACGTGCTTGTGTATTCAACACAAGCTCTCAACACTAGAAGAATGATGCCAGGCAGGCTAGAGAATGGCTATCGTCCTTTGCTTTTGAAGATCAGTAACAAATGCTCTCTTCCTGCATTTACACTCATGGTTTCCAAAGAACTGTTGTCTTTACCCATTACTATAAAATGTGATAGAGCATTCACCCAAGAGGTCAGAGATGCATATATGAAGCTGGATCATGATACAACAAGAAATTCAAGAAACAACAGTGTAGAAAAAGAGTCTAAAATTGTAGGAGGCTGGAAACTGGGGAGCGCACAGTCTCTGAGTTTGGTTTGCTTTCCAAATAAGAGTCCCAAATTTCATGTGAAATGTTCATTGCATAGGAACCCTTCGGATAGGGCTCTGTACTAGCCACTGAGCTGGAATCCTGATCTCTATGGAGGCATGGACACTTCCAAAGCATCCTGAAGTCCACAGTCTGAGGACAGCAAACCTCAGAACTGCGTGCTAACAGGAGAAAAACATACAAACATCCCAAGTGCTCTTTCAAGCATTTATGTATCACCTGGGGATCATTAAAGGCTCTCCCCTCATCCTTCTGATACTCTGAGGTACTCTGAGGCTTAGATTTGGGAAGAACTTAAATGTTTTAGGGGATTTGTAGCTGTAGGAATGTTATTACGTGTGAATCTGAAGCTGACAAAGGCTCTTGCAGGACCAGTGTGGTTATCCGAGGCCTTTCAAAGTTCTCCTCAAATAATTTGAGAGCTAAAAATGGATGTTTCTGAGTACTTTCATAGCCACAAATCATTTTTAGCATCTTGTTAATTGCATGTTTTGCAGGAACATTTATTTTTGGCTTAGAAAGTGACCACAAGATGCACTGTTTGTTACTCAAGTGGTAGTCCTTTTGCCCTGGGCACCTTATTTCAGAGGAAAGATGCTTCTCAAAACAGTTTTCAGTCTCTGATCTTTCAGCTCTGTGGTACATAGGTGTGTTTATGACTACCATTATGCAGGATGTCTTAGGCTTTAAAGATTTGCTTGCTCAAGGACAAATGGACAAATCTAAATGTGTGACAGACAATTTTTAACTTTTTTTACTATATAGTAAATATGAAGATTTACTACATTTACTAATTAAAATTTCAGTGCATGGCTAAGTCAACACAAGTTATGCAACATTGCTTGGCTGTGTTACAATGAACTCAGTTTAGTAAGTTAACTTCCATGGTATCTCTTCATTTAGGAGAGAAAGTAAGCTAGAAACCTGTGCTCCTCTTTTGAAGGGGAAGTTTTTTTAGAACAGAAAGGGAAGGAGGGGGATGGATTGTATTTTCAAGTTATAGTACAGGTTGACTCATCAGGAACCATCTGACGTGCACAGTTACCTCCTGCTTGTGATGGACACCTCACAACTGCAAGAAAAGGATGCTCTGAGCGGGGATTGAGCTGGACAGAAACCCCACTTAATGCTCTAAAGAACTGGAGGAGGCCAGGTAACTGAGCAGTTAGACTCGGTCTGTGAGCTTGGCTTGCCTTGTTTGTCTTGAAAACAATGATGCACACAAATAAGAACCCAAACTCCCTCCCCTAGGGTTTCCTGCCCGATCTCTTGCTTGAAGAGACAATTCACATTTTTCATCTCTCTCAGAACAAATTAGGCCCACGTGCCAACATGACTTAGTGATTATGTAGTAATTACCTTGAATATTTATTCAGGGATTCAGCAGATAAGCTCAGGGTGAGCCATTGGAAGGGCTTTATTCTCTTTACACAGTTTAGTCCCTAACTCCTCAAAAACATCATTTAGTTTCTACTGAAACACCTTTTGCTTGGCTTGAATTTCACCAACACTTTTATGCCATCTGCATTATTGTACTTATTGCAAGTGACAATTTTATGAGCAATTCAGTGTGTGTTTGAATAGCTCTTCTACTTGCACTGGTGAAGACTATTTCAGCTGAGAGCTACAGACTTTGTCTTGGTGTGTTTGAATGTGGACATTAAATCAGAGCTAATAAACAGAGAGAAGATTTGAATTAGAAGAAAGGGTAAATCAGAGTTTGAAAGTAAAATGCTTGCTTTGCGTAACTCTCATGCTAAGGCAACCAGAAGATACATTATATTATTTTTTTATTTTTCCATGAATGTAGAGTTTTTTCTTACCTCAGTTCTACTCTGATCTTTCAAATAAGGGTCTGGGATGACTTAGTTTCCAATGCTGACTATGAAAAGAACATTTTGTTACAGCCTGTGGCATCCTTTGATAACTCTTAAGCACACACAAAAAAACTGCTTTTGTGCAGTGAAAAACTTCTGATTTTTTTCCAGAGTGTGATTGCTACATCCCTGCAAATAAAATGCATCTCCTTGCAGATCCCTGATGCTTTCACAATGTACTGCTCAATTTCTGACCCTGCATTTCTTTTTCCCTAATGTTGCCTTTTTATTTGTCAGATTTGTGTGGCAGAGTTGCACGTGAAACATGTAGGATGAGGTGACACGTGGCAACAGCTCTCCATTTCACGTGCTTCATTGCAGCAGCAGAAGCCTGAACTGGCCACTTTCAAATGCTGCAAGTACATGGTTCAGCTTATGCCTCAGTGATCTTGGCGTGCAACGGTTCAAGGGAACTATCTTTGACTAGTATTTATATTATCCTTTTTTGATCTGTCTATTCTGGTTTGTTTTCTTTCCCCTCAGTACCTTGGTTTTCACACATCTGTTTTTCTCTTTTCTGTGCTTGCTTCCCATACCCTTGCATTCCTTTAATCTCTGTGATTTTTCTCATTTTTTTCTTGCCCCATTCAACAATATTCTCTCTCCCTTTCTCTCCCTTTTTCCATCCCTCCTGTGTTGTTCTTGACATCACCCCAAACCTGTTTTGTTCTGGCTTTTGTACCACCACACCTACTCCCTCCATCCTGCTCTGCTGCTGTTGCTGGCCATCAATTTCTGTCAGGCAGCCCAGCCAAAAGATGGTCTTTCCCTCCCTCCCTCCCTCCCTCCCTCCCTCCCTCCCTTCCTTCCTTCCTTCCTTCCTTCCTTCCTTCCTTCCTTCCTTCCTGCCTTCCTGCCTTCCTGCCTTCCTGCCTTCCTGCCTTCCTGCCTTCCTGCCTGCCTTCCTGCCTTCCTGCCTTCCTTCCCTTCCTTCCCTTCCTTCCCTTCCTTCCTTCCTCCCTTCCTCCCTTCCTCCCTCCCTTCCTCCCTCCCTTCCTCCCTTCCTCCCTTCCTCCCTTCCTCCCTTCCTCCCTTCCTTCCTTCCTGCCTTCCTGCCTTCCTGCCTGCCTTCCTGCCTTCCTTCCCTTCCTCCCTTCCTTCCTCCCTTCCTCCCTTCCTCCCTTCCTTCCTCCCTTCCTCCCTTCCTCCCTTCCTCCCTTCCTCCCTTCCTCCCTTCCTTCCTTCCTTCCTTCCTTCCTTCCTGCCTTCCTGCCTTCCTGCCTTCCTGCCTTCCTGCCTTCCTGCCTTCCTGCCTTCCTGCCTTCCTTGCCTTCCTTGCCTTCCTTGCCTTCTTCCTTTCCTTCCTTTCCTTCCTTCCCCTCCCTCCCTCCCTCCTTTTTTCACTTTTTTTTTTTTTCTAACCAACTGGATTAGTAATAATTGCAGTTTGTCGCACATTCTCAATAGGAAAAGTTTTGTGAGTAAATCTCAGTCAATCATGCTCTGGCATGTGAATAAGCACCTTGTTTAGTCTAGGGGCACTACATAAATTGGCCTTACATCTTTGCTTTCAAGCTGTATTTGAGCTCTGTTTTGTAATTGCTATTTGCATACCAGAGGGATTGCGTAGGGGTGCTACCCGGATCAAAGTTGCATTCATCCCGGCTTGGGTGTATTAGCTGTAATTAGTAATGTAATCTTAGGAGACAATGCCACATTTAGAAGATGAACTGAAACTGCAGCAGCATTTCAGCAGCAAAGCAGTGATGGTGCAGCCTGCTCCTCTCCTGGCAGCACACACTAATTGCAGTGGGATGTATTTATATTATACACCCCAAAAACCTGATGTCTTTCCTAACATGAAATACTAACTAAATCATAGGTGTTTTGGTTTTGTGGCTCTTACCAGATGAAAAGATAGCAATGCAAGCACTGGATATTTTCTTTGCATTAACAGGAGGGGTCCGTGGCTACCGGTCAGGGGAAAGCAGTAGAACTTGGGTGGTATTTCAGGTTCCTGTGGTCCTTACGCCAGCTTTTTGCTGTTCTTCCCCTTCCAAAGACAGTCATGCTTGGACAGTTCTTCCTGTGCTCAGGGAAAAAATACCAAGCCAACATCCCTAGATTTCACCTCACACTTTTTTTTTTTTTTTTTTTTTTTTAACAAATCAAGTGTTAAACATTATAGTAGGCTTTTTTCTTTTTTTTTTCTTTTTTTTTTTGGCCCTACTATCTCACCTCGCACTCCCCTTCATCCATTTCCCTGCTCTGACCCCATGCCCAGTACAGAGGGAGGCAGCAGACTCTGAGGAGACTCTGTAGGGTTATGCACATTGCAAAGCACAGCTGTGTGCAAAGTGGGTCATTAAGGACAGGTGGGATTGTGACCATTGCAGAGCATGGCCAGTTATGGTCAATTTGTGTCTTAATTCACAGTGGGCCTAACAAATGCAAAGGTAACAACAAAGCTTGTCTTTTGAACATGCATGTCCAAGGGGCTAAATTGTCTTCAATTCTAAGTGTCTTCAGGTATGGATGTGGAATAGAAGTTTGGATCTGAAGTTCTGAACATGCAGAAAAACATCTTTACTGTGAGGGTGACAGAGCATTGGAACAGACTGCCCAGAGAGGTTGTGGGTCTCCATCTATGGAGATATTCAAGATCCAGCTGGATGCTTTCCTGAGTATCCTGCTGTAGGGAATCTGCTTTAGCAGGGGGTTGGACTGGATCTCCAGAGATTCCCTTCAGCTCCTAAATTTTTGTGATACTGGGATCTGAGCACCATAGGTGTTGCTTGTGCATCCCAAGATTTGAACTGAGCTGCTGTGTATTTTTAAAAATCAAAACAAGTCTGAGGGAATCACTCCAGGTGGACATGTCTGACGTGGGTAGTGCTTTACGTTGCCTCAAACCTACCTGCTCACACTGAGCAGCACTGACAATAGGTACTGTTCATACCTGCCTGTGCTTTATTACAGATCAACCTGTCTGTGTCCTGTCATTATGGGCCATCGCGGCAGCTCATGTGTGGAGGCACCTCTGGAGAACACCAGGTCCAAACCCCAGCCCAGAACAGGGCCTCCTGGAGCTGCACAGGGCCATGTCTGGGTGAAAGTGGGCACTCCAGGGATGGGGAATCCCTGAAATCCATCTCACTGCTCTTGCAGCAGACCAGTGTGAGAAATGGCAGAGGTGTTGGATTCAACCAGATGTCGCTGTGATCAGGCAGACAGAGGGAAGGAGAAGTTGCACAGGCTTCATGAAAAGTAGTTTTTAAAATGGATTTGTTCCATTAGTTAGTGCAAATGTTCTTGTGGATTGGAATTTTGCTCTCCCCTGATTGTGGCGAACACAACATAAAGATGGAACTATATGGGGCTGATGTTCTTCCCTGAGCATGCAAAAAAAAAAAAAAAAAGAACTAAGAAAAGTGACTGTTAGGTTCTCTAAGCAAAAAAAAAGTTACTATTTATTACTTCTGTACATAGATGAATTACTACAAAAGTGTGAATCTAATCAGTTTAATTACAATAACATTTTAATGTAATTATTATTTTGGAATTTGAATTGACAATTGTAATCTTTCAATTCAAAAGTCCAACACTTGGCTTTTTTAATGCACTGCATCACACAATTGTCACTCTGTAAGGTTTACTATCAATTATAGATGTTTTCCTTTAGCAAAGGCTCAGCGGTGGTGGAGGCACTTATGTAACCCAGGCAATTTGGAACTTATTTGGAGTCTGCAGTAAAATGCTCAGCCAAATGGTTTTGATAGTAAAAGGAACCTCTTTTATTTTATTTCTTTTTTTCTTTTTTTTTTTTTTTAATGGGAGATCACAATGGTGGCTGAGAAATCTTTGCTGCTCCCTTTTCTCTCATCAGCAACACTCATATCCAGGCTGAATAAATCCTTCAACGGCATTCTTTGCTTGTGGCTGTTTGATGTGGTTCCAGCAGCTTCAAACACAGGAGACATCCAAACTGTTTAGTGCCAAAAAGGCTGAAGCTGCACTGCCATAGGAGCCTGAATGGCAGAGGGGCCGCCTGGCAGTGCCCTGCAGGACCCAAGGTGCTCACCCACCCACTAGGCAAGAAGCTCCCTGTGTCCCTCTGCTCTGTGCTGGGCAGCACCTGGAGTGCCTTTCCTAGCTCAGATTCTATTCTTCTGCTCCAAAGCAACAAGCCAAGCTCTCCACTAGCATTCAAACTCTGTGCCAAAAAGAAAACAACAAGAGTTAAAGCACTGCACAACAGAAACACATAGGACAGTGAAGAGGCTGGGATTGCTGGGGAGTCCAGCATAGTCATGTCAGGGTGCTCAGGTTGGTGCTACTGCAGCATTCATCCAAGCCAATGGAGGAGATAGGTGGTTGGTGGCTGTGAGCACCTCTCCTGGATGGGAAGTGACACCTCTGCTCAGCTCTGGACATTTCTTGTGAATGCCACACAAGGTTGGAGAGCCCAGCTCAGCTGACAAGAGGGCAGACATGCTCCAGCATCAATGGCATCACCTCTGACAACATCCTGGCTGGCTGCAGCACGCTGATGGGCCCGGGTGAACCTGATGAGGTTCAACACGGCAAAGTGCAGAGTTTTGCACTTGGGCTGGAGGAATCCCAGGCATCCGTACAGGCTGGAAGGAGCATCCTTGAAAGCAGCCCTGTGGAGAAGGACCTGGGGGTCCTGATAGATGAAAAACTTAATATGAGCCAACAGTGTGCTCTTGCGGCTTGGAGGGCAAATGATATCCTAAGGTCCATCAAAAGAGGGGTGGCCAGCAGGGACAGGGAGGTGATTGTCCCCCTCTACTCTGCTCTTGTGAGGCCCCATCTGGAATACTGCATCCAAGTGTGGAGCCCCCAGTACAAAAAAGACAGGGAGCTGTTGGAGAGGGTCCAGAGGAGAGCCACTAGGATGATCAGGGGACTGGAGCACCTCCCCTATGAGGACAGGCTGAGGGAGCTGGGCTTGTTCAGCCTGGAGAAAAGAAGGCTGTGGGGTGACCTCATTGCAGCCTTTCAGTACCTAAAGGGTGCCTATAAACAGGAGGGGAATCAATTCTTTGAAAGGGTAGATAACAGCAGGACAAGGGGAAACGGTTTTAAGTTGAGCGAGGGAAGATTTAGGTTGGATGTCAGGGGGAAATTCTTTACAGAGAGAGTGGTGAGGTGCTGGAACAGGCTGCCCAGAGAGGTTGTGGATGCCCCGTCCTTGGAGGTGTTCAAGGCCAGGTTGGATGGGGCCCTGGGCAGCCTAGTTTAGCATTAAACGTGGAGGTTGGTAGCCCTGCATGTGGCAGGTGGGTTGGAGATTCATGATCCTTGAGGTCCCTTCCAACCCAGGCCATTCTGTGAATCTGTGATTCTGTGATGGCTGTGCAAATGAGAACCTGGGCTTAACTGGAGCTCAGAGCTCTTGCTAGCTATAATAAAAGATGAACTCTCAAGTCTCCCTTTGGCAGCACCTCCTGCCTGCCATGCGTACTTCCTTCTTTGCCTTTTTCCCTGCTCTGGTCCTCTGACTTCAGAGCATGGCTTTCTGTTTTAGTTCACTGCTGTATTTATACTGGATCAAACTGACTGGATACTTCCTGAACAGGGTGACCTAGGAGTTTTGAACAAAACACCTTGTGAAAAGTTCTGTCGAAAATTACTTTTTGTTTCCCATAACAGTGTGGTTTGATTTGTTTTATTTTTTTTCTTCTTGGTAAAACTGTCAATTGAAAGCCAGAAGATGCAAAGCAGACCTTCTCCAAGGAGCAGAGAATTTGAGGATCAATTCGAAGGGCATCATTGTTCCTTGCTGTTCATCCCAAACTGTCTTCATCCTCTCATCCTCTATTCCTGCACAGTAGGACTGAGGGAAGTACACGAGATCTATTGCTGAACTGTGGTGTGGACAGACTTTGTCTTCCTCAGCTAGCATTCTGCCACCTTTCAAGAGAGAAAAATTTGTTTTAAAAACAAAAATCCCAAGTAAGAAACCTCAAATAGTTGCAGGAAACCACCACTGAGGTATACAGTATCCAGCGGAAGACCTTGCTGAAAACTGAACAGATTACTCTTGTTATATGTGGTTAAACTGGGCCATTAATGCTAAAACAGTTGAAAGCATAAAATAAATTCTGATTTTCTTCTGTCAAAGTTTGTGGTTCGATGTTCACACATTCTAGGCTCCAGCTGAACGATTTACTGCACAATTTAATGCCTTTCAGCTGTCACTTGCATAAAAGGATCCCTTCAACGATCTGCCAGCAAATGAAGACAGCACTTGTCCGGGGTGGAGTGTGGCCAGGGCTGCAGGACCCAACTTGCCAAGGTACACAGGAACAATCACGTAAGCCACTGTGACCCATGTGTGGTACCCAGCAAAGTGAAGGCCACTTTGCTGTGATCATATCTGCAAAACCACTTCATTTAAAGCACACTGAGACGTTCACTTTGCTATGAAGCTTTTGCAGGCAACTGCCTTTACAACAGCTTGTACCATAGGCATGCTGCTATTCTTTGTCCTTCTTTTGAACTTTGCTCTGCTCCTGGTCTTCCAGCGATGTGATTTTTTTGAAGTTTTCCTTCACAATAGCTTTTCTTAATCCCAATTCTCACATATCAACATACTGAGGAGAAACAGTTGCCATGGGACAGTGAAAAACATACTCCAGGAGCTTAGGAGCAAGGAAGGAAATTAAAAAGGCACAGCATTTCGGCAATTATGTGTTGTAGTGTTTGGCATAGCTCTGAGTTCTTTGCTTTGTCTCTAGCTGAAGTGGTACTGTGGCTCTCATGCTCACAGTGGGTGTGCTCAGCAGTGTGTGCAGCTCTTAGCACTGACCTTGTGGGGACATGGCAGTGCCCAGCATTGCAGCTGTGTTCTGGGGGAGAGGAGAATATTGGCATCACCAAATCTGTGGGGTACTCCAGCGAATAACAACTGGGTTAGGATTTGGCCTTAGTTCTGGAGTTATTAGCCATGTTGTATGTTTACAGCCGGAACAAGCAATTAGACAAAATTTCAGGATGGATGAGCACAGTGTGGAAAGAACCAGAACCTTATCTGGTCTCTGCATCAAGACTCCAACTTCACTGCTAGCCAATCATGTACCTTTAGTCATGGTTTTAATACTCAAGTGATGCAGAGTCTGCCACAGTCCAAGGAAAAACCTAATGGTAATGGTTGCAGAGTTTACAGTTAAAAACATGACCCTGAATCCAGTCTGACATTTCCCTAGATTCTGTCTTTCAACCCCACTGGGCATTTTTCTAAAAGAGGGTTGATCCTGTGGGTGGCTGAGATGCCTTGTAAAGATCTGCTCCTTTCAGCTGATCTGCTGGAGGGTGGCCTGGGGTAGCTGATCCAACAGAAAACATGTTTTCCTTGCGAGGAAGGTGTGTGGGTGAGGGAGGGGCCTTTCTTCCACCAGCTCTGGCTGGCTCTTCCAGTCCTGTTGAATTGTGTTCAAAACCTTTCATTCCGCCACACTTTTCCATGATTCTGAATAGTTCTTGCTGCTTTCTTCTCAATTCTCATAAATTTTCCAAGATCTCTTTTGAAATAAAGATACTGCAAGACCTTTCTTTTTTTTTTTTTTTTTTTTTTTTCTGGAACTGGTGCGACACCTCTTTAATAACAGCATCTGGTTAAGATCTTTAATTCTGTCATAGAAAATTACATTAGCATCACTGCTAGATCCTCTCACACCCTTTCATGTGAGCACCAATACAGTATTGTATGGAAAAGTTGAGAACCACTGTCAGACTTCCACTGCTGCTGCCCTCTGTGCTTTGATGGGTGCTCAGCTGGGAGAGCTCAGTCAAACTGGGACATTGGGCAGGATCACACAGCTCAAGATGCCTGTGACTCTGGGAGGATCTAAGGGCAACAGCTAGCAAGTCAGACAAATGTTCATGCATTCATCAGAAGTCACTTCTGAGCTTTGTACACGTCCCGTAAAAGAGCCAAGTCAGGTTTGTGCCCTGCAGTTATGTTGTCAGACTCAAAGCAAAGAGGAAACATTTCATAGCAGCTTTGCAGGAGATTGTTTGCCTCTAATAATAACTCCAGAGACATGAAATAACGCTGTTATATCATTGTTTGTTCGTAAGGAGAGGAAGTCTGAGTGTACTGTTACACGATGTGTAGAATGGTAGAATTAATAAAGATGAGGTTGTGAACAGCTTGCAAGGTTCTGTAAGATTCTTCTCCTCATTTCTCTCCCCTTATTTCAAAGACACATTCATTGGTTGTCTTTTAGGGACCTCACTTGTTGAGCTGATGATTCGAACAATGCACACCTCCCAATTAGAAACTTTTTCTTTGTAATTATTCGTTATTTTCTGGGATTCTGAAGGGACACATACAAAAGAAATGCTTTTTCCTAGGTGTGGAAACAGCTCAACATAAACGTGGGGATTTTATATACCTCTTTCCATCAAGACGTTGCATGCAGCAGACCTTTTTCTTTTATCTTAAACTCTTCCAGAACAACCTCTGCAATGTATATGAGAGCACTGCAGCATAGTCAGAGCTGTTGCGTGAAGACATGCCAGATCCACTTAAAAACTGAGCAGGAACCTAAATATTTAACTACCTTCCTGGCTTTTTTCAGATACTTTCTATACTCAACAGCTCACCCATTTGATTTAGGTGTTTGTGTTACTTATTTGTTTCAGAAAGAATGGTCTCTCTCAAGCAGAACAGATTCGTCTGAGTGATCAAAACCTGTTTCAGTCAAAATACAAACCAGCTAACTACTTCTTATTGTCCTCTAAATCCCCAAGGAAACGTGACACAGAAGGCTTTCTGCTGGCCACACGGCTGCTGCTCTCTGCTTGTGGGAGGTCCACAAAGTGTTGGGAACAGATGTGGTACCGTGGTACTGCAGGGGGAATTGCAATCACACCCAGTGTTAATGTGGCACTGGGCAGCTTCTGAAAACAGGCCAGGAGTGCGAGCTTCTGGACACAAGCAACCCATGGATTTTTCTGTTACATGGTGTCTCTGACTTTTGTTCTTGTTGTTGCATATTGCTGATGCATTGTAAAGATGTTCAGGCATAGCTGCAGAGGCCCGCAGGGCTTATGGTGATCCCAGTCCAGCTCCTTGGTGGTGACAAAGCCACATTAGCTTCCAGAGCACTAGCACACCCACCTCCCTGGGACTGCTGCCCTTACCCAGCACTGTCTGCAGGACTTCATGGGCTCTGGGAAGTTCTTGCTCCCACTGATCTCAAAAGAATCCAGAAATGGAAAAAAAACCCGCACACCTTTCCCTGGAAAGCCCTCAACCTCTTTGCCAAATGTATCAGTTTAATTGATGACATCTTAAACACTGGCAATTTTGGTGGGAAGAAAGTGTAAAATTAGGGCAGAATTCCCATGCATTTCCAACACAGTTAATGCCTTGTAGGAATATGCACTGGAGCTGGAATGGTCTCTAGTAAATCACTGTCTTACTCATGATAAATAAAATAAAGCAGTGCAGAGTCAGTAGCAAGATTTCAGTACAGAGAACACCCTCTTTACTGTGGAGTAGGAAGAAAGCTTTATTCCTTCATGTAATTAAGTGGCTTAAAAAACTGAATTGAGTTGTGCTAAGCGTTAACTTTTTAATGGTGGCACCATGTGGGAGATGTACAGGTGGGGAACTCATCCTCCAGTAGAGAAGGTGAAAGGTTGTACCCACAGCAACTCCCCTCTTGCTGAGCAGAGGAACTGAGCACACTGAAGATAGCCAGGGCTTTAACTGAGCTCTGACTTTCAGCTGGACTAGTCAAATTGGATGCAAGCCATGGGCCAGCACACAAGGAGCTCATTTTGTAGCCAGGTTTGTCCAGAAAAGTCAGATAATCAGTAGTATGAGGAGTAGGGAAAATGCCAGGACAGGGTCATGGTCATTCAGGTAAGTTTCCTGGAAGCTGGGTAGCACAGGAGGGCTGAAACATGGTGCAGCAGGTATAAATGATGCAAAATTTCCCAATGCTCCCTGCTGCAAATGAGGTCCTTGGCTATGTTGAAGCTTGCTGGGGAAGTGACAGTGATACAGCTGTGGTGAACGTTCCAGGAGGGTAGGAAGCAGGGAGGCTGCACACAGAGGGCTGTGTCAAGCCCTGAGGAGCTGCATTGCCATCAGTGCATGGACAGAGGCCCAGGGCCTCAGGGAGGGCCCCTGCTATGGCCCACATCCACTGCAGGGAGCTGCCATGGGCTGCAGAGCTGGCTGCGTCCACATGCTCACACTTACCAAGATTTCACATGGAACAAAAAGTGATAGAAAATTCATCTGTAGGAATTTGACATACTTTAAGGAAAAGTGAGGAACTTTTTTATTTTTTCCTTTTGTAACCTTTCTGGCTATATTCTCCTCATTTATTAATGATTTTTCCCAGAATTAGTGGTGAAACTCAAGAAACAATGAAGCAGCACTTTGTGTCTCTGAACACTCTCAAATAGTTCTATTTGAAATAATACACTGGTTATTTTTTAAGGAAGTACTTTCTAAGAATTTGACAGAATCAGGAGAAGTTCAGCCAAAATTTCTAAGGAACCTTAATTCAGAAATGTCTCTATTTTTTTTTCCAGCAGCACATTAACTGATCTCTTTGGGTAGTCCTAGCCTCAGAAAGAGCAGAAAGCAGGCAAATGCAGCATCTAAGTTTAGAAATGACTCCTCAGGAAAGGCACTGAGGGAGGGATGAGGCCAGAACTGGGATGGAGGATTTGGAGCCCACCAGTCATAGCAGTTACACATCTAGGCTAAGAAGGCTCCTTTTGTCACAAACCTGAGCTGTGCTGCTGTCCTGCACCAGGCCACACAACCCTGCTCTTGTTAGCGCCCCAGGTGCAATGAAGCTACTGTGGCCATACTCTCCATTCCCCAGATACATTTATCCCTGAACAGGACCCAGAGGGCAGCAATGTGGTCTTCCATGGAACCAGGCTTGTGGGATTGCATCTGCAGCCACACTGCAGGAAAAGCAATGTAGGAGTGGGCTCTCAAGAGCTGTTGTCCCTCTCTGGCCAAGGCACGTACGTTTGATTGGCCTCTGGATCCCTTGCTCAAATAAGACTCACAAGATCAAGCTACTAAAATACTCTTCACTCATTAAGATACATTATGTGCATCAAGCACAAGAGTATTTTCTTTATTTAATAATAGGGTTCCCAGAATTGCAGTATAGCAGTCAGTATTTATTTATTGAAATGAATATTGTTCTCTACCCCAGAAAAGAATAATCTCCATTGCTCTCTGTCCGCATCTCATTATAAATGTGACAGTTTCAGGATGGAGTGCCAAGACTTCAAAGAGTCTGAATATACCATGAGACGAGAGCATCACTCTGGAACAGTATCAGTAGGAATAGGTGACTTCCTCTTCATCTGCCTTTCAAAGGCAGCACCTGAAAGGAAGGCTACAGAGCAAGTGAAAATAGAATCTCCACATTTAGGACTCTGGTTGGGAGTTGAAGGGCCTAAATTGGGCCAAAACCTGACACTTCTGGCTGTTCAGTGCCCAGTGCTGCCGCCCAGTACTGCTACCTTTGGAACTGGTGCAGCAGCAGGGAAGTGGGGACAAGAAAATTGGTCCAACCCACCATTAGTTTATGCAGGGAAGCCATTGCCCAACCCAGTGCTGGCGAGAGTGGAGCAGGCCACACAGAGCAGTACTCAAAAAACTAAAGCAGCATCTTTATTTTACACATAACCATCAGTACAAAAAGTTTATTATATAAGAGCTGTTTTGTCTACAATATATTATATTGCT
The DNA here is from genome assembly GCF_951394365.1 of Tetrao urogallus. Taxonomy (NCBI): domain Eukaryota; kingdom Metazoa; phylum Chordata; class Aves; order Galliformes; family Phasianidae; genus Tetrao; species Tetrao urogallus. The sequence goes on along the minus strand of NC_136813.1, from coordinate 160,324,168 downwards.
TCAAGCCAATGCAAAAAGTTCATACGTTACAGTTCTACTTTGTTTAAAATATATTATATTGCTTAATTGGCACCATTGCAGTGTATTTTTAATACACAGAACTTTGCAACATTTTAAGGTAAAAAACAATGCCGAGTGGAGTAGTTCAGTTTTTAAATTAGGTAACATTTGTTTATTTTCCTTTGGGAAAAATCTAAATACACAACAAAACTGACATCTTTTCTTTGTTTAGGCAAACTAAAATCTGCAATCACTGAAATGTTTCAGGTTAGCATCTAGGAAATTTTCTGCTTGAATATTGTTATTTAATTTTTGGAAAATGTTATATTGCAGATATGTAATACAAACAAATGAAATTAAAACATAACCAGAGTACAGTACAAAACCATCCAAAGCACTGAAAGAAGAAGCCTATATAATCATGCTACAGAAGTATTTATAAAACTTAAAAGAAATAGTAAATATCAGCTCAGTGGTTTATAATGAAGCTAATAAAATTCCAGCCAGTAATCTAAACTGTAGTGAACAGCGTTTTAACATCCCATCCATGAAAGGTTAATGAAGGCTATGAACTTTGTGTAACACGAACCATTTCAGATGTTGGAGCTCACCAGATATAATTGGATTCGGGTGGAGCGTGCCTCTCCTCCGCCTTCTTGGGCGAAGGCGTGTACTGCCTGTGCTTGCTGCTGGCCGGCCTCGGGGCACTCAGACCGCTGGCTCCATACCCTGGAAAATTACTCAGCTCAAGAGAACAGAAACCACAGTGGCAGCTTCACGATGCGCTGCTAATATTTCAAGTGGAGACAGTCCTCCAGCTTGAACACAAGCTTCTAATGCACCTCACATGCATGCGGTCCCTTCTCCATCCTCTCCCTGCTCTTGGAAGAGCAGATGCTGATGGGCAGGATTAACCCAAAAAGATCAGGATCATCAGGCAAACTTCGCCCCAAAAGGCTTGAGCAGTCAGCCCATTTGGGCTGCCACCTGGTGCAGATTGACATCTGCACAACCCATGCCAGTGTGTACATTACGTGTGAGCCCAGAAAGTGTTAAGAGTCACCTTGAGCAGCCCTTTGGGTGACCCAGCATTAGTGGTGTAAGCTGTGCTCTGCTCTACAGTGGGATATAAAGAGAAAGAGCGGTGACAACAAGTAGTCTGAAAGTAGTTTGAGAAAGGCTCAGCAGAGCTGCTTTGTTATTGCAGATAAAAATGAAACACAGGTCTCAATGTCTTGTTTTGACATTATTTATAGTCTCATTTACCCGTCTAACTCTGTAAATCCCATGGAAACAACTTTGAAAAATCAAGCCCAAGGTTTAGTTTTTTAATCACTTATTTAAGAAAATAGCTTCCCCGAGGAGCTGTTCATTTGACACAAACATGAACTTTCTAAGATAGTCCTTGTAAACTGTGAAGTTAAAGGCTATCAGCTAGAATTTTGTATGACTGCTGAACTCACAGCTACATGGTGTATGAAGCAAGTCTCTCAAATGAAATACAGATCTTCTATCAAGGCCAAGAGATACTTGGTTTTAGCTGAAAAATAAGCTGCCATGCAACATAGACTTATATTTTAAGACTATAATTTAAGCCCTATACAGGCATTTAAATGGGAGTGAATTTTACTCCAGTCACCTTTATCACCTTCTTTGCTGAATACTAAGACTTTTTCAGTGCTGAATGCAGCAGATCTTTGTCCAAGCTCCACATAATGAAAATAGCAAAACAATGGAGCTCTCATTAACATGTAACAACTAAATTTTCATTATAGGGCAGTGGCACTCTGCTTTTTTTCTTCTTGTAGTACAGACAATTACTTTTTGTGGGCTGTTCATTCCAAATATATACATTTTTACTTGCTATATAAGAATATTAAAGCATTTTTTAATATTGCTACTGAAAACATTAAGCATGAATAGTTGCCAAGTGTTCAAGATAAATGTTAATCCTTCATGAGAGTACATACAGAATGTCTTACAGAAATGTCTTTATCACTGACCTGGATAGTAGGTTTGAGAGCATCCTCAGCATATTTGCAGATGAGACTAAGCTGAGTGGTGTAGTCATTGTATGCCATCCAAAGGGACATAGACAAGCTTGAAAACTGGGACAATCCCAGACATGAGTACAGACTCATGGACAAGAAATCTTGGAGAGCAGCCCTGTGGAGAAGGGCTTGTGGACATGAAAGCTGGACGTGAACAAGTAGTGTGTGCTTGCAGCCCAGAAGGCCAACTGTGACCTGGGCTGCATCAGAAGAGGGACTGTCTCCCTCTGACATGACCTTGTGAGACACCTCTGGAGTACTGTGTCCAGGTCTGGGGCCCCCAGCACAAGAAAAGTAGGGAGCTGTTGGAGCAAGACCCTGTGGAGGACCCTGAAGATGATCAGAGGGCTGGAGCACCTTTACTAGGAAGGAAGGTTGAGGGAACTGGGCTTGTTCAACTTGGAAAAGGCTGCATGGAAAAGTTGCGGCCTTTCAGCATTTAAAGGGAGCTTATAAATAGGAGAGAGACTGATTTTACATGGCCTGATAGTAACAGGCCACAGGGCCACTGTTTCAAAGTAAAAGGTGAACTTTGAAGCCCGTTCCAACACAAGCCATTCTATGATTCTATGACTCTTTGACTCTATGATTCTATGATTTACTTACAAAACCTCATCGCACATGGAATGTAAAATTAAGTCTGAATTTGTTACTGGATATATCCAATTGTATTTCAAATAATTTTATAATGCTTAAATAGCAAAACAAAAAATTATTTTAAAGACTTCAATTTCGCTTTGAGACAATATAATTTGTATTCTGTGGAACATGGGTGAGGAAGAGTAGAAGAAAACACGGAAGGTGTTAGGCATAGATTCTGTATAAGCCTTCAAATTTTCTCCCAAGTTTCCAAAGAGCAATTTGACTTTTTTGTAAGCTTTAATCATCTTTAAGCCTGACAGAACTTTTTGTGTAAAAATGCCAATCTGACATTTGAAGACCAGCTGACTTTACTGGGGAGTGCTGTGGGACTTACAGCCCACTCCACACTGCAGGTGGAAGACACAAGGTCACCCCAGAGGCTCAGTCAGCTCTAGACCTTATGTACAAAGAGAAAGGAAATAAAAGAATTTTAAACAATTCAGAGAATTTTTAAAAAGCAGTTAGCATTATGGAGAATGTAAAATCTTTGTTTTATTGTTTAGATTAAAGAAGAAAAAGAGGAGCGTGGTATTAGTGATGGTGGAGGAAAAGCTCTTGAAGCTGTCATGTTCATATAGCATCTATAAGTAGCCCTGACACACACTGGGGGTTGTTTCTCACTTACTTTTATTGCAGTGCCTCCCATGCCAGCCTTCTTTGCAGTGGCACTTGTTGGGCTCAGCACAGGTCCCATACAGTCCACAGCCAGGCTCGCAGACAGCTGCAACAAAGCGGGTACACACGTTGGACTTGGTGACATTTCTCTAGGAACATCTACAATTGCTACACTGACATGTTGACAGTGACATAGGGAGCCAGGATGCAGACCAGACTGGAGGGAGGCATTTGTAAAAAGATGTCTGGTCTTGCAATTCCATGCAGCCTGGTGTGTGTTGTATGCCCAGGAAGTCAATCGACCTAAAGTACTCTGATAACAGGCAGCTAGTGCTGTTAGAGTGTGAGAGGTGCCATGTGAGCCCAGTGCTCACTCAAGGACTGACTGAGTGCACAGGTACTTACGCTTTGAACAAAGGTCTCCTTGGTAGCCTTTGGAGCACTTGCATTTATTCTTACCCATACATTTTCCTCCATTTCGACAGGGCTGATGGCATTTACCTAGAAATTAAAAGAACAGAAACAAGGGCCTGAGTCCCCAGCACCTACTCATGACAGCCGTCTGAGAAGCCTGCCCGGTGCCCAAAAACTCATCAAGCTGTGGGGTCAGAGTGTGCTCTGTTGATCTAGGGGAAGGCTCCTCTGCTAGTGCCCAGTGAGCACATGCAGAATGCAACCTGGTGGCATAGGAACGAGATTTTAAGTAAAGGGAAGCTCGGGAGCTGACAGGCAAGGCAGCCTCTTGCAGAAGAAGAAGAAGTAGATCATCCAGGCCTGGCAGCTTGTGGCGAGAGGCTGTGAAGCACCACGGTGCTGTGGGTTGTGCCATGAGGACTGTTTCACGCTTCAGCTCAAAAAGAAAGGCACATTAAAAAAACATGCCCTTCTTTCCCATTTGCACAGAACAGAGCGTCTTTGGTGACAGTAATTAGAACTGGCAGACATTTTTCAAGGCTTTTCGTCCAGAAATTATTTTTCTTCACATTCACGTGTTGCCAAAAGAAGAAGCTGGGTCTGACCGCATATGACGGTTTGCTTGGCCCTGACTTGCCAAGAGGCAGGAGATCCACACTGATAGGGCAGAGCCACCTTTGAGTTCTGCTGGGCATGATTCACACCAAGAAGCCTCTGAGGGCTTCCTCACAGTTAGCATGAAGCCCCTGAAGACCAGGCTGTCAGCCTCTTGTTAGATTGGTCTGCATTCTTTACCTAACTAAATCTCCACTGTCTGTGGGAGTGCAGCCTCCAAAAGCACAGCCATCCTCAGAGCAGGGGGACCTTCTCTCCTGGCCTCCTCAGTGGCCACTCAGTTACTCAGTTACTGCTGCAGCTTTCTCATTGTCCTCCAGTGCCTTTCTAATGATATTAACAGAGCTGCACATGATAATACGAGCATCAGCACTCCTCCTTTCCACTGCTGATGTGCTGTGCTGAAAACCTCTGGGAGTGCACTTGTCTCACAATCACAGAATGCCCCTTTGGGAACTACACACCCCCAGCAGTGCTGCTCTGCTCAACCCCACCAGACTTCTGTGATACATGTGTACTTTGTCAGCCTAAAAGAAACATTTGTTCCCGATGTGCATAATTATTTTAATAGCCTTGAAGCAAGTTCATAAACAGCCAGAAGAACAAGCTGTGCTAAGAAGAGTTCCTGCAGAAGCACAATTTCCCCACAGAAGCCTCTGGAGAGGGAATCTGTGGATATTCTAATTTGCAGGCAATTGAATCTGGAGTAGTTAATAAGTGAGAGATGCAATGCTAAGAGAATTTAGGAATTTTACTTGATCTTGAAGTAAATCTGGAGAATGTGGGTCAAAGGACGTAGTATGGACTTCTGTGGAGCTGCGTTCTGCAAATACTTGGCTCAGCACAGCTCAGTTCAATCAAGACTCAAATGTTTCCACAGAATGGAGGAAACCTTCTGCTATTAACTGACAAAAGGAAAAAGCAACAGAACAGTTGCTGATAAACAGAGGAGGAATCCAAAAGGAATATCGAACTGCAACACTAAATAGAGACAATGCATGACTACATCTAGAAAAGTATTCTGGAGGATTATGAATGCTTGCTAGTAAGGTAGGCTGGGCCCAGCAATTTCTGTGGAGTCTTAGAGAACAATTCAACTATCAGACAAACACTCCAAATCTTTAAACAAGATTAGAAAAAAAAACAACCCCACTGCTCATTTTTTGGGAAGATGGCCTTCTGCTTGTTGAAAGGTTTCCTCATTTTATTATTCCAAGACTCCCATGACTGAATGTAGCTGGCCCAGGGTCTAAGAAAACAGAAAGAGTTTTGTTTCTCCTCTGGTGTTTCTAAATCTCATCCAGCACTTCATGCAGTCCTCCACTGCTGAGCTGGCACTAGGGCAGTGCCCAAGGTGGTAGCAGCAAACCATGCTCTACAAACAACTGCTGTCCAGCTTCAAAAAGAAGAGCATAGCTTTTCTTGCTCTCATCAATAGATTCCTGGTTTAGCTCTCCATACTATGATCCTAAATATTCTCCCTTCTTTTGTACTGAAATTTGTTTAATATTTGTGTATTAGTTAATTTAATTTGATTTGCACAGGTAAGCCTTTGCAAGAAACCAAAGTCATTAGCACCTGTTTCAAGCAGCAATAGACACTAATGCTCCGGGACAGAGCAGTTAAATGGAGTACCCTAAATTATACATTCTGCAGTAGAATTTGTCTGAAAAACCCAACAACACTGGCATAAAAAAGCGTAGCCTATGATTTTGAACTTTATTTATTATCTAAGAAGTATAAAAAATGTTGACTTTTGGGGGAAGAAAGAAAGAAAGGGGATCCTGTCAGAAGGTTGAATTTGAAGTTGGTGGAAACAAAGGAAAATTCAATGAAACCCATTCTGTTGTTCTTTGTGACCCCTGATCTGAATGTATATATTTATATATTTATATATTTGTCTATACCAGAAATAATTTAATAACAATACATCTTTACTGCTTCCATTTGGCTCAATTTTAATTCAGTTGAAAAGGAGATGTAAAATTCCTCATAATGCATAGACATATGGTAAAACATTCACCTTTTTCTACATTTAAATACTCAGCAAAGTGCAGGCCCTGAGTTATCTGTGTCCTTTCCTTGCATAATAATTCATTTATAATCTGATAATGGCTGACAGTACGTTAGAGTTTATTTCCATGTGTTTCCAAGGATTTGCTGCTATACATTTCATTGCTATGAGGGGAACCTGTCCCTAGTGATGCATGCAAAGCAATCACCTTTTACACATCCAAGGCCTAATGCTGCTGTCTGTGCTCCTGTGACAGCCCTTGAAAACCAGTGGGAATATTTACAGCAGAAAGGTGGGAAAGCTCCACGTACAGTGTAGGCTTTCATCCCAGAAAGCACGATGTGGATGTATGTTCCCCAAACCAAAAAGCTCATACACCATTCAAGTGTGAGGAACTATAGAATTAATCCAATTTATCAGAGCTGTGAGAAAAGTCTTCATTCAGTGAGATCAAATGCCTGACAGCTGACCTCCCAGGTCTGCTCCAGCCTGGCTGCATCGCCACCCCCATCTTTACACAGCACAGCACACGTAGATCAACCAGGAGCTAAAATATTTTCAATGGCTTTGATGCTAACCTTCTGAAAACAGCAAATCTTTTGATGTTTGCGAGGTGGATTTTCAAGTTGCTGTGTGAATGCAACTTAATACATTAAGTGAAAGCTCCCAGCTCTTACAGTTCAGACCTCTCTTCAGCACAAACCCCTCTGCTTCCAGCTTAGAGCTCTTGGGGGTATGGGCTCAAACCTAACCTGCTGTGCATTAAAGTGTATTGCAGCAACTTCTCTGAGAAGTTCTGTGAACTTCTGTGTTCCACACAGGCAGGGCACATACTTTTGTCTTGAAAGCTGCTGCCAAGCCCAGTTACTAGTTACTAGTGACAACAAAACAAGGTCTGGGATAGTCCAGCAGTGACTCAGACTTATCAGTAAGGTTCTCACTGAAGGCATCTGGCCCTCTAAGCATGCCAACCAGCAGAGCCAGGTCACACTGTATCTCTTAGACACTGACACAGAATAAGTTGATGTAAAGGAAAAGCACATGGAGATGCTACTCACTGATTTCGCATTGGTCGCCTTCAAATCCCGAAGGACAAATGCATTTTCCCAGATAGACACACGTTCCTCCATTGAAACAGGTTGTTGTGCAGTTTGCTGAAACAAGTAAAGCAGAAATGAACTAAATCACTTATATCAACTCACTCTGGCTTGCCCTTAATATTTTCTGCTGCTCGACCCAAATAAACATGGCAGTCATAGGGATTGCAAGGATCCCCAGGGACAGCTGTGTTATATCTTCATTGGCCTTCACACGTGCAGCTCACTGAAGGACCACATCATTCCTGCTATTGAAGCTGGCAACACTCTCATAGCATCATTTGGTTTGGATGAGACCCTTGAAGGTCATCTAGTCCAACTCCCTACAGTGAACAGGGACACCTACAGCTACATCAGGTGCTCAGAACTTTCCCACCCTGACCTTGAGTGCCTTCAGGGATGGGGCATCCACCACCTCTATGGACACCTTGTTCCAGTGCCTCACCACCCCCATTGTAAAAAACTTTTTTCTTATATCCAACCTAAATCTCCCCTCTTCTGATTTGAAACCATTTCCCCTTGTCCTGCCATGTTCTGCAATCTTCTCTTCCATGAGCAAGTCAGTGGTATTTGTGCAGCAAACCCTTTGGCTCTCCCTGAGCCACAGAGCAGCAACAACAACAAAAAACAAATGGACTTTGTGTGTGTGTGTGTTTGTCCAGATGCAGAAAATTATTGTACTAATTAGTAAAACTAATTCTACTCCAGGAAACCAGAGTTCAAAGAGAGATCACTTGTTTTCCAAAGTGAATCTCATGGTCTGTCCCATGGCTTTCAGTGGTCAGCTAAAGATATTTGCCAAATTACTCTTCGCTCAGCTGGTGGCTGTGGCTGCTGCACGTGGAGCTGTGACAGCGCTGTCTGCTCCCTGCAGTTCCCAGCCTGTGCCAGAGCCCGTGCAGGAGGAATCTGTGTCCTGCAGACCTTCCTTCACCACTTGCTTGGCTTTCCTATAGGGGAATTAACATATGCAAGTACAGGGTGAACACAAGACTGGGGGTTTCACTGCCATTACCTTTGTCGCAGTTGATGCCGTAGAAGCCAGGGGGGCAGATGCAGAGGCCAGGGGTGATGCAGAGCCCTCCATTCATGCAGCGAGGAGCACACAGTGCTGAGCAGCAGGGAGAAAAGGAAAACTGTCACTGGCACGACAGCAACTGGCTATTAAATGTTCAGCATTCTGTCTCCTTAAGCTGCTTTTCCTTCTGTTGAATCAATCAAGTCACCTTTGCAAAGCACTTTTGTTAGTGGTTACATCAAGACAGCTCTGCTATGTATCTTATCAATACAGCATAACTAAAATAGAAGATTGAGTCTGATTCCACATGTAATTGCTTCTTGTACACTACAGTTCCAAGCTGGGGACAGGAAAGTGCCTACCTTTACCCTCTGGATACATGAGCCCCCACTATACCAGTACTCCCTGCAACTGCGCTCCAGTGGTGAACTGGTGCCTCAGCCCTGCACATGGGACTCTGTCCAGGGGATGCGTTCAGAGGTGTTGGTAAATTAGTGGGGCTCTCAGGTAGACTCTGTGATGAACCCTCCTTCTGCCATTGCATACCTACGCATAAGCACAGCTGCCTGATTTAGTAGAAGGGAGCCTCTAACATAGCCAAAGTGTCTGAACACTTCCCCTAAACCCTTTCCAGAGCCCTTGTACTCTCCCAAGGCTCCCCTGCAGTTGTGAGAGTTGTGTATCAGGGAGCAATGTTTCAGTTGGTGGCTGCCCACAACCGGTACAAGCAGCAAGGCTGGGCCCATACTGATGGGTTCAACAGCATTTGGATAGAGCCAGGCAGGGGTACAGGATCACCAGTGCTGTGAAACTGTCACTCCTGGTGTGGCTTTGTCCCTGAACTGCCAGGGCACAGCACTAAGACAAGCATCAGCCAGGGCTCCTCCAGCTGGGGATTTGGGGGGTTTGGCTTTAGAAGGCAGGGGAGTTTATTAACACACAAATACAAACTGCCTGGAATCCAGGGAAGAAAACAGTCCCTGTTTTTTTGTATTTAATATTTTGGGTGTAGTCAGTGTGTCTGGGAGCTGAGTAAGGGTCACGCTGAAGTAGGATGCCCACAGAGATGCTTTCCTCCTTTGTCCCAAGGAAGGCCTCCCACTGAGGAAGGAGGGAGGAAGAGATAAGAAGATCCTCACCCAGCCACACCAATTTCCTGCTCCCTCACTCCTGGAAATATTATTTGGAGTTATTAGTAATGAAAGGAAAAAGGAAACCCCTTCATCTTCGTATCTTCTTTTTCAGCCTGCCTCCAAATTAAATCCTATCTCCATATAAACCAGTGCAGAACAAAAATCCCCATGCTTGGTTTTCCAGCTAGTCCTCATTAGCAGAGGAGCTTTATTTAATCTTTTTGCCAGATGGATGCTCTGTGATTAAGGACTCTCTAACAATTGTGTCAGTTTTAGTTAAAAGCAATCCCTTAGAGAGAAAACATCTTTCTTGTAAGCAGTTAAATTTTCCATTGGAATATGCACTATGACAGTAATTCACTTAGATGTGTAGACTCAAAATAAAATATGTGTGACTTTAGAATAGGCCATTCATATTTTTAGGAGTGGCTACAGCAGGTACAGTTTTGTTGAGATCATGGTAAAGAGAGTTGAGAGGATTTTTTTAAATTACCTTTCTCACAGTGAGGCCCATAGAATCCATCTGGACATTCACACACATGTCTCTCGTTGCAAAACCCTCCGTTTCTGCATCCTCCTGGACACTCCGCTTCATAAAACACAATGACAATCTTAATTGGCTATTTCGTACTTTAGCTGTCACTTATCTTTCAGTAGGACCAATAGATTCCTTTGATAAAACAATAACAGATAGGCAAATGCTGGTAGAAGTGAAGTTCAGCTAAGACTTTCTAAAGAGAAAGTCTCTGCGTTAATCTCCACATACAGGTCTGAGCTCATGTGCAAGACAGTGTGTGGTCTGCTGGATGCTAGATCATGCACACCTTATTGCTCTGCTGTTTTGCTCACGAATGAGTGATGTGGATGCTCTGCTCAATCCAATGCTGACTTCTCCACAAGGAATGAGCAGGAACCTGGTGCAGGACCTGCATCACTGGTCAGACCTGCCCTTGGTCTGTAGGACCACTTTCAAATTTTGCAGCCTTAAATTGACTGCATTGCAACTTTCATTGCATTAATTACTACATCTGTTGCTACTGAGGTGACAAAGTGATGAAATCTACCTTCAAATGAAAGAGTCAGCTTTGAGGCTGGATGAAAGGAGGCCAGAAAGGAAGATGAAAGCATTCCTGTGCAGTGATCCTGTATCATCATCCAACTCTTATTCACATCTCAACTATTGATCAAACACCGCTTAAAGTGTTTGGCAACACTGGCTGGATTACTCAAGGATGAGAAATACATCTGTGTATGATCACCATCCTCAAAACACTGGAGCCCATCAAACAAGAGGCAAAACAAATTGAATTCAGTGGAATCCCACAAAAGCACTACTGCCAGGAAGCGATTCCTTAAAAACGCCTTCCCAGGTCTCTCACAGGCAAGAAGGAAAGCAGGAGAGGCTGAAATGCGACATCACTTGTGAGCTGTGGTACCAGTGCCACAAAGCAGCTTTACGGAGTAGGTAACCTCCTCATATGGGTCCTACGCTGTGTGATGCTCTGAATGATGAGGTTAAAAATACTCTGTGGTAGACCAACACTCAGACAGCAATCTTACTGCGACCTTCTCAACTCAAACTTGAAGGTCATCCATTAGACACTGGTTGGCTGCAATACTGGCACCATGCCTTTTTTGCCTTAGGTGTAGCAGTGCTGTAAGTACATGTGGCTTATAACACCTGCCAGCATTACCCTTAACTCTTCTCCGTTGGCTTTTCACCTGCGTCCACCAAGAAGTGTTGGCACCCAATGCTCACAAGCTGTGTAGATGTACCATTGATTCATGCCCTTTTCAAACTGAACAATACCTGAGTTCAAATTCAAGCAGTTACAGCCTTTAAAATGCCCTCAGTTGAAGTGACAAGGAGTATCAGAATGTCCATAAATTCAAGTGGTTCAGGTTGCCTAAGACATTTTCACAGCTCACAAAGAATCTTCAAACTAACTCCTATTAATGTAAGGGGAAATATAATCCTGGATTTAAATAAATCTGAGTGGTTTTCCCTCCTTCTTTATTAGATGACATATCCTTTAGATCTATTTACAAACTAGCTTCCTTTCTTGAAAACTTATCTAATAGCTGACCAGAGCCACGGGAAGATATGGCAGCTCAGGCTATATGCAGTATTATTTTTCCAGCCACACTCATGGAATATTTCTCTACCAACTGAAATACAAAGGGTAACTATGAGACTAAGCAGGAGGTAAGAAAATCTGAGGTATCAGGCAGGGGCTGGATGTTGTGTGCAAACACGGGAAGGACAGAGGATACAACCTGTGATTTTAAAATGCTCTTCTGCTTAAGACCATAGATACATGGGGAAAAAAAACGTGCTACTTTAAAAATGAAGCTGTTTGCAGTAGTAGTAATAGCAGGAAAGGCACTTTTGTCTCATTTGTTCTAACAGTATACTCTAGGACTTATTGGAAATTTTTCTCGTCTTGTAGCTGAATGCAGAGCTGCTATTCATTATGGAAAATACATGCTGAAATGCATGCCATTTCAAACAGAAAAATAGGAAAACACAATTTTTTGTGTGGTCACCTCTTGGCCACAACAAAGCCTCTTTACTGCCACAAAATTGTTCCCTCATTCTGCTCACTTCCTCTGGTGGGGGCCTCTGGCTGCCCACAAGAGACTGGAAACAGTGACCCGGGGCCCAGGCAGGAGGAATCCGAGCTGCTCGCCACAAGCAGCATCTCTCAGAGGGAGGAAATCCACCCTACACTAATACAAACCAGTGAGGACATCCTCGTCCTTCCCAGTGTGTGTACCTCCAAGTGTCGTGGAGTGCTCCCCACTGGACAGAGGGCTGCAGTGGGAGCCACCCCTATAGGCACCAGCAGAGGTTGGTGTGAAGGCTCCTCCTCTGCCCACCTCTGATGTATGGAAGCAATGTCATCCTCCTGTCTCTCAGCTGCTTCAGGACTGGGCGAGTCATTAAACTCAGCTTACACTGAGTTATATGCTGCAATACTCCTGAATTTTTAAGTGTTTTTCACATCAAAATAGTAACAATAATAACGAATGATGCAGAATCCAAAGCTTGGACAAATGCAACAAAGAAATTGAGTTTGGAGCCCTTCTAGGACGAGATGCATTTTTCCAAAATACAGATCCATAACTGCTGTCCTGATTAGTTGACTCCAAAGTTTATTAAGTTCAGCATCTTTGAACTGAACTGAAAGTGAAAAGGTATGAAACGTTCTGTGTTGTGCTTACATCAGACACAACTCTGTGTGCACAAAACCTAATTGATTTTACTTCCATTCAGCCCCCATTTTTTCCTTTTCCTCTCCCCACATCTTCTCCCCCCTCCTCCCCTTTTCCCAGGCTAACTGGGAGCAGCAAGGCTTCAAAGCAGGCAGAAAGTTGGCCATTTATTTAGGCGTTATGCGGGTTCAAAGAACAAACAGCTCCTGCTCCTGCTGCTGCTCTTTGAAGCCACCCTCCGTCCAGTGTGGAGAAGAAAGTGTAGGACTCAGAGCTGACATTTGATAGGAGAAGAATAAAAATCTTGCTGTTTGTACATCATGGGTTGATTTGATACAATTGCACACGGCGTGGGATAGCTGCCTGATCTTAGATACTAATTTTTTCAATTTCCACTGCCTCAGTTCAAAGTGATAATTACAGCTGTTCTTGGTGTATAAAATTAATCCAGAAACACTTATTACGTAGTGTTTATCATTCATAAATTGGCTGAGTAGACAGGTTCTCTGCTTTCCGAGTAAACATGACAATAACTTCATAATGCTCTTCCTCTATTAGTGCATCTTGTGTGCATTTCTTGCCTGGTGATGGCAAGAACCAGCTTCCATCACCTGCCTTGAGTGCTGCTTTATTGTGCAAACAATTCTACCAAATTCAAACCAACAACGTGCCCGCTGAAGTGTTAATGAGAGAAGAAGGAATGCTCTCATTGGCTGTTATGTCTCATAAACTTTGTGAATGTCAAAGTGGGCAACATGTGCTGCTGAGACAGGTGAACAGTGCTGCATCTGAACCCAAATGGTTGTCATCCTGAGCTCCACAGGAGGGAAGCTAACTATTGCAAAATGTTCTGATTTACACTTTTTGGATTAACTTGGAATGTGCAAGTTCAGATGTAACGAACTGTTGAACTATGACACCAAAAGGCGTTAAGTGAAGACAGTATCTGTGCTACAGATCACAGAACTCAGTTCTCTCAATTACAGGTCATTTCTGAAAACATGAGCCTTGGCATGCTAGACACTGTAGTGACTCTCCTCCAAACACTTCAAATCATTTGTTCACACTTGCTTCTCGTATGATGTATTTTTATCAACATCCCTGAAATGATGAGCAGTGAACAGGAGGAGGAATGCCTCCAACTCAGTCTGCTGAGAGAGATATAGTTTACAGCAAGAAAAAGCTTAGTAAACACACTGAAAACGAGCAGCAAATGTAAACAAGTAGCAAATCTACAAAGAGAGTCTGAACATCCTGGAGTCAAAGCCTTTGCTGTGCATTGCATGACCACAGTATTCTGTAGGCATTATCCCTAAGGAAACAGGGGAAAGTTAGGTGACCCAGTCTGGCAGTCTTGTCATGTCCTCATTAGCATTACCTTGCTGACAGGTTTTAAAGAAGATGGCGTTCTGAGGGGTCTGGAGGATGATATTGCCTTCTGCGTTCATTATGATCACGTTCACTTCGAAAGCAGCCACTCCATCTTGTTTTCCAAGGCAAGGAAACCCAACCCGAACCACTTAAAGGGGAACAATAACAATAATATTTTGTGTTTACTTGTATATAGATAAAGGTACACATAGCAATACTAAAAATAAAGATAATAAGTATTTACATTTAAGCCTTAGAGTTCCACCACTGATGAAGAGGTGCATCACAGAGGTATGCAGGTTGCCATATTCATAGACAACAGCAACAGCGCAGGAGGTGAGCCTTGGCTCCCTGACTGACACAGCCCCAGTGTCGGAGGCACAGACAGGGATCTTAATAAACACACTGCTGCCCTCAGACTGCAATTACCCACATGAAGGTATCTAAGGACACGTTTTTCAAAACCTCCAAAGGGAGCTGGAAGCCTACATTTAATTTTCTAGGCTGCCTCAATCCTTCTGAATCTCACTTTCATGGGCTCTCAGGTGACTCTGGCAAAAAGAGCACAACACCTTTTGGAGAAATAGTTGCTTCAGGTATGTTTCACTGCTTGGGATCTTGCAGTTAATGCTTGGGACCTTCCGGTTAATACTTAAATAAAACATTGATTTAATCAAAACTTCCCCCATAAAGTGCCAGCGAGACAGTAGTCAAATAAGATAATGGGCTCAAATATTTATGAAAATTATAGAGTCCCATTGCTGTGACAGAACTTGTTATGTGTGGTAATATTTGGAGATTGCCTTTCCAGGAAAAGTATTCAAACACTTTTGAACTACAGAGAGTCCAAGTAAATAATTAAGGCCAGTAAATCTGGATTATTTGAATGAGGAAGTGGGCTGAGAGCTCAGAGTTCTGGAATGCTCCTCTGTGATGGTCTCATGTGATCTCATGTAATCTTCAGATGAAATGATTGTCTCTTTTCTTCAAAATTGGCTCTTCCTAGCTCCTTCATAAATTAGATCCAGCTAATAGTAATTGTTTATTCTGAAGCTGGCCCGTGATTTTGGAACAAAATATTGACCTAACAGCCTTACATTTGGTTTGTTTTAAATTGCTTGTTATAAAAAGTGTTGCAAGTCATAATTGGGCAATTTTCATTATTTTCTGCTTTGGTATAATGCAGAATAATTTATTGCTGAAACACATTCTGCTCCTGGTAAGTTCTGTTGCAGTTTTCTTCATAAAACAATTTAATTGCTGAGGCACTTTTACATCATTTTTTTTTAAAGACATTTACAAAAAAGCATGTAACCATGTGGTAGGAAGAAAACTCTTACACCAAATAAAAAGCAATTTAAATGGTTCTTAAACTGTAGTAACCTTCTTACAACTCAAGTGCAGGAATTAATTTAGTGCATATATGAGTCTGTGTGTGACTTAGCTGAACAAATTGCTGTGGGGAGGAAGATGTGGCAGAAATTTAAAGATGGTACTATAGCAATTCCTAGAATTCACTGCATCATTAGCAAGCCCCATCTCTGTTGAGTGAGCAGAGACACTGCTGCACCTAAAGAAGGCATCAGATGTGCCAGCTCACGTGGAGCCACCTTGGCACCAGCATGCACTGGGGTGGCGTTCACAACTCATCACTGCCACCATCCACAACATCGGACTTGGATCTGAACTTAGAATCATAGAATCCTTAGAGTTGGAAAGGACCTTTAAAAATCATCTAGTCCAGCTCCCCTGCAATGAACAGGGACGTGCACAGTTAGACTAGGGTGCCCAGGGCCCGATTCAACCTCATCCTGAAAGTCTCCAGGGATGGGGCATCCACCACATCTCTGGGCAATCTGTTCCAGTGCCTCACCACTCTCACTGTAAAAGACCTTTTCCTTATATCCAACCTACATCTAAGATTGAAACCATTTCCCCTTGTTCTGTCACCACAGACTCTGCTGAAGAATCTTTCCCCTTCTTTCCTGTAGCTCCCCTTAGATACTGAAAAGCTGCTACCACAGAGACTTCTCCAGGCTGAACAGCCCCAGCTCTCTCAGCCTGTCCTCATAGGAGAGGCACTCCATCTCTTGGATCATTTTTGTGGTCCCCTCTGGATGCATTCCAACAGGTCTATGCCCCTCCTGTACTGAGGACTCCATACCCGTAGTACTCCAGATATGCTTCAGAGGGGCAAGATCACCTCCCTTGACCTGCTGTCCACACTTCTTTTGATGCAGCCTAGGATTTGGTTGTCTTTCTGGGTTGTGAGGGCACATTGCCATCTCGTGTCCAGCTTGCCATCCAGCAGTACCACCAAGTCTCTTTTGACAGATCTGCGCTCAATCCTTTCATCCCCCAGTTTGTATTGCTAGTGGGACTTGTCTTGACCCAGGTGCAAGACCTTGCATTTGGATTTGTTAAACCTTATGAGACTCATGTGGGCCCATTGCTGAAGCCTGTCTAGATCCCTCAGGATGGCATCTCATTCCTTGGGTGTGTCAATGGCACCATACGGCTTCCTTAAAGATCTGCCAGCTCTGCTCTGCACCCTTACCCATGAGGACAGCTTCCCAGGGTGCTCTGCTTACAAACTCCCTGAAGAGCTGGAAGTTAGCTTTCCTAAAATTTAGTGTCCTAATTTTACTCTTTGCCTGTTTCATATCCTTCCAGAGCATGAACTCAACCATAGCATGGTCACCATAGCCCAGGCAGCTTCCCATTCCAATATCACCAATTAGTTCATTTGGTGAGCAACAGTATTGCATCCTCCCCAGTGGGGCCATTTATTACTTGAGTCCAGAAATCATGGAATCATAGAATTATATAGAAATTATAAATTATAGAAATTATCCCCAGTGCATTCCAGGAGCCTCTTGGATTGCCTACAGTTCGCCATGCTACTTTTCCAGCAGATGTCTGGGTGGCTGAAGTCCTCCAACAGGATGAGCATTTGCAATTGCAATGCCTCCTGTAGCTGGAAGTAGGCCATTAGATGAAGCTGTCACAGCCAAACTCAAAACAAGAAGGGGATTTTCACACAATGGGAGGCAAAGAACTTCTTGCCAAAGGGACTGGAGTTACAAGAAGTCAGTATGGACTCAAATAAGAGCCTATACAAGTACTGCTAAGAGAGATCTGTAACCCATGTGTGAGTTTCAAAAAGGCATCAGGGAGCCTCCGAGCAGAAGCTAGTCAGGGGTGAGGGTAAACAGAACTATCACATACACTTGCTTTCTTTTTGCTCTTCAAAAAATCTGCTCATAGCTCTATTGGACATATAACAAAACACAGACTAGATAGTGCCTAAAGCACTAAAGCGATCTTCACTGATGGTAGGAAAATATCCAAAAGAAACTTTGAGAGCCCACTGATTTTGACAGGAACACTTGGTTTAACTATCTCTCAGTAAAATATCTACCTATTTTAACCCCTCATCTCACTTCCCAATCCCATATCTCATATAGCACTCTTCCCTCTGTTATATTTCTTCAGTTATCTTTACTGTATTCTCTTGGGCTGAGACAGGTTTGCAATAAATGCCTTGCTACTGTTGATTTGTTATTAAGTACAAGAGGGGAGGGGAGGGGAGGAGAGGAGAGGAGAGGAGAGGAGAGGAGAGGAGAGGAGAGGAGAGGAGAGGAGAGGAGAGGAGAGGAGAGGAGAGGAGAGGAGAGGAGAGGAGAGGAGAGCTGTAAGCTGCAGTGGATAGCTGAGAGTGCACAGCCAGGGGAAAACAGTAAACGATAAGATCCTAAACCAGAGCTTGTGTTTTTGAGCCTGAATGCCTGAAAACAGCAGCTGACGCCAACTTAAAGTAAAATTCCTGCAAACTGAAGCCTATGAGAAACAGAATAATTGGATAACTATTCCTTACGGCAATCAAAGATGTTGTTCTCCAATAGTTGCACAACTTAACCAAAAATACAGTTTTATGTACACGAATGTTATGCAACAATTCTGCAAAATTTTCTGCTGATTTCTCTACAGATAAAAGCTTCATGTGACTTGGCTCAGACAAAATACACTGCTCTTGTCAGGCAAGGCACTCACAAACCATTCAGTGTTAAGTGCCATGCAAGCATTTCTTTAGTGATAAGGTTCAAAACTGCAATTCAAGACATATAGACTTTGCTGGATGTGGGATGTTTTGCAAAGAAACTCAATTTAACATTAACAGCACAAACCTGATGGTTTATGAGGAACCATTCCAAGCAGAGGTATATTTACAGTTGGATCAGCCATGATGCCTTTATCCAAAGAGCGCAAGGACAGGAATTCGTAGAAGTACTCAGCCTATGACAAAATACATCAGAAATTGCTATGTATTTTAACTGCATTCATGTAAGCAACTGTAATGTAAGCAAACTATTTAGTATAAGCTACAGCAAAAAATTACTGCTTTTTATTATGCCATTCACTGGATTAATTTCCATTACTTCCCTGATCACTTACTTACCTAAGCATAATTTTGGGATAATTTCTTCTTATTTCAGGAATTGCAGGTGACCATACAGTAAACATCATATTTGTATAATAGGAAGAAAAAAACCCATGCATACAGTGAACTGAGGTTATATAGAGAATATGTTTTTTACAGCCTGCACTTTTTATCTGACCATGAAAAAAAATTATGAACAGTGAACTAATTTTTATAGCTGCTTTTCTGGGCAGAACTGACTGGTGAGCCTGGAAAATTTGCCTGCACCATGAACACACCTTAAAGGACACGTCCACAAGCATGATGCGACTGTGGCATGAGAACATCCAAACTTGCCTTTTGAGGATCTGCACAGCACACTGCATTGCTCTGGGGGAACAGTCGGTGCCGAGCAATGAATGCAATGTTACAGGAGTGCCATGCTGGGACACACACGTTGCTTACAGCTACAAACACTGCCTGGTTCAGTCTCAGCTCTTTGAGTTGTTCCAGGGTTGGAGCTGAGATCTCTCCCACAGAGCAGGCTGTGTGTCACTCAATATTAAACCTAACATACGTGATTTCTTTTGGCTATCCCCAAAAGGTGTTGGCATGATGGAAAGCTACTTCCCACCACCTTCATATTACTGCCTATAGGCACCTGTGCAATTGAACAAATTGTAGCCCTTGCTACTTCCTTCCATGGAAGCTCAGCCTCTCTGTTGAGTCATCTGCTCAGCATTTCTTCATATTTGATGCAAAGTGGGAATCCTCTTGTCTAATGCCATGCGCCTGCAGCATACATAGATGCACACACCACGTACATCTGAGATACATGCATCTCAGCAAGCCACTGCTGTTAATGGACATGGGCACTCCTAAGGTACAGCTGCAGGTGCACTGAGCAAGAGGAAATGAACCATTTCCCTAAACTCTGGCTTCTCATTTACCCTGAAACATGGAAAGGATTACAGGTAATTTTATCTGCTGCTCTCAGAAAAGCAGTTGAGGCCTTAGAATGGGCAGAGGTAAAAATACATTCTCATACAGCAACTCACTGACAGCATACGGTATTGTTAAGCCTGCTTTTTAGCTACAATTGCGAAGAGAGATTAAAGCTAAAGTTTTATGAGAACTTTGAGCTAATAAATGGCGGTTAGTTCATGTCTGTGAGATGGTAGTCAATCTCCTTAGCTAGAAGATTGTCATTTTTCTCTCATAACCAGCTTTCCTGTCTTACTGTCATGAGACCAGTGAACAGCCCCAAAGATAATTAAGGGTCTGGAACACCTGATGTATGGAAGAGGCTGAGCGATCTGGGACCATTCAGCCTGGGGAGGAGAAAGATCAGGTGGATCTTATCCATCCATAGCAGTACAGATGGAAGCAGGTTCTTCTCAGTGATGCTCAGTGATGGGACAGCAGGCAATGGGCTCATTTGAACATCAGGAAACACTTTGTGTTACCTTAGGGTGATTGAACACTGTCATGTGTTTCTCAGACAGGCTGTAGAGACTCTCTGTGGAGATATCTGAAACCCAACTGATCTGGTCCTGGGTATCCTGCTCTAGGCAGCTTGAGCAGGAGGGCAGGCTGCTTGGTCTCAAGATCTCATTTCAGATCAGCCTGAGCCTTTCTGTGATTCAGTACTAACTTGAGCAGAAGCTCTAACAGCATGTGAGAGACCAGAGCCCTATAGCTCTTGGTGCCACCAGCAAGGCTTTCCAAAAATGGATAGAAAGGTTGTTGTGGAATTCCTCATCAGGCCTGGCAGCACGTCCACTTACTCTGTGGAGACAGCAAAGTGACCCCAGCTTGTGGGGGCTGTGCTCTGCCCAAAGGTTATTATGTAGGCATGGAAGCCTCAGAGGAGGCTTCACCAAACAACAGCAGAGAAGGAAGCCGTGGAAGTTGTTGAGGGTGGCTTAAACACGTGAAGCATATGTGGGAGGGAGACGGGACATGGAGAGAAGCAGTAAAATAGGAGATGAAAATTGAAGTCATTCAAAAGGCTGTTTTTAATTAAAGAATTTTTTTCCAATACAATACACCATGCCAAAATATGAAAACAAGCCATAAAGTCTTAGATTGCGAACATTTTTGTTTTCAAATAAAACTTTGGTTCAGAAAAATAATTATATGTCTCCACACATCTATGGAATACTACAGTGACTGAGTCAATGCTGCACTGTCTGTTTCTCATTGGTTAGCTTTGATGTTTGGTTGTATCTAAACCAGGTCATAATGGGCTGGGATATTAAAACATTATGTTCTTACTATTCTAGTAAACAACAACTGGTAACTAAACCAAATAGCTCCGTTCCCATATTTTCATTCTAGCCACGCTGCTGTAGCAGGTCAATTTGTGAGCCAAAGCCCTGATGTGTAAAGAATGGACTGGAATTTTATTTTCTGTAATTAAATGATGCCTAAGGACAAAGACAAAAAGAAAGTTAGTGGGAAAGGCAACCAATTGTGCCATGAGTCACAACCATCACTGCCTTTCAAGGAAGGAATTCTTCTAACCAGGACAGAGGTGCAGCAGAGATTAACGCCCAAGGCAGGAGGTAAATCCTGCTCACACACTAAAAAGATGGGAAGAGATGTTGCACAAGCAATGGGCTTCTCAGTAGGAAAACCAGTCTGAATTAGGGAAACATACCTGCTCTCTTTCTGTGCATCTGCTTAGTTTACAAAATCTGACCTTCTTGGCATGGTGTTATCAAAAAAATTACGGAACACTGCAAGTAGATCCAGCTAGCACGATTTTGAAGTTATGAAACCACGTGCTACAGAGTGCATTTGCAAATCACATTTGCTGGACTAGTTTGGTCAAATTTTAAGTTAAAAAATACTACACAAAATCAGTCTAGAGAGGCTGCACAATGAAGGAGAGTAGTTCAGCTCCTCAAATCTGTCAATCCGAGGTTTGTCTGCCATAAATCCTACCAGTTTTGAAGCAATCTGTCTTGACACAATCTCCATATCCAGTCTCCAGTATTGTCCTGGTGTAATTTGAGTTGATTGCCAATTAACCTGCATTAATCAGCATGACTGAAAAGCAAACAACACATCCTCAGTAAATATTTACCATGCTTCAGCATAGCATGAAATTTAATCATGATGTTTAATTGAAGAGATAGGCCTGTGCAATTAAAATCTGGACATTTGGGTACTGTATAGTGACTACCACAATTCATACTGTTAGCGGTCATTGTGAGTGACCTGGTAGTGCAAACAAAACTCCTTTGGATATTGCTGAGAGATAATGGGAAAAGAACCACAATCTAGAATCCGTTTTCCTTCATAGAAACATTCTCGTGACTTTGCGTCTGAAGCCTGTCTATGTACTGTCTGGCATTTGAGGGACAAAATCTGGTACTGAGGCTAAACCATAAAGAAATGGTTAAAAGAGGTGATAGAGGAAACTGGGTTTCCAATAAAGGGTTGATCTTTGACACGAGTGGAAGAGATTTTGGCTTCAGCACACACCCGAAGAAGTATACTTCTTCCCTGTGTGTGAACACTTTGTATGGGGACCCTTAGAAAGGGAGGGAAGTGCTCTGCAGACCCTACGTGTGCCATCTGGTGACTTGGTGCCTCCAGAAGCAGGAGCCCCACATGGCCACCCCACAACCACTCCCCATGTGGGCAAAACCCTCAGCAAAGGGAGGAAATTTCATTTTAGGCAAATAATTCCAAAGTCAGGATTAACTTTTATGGACTTTCAGTGGACGCTTTCTTTAAATCAGAGGAATCTAAAAGGTAATAAAAATAATGAAGCCCTCTAACAAGTACTGTAGTGAACATCTGTCGGCACTTTGGTTTTACACTTTAAATTCCTACAGAACTCATTTCTTCAGGGCAAGATCTACTGCATTATAATTTTCTCATCACTTAAATGCCATGTTGTGCCTACTTTGTTTTTGTTTCATATTTAATCAAAGCATTTGCAGGAATGTGCTTTATGTTTTCTTCATTTTACATGAAAGCTGGAGGATTAGAAGTAATGGTTATACATTAAAGTGAAGCAGAGTAGCTTAAACTGCTGTATGTCTCAGCTCAAGAACCTAATGAAATCTGCAGCCTTTCAAACAAAGAAAATAAAAGGTGTGTTAGCTTTGCAAGTAGAGGTAAGAAATGAACCATACTTCCTTCTCATTATTTTAAAGAGATTGTTGCTGGCATTCCATTCTGCTGTCAATTAAATTGCAAACATGCCCTAATGCCTATTTTCTTCATTTCAGAGAAGAAACTCATCAAAAGAAGTTCCTTCTTATCCCAGATCCATAGATATTTCTGACTATGCACATCTTAGAAGATTCTAGCATGCATTATACATAGCAGACGCTCACAGCTGCGTATGCCATGTATAAAATAACAAAGTGAGGCAATGTATGAGTTTGCTAGGTGTTTACAGCATGGACCATTGCATCTCCAAGATAGTAACTGCATTAGGTCAGAGAAGTGCATCTTCTGTGTTCCAAGATGAAACATGAAGCAAATGAGATGAATTTCAGCTGAGGAGAGGCTCTAGCTGTACTGTGCATATGGGGCTATTGAAGGAGTTTGGCCACAGTTGTGAGTATGTCAGCAGCACATTTTGTTATTGCAGTGCAGTCTAGACACTGCTGTAATGAACAACATAATGATCCTCCTTAGACAGCAAATAAACTGTCTGCTTACAAGGTTTTGTTTTTCTGCCAGAGGAGGCAGCTTGACTTTACCTGCTTGTCCCCTCCTGGAAGGTGGAACTGAAGCAGTAGGATTAACAAAAAGAGAGATACACACACACACACACACACACAAAAGGAAAAATAGAGATGGCTTTGTTTTTCTAAAGAAGTACCCAAATTAGAATTCAATGAAATATCTCAAAGAAAAGTACAGCATGTTACAGTGTTAATTACACACTGATGTACTGAAATGCACAGCTTTGCAGAGTCTCTTACACTGTCTTTATTCATGTTAATAAAACTGGACAACTGAGGAAAGTCTGTGCATGAGGACAAAGACTTTTTTAACAATGGAGTGAACCCCTACATGCAACTTGCAACAACAATCACTTGTGGTTATAATGGTTTTATATTTCGTAAGAAGAATGGTTCAAAATTAGTGGAGTCACCATCACTGAAGCTGTTTAAGGAAAGGGTAGATGCAGTACTTAGGGACATGGTTTAGTGGTCAATATTGGTGGTAGATAGACAGTTAGACCAGATGATCTTAGAGGTCTTTTCCAACCTCTGTTATACTGTGATTCTAAAACCTCTCCGATTTTGTCCATGGAATATTTAAGTGATGCTTAATGTCCTCTGTGGCACATCATTGCGGATGGCAGATCAGACCCTTCAATAGAATGATTTAGAAAGCTGGGAAATAAATGTTACCTGATCATTACCAAAAGGAGCTCCAAAGTTTGGAAGATGGCATCATGGGGTTTCAAGATTACTCTGTACAGAAGAGATTGACAGAAATCTTTGCAAAACGTATTAGCCGGTCCTCCAAAAAATGAGGCAAGAATTTCTTCAAAGTGAAGTAATATGAAGTGAGGCAACAAAGTAACAGACTGAGATTATGTTTAGCAATTAGGCTTCTGGCAGCTGTCTAGTCTTTGGATGATATGGAAAACGGGAGAGTACTTGGTCATTCTGAGCTGATACTTCCTCTTGTTACACTCTGAGCTCTGGAAGTTCTCTAGCATGTGAAGAGCTCATTGAAAACCCACCTGAGACTGGAATTTGACTTGGTAGAAAGGGTGGGGTTCTAGAGGGACACCAGTGAAAAAGCCCAAATACCTCAGGAGGTCATTAACTTTGAAACTCATCATGCAGCAAAAGCAGGCTGCCTGAGACACGTTGCCAAAGAAATGGCAATTACTCCCATCCCAGAATCATAGAATAGGATATCCTGAGTTGAAGGGCCCCACAAGGATCACTGAGTCCAACTCCAGGACCACCCAATCATATTTCTGTCTGTCAATCCATTGCTAGTCTGCTAATGAAATACAGCATTGGTGCAGGTCGGAGCCAACCCACTGATGCAGGATCAGCAAGGGGCTGAGGCTTGGAGTGCAGGGTCATGCTCCCCAGGGCTGGCATCTCAGAAAGCAGAACGTGGACAAACAGATTCAATTCCAAGCAATTCCCAGGTAAGTACAAGTAAGCTGCTGCAAAGGCATGTAGAATGTAGTTCTTAAAAAACAAAGTCACTGACAGCTATTCAGTGCAGGAAGATCAGGTCTTACTCCTCCTCCATCTTGCTTTACTCAGAAGCAAATGAGAACATCTTTGGTTTTCTCTTTTAATAGGTTTCCTGTAACACATCTTACTCCTGCTTCTCTACTTACTTTCTAAACAATTAAAAGAGACAAAGGTGGTGGTGTTGATAAATATGTACAGCAAACTGCATCTTGAAAGTCTTTAGCAAGGAATGAACAGCATGAACCAGGCTGGAATGCATACATATGCCCTTCAAATTGTTTCCTACCATATCTTATGGATGAAAATAAAATCTCTCTTCACTGGGGAGAGAAGCTAGCAGTACACAGAAAGAAGAATTAGTAATTAGAGCTCAGATTTAAAAAACGATGCATAACCCTGCATCGCGTTCAAATGTTTGAGGACACACATTGCTCCAGAATCCAGAGAATCTGTAATGATTCTTCTTATGAAAAGTTATTTCTTCCTTTGGCATAATAAGGGCTAATTCATTCTTTAGTCACCAGGCAAAAGGTCAGTGCTGTACCCATAAGGTACAGAGATATTATGACCAGAGATATTCAAAATGCCAATTTCCTAGTGCTAATGAAAAAGGGGGAAATTAGGAAATTTTTGCTGCTCCTTTGAGGAAAAAAAAAGTGAAGCATATATATATATATATGTATATCTGTACATGCTATTTGTACAAGCCTGCTGTTTAAACCTGTGACACATCTGCACAGAACTACCTACACTGAGAATAAACTGTGAGGTTATTTTCTTCCCTCCCACAGCTTGAAAGAGAAATGAGAACTTGGGTTGGCTGGTCCTGGGGCTGCATTTCTACATAGATTACAGAGAGTTTGCAGTTTTAAACTCTAGATAGATTTATTTGTAACTAATAAATTAGCCTCATTCCTTTCAGATAATGTAAAATAATTTCAATAAAAGTTCAACAATTAGGGAAATGATTGCGCTAACAAGTAACAATTTAGACTAGTTTTGATGGAGATCTGAGCAAATGCTACATTTAATTAAACAGAATCTTTTCTAAAAGCACAAATGTAAACCTTAGAGATGGTGGCTCACCCGATGTGATGAGAGAAAGTTCACAGTTGGAGAATAGGCTAATCCACCCCTTGCACAGTGGTAAACATGGATAATGCACACAGATTCATTCTGGCCAGGCTTCAAACTCCCAACTCTTTGTTCTTAAGCCTCCCAGGACAGCTTTGAAGTGGAGGATAAAGCTCCTCTGGCACACCATTACCAAAGAACAATCTTCTGATTATGATCTCATGAAAGTGTAATCAATAACTTACACAAGTTAAAAGCGTGGCAAACAGCAAAGGTCACGTAATCGGACCTTTATTGAGTCCATGTGTTTCAGTCTTGGCTTTAACTGACACTCCTGTATCGTAAGTATCTCTTTCCAAAACATAAGCAATGATCTGTCTTGAAAATTAAGAAATCTCACAGCAGCTTCTGTCAGACTGGAGTCCTTCCAAGGTCTCAGGGGTGATGCTTCCACTTGCATGAGTCTCAGAGAAACGACGCTTTCAGCACCTCTGTAAGGAAGGCTTTTTTCGTTGACTGCTCAGTAGATAATGGCCTTCGCTTATTCCATATTCGTATTCCAAGCAAGTGTGTAAAAGTTAGAGTGAATATGTTTTGAAAAAAAAAACAGCTCTTTTCAGACTGGTTGTTAGAAATAGTTCCCTGACACTCCTCTTTTAATGTCTTCGGCATGGGTTTTAAATGCCTCTTTGTGAATATTCATTTTGCTCTTATTCACCAAAGGAAATTCTAGATACTACCATCAAAGAACTAAATTAAATATTTAAACGATCAATATATGAAAAACAAACAAATGAAATCCCACGTGTGTTTCATAGGATCACAGAATGGCTTGGGTTGGAAGGGACCCCAACGATCATCAAGTTCCAACCCCCTGCCTCAGGCAGGGCCACCAACCTCCAGATCTGGTACCAGACCAGGCTGCCCAGGGCCCCATCCAACCTGGTCTTGAACACCTCCAGGGATGGAGCATCCACAACCTTGCTGGGCTGTCTGTGCCAAGCACCTTACCACTCTCTGTGAAGAATTTTCCCCTGACATCCATTTGCTGTGTACCTGAGATGAAAATGATTTGCTTATTGAGATAAGACCTCAGTCTGTGGACATACATTAGTGTAATACTTCCAGTTACCACACAGGCCCTCATATAGTTACAGCCTCTGTAATCACACTTGGAGTTCATCAATGCAAGATGAGCTTACCTTCACCATAAGGCAGGGAAGTATTGCCTTACCCCAGTTTCTGGTCAGGAGCTGAACATTTCTGCACACAACTTTTCTGTCTTTACAACTATTACATAGGCAGAGTCTGTGTCTGTACAGCTCCCAGCTGAAGGCGGGGCTGCCATGATCAGGGCAGTCCTTCACTTAGGAATATAACAAAAACTGGGAGGAGTGATATCAGTTGGAATGAAGTTGAGCTCCTGGACAAACCCTTCACATAAACTTGAAGGAATGATCCCTACTCCAAAGCACATGAAGTTCATTTTGTGAAAGCAACATCCTACTAGGTGTTCTCACTCTGAATGACGTGACCTATAAAAGCAGCATAAATCCTGACAGAGAGGGCCAGCAGCTGGGAGCTCACTGGAAGAATGCTTTGCAGAGGCTCCAGCCCTGTTTTTTGTTAGAGAAAAAGCAATTGGGACAGTTCAGCTGAAAAACCAAAGGGAATTCAGTGGCATCAGAAATCTGTACTTTGCTTTGAGGTAACTCCCTGCATCTGGGATTGAAGAGTTTCCTTGAGATTGAGAGCTGCAGCTCATTTTGGCAGACAGTTATGGTGAATCTGGTCTGCTGCTGTGCAGGCTGAGGCAAACTGTCCTTTTTGTCACTCGGTAACTTTTGTTGCTCCCTGATATGCTGACAGACCATCACTT
The DNA here is from genome assembly GCF_951394365.1 of Tetrao urogallus. Lineage (NCBI taxonomy): Eukaryota > Metazoa > Chordata > Aves > Galliformes > Phasianidae > Tetrao > Tetrao urogallus. Next base: position 160,296,409 of record NC_136813.1, on the reverse strand, counting down.
CTGCCAGAGTCAGAGGCTGTTGGAGGCTCTCCAGATCCCCCCGGACAGCCTTAATTGACTGAATGAAGTGGGAGGCTCTGGGCTGAGTGTGGTCCAAGTGCTTTCAGGAACACCAGGGTAGAACAATGTGCTGCAAATGCTGTTGAGCTGTGAGGTCTGTTCTCCAAATCTGTACTATGCTGCTGTGGCCCTGCCTACCTCACATATGACCGTTGGCTGAGCTGCCCAAGATGGACAAGGTGACAATCAATCACTTCTTTTTGTAAGGTTAGTCTTCAGCCAGACCAACTTCCTTCCTGAGTAGCCACATTTGTGCTGGCATGAGAAGAATGGGTTGGGATTGGGATGGGATGGGATGGGATGGGATGGCAAAAAAAAGTTGTCAGCTGATGGCATGGCTGAAACCACAGTGGAACCATGCTGGAAGGGAGGCAAAATGTTCCCTTATCAAATGTTCTTATCAAAACTCAGATTTCATAATCCTAGAAAGTGGGAGAATCAAAGCTGAGAACCATGAGCTAGAAGGTTTCTCCAGTCCAGTGCTGAAATCAACAGAACTTGTCCCCAAAAAAGACATGCACATTCCCAGCGGTACTGAGGTATGGCAAAAACATGAACAATCCATGCATATGACTCTGCCCTCAGAAATATGAACTCGTTGCTGTTCACTGAGGTTGTACACTGGGAGCAGTTCGAGTTGACTCACGTTTATCTAAATTTAAGGCAGTGCTTATTAACAGGGTTCTTTGGAGTAGCAGCACTGGATTCCAAAGTTGTTCTCAAAATGTGGTCTTGGAGCTGTACTCTGTGTGGAACACAGCACACCCCTCAGCAAAGTGACAAACAGATTGAGTTGTTGGAGAACAGAGTGGTCCATGCTGTACCAGGTGATCACGAGGGTATGTCAGCTGCCAAGTGTGCTGAACCAGAGGCTTTCATGATGGCACAGGCTCTTCTCATCTCTCTCAGCTGAAGATGATGCTGCGTCGGCACAGAGCCTCGGGCGGTGCGCGCAGCATAGAGGCTCCCTCATGCGGATCTGCCGGCAAAGGCTGGGCAGCCTTTGGAAATGTGGCTCATTCCGTCAGCCGGGGACATCAGGATGCTGACACACAGCAAGGCGTGCAGCTGTGAGCTGTACAGTCCAGGATACACAGAGATCTGGGAGAAATATGTTTGTCCATAAAGGCCAACTGCCTTAATTTAAGAGCTTGTTGCTGTACCTTTCAGTTGTGCCTAGCTGACAGAGGGGCTATGAGTTAGAGGTGGCAGAAAGGGGAATGCCACAGTTTGCTGACCCACAAGAGTTGTCAGAGAGGTTTTTAGGGAACTGTATATGGAAGAAAACTCTCAAACCCGAACCACACTGATCATATGCAAATATCCATCCTCATTTTCACAAGCAGATTTTTAAATCAGTAGAAACCTGTTTTTGGGAAAAGGCTAAATTATTTGTAGGCTATTAGTATACTTTAAAAGACAACATGTGAACAATGCACTTCAACAAGAAGGCGCATTTTCCATGTTATACTGAAAGACATGTTTAGTCAATAACTGGGTTTTCAATGGGTAGTTCATACACACTTTAATCCAAGGCTTTTTCCTTTTACAAAGGAATGTCTTCAAATATTTTCTATGCATTGAGTGTCAGCAGCTCATCTTGTGCTTACCAGAAACGTCACTTGGATTTTTCCATAGGAACTAATGTAGGCTCAACATTACTTGATCTTTCCAGCTTATCTTTGTGTCTGTAATCAGAGATGAAAGCAAGCTTCACCTAAACATCTCTTTGCTGCTTGACTATCATCACAGTAGTACTTGTGCATTTAAAATAAAATGTCCTGTGAATGTGTCCTACCACTTTCACAGAAGGGTAATGGTTGTCCCTTTCTATCATTCACAAAACTCACTTTCTGCTTCCCACTGCTCATGAGCCTACTGGCCTGGGGCTTTGACTGGCTATACCCCATCCCTGCTCTAAGCCAAGAAGGAAAGAAAGACCTTTCTGCAGTTACTGTGTCCTTGTGGACAGCAACAGGGAACAATTAAAAAGCCAGAGACAGAAATTTCTCTTGGAGCTGCTGGGAATGGGGAGAGGTAGGGAAACAGATTTCATGAGAACTTGCAGAGCTTCAGGCTCTATGCCTCCAGGTAACTGTGTACTCAGCCAGCAAACTCTAGGATTCCTCATCTCGTTAAATATTTTCCCATTAACCTAACTGAATGAACTTTTACTAATTAATTATGCTTTACAGGATGATTTACCTCACTTTTGGGTGAATAAAGCTCTTACATAAGCAAGTTAAATACTTCAAAATGTTTTAAACATTGCAACTCCACTGTGAGGTCTCAATTCCTCTACAAGCAAATCATAGGAACAGCAGCAGCATGGCACCGACTATGCAAACAATAAAGTTCACCTGACTACAAATGTTTGACAGCACAGTTTAAAAGGGCCCTTTAAGTAAAGAGAATATGCACATTGGCATGACCCAAACCTGAGCTCTTATCAGTGGGCAGAGTAATGTGCAGATTTTGTCCCGTTAAAAGAAGGCAGTTGTTACATTGAGTTAAAGAGCAAAGCTGTGGTGGCTCCTGATGGGCCTCTGGTTTCTGCCTGGAGAGGGACAGCATCTCCACCCATACCCACTGCCAGCACATTGCAGCTGTATGGGAGCAATGCACTGGGTCATAGCAATGCGTTGGGCCATACACTTTCAGCTGTGCTCCCTTGTCAATACAGAAATCTCATTTGGTCGATTCAATCTGAATAGATTTTCCAGTGCAAAGATGAAAGAAAAGAGAAAAAAGAACACACAAAATAAATACATTTTAAAAACCAACCAAGATAATGATCAATGTGTCCAGCTAAGTGAAGTATTTCCTAGCACTCAGTACGGCTGTGAATGTCATCTCTTGCTTGTGACTACAGGCCCAGATATCTGCATTTTGCCTCCCCCTCCTCTGGGACAGATGCCAGAGGTCTGTTGTCCCTGAAGACAGGGGTCCCTGCCTTGAGTCTCTCAGACGTGGAGCTGTTGGCAGCTACTCAATGTATGTGTGACTTCATAGGGAAAAAATAAATTCGGTTCAACCTGCTCACTCCATGGACTGTATTTCAGCAATTCAATTTATTTCCCAGAATCTCTGCAAGAAAGAGAACTGGCTAAGGCTCAAACCTAGAAAAATGAAAGCAGTGTTTACTGAAGTTTAAAGGAACAGACTGAAGGTGGTAGTTGTGCTGAAGCTGCTCAGTGGAGGTGATTATTTGCCTATGTGGTTTTTAGTCTCAAATTCCCATTGACTATATCAATATTCACACATTTACAAGTTCAGAGTGAGTAAATAATATTTTGGTAGAGCCTATCTCCTCCTGCTCATCAAAAGGTTGTGATCTCACCGTGCCTTCCTCATGCTCTTAGGAAAAAAACCACGTTTGTAATGGCAGCACTGATAGCCCTGAACTGGTTCTGGTGGCCAGGATGGCCTAAGATCTGCTGCCTCTCCACAGCAGCCGTCATTGCAAGGGCTGCCTCTGCTGCTCTGCTGCTGGGATCTCTCCTTGGGTGCCCAGAGCTGGTGACAGGTCTTCTCATTAGTGAGCTGCTGTTTGGGAAATTTGTTTTCCCTGGTGCTGGGCCAAAACCTGCAGCTGAGAGATCGCCAGGTTTGATGTCAGGCATATTTATTTCCCTTAGCATCAGTTGGGTTTTGCTAGCTGTTTACCCAGACTAAGGGGTAACTTCAGAGGATTTGTGGGACCAGTTCTGAAAGCAATGTTTGGTCTCCAAGTTATTGATGGAGGTAGTTGGCAGTGATGGCAGCAAGTACTGGAGCGGCTGGAAGGTAATTGCCCACCTCTCCTTGTATGGCAAAGGAGCTGGATTCCATCGGCTGGTTACAAAACAAAGCACACTTTCATACATAGATGGAAAAAAAAAAATAAAAAAAAAATCAGGGTTTTTCTTGTTTGGTTGAAACAAATCCATCTCAAATCTCCGTAAGCCTTTACTAAGGCATTTCTATCCCACAAGTTTCTCTTCTCCAAGTCAGACAGACTTGTCAGGCCAACTCCTCCTCAGCATTTCTGTACAGCTGAGTGGTCTCCTATGGATGGACTTTGAATGAGCAAATACTATGGTGGATTTCAGGTATCACAGATCCATAAAGGCTTCTCAGTGCCACCATACAACAGGATTACTGTCTTTGCTACATTTATAACAATTTTCTGAGTCAGACTTTGGTTTGCTGCTGTGATTGTACAAGCCAGTCTCGGATTTGTGATAGAGCCCTGATTGTTTTGTGTTAACAGTGAGAGGAGAGAAGTTTATCTTGACTTTAGGAAGACTTTCAAAACAGCTTCTTCCAAAGCCTTCACAGAAAAAAAGTGAGAAAGTGGAACTGATGTTAATTGGATGGTGAGGGGGGCTGCTCTTTGCCTAGATTTTAATGGGCTGTGATTAACAACGTGAAGTTCAACTGGAGACCAGTCAGTACTGGTATACCTCAGAGGTTCACACCAGTTCTCACACTGTTTAGCATCTTCATTAGTAACCAGGATGTTGTGACAGAGTACGTCCTCGGCAAGTCTGCAGGTGATACATAACCAGGAGGGTACGCTGGAGAATTGCGTTCCATTCAGAGAGATCTCACCAGGCTGCAGAAATGGGCTGACAGGAACCTCCTGAAGTTCATCCAGTAAAAGTACAGAATATGCATGAGAGGAGGAACAACCCCATGCATCAGTAGGCACTGGGGGCTCCCCAGTTACAAAACAGATGGTAGAAGGAGATGGGGGTGCTGATGGACACCAAGATGACCACGAGCCAACAACATATCAATGTGGCAAAGAAGGCCAACACCTCCTGGGCTGCATTAGGAAGAACACTGCCAGCAAGTTGGGGGGTGATTCTTCTCCTCTGTCCAGTCTTGATGAGATGCTTCTGGAGCACTGGGTCCCCGTCTGGTCTATCCAGTAAAAGACAGGCATGGATATACTGGAGGGAGTCCAGCAGAGGGGCACAAAGTATGGATGCCTGACAGAATTTTGAAGGCACATCTGGTTTTGTCTATTTTAGCTCTTCTCACAAAAGCGTAAAGAAAGAAGTTAATCTTCTGCAGGTTCTTCTACACTCCAACGGCTCTCATTAGAGATCTGTAGGGCCAGTGTCACAGCCAGATGCCTATAGGACTGCCAGTTCACACAGACCAGCTGCCAGGATACCACCTATGGGGAAAATGCTCTGACCTCAATGCATGCACGCTCTCTGAAACTGCTCTACACAATTGGCTTAGCTCAAATTGTTACAGATAGACCAGATGCTTTTTGGGCATAGGTCTGAACAACATTTTATATGAGAAGATCCAGTTCTTACATTACAGTCCATTACAGTATTACATGCATTTTATTGCAATCACGGTTTATTATAACCAATGTCAGTCTCTGTCAACCAAACAGCAGGGAAAAAATGTGAACTTTACCACATACTCAGCAGCTTTTCCAAAATACGACTGATTTTGTGTTTCTTCAACTACCTTTCAATTAAAAACAAACAAACAAAAAAACTATTTACACAACAGAAATACCAATAAAACTATCTTCCCATATCCCCAGACAGCTACTGAACTTTATACACATCATTCACTACAAAGAACACTGTATGTTTTGTTATGGAAAGAACAAGAATTTCAGTGCAACTGACATTGCTGTTGTTCTTCACTGTGCATTTTGGGTGATTGAATTTTCCACTACGTTTGGGTTGCATTATGATACAGTAAGGAGTTTGGCCGCAAATAAACAGTTACAGTTCCCTGAACCTTAAAAAGGAAACAAACAAACAAAGAACTAAACAGAAAACTCATATGGTTTAACAGCAAAATAAAACATAAGCAAAATATCATGTTTTAGAAAGCGGATGAAAACGAAAAAAAAAAAGGAGATAAAGAAAGAACAAAACTCGGCAAGCTAAATGTAAAGCTGCAACAAGATAAATAATGATTTGTGGTAGATTTTCTTGAAAGTTGTCAAAATGTTAGTACATTTTTCATTAAATTCTTCAGAGCAGGCAGCTGTCAAGTGAGTGGAAAACGTGTTGAAAAAGACAGGAAAGCACAAAAAAAAGCTGAATAAATGTTTTGCATATATATTTATGAATAAAAGCGTGGTAAATTGCTACATCAGAGCTTTGCTTTATGAAGCTTAAGGAGATGTTTCAAACTGATGCTTCTGGGCGTTAAGGGAGAAGGAGGGGAATAGCAACCAAATGCATAAACCTGATGGTGTATCCCAAGGGTTTTGAGGTACTCAGTACCATACCGCAGAAATCCCAGCTGTGGGGATAAAACTTACTCAACCAGCCTTGGTATCAGAGGAACATGGCAGGAATCATGCCAATTTTTGCATAATGCTCCAACGAGGACTTGGAAAGCTAAGTCTGAAATCTCTCCTGAAGGAAAGCAGACACAGAGCTAAAAGCGACATCCAGGGAAGAACACAGCAAAGCATTTTCAGGCACCTGTCAGAGCTCACCAAGTAGATAGAGATGACCTGGTCGGTGGTGCCCAGCTGAGTTTCTAGAGTGCTTACAGTGTCTCAGACCAAAGCCCCCAGAACGTATCATGAGATAAGGAGGTCCACTGGTGGGTTTGTAACTGGTGACAGCCGTCCAGTTCTAGAAATGCTTCGTGAGTCATCAGCACTTGTAGTGAAAAGAGTTGACTAAGGCATTTTCAAGAAAGCTGCACTGTTCAAAATACTGATAACAATTGTAGAAGAGGGGATTTATTATGAGTTGGCAAAGTTTCCTAATATTAGGCAGCTCAACAGCTAAAGCTGTCTGTGAAGAGGTTATTTCGATATCCAATGGCAGGTTGGTAGGATCATAGGTGAGAATCAGTGTTGATAAATAAGAAGTGACACACAGAGGGAAAGAAAATGTGAAACATAATGAGGTATTTTAAATCAACTGCTAGTATTACTCAGGAAGGAATGCCCTGATGATCATGGCTGATTCCTTGGCAGTATGGTCAAAAGGGGAAATGGACTATGAGCATCTTTTAGGAATGCTCTAGAGAACAAAATGGTAAACATTACTATGCTTTTACAAGCCTAGCGTGCTCACGGCATGAATACTGAATTTAAGTCTGAGAAGCCTTCCTCAAAAAAATGAAGGTGATACAGAAATCTGACTAAGGAAGATTCAGAGAAGGGAAAGAAAAAGAGGCAGAGGAATGGAGAGATCTGTAAAACAAAAGACTGCGTTTGGGACACCTCAGGTGGGCACTGGGAAGCCTTTGAGACACTTCGGACAGATTATTGCATTCAAAGCAAACAGAAAAGCAATGTTTCACACAGCACATACAAAGTTGCACAGGTCGCTTGTTTCCGTGTCCATCTCCTCCCAGACAAGCCACAGTACGGTAGGTACAAAGCCCTACACCTAAACCTGCCTCCAGTTTCCACGCTGAAGGTTCTTCCTGTACTCCTTTCCATATTTCCAGCCACAGGATGGATGGCTTTAGACATCCACTTCCCAAAACACAACCTTCTAAAAATTAACTTAGTCATCACGTTGTGGATAACATCCACTCCACGTTGTGTTCATTCTGTAAGACTGTGATGAATGAATGACCCAGGAGAGAGCAGTATCAGACAGAAAACATGAGGAAGCTGATCTTGATGTTGCCTCTGTGGTATCATTTTGTGAGGAATGTTCACATAGTCTAAAAACTAAAATGTTTCTTCAAAAAGTATAAAACAAGTATGCAGAATGTAAGAGAAGACTCCTTGGGTGGATCAGAAAACACAATTTCCAAAAAACTGTTAGTAACGTGGGGAGACAAATTCGAACCACTTCACAACTATAGCCTTGCAGCTTGGGGTGTCCTGTTAGTTCCAGTGCCTTTCAACTGTTATGTTGTACATTGCAACAACTACTGTAAAAGTAGTAGTGAAAAAAATTTATTTCTTCAGCTTTTTTTTTGTTAAAAATATAGTAGAATATTTATAGAAAGGACAAACAATGAAAATCTTGAAGAATGGTTTATTTAACACAGCACTAGACTGCTGCGTAAAGAGAATAATTGTGTAGTTTACACATATAGCATGTAAATTACTATGGAAACCAGATGTCACTTACACGACAAGGTGCCTTGTAACTCATCTCTGCTGAGCAATAAATTCCCCTTTTACTTCTTGGCAAAACTCTGAGAAACGTTCCTGCTGTTTTCTATCAACAGATACAACAGATGGCTGGCACATGCCTGCTTTGCTAAGTGAAGTGGGATCTCTACAGCATTACTTTGATCCCTGGTGGCATGTCTACAACACTGAGATGCAAAATACCACAGCTGAACAGAATCTAAATATTAAAGGTTTGGAGCGTTGCACTCGGTACGTGAGCCCCCTGTCTGAAAATCATGCTCACAGTGTGTAAACATCTTCACATTCCACATCGGAATTTTAGTACAGAGGTCAGAAAACAAAGTATTTCCTCTGTTTGGTGACATGAAACCGCAGTGAAGGTACTACTGTAAGTCCCGGGAGTGCAGGTTTACATGATTGCTTTGACCCAATTTCCAGAACAGCCCTACTTTTATTAGGAAAATAAATGAATTGTGAGTATTACACATTTTCTAAGCTGAAAAGGATCACTGGAATCAGTGGGTATGAATAAGATTTTTATGAAAAGTTTGGCAGCCACTCTGAAAAAAGCTTCCTTTGAAGAAATGTATGTTTTGAAATCCACCATTCTTTGTTTTCTTTTCGTTTACCAAGCAAATAATAATATTTGAAGGAAGTAAAGTTTTGTAACACTGCTGCCTTAGAATCTGCGGTTTATTAGCTTTCCTTAGGACAGGGAAACAAAACTCCTGGCATTGTTGGGGTTCCATCTGATCCTCATGGTCAGGCTGTGACTCAGTAAAATAAGGTAATTTCAGAGATGCCATGGAGCCACTTGGAGTTGATGATCATATTGCTGAGACCAGCCCTGGCCTTCAAGAGCTGGAATTTCCTAACTTTCCTGCGCCTCACTTCAAAATACAGAAATGCTGAAAAATATACTCATAGAATCATAGAATGGCCTGGGTTGAAAAGGACCACAATGATCATTGAGTTTTAACCCCCTGCTACGTGCAGGGTCACCAACCAGCAGACCAGGCTGCCCAGAGCCACATCCAGCCTGGCCTTGAATGCCTCCAGGGATGGGGCATCCACAGCCTCCTTGGGCAACCTGTTCCAGTGCATCACCACCACCCTCTGGATGAAAAACTTCCTCCTAATATCCAAACTAAACCTCCCCTGTCTTAGTTTAAAACCATTTTCTCTTGTCCTATCACTATTCACCCTCATAAACAGCTGTTCCCTCTCCTGTTCATATGCTCCCTCTAAGTACTGGAAGGCCACAATGAGGTCTCCCGAGAGATACTGATGATATCTATCATTCCTCCCTAAGAGGTGGGCATCTTTTCACTTTGCTCATTGCTATCAGTAACTTTTTGCTCAAAAGTGACTCAGCCTTTCCCACAGGGACAGGTTCCCCTTATCTCTTGTTGTCTGTGCTTTGTTGGCCAGAGGTGCTCCCAGGCTGAAAGCATTTCTATGGCACTCAATCCCTTGTGGACACATGCATACCTCCTCTCTGAGGGCAGGACCACTGCTGCCCCACCACAAGAAGCATGCATCCAGCACCACGTAGCTCACATGTGAAAACACAAAATGCATAAGAAGGTAACGAACCCATTCTATGGTATTCTTGGCTTCTCATAACCTGCAGCTTATCTTGACTTCACCAGAAAAAACAGGGATTCAGCATCTGGAGACACATTCTGCTTGTTTGTTGGCTTATTTCTCCCTAATATCACCTACTATTTAATTAGGACTAATGAACTAAGAACTAAAGGCAACTGATGATTTACTTTGATAAACATTTTCTAATGAAAACAGCTTGAACTCTTTATAATACAGGTTTTCCACTTCAGTGTACAGAATCCGGCCCTGAACATGTTACATTCAGCATATGTTTCTGAACTGGAATATGGACATATACAGCAGTGCAAGACAGAGGAGTACTGTCACTCTCTGGGTTGGATTATTTACCAACCTACAATTTACATTGCTATTTACCCCAGGAGCAGGAAGGTGCAACCTGCCCACAGGACATTTACACCTGCTTTGCACAGGTGCAGGCAGGGACACGAGGCAGGAGGGGTTCAGCCCCACACAGATGGAGCAGCCACTGCTGGCTGCCAGCCACCTGCCCCTGCATTGTTGGTATCAGGGCTGGGAACTGGGTCATGGCATAGACATAATTGCTTTTTTCCTCACTGTGAGGGCAGTGAGGCACTGGCACAGGCTGCACAGAGAAGCTGTGGATGCCCCCTCCTTGGTGGTGTACGAGGACAGGTTGGATGGGGCTCTGGGCAGCCTGAGCTGGTGGGTGGCAACACTGACCATGGCAAGGGGTTGGAACTGGGTGGGTTTTAAGGTTCCTTCTAACCGAAGCAATTCTGTGATTCCTATATGCACTCAGAAGTCTGCTATCTGCAGACCCAACAGGGCTCTGGCTATTGATAGAGGACGTAGTGCATACAAGGGCTGCTCTGAAAGAAATGCCTCCTATTTTGTTATGTTGGCCCATTACATCAGAGGTGGATGTTGGTGGTGTGTCAGTAGAGGCTGAACCTGCCCACCAATATCCTGTTACATGTTGTTGCTGTGTGACAGATGGCAGCAGAGGGGCACTCTGACACAGTGGTGTCTGACATGGAAATGTGGATGAAACAAAGGTGTGTCACTGAACTCTTCTGTGCAGAAAAAAATGGCACTCACTGACATTCACTGACATTTGCTGAACGTTCATGGAGACCAAGCAGTGGATGTGCGCACAGTGAAGCAGTGGGCGGTGCATTTCAGCAGTGACTACAGCAACAGTGGAGCACTGCTGATTTTTACAAGCGTGGCATGCAGGCTCTTGCTCATCTCTGGCAAAAATGCACAGCTAATGGTGGTGACTATGCTGAAAAACAATGTTCCAAAGCTGAGAATTTGTTCTATCAAATAGCATTATTGTGCTCTTTGTACTTGTTGTAATTTCCATAGAATTTAATAGGAGGCATTACTTTTGGAGTAACCTACTGTTGCCAGCCCCAAAAGCCATGGAGCCTTAAAGAGATATCTTCAAATCTCCCATGGCACTGAGAGGTCAGTAGGACACAAGACACATGACTCTCAGAAGAAAGGGTTTCAGTTCTACCAAATAGAAAATAAATGTACGCCAGGTAATGGCTGCTTTACAGGAAGCAGTGTAGTACTTTGGTGCCTTGTATGTCTTTATTCTGTCAAAGACTACTTCTACTTTTGCTTTTCCTTTCCCTTCCTGCCCTCTCACCTTGTCTTCTCTTTCTCCCATCCTCTCCCAGATCCCAGACAGAAGTGTTCCACCAGGGTAAGGTGGCACTTTCCTGAATGCTGGGGAACATCTAAGTACCTTTATACTTAAACACTAAACAACACAGAAATAAAACCTGTTAGCACCTACGGTCTCATTTCTTCTTTTTACTAAATACTGGAAATTCTGGAGAAATTATATTCTTTTTGCCACAAGGAATTGCTATCCTGTTCTACTCGCAAGACTGCTGTGGGCACTTTCCAACTAAGATGCATAGAACTGGTATGCTGATGAATGCTTTTGCCCTATGGGCTGCAAAAACACTCATGTTTTCTATTGTCCCTTCTCATCAGGTACAGGTTCAGGCGGCATGGGGACAATGATGATCTGCTTTTCACGGAGGATCAGGAGAACTGCAGGTAATAGGCAACTGTACTTGAATGTCTCTAAGAGACTGCAAAATCCAACAGGTTTGTGCTGCCAAAAATAGGTGATTTCTCTGGGGCGTGAAGTCCATCCTTTCTAACCCAGCTCCTCAAACACTCACAGGCTGCAGCTCCTTCCCTAGCTCAGTCTGAAATCCTGCTCTTCACCTGCAGAGGTGTTTAAACACCCACAGCCATAGGACTGGAGTGCAAAAGTTTGTAGTGAGTATACACACAAATGGACTTGTAAAAATGGGATTATGAACTCTGCAATGAAAAGTCTCTCAATTTTAACACTTCTGAGATCCATAAATACCCACAAGACATCATGCTGTAGTAGGAATGGAGTTGTCAGTGATGTTACTTTAACCATGTACATGTTTGCTTACTAACTATCTTTGTTCCCATGTGAACACCTTAATTCAGCAGAGAGAAGGAGGGCTGGTTGATCAGCTTTGCCACAGCTCAAAGAGGTTTCTCCCCACGGGCTGCAGAAGGAGAACACATCTCTGCTCTGTCTCTCAGCCCACAACCCTTTGCAGTGAGAGCAGTGCCATGTCTCTCCCTCCCAGGCTGTCTGCAGGTGGCCCAATAGGGAACAGAGTGAGGGGAGGGAAAGGAGGAATGGTGTCAGCCTCACATCTCAACCTCCTTCTCAAAAAGAGGTATTTTTCTCGTGACTGAGAAAAATACAGAGCGGGAAACATAATCCTGAAATGCACAGATTATTTCTGTGATGTAAATCTCAGACCCTGGGGTGCAAACTTGTTCTTTCTGCATAGCCAGACGGAGCTCCTACAACTTCAAGCAATTCCCTCAGCCTCAGTGATGCCACTCCGTGCTCCCCTCCTTTTCTACAACATGGGGTGAAGCACTTCCAGAACTGACAACCAAACCCCAACGGCCTCACACAGCACGGCAGAGCCAAGCAGGTCCGTCACCAGGAGGGGTTCTTTCACACAGCCAGAAACACAGCCATGATGGTGAAGCTGCCATAGGCTGAATTGCACATTCAGGTGTCACTGACTGTTTGAAGATACACACAGTTTCATCTTTACCCAGCTCTAATACATGGTATGTAATAAAATACAGCATCAGTGTCCAGCCTTGTAAAAACCAATCATTTTACCCATGAGATTTGCTGTACCCGTGCTAACCTAGGCTCACATTCCAGCTTTACACGAAGGCTGCCAGCAGCCCAGCTACCTGCGTGCGCTCATGCAAACACATCGCGCGCCCCTCGCTTTTTCAACAAAAGAATCCGCACGGAGATGCGTGGCTCTAAGCACACAGTTTCGCGACGAAAACCGGCACGTTGCGGGTTACCTCTACTTACCGGCACCCCCGGCTCGGTGCGCAGCGTGAGCGAGCGGAGAGCGGCGGAGGGCCCGCGCTGAGCGCCCGCACGCCTACGGAAGGTGCCCACACCCGCCCCGCGGGTACAGCCGCTCCGAGGCCGTTCCCCCTTCTCAGCGCCCCGTCGGGCCGCACCGCCCGGCCCCGGGCTCTTCGCCGGAGGTGCTCTCGCCCGCACCTACCCGTCCGGTAGCTTGCCAGCTGAAGTTCATGGCGTGGATGCCGACAGGGATGGCCGGCATCCTCTGCTGAGCTTTCCTGAAGTCGTGAGTGAACGGGGCCATCTTCCCCTCGGACACGATCAGGATGTCCTCCTCGAAGCCTGCGGAGGGCAGAGGGTGCGATGCGCGACGCTGGCACGGCTGCGGGAGCCCCACCGCCCTCCTTTCCTCCCTCTCGCCCGCTTACCGATGAGGACTCGGGCTTGCTGCGCGTCGATCCACAGGTAGAGCGTGTCGGGCTGCCGCGTCGCGGCCCGCACCCCGCACAGGCTGAGCGCCCCGCACAGCAGCGCCGCACACAGCCGCCCCGCCGCGGCCATGCTCCGCGCCCGCCGCTGCCGCCCCGCTCCCGGCCCCGGCCCTCGCCGCTCCGCCGCCTCTGCCGCTGCGCGCCACCACCCGCGGGCGGGCGGGGACGGGCGGGGCGGGGCGGGGACCTCGCCCGCGGGAGCGCTCCGTCTGTATTCTTTCCTAAGAAAGTTTTCTGTTTGTTTATTTGTTTGCTTGTTTTCTCAAAGCTGAAGCCAGCCGGGATGGATAAAGTCTGAATGAACCCGAGTATCCCCGCGTGGCACTCCGGCAGGAGCCGCGCCAGCTCACACGTGTGGAAACGATTGCGGCCGAGTCCTTACTTCTGTTCTATTTTATTTTATTTTAGCTGAGCTGCTAACAGGACCCGCGGCTCAGCACACGAGAAACACACACCTTTCCCTAAGGCATGCACGCATCGCAGTATCCCGAAATCGCAGAATGACCGGGTTGGAAGGGACCTCAAGGATCATGAATATGCAACTACCCGCCACATGCAGAGCCACCAACCTTCACATTTAATACTAGACCAGGCTACCCAGGGCCCCATCCAACCTGGCCTTGAACACCGAGGAAAGTGGGAATCCACAACCTCTCTGGGCAGCCTGTTCCAGCACGCGTACATACTACACAAACTCACACACAGGAGAATAGGGCACCGCACCGGATCGCATCACCACTCCCGTGCTCCACCGTCCCGCTCGCCCCAGTGACCGCTCCCGGTTCCCGGCGGCTCCCGGGACGAGGCTGCCCCCTGGCGGCCGCCATCCCCCTCCGAGCCGCTTCTACGCGGCCCCCCGATGCTCTTGCCGCTGCCCTTCCTAGCGGCGGCACAATAACGTCCTTGGATGAAGCGCATTGTCAGCTACAAAACGCTATTTTTCAACACAGTCGCCACCATTTAGCTTTGCGTTTTTACCAGCGATTAACATGAGTCTGCATGCCGCGCTTGCAAACGTCTGCCCCAAAAGACAGCATACATCACTTTACCCACTGAGGACTGCATCTCAAACATTGGGAATTTGCATGTGGCCATTCCATGGACTATTGTTTTGACTCAGGCTTGTAGTGGTGACACCACATCTTGTCAACAATAATGATGCAATCCAGGAAACTCACCTTCAGCTTCTTATTGGTCAGTAGTTCCTGCCATACATGCATAAAGGGTTCTTTATCATAGAATCATAGAATGGCCTGGGTTGAAAAGGACCACAATGATCATCGAGTTTCAACCCCCCTGCTATGTGCAGGGTCATCAACCAGCAGACCAGGCTGCCCAGAGCCACATCCAGCCTGGCTTTGAATGCCTCCAGGGATGGGGTATCCACAACCTCTTTGGGCAACCTGTTCCAGTGCGTCACCACCCTCTGGGTGAAATGTTATGTTCCTTTATGAGCATTTATGGGACCCATCTGTGCAAATTTTGCCATCACTTTCAGTGTATTGAAGCTGATATTCAGCTCCATACACCTTTGATTGAGATGCTCTTCATTTCATGGTATGGCAGCTGTACATGGCTGTCTGGAATATGGCTTGTCTCTCACATTCCTGTTTTATTCCATATTGCTTACAGTACAGCATTCCATTTTCTGTTCTGGTTCTTTTCCTGATGCATTCGTGGCACACCCATTGCAGAGCATGGCACTGACAGAGCTTTTAGGCAGCCCTGTGCAGAGCCAGGAGCTGGACTTTATGATCCTTATGGGTCCCTTCCACCTTGGGGTATTCCATGATTCAATGTCTCTATGATTCTGTGATTCTAAACAGCCATGGGCTAGGCTGGCTACCAAAAAGACAGGTGTGTGTGGAGCTGGTGCCTCACCTGTTGCTGGACTTAGAAAGTGTATTGCACATGAGACAGGAGCTTGCAGAAATAAAAGAGAATATTTAATCTAGCAAACACACACTGCTTTAATTATTATTAATATTTTTAATGCAGTTGTCATTATTTTAATAGATTGTAATAAAGATAGACTTCAATGCCTCCATTTTTAAAGGAACACTCTTTTATCAACTCGTGACCAAATGAACCGTTGCTGCCTTCCTGAAGGCATCAATTCCCCATCACCCTCCTGCTGACACCATCTCAGCCTCTGCCCAAAGCTGCAAATTCCATTTCCAGAGCCAATTTGTTGTTTGAGGGAGAGGTGTGAATCCTGGATTCAAAGCTGTCAGACCAAAGACATTGCCCACAAAGAAAAGTGCATTTCTGGCTTTCAGTTTGATTGCACTTTTGTCAATCATTTCTATGCATGTGAGCTATTGTTTTCAAAACTTGATTGATTAGAAGTACATATTCATATATAATGAAAATAACACACTCTGAAAACAACTGAAAAAATGTCGTAAAAGGAATAGTTCAAATTAGTTCCATAATGGCATAATTTATTGTACTGTTCCTAGTTATAAAATCCACAATTGAACAGATTAGATGGACGTGTTCAAGTTGCATTGAAGCACTGAGCTGTGAGATATTCCTGGGACTAAAAGAAAGTTCGTGTTGAAATATATGCATAGGAAACCATTCCCCTGCATGTCCCAGAGCTTCAGCACATATATGGGGCTGTGCAGTGGCTGTCAGTGGGCACAGCAGATGCTGGATTTCCATGCATTTTGATGGAGAATTGCAGGTCTCAGGAGGTATCTTATAGAAAGCAGTTACTGCAGAAGAAGAAAAGAGACATCCTCTGTGCTGTCAGTAGTAGGAGGTGCAGTCTGTTCTCACACACTGTTACACATCAGAAGCATTACATGGAGAAGGGACCGCAGAGACATCCCCAAATGCAGGCAAAACTTCAGTCAAAGACCATACTTCTCTGAGTGAAATCAGAGTCCATCATGAGAGGCAAACTTCAGTAGTCCAGTCTATGTTAGATTCAGGACCCTATGAGGCTGCTAGTAATGTTAATTTTCCTATTTCTGCATCAACTAATTCTCTTCTAGCTCTTTTCTGACTGCCTCTGTTACTTCAATCTGTTTGGGTTTAACAGCCTCCTTCAGTTCTGCAGAGGGGTACTGCAGGGAAAGTCAGATGATCCTGGCAAAGTGAAAAATAAAAGGGGAGAAAGGGAGAAGAGCAGAAGTGAGGAAGTTTGTACCTTAGAAATGGCAAAGGACATTGAGTGCTGACAGTGATTCATAGAATCATAGAATGGCTTGGGTTAGAAGGGACCTTAAAGCCCACCCAGTTCCATCCCCACTGCAGTGGGCTGGCTGCCACCCACCAGCTCAAGCTGCCCATCTTGGTCTTGAACACCTCCAGAGATGGGGCACCTACAGCTTCTTTGAGCAGACTGTGCCAATGCCTCATCGCCCTCTGACTAAAGAATTTCTTCCTAACATCTAACCTAACTCATCCTTTGCAAATTATTATTGTATTGCACTAAAGTGGAAAAAAAGTCTGTTTTATGCAAGTTGAATACTTGCATACTTGAACTTACGACATCAGCTTCAGACAGTTGAATATCTACATATACTGGAGGAGATAGTGGGCAGATGTGATAATTATTGATCTCTGAAAATGAACAGAATGTGTGAGAGCTGCATGATTTGTGGCTGAATGTAGCTGCCCTGAGGGCTCCAATGCTCATCTCCTACACAGGAGAGTAAGAGCTCACCTTTTCCAGCCCTGACATTGTGCAAGTTTCATTGGTCTGTGACTTACTTAGCAAGAAAGCTTTACTGCTTGCAAAGTCAAGGTTAAAACTAATCACATTGTTAATATTTCTCAGAGATAGAATCAAAAAGCATACTGAAAGCTTGTAGGAGAATTCTCAGAAAACTGTAGCTGATGTCTCAAAAGTCTGTCACCTTAATATGGCCTTGGGAGCAGAATACAATTTGCATTGTCCACCCGAGATAAGAAAGGACAGATGTGGAGGGTTTACAGATGCCACAGCCTCAAATCGTGCCTTGCACATGGTAAAGAATGTGTGAACAGCAAAGTAGGAAAAAATCACCTTAAGCCATAAGTTTTCCTCTGGCATCAAACAGCACAAGAACAGGAAATAATCCCAAAATCAGGTGGTTTTCAAACCATTTTGGGCAGCGCAAAGGGAAGGGCTGCACAGCTCCAGTCACATCTCTGTCATACCTTCCACACTGTGCAAGGTAGCAGGGCAGCCAGCAGCAGGGCCTTGGCACAGAGCTGCAACAGCACACAGGCCAGGTGTGGGGATGCCATCCAGGCCAGGCAGTGGTAAAGCCAGCATTGCCAAATGGGCAGCCCTGCCTGTCTTGCTGCTCATCCTGTTAACACAGGATGCAGATGCTGCTGAGACCACATCCCAGGCACCTCCCAACTAAGCCAGAGTGGCAGACATGGAACGTGAAGCAGGGCTACCTGTGTCCTGGGTTTGTGTGGGTTTTGGGTGGTTCATATGACAGTGGGAGAGCTGCTGATGTTTCTGCTCTTCCTTTCCTGTCATATTATTTGTTCTTCTTTTTTTTTTTTTTCTGTAACTCTACAGTGCAAAGAATCCAGCTGCCTTTATCCCTGCAGCAAAACCTCTCAGGTTCCTTAGTTTTGCTGCTTTCCTCACTGTGCAGCCAGAAAGATGGGAACGCATGACTGAGATATCTTCAAGGAGTGTTTTCTAGGACTTCCAGTCAAGATCCATGTGCTGAAGTAGATCTGGAGCCCACAGCACAAGAATATGGAGCTGTTGGAGAGGGTTCAGAGAAGGACCATGAAGATGATCAGAGGGCTGGAGCACCTCTCTTATCAAGAAAGGCTGAGGGTGCTGGGCTTGTTTAGCTTGGAGAAAAGAAGCTCTGGGGAGACCTCATTGCAGCTTTCCAGTACTTGAAGGTAGCTAATGAACAGGAGGGGTACCAACTTTTTACATAGTCTGATAGGACAAGGGGGAATGGCTTTAAACTGAAAGAGAGGATGTGTAGGTTAGATGTTAGGTGGAAATTCTTTAATCAGAGGATGGTGAGGCACTAGCACAGGCTGCCCAGAAAAGCTGTGCATGCCCCATCCCTGAAGGTGCTCAAGGACATGTTGTGTGAGATTCTGTGCAGCCTGAGCTGGTTTGGTGGCAACCAGCCCATGGCAGAGGCTTGGAAGTGCCTTCCAACCTAAGCCATTCTGTGATTATATGATACATTGAACTACGGGCAAAGCCAAATGGAGGAAAAAATTAATACAATGAAGTCATCTGAAGCAGTAGAGAACTATGCCATGAAAACAATGAACTCATAATTAGGGCCTATTACATTTCTAACTGTGGAATATTCTTCCTCTAGCAAATTATTTTCTTCCACAGAAGTTTTAATTTCTGTTCCCCAGGTATCCAAGTATCACTCCTTATTTTCTATCTCATAACACTTCTAGAACTTGCTAAGCTTAATTTCCCCCACAGGACGGAATGTATCTCTCAGAGACTTTCTGCTGCAGCATTACTTGGAGAGAAGCAGACCAAGAAGAGGTTTTCATGTGGGAGGAGGCACAGAGAACCAAAATATCTGCACTGAGGACGAAGGCTTTGCAGTCTTTTGGGGGTGAAGGGCAAAGAGCTGGAGAAGAAAATGCTAAGGGCTTTGATCCTGACATTCAGGGAAGAAAGCCAGAGGAAGAAATGCAGTGCCAGACGCAGGAGGACAGGGTGTCAGCAAGTTCAAAAAGCACAAAAGGATCCAATCAGCAAGAAGATTGGACATGCCTGGCATTGAACACAGTAGCTGCAACACTTTTTAATCACATTAACCTTCTTCCACATTTATTCAATGACACGTCTGAAAATTATCTAACCAAAATAGAGTATTCTGAGAAAAGAATAGACTACTGAATCTCTGCAGAGGTCTGGCACTGCTTCTTGCTGAAGTCAGTGGATATAGCAGGGGACTTAGGCTGTGACTGCAGCAGGCAGTGAGAGCAGGTGCCTGAGTGATGCTTAAAGGGACTCGCACTTCTCAGAAACCCAGTGCTCAGCTCTGGGTTTTTTCCTTGTTTTAATTCCTGGGGAAGGTTTGTGCAGTAGCCAGGACACAGGAACCTTGTTTCTCTATGCAGAGAGCAGGCAAGACCCTTTTTGGGTCCAAACTACACAGGCAGCACCTGAAGTGAGCACAGCAATGTCTGAACATGTTTATTAATGTGTTGATGTTGTCCTTCTTGCACAGCATGGTGCTGACTTGCAAAGTTCTTCTTGCACTCAGTGGCCCCAGTGAGGACTATGGCTTTACCAAATGGGCTGAGCAGAGTGGGGAGTCAGGTAACTCCAGCGAAGAAATGCAGAGACTCAGTGAAGGGGATGATGGAGGATCTGGAACTTGTGTGTGTTCTCAGCAAGTTATCAGATGCAGTATTACAGCATTACCAGGTGTCAAAAGGAGAAGAAATAATGTCAAATTGTGGAGCAGTTGGAAGTTAAAACTAAATTTTGAGAGCAACAGATGGATGAAGAAAGTGTTAAAATATATACATGCCTGTAATGGTATTCAGTGACTTTTGTCTGGGATAAGTTTTTCAGAAAATCCTGACAACTGCAAATAGATTTAAAAGGGTCCAGACCTCCACAGTTAGCAGAAGGATGAGGGAACTTGTGCAGCCAGCACAGTGTCAATATGAATGATGTAAAATAATGCAAAAAGTGCTGAACTGTGCATAGTAAATCAGCTCCTAAGGGAAGGACTGAGGATTAATATGTCCTAAAGCATGGCTTTAAAAAATGATAATTAAAATAGGAAATGCTCCAGAGAGTTAGTAACATAAGCCATGGAAAGCAAAGATGTGTTGTAAAAGAAACCCCAAACCAAATTACAAGACAGTGATACGATATACATGTCAATGTTGTGCAAAATATACGGAAGCAATTGAAGCGCTTATAGTTTTCACAGAACAATTCTGCTTCCTTCATATATTTGTTTTCTTTCACAAGATCAAAGTAGATCCAGATGTATCTAAGAATGGACATGGGGTTGTACTTGAACAGAGGATCCGCAAAGGAGCATGGAAACCGTGCGCGGGTAAGAGATGAAATGAAGTGATGTTTAAGGCTACTGGATATTCTTTTCACTGAGATTACACTAAATTCTCGGTGCCAGAGAGTTTTAAACATTTTATAAAAAAAAATTGGAATGTCTTTTCTAAATTTTACCTGCTAATTTACATATGTAATATATAGATTCAACCATTGATTCACAGGTACCATTTTGATACAATGTAGCTGGCTAAGATACAGCTGTCTAATTGGACACTTATGGATTGTCTTTCATATGAATATAACAAACGGCAAACATACACTCAGCTGAAAATGTGCACATAGGATGTTGAAAATTTGCGTGCGAGTAGTTAATAATGATTATTATAACTTTTAGCTGGAAAGGTTTCCATCCTATATCTTTCTGGATGAATTTCCAATTAATTTCAGTTAGATCTGTGATTAGAGTTTCTAGGAAGTGGTCTTCTATACATCTGAACTTGAACATCTAGAACATCATGAACACCCTGCAAAGGTCTCATTTGAAAGCTTAGCTTGCACATCTTCTCTATGTTACTGTCTGAGCTTGTCACAGAGTTAATTCGTTTTTCCTAGTCACAAATCCACAATACAAGGCCTGTAATCTCATCTGTTCTCTTCTTGTCTTCCTATCTTACTTCAACTGTTGCATATTTTTTGCTGTTAACAAGGCTATTCACTCTAAAAATCTTCCTTTCATGATCTAACGCTTTCCCATTCAGCTCTTCTGTCTGTGCCTGTTTCAGCACATCTCTAAGGGTCTAATTATATCTACCCACTTTGTTTCTGATTATGTTATGACAACTTTTTAAATTGCACGGTTACATACTGGGTTTTTTTCCCTCTGGATTGAGTAGTCAACTGGCATTTTATTTTTTGGCTGACTGACTGCAACACAGAACATTTTCTTTTGGTACATCTTCTGTTTGTTTATAGCATATAATAACAGTTATCTTGCATTTAATTCCATATAATTTTCACTTTCATTGTCTCTAACAAGAATACCATTCACAGTAACCAAGGTATCATACTCTAAAATATCCAGCAAGTCAAGGACCAAGAATGGGCTGGGAAAGCACTGGAATGGAATTGCTATTTTACTCTTCTACAACACTTTCCATCTTCGTTCTTAGAGGACTTTCACAAAGATGAATCATTATTTCCATCTGCCTGTATGAGAAACTGAGTCACCTGAAGAGGAAGTGATTTGCCACACAGCAAGGCAGTCGAGTGCCAGGGGTGAAGTACAGGTCTCTTCGCTTTCTCTCTGGTGCCCTCATGAGCTCAGTTCACAGCTCTGTTCACAGCTCACAGCTGTCTTTATGACCCCAGGTGAGTCATTTAGGTCCTTCACGCCGCTAATACTGGAGTGTTTGCTCAATTTAAGCATTTTTTAAAGATTACTCATAGTACTTAAGACAATAAGAAACAGAAACGTGTAAGAAGTTTGTATCTTACCCTGTGCCTTAGTTCTCTATCCACAAAACTGTAGTATTAATTTGTCTCTTATCCCATTGCAGATTGCTTTGACTATTTCGGGTTGAGAGGACAGAAACCTATTTTCACACAGAATCACACAATCACAGAATTTTGTTCTCATTTCTCACACTGCTCAGACCAGAACTCTCTGAACAGCCTTTACCTGTACAG
Organism: Tetrao urogallus; assembly: GCF_951394365.1. Lineage (NCBI taxonomy): Eukaryota > Metazoa > Chordata > Aves > Galliformes > Phasianidae > Tetrao > Tetrao urogallus. The sequence continues at coordinate 160,274,093 of NC_136813.1, read as the reverse complement.
TGGCCACAATGGAGGAGCAATCAGTTTTTTTCTCCCTGGTTCTTTGCAGAGATTTGTTTGTTCAGAGCACTGGTACATTTGACAACATTTTATTTTTTATACTGTAATTGCTTTTTTTTCCCCTGGACATTTTTCATAAATACTAATTTTAGCACAAGAAGCTTTCGTCCACAGTTGATGAACAGTGGTAAGTTAGAGGAGCTTCTATTGTGTTACTCAGAGTGTGTGTTACCTGGCTTGCTGCTGGTCCCCAATTTTTCAGTTATGCAGGTATTGTTTTCTTTTTCCATAGGCACAGCTGGAGCACAACTGTTTGCAGTATGGATGAAGTTGTGAGAGGAGTGTTCACCCTTTCATCTACTGCTCCTGATGGACTGGGGATGGAGAGCAGAATCACAGCTTTTTTCCCCTGCCTTGTCTCACTCCAGCTGCACAGGGAGCTCCTCTAACAATTTCCTCTAGATTTTCTTGAATGAACAGCTCTATACTGTCCTACAAAGCCTTTTGTGTTACACCTTCAGCAACACTCCAGTGTTTGCCTTCTAACTTACTGTGTGTTTTGCTATTGCTATTCTGCTGTTCCCTCTGCTTTCTTCTATTTTTTTTTACCTTCTTTCTTTTTTTATACAATTTCCCATATTTCTACTGTTTGATCCTTGTTTCTATTCTATGTGGATTTTTTTGTGTGTATCTGTGTTGGATTTTTTAATTTTAATTTTTATATTTTATGCTTTTTCTCCACAAGAAAAAAGATCTGTTCCACTGCAGCCCAATTTCAGTCTCATGAAGGTGAGCTGGAGATAAGGCAGAAAGCATTGGGATTGCTCCTGTCTGGCTCTACACAGGGAGAGGACGAGGGCTTTGCTGCTGTGTGGATTTCCCAGAAGTATTATTGGAGCTGGTCCAACAATTTACAGTAAGAGGACTTCAGTTTTAATGCAAGTTCAATAAGGTTTTTCAGGTCACATACAATAAGCTAAATGGCTCATCAGATGTGTCTCCAGTCTGGAAAATTACATAAAATCTTTGGCCAGGATGCTGCACAGTACACTGTGAACTTGAAAGATCTGGCCTTCACATGAAACGTAACACAAGGGGAAAAGGGAGATCTTTGGCCTGTAGAGACCATGCAGAGATAAGAACAAAAGGGCCCATAACTGGAGGATATTCCTGTGGATATTCCAGGGCTTCAGATGCTGGACATCTTTAGCTCCATTCTCCAACCAAGACACACACTGGCCCTCTCTGCCACGCAGTGCCCCAACACTAAGCCAACAGAGCAGGCATATAGAGTTCAGCAGTGCAAAGGAGAAATGTGGCCTACTCTTGGCCCAGCTGCCATGTCATACCCCAGAAGCTGAAGGGTAAGCAGGGACAAAGGAAAACCTCCAGTGTGCCACTCTCCTAGATGGGAATTGAGCGCAGTGATGTTGTCTATACATGGCAGACAACCAGAATGTTCAGTGCATGCTGGAGACTCCCATGGTGTGACACAGAAGCTTTGGTTCAGGTAGAACTAAGATGTCTTTAGAGTGGAGATGTGGATAACTTACCAGCAGGCCAAAATCAGCTGTTGTGAACACTTCCTAAATGATCTTAATTTTTATGAGAGAAAACAAAGTCATATAAATGAAGCACGTATTTGAAGTAGAAATGGTAGTCATTAAAGCCAGTGGGACTTCACTCCCCTTGCCTGTGAGTCATTCTTAAGGAAGTTCCTTCTGCCTCCACGGGAGAAATTTTCTATGTGGAATTATTGACAGAGAAAATTGCACAGCTTAAGAAAATCTTCTAAGTACGCAAGGCCCACACCACTGAGCACTAGCAACAAAATAATTGATTCAGTACTCAATAAAAAGCTGAAAGCAGGAGAGACTGATTTGTTTGTGGCAGTCTGTGCTGCTGAGATGAAAAGAGGTTCTGTAGAAATGTGGGTTTTGTTAAGGACTGTTGGCTTCCTGCCGTCATATCTTGCATGCAGTTCTGATGGAAGGTCATGGAGGCAAATGTGTATTCTAGAGATAAGGAATAACTTCTCCTGTGTTATGGGTACAAGAGAGCAATTAAATTGGCAGAAGCCTTCACCTACAGTAGTGCTAATAGTTATTTAGAACACACTGAATTTAGTGCTTTGCTTATTTATTGAATAAAGTGAAATCTGAGCCTTTTGGCACAAGAAAAACATTGCACAATTAGCCTTAAAATGAAAACATAAGAAGTTCATTCATTCTGTTCCATGAATGATGGCTCTTCTTTTAAAGGTTATTAAATGAATGAAATAAACATAAGTTTTCAAGACATTCGCATTAAATCAAAGTCAGAGATGGAACTGTAAACAGTAAGCTTTTTGTGGCTATGACTACGCCGCTCTTTACATTGCTGCCAAGCACTATCAAAGTCTCAGGCTAAAGTGCCATGTCTGCCCCTGCATTAAAGGATGTTCAGGACATCATCAAAATATCTCCTCAGGTTTATTCAACAGATCTGCATCCCACAAGGTTCTGAGAGAGCAAGAAAGGTACAAGAGTGTAGGTAATAAGGCATCTCTAAGCATTCAGCGTTCTGTCAATTTCAGGATGAAGGGATCCATTCCCTGTATCCTCCAGTGGTTAAGGATGCCTCTCTAGCTTTTATGTTTCACAGAATCACAGAATGGCCCATTCCAACAGAATGGTTGGAAGGGACCTCAAGGATCATGAATCTCCAACTCCTCACCACTGGGCCATCAACCTCCACTTTTAATGTTAGACCGGGCTGCCCAGGGCCCCATCCAACCTGGCCTTGAACACCTCCAGGGATGGGGCATCCACAGCCTCTCTGGGTAGCCTGTTCCAGCACCTCACCACTCTCATAGTAAAGAACTTGAGAGTTTCCCCAGTCCTTGAAAGCAATAGAAGAAGTACTCAATAGAAAGAAAGTAATTGGTCACATGCATGTGCAAAAATAACTGCTGATTCTGGGCCACAAATATGTGTTACATGTATTCTATATGCACAGCTTCTATATGCTAAGAGAAGTCAAACAATATGAAAAATACGCTGTCTGATCACCAAGATCAGCTTCATTTTTTTCCTTTTCAAATTTAACTGGAATACTCGGGAGATAAACCACTGCAATGATTTAAAGAATGAATGGCACAATCCATTAGTCATCCGCTTTAAATGTATGTTACAGCATCCAGTAGTCTTATACAGCAACAATTTGAACATAATACAACGGGGCAAGAAAGCTTTAGGGGCCAGCAGCTGACTGACTTTTTTGTACTGCAAGAGATTTGTTCTTTCTTTGTGAATAGCTTTGAGGTGTCTTATGATAACTGGTGTACTTTAACCTCAATTCCTGGGAAGCTGGATAGTCTGAATGCTCAGACTTACAAACGAAGACTGTTATCTTTTAGAGACAAGAGGTACACAGTCATAGCAAGTTATCACACATTTTGTGGGAGCTGAACTGCTATGAGACTCATAGGTAAGTACTGCAATGTGGAGACAGCGGCCTCTTTCTGAGATGAAGATATCTAACATGCTGTGCTCACACAGAGCAAGCAGTCCAGCACCAAGTGGGAAGTACAAGCATTAGACTTTTTGTGGGTGCCCATATCTGACCCACAAACCAGCAGCAATCCAAAGGCAAGAGATGGCATAGATCTTTTAAATATTTACAGGGTGCCCCCAGGAAACAAAAGCATATCAGCAGAAGATGTATCAGCAAAATACAAAGTTGCAGTAAAAGAGGTGCTAAACCTAGAAAGGCAAACTGTCATTCAGAGAGTCTGAATACTTACAAAAATTCATAGGCGTCACACAAACTTGAAATCAGGAAAGAAAGATAAAAGCAGTACTAAGATAGTACTTCAAATCCCAGGCCCAATGAGGTTGGTAGGAACATGATTGCTGACTTGCACAAGAACACAGTTTCACTTGATGGAAGAACCAGAGATTTCCTTAAAACATCAATTCTTAAAGATGAGTGGAAAATTCAAAACGTCTTGTTCAAAAAACCAACAGCCAAATTTTTCTCAAAGAACAAACTCCACAGTCCCTCCCATAATCTTTAAAAGATTAAGTTTATTTGGCATCTGTTGAAAAAATCTGCTACCTGGAGGTATTGATATAAATCTATAGTCATCAACAAACATGGAGATCTGGGACTGGTAGAATCCCTACTTCAGTATCAACCAGGAGACATATTTTTGAAACATTTCAAAATGTTTTGGCACACATTTTAAAGGCTTTTCAGTCAGCTGCTCTATGTATATGCACTATATAATTCTGCAGGAGGTGATTAATTTGTTGACAATTTATAGTATTTACTGCCTCCTGCTGCCAAGTAAATAGGTTTATAAACTAATTAATGACCTTGCTGTTATAAAAAGCTGGAATATCTGAGTAATATTGGTAAAATCAAGGGATCTAAACTTCTAGCACAACACACACTCATCTCACAAAAGAAGGGTGTCAGTGTGTAGCCAGGAGTGCACTTGTCCCACTGTTATCAGGCCTGGGACTGATAGCAGGTGCTCTGGGCAGTGCCATAGGCACAGGAAGTAAGCAGAGCGTGGTGGCATATTCAGGAATCAGCTCAAAGGGATGCTGGAAGGCTTGGGCTGTTCATACTGAAGAGAAGGGGTGGAATGTTGGAAGCATTTCTCATGGCATTTGGCATATCAGTTAGTTTCTTTCAGGTGGGGAGAGAAGTCAGTGGGTGCATTTGTGTTAGTGGTTTAATGTACAGTAGAGTTGATTTTGAAGGTAATCTTCAGTATACATAGAGCTCAGCATGTTGCTCCAAAGCACATTGTTGCATGTGAAATGGTTCCCCTGCACGTGGAACATAGCAGCACCAACAGAATAGCCCAGTAGCAGACCCCGCAGCTTCAGAAAGGTTATGTTAAAGGAGGCTGAGATCAGATGGTTGGCTCTGTGTTTCCAGGTGTGGTTGGTCAGAAATGAAAGTTGGAGTACAGCAGTTAATCATCACAATTCATCATCATTATGAAGGATGGTTTCATGACAGTCTTCTAGTTCTGCAGCTTGGCTCAGTCTCCAGCACATAGATACAGAACAGTAATCTGAACTCCTGCTCTGCAAATGTTCCTCCACGAGTGAGCTTAGCAGATTCAGTTCTGACATTAGCAGGCCACATCCCTCACTGCAGCAGACCCAGAACAGAAAACGTACACCTACTCTTACCACCAGATCTTGCTTCTGCACCACTGTGTGTGCATTCCTACAAGGGCAATTATAGGTAGATTGTGTGCTGCCTTTACGGTGTTCTCATCAGTGGATAGGCCAAGAGTTTGACATTTGGGATGGACAGACGGAGGCACACAAGTCAGTAGGGGACTTTGCAGGCTCCACTCGAGGCCTACATGCAAAGGAGCAATCAGGAGGGCTGGCACATGCCCCATGCTGAGAAATGCCAGTTGGCACAACCATTCTGACAAACACCCATCTGACAAACACACGTTGATGTATGTTGTTAGTTTTCCTGGTTCTAAATTTGAGACAGCGTATTTTCTTAAAGAAAACAACGTCTCCAGGCAATGTAAACCTAAGGAGGGTGATGCTCAGGGCACATCTTCAAGGAGCGCTCACTTCTGAGCATAGCACAGCAACATCTCACAGCGCTGCCTGTCTTTCTACAAGAGGAGAGCTCAGCCAGGAGTGAGAAGCGGGTGGGTAGGAAGGAGCAGACGGCCCACGCCAGGCACGCAGGTGGGATCTGGGTGTATTCAGCGTTGTGACTGGAAAGCGGCGTTAGGAGACGGTCAGCGCTCGATCCGAGCGAGATGCGCTGGAGCCTCGCCCTGCGGCGCCTTTCAGGGGTCCCTACTGCAGTCCAACCAGCTCCCGCTCCCGACCTCTTCTCACATCGGCCGCTGACGGGAACCGGCCGCCCCACTCCCCTGCCTCGGGTACGGCGCGGCGCAGGGCGGGCAGGGAAGGGAAGGGAAAGGAAGGGAAGGGCAGGGCAGGGCAGGGCAGCTCGCGGAGCGCCGGAGACGCAGCCGTGCCGGGGCCGGGCGGCGCCTGGGGGTGACGGGCGGGTCTAGGCCACAGCCGAGTGCGCACGCGTCAGTTCCGGCGGGGAGCGCGGCGCGGCGCGTGGGTAGGAAACGCCGCGGCGGCGGGGGAGCGGAAAATGGCGGCGGCCGCACAGCTCACGGATGAGGAGCTCTTCTCGGAGCTGAGGCGCTTCGGCTTCTCTCCGGGGCCGGTCACCGAGAGCACCCGGCCCGTCTACCTGAAGAAGCTGAAGAAGCTGCGCGAGGAGGAGCGGGCCGGGGCCCGCGGCGGCGCCAACAAGACCCGGAACAGCAACAACAATAACACGGCGGCCGGAGGCGGCGGCGCCGGGAGAGCGGGCGCGGGCGGGCGGCTGGCGGGCGCCGAGCACCCCTGCCTCTCCGGGGCCGCCGGCGGCGGGCGGAGCCGCGCAGCACCCCCTGCCGGGGGCGGCAAAGTGCTGCTGGGCTTCAGCTCGGACGAGTCGGACGCGGAGGCCGGCCCTCGCGGCCAGGCCGGCGGCAGGAGGGAGCGGGCTTCGCCCCTCTTCCGCGGCGCGAGGCCCGGCGGCGGCGGCGGCACGGCGCCCCCGGAGGAGGCGGCCCGGCGGAAGCCTGGCGCCTGGTGGGGAGCGGCGGCGGCCCGCAGAGCGGCTCCGGGCGCCTGGGAGCACGGGGACGGCGGCGAGGAGGAGAACGACGACGCGGAGGAGGAGGAGGAGAAGGGCGAGCAGCGGCGGTGGAAGAACCGGACCGTGAACGGCAGCCGGCTGCTCGCCTGCGGCGGGGACAAGTACTCCGACTCGGAGGAAGAGGAGGCGGCGGCCCGGCAGCAGGTACCGAGGGAGGAACCGGCGACCCGCCGGCCCAGGCGGAGCCTCGGCAAGTCCGCTCCGTTCACAGCGAGCAAATGCGCTGCGGCCGGCGCTGGCACGATGGAGACGGCTCGGGAGAGGGCCGGCGGGGGCTGCGGTGCCGGCGCGGCCGGCGCGACTGACGGGGCGGCGGGGGCGGCCGCTGCCGGGAGCCGAGACGGGGGCGGGAGCCGCGAGGAGACGGCGGCGGCGGCGGGGGGAAGATGCGAGAGACCGGAGCCGGGTCCCGCCGGCCCCCGGTACCGCCTCGGCCCGACTAGGAAAGCCCCCACGGCGCCGGACGCGGACGGCGGTGACGGCGCCGAGCCCCCGGGCGCCGCCAGGAAGGCCACCGACAACCACGTCCTCGGCGGGGCCGCCGGCAGCCACGGCGCCGAGCCCAGGATCTATTCCGCTACCAACAGCCTCCCCCCGGGCGGGAGCGCCTCCCTCAGACTCAACCACTCCAATCATACGGGTTCAAATCACGCCTACCTGAAAAACACCTACAAGAAGAATCTCTCCGAGCCCGAGGAGGAGCTTCTCCAACAGTTCAAAAGAGAGGAGGTATCCACCACTGGAGGCTTCAGTGCACATTACCTGTCCATGTTCCTCTTAACTGCTGCATGCTTGTTCTTTCTGATACTGGGATTCACATACCTGAGAATGAGAGGTTCTGGAGTAGCTGAGGATGTGGGAGCCAACAGTAAGTATTAGGTCAAGGGGAAGGGCAGTTAATTTCTGCAAGGGGATGTACTGCTGCTAATCCAACTCTGCGTTCTCAGGAGGTCCGTGCTGCACAGTTTGGGGTCCCACTGTTCTATAAATTTCCCTTTTAGGATAGAGCACGCAGAAACAGACTGGCCTTCCTAAAGTGATGTAGTGAAGCTTGCTAGACATCTGGGGATAAACCCGTATCCTGATTATTCTGTGCTGTAATCTATTGATACCTTGTTTTCTAGCATGTTTTCTTCACAAAGCAATTTCATGTTTTGTTCAGTCTAGAAGATACATGGTTAATAGACAATCAACGAGGTAAGGCTTCTACCCATTTCAGAGAAGATGCACATCTGGATACCTGGGATTCTTGCAGAGTGAAGGTTCCAATGTAGTTATTAAGCAATTAAGCAGGTTGCCTTTATGAATGTATGTTGAAGCTTGGGGAGCATGCTAGGCTGAGGTGTTTTTTCAATGCTATGACAAACTTTGTGCTGACTTTGGACCTGTTATGTATTATTTTCTAATATGTGCTTTTCTTATAAATTCAGAATGAGAATGTGATTATACACTAAATACTGTTATGTTGTAGTTTGATTTTCACAGCTTTTTTTTTAAATCCTGTATTGGGGGTATCTTTAATACAAGGAAACAACTTTTTGGGATGGATGTAGAAACTACTATTTTCTATTCACAAAATATATGGAGATGGAAGTGTACCATTTCCACCTAAGGAGGCACTAATATTAGAATGAAAAGTCATGCCATTGCTCATTGGGAGCAATGAAAAATTGTTTGAAAAGCTAGTTTTAGGATGTGAGACCATTAGAGGGATCTTGGAGATTCATAGAATGGCCTGGGTTGAAAAGGATCACAGTGATCATCCAATTTCAACCCCCTGCTATGTGCAGGTCACCAACCACCAGACCAGGCTGCCCAGAGCCACCATCCGTGGATGGGGCATCCACAGCCTCCTTAGGCAACCTATTCCTGTGTAGTGTTCTTGCAATCACTGAGGAGAAAAATGTGGGGTGTTTCCTTATATGGATAGTAGGGCATGTGTATGGCCATGTGTGAACACGAATACAAGCGTCTTGCATGGAATGATGCTGCTGCTAGTTTGGGATCTGCTAGAAGTTACAGGGCAGAAGTAGCAGAGAGTGTACTATTTGTTTTTATTTTTTTTTTCCTTTTAGACCTTATTAATTACATTGCAATAACTATAATAGCAGAATAGTTTTTTTTATTCTTCGTGCTTTTTGTAGGAGGTCTGGAAGCAAAGAATGCAGTGTTTAGAAAAGTCAATAGCAGCAAAGGCTAGAGCATCTGCTATAGTTTCTTTGACTGTCTGCGTGGCTCTTAATAAATACTGCTCAGTCCTGTTTCTGGGAAGGTGGTGATACACATTTATTGTAGTGTGACTGTTGGGACCATACATACTCTTGTTCTGTGGTTAACTTCTGACCATACCTACATAAATGGTTTTGTGTACTGATAAGCTGTGCAGTTCCATAAACACACATTTGCTTATTTTTTCTGTCCTAGTCTTAAGTTCTTAAAATCCAGTTATTTTAATAGAGAAGATGATCTTTCAGCTCCTGGGGTAAACTTCCCAACTGTGACAGTCATGGTTAAAAGTTGCCCTGTCATGCTGATTGGTAAAGCTGAATGTCTCAACTATGCAGGCAACAGTAATGCTGAGAAAATAAATGCTCTGAGCTCCTTGTCTTGGGAAAAAAAAATCCCTTTTGTTTTAATGTGTGAAGTTTCCTACAGAAATGTGGGATCACTGTTTTGAGTCTATATTGTTTTTAAAGTTGACAAGGATGGACCTAGCAAGCAGGGAATGTTCTATTTGCCTTGGTTTGGCTGCTCAGCCAAAGGTCTGGTGGTTCAGGGTTGCTCAGAAGTTCAATTAAACCAGTCCTTGGCCTGCTTCTGTTTGTTCTTTTATCAGAGGAACTCTAGAAAGTGGATTTTCTGAGGAAGCGTTCTGGTTTTGGCACTCACATTTCTTCTGTCCTCCTTTCTTGCAGCCCTGGGCTTGAGGGGTAGGGCCCATTGAAAGGAAACAAACAGCCGTTTTTGTGGCTGGCTTCTTGGTAGGAAGTGGAGAAGGACACAGGCTACTTTTTTCCTTTTTTTTTTTTTTTTTTTTTTTTTTTTTAATAATGTGGAAATGTGCAGGGAATTGCCTTGTACATGTGCTCAGCACATACTAATTGGAATTCCTACTTCTGGAATGTATGTGTGTGAAGAGAACACAGTGGGTCCATAGGATGGACAAGAAAGACAAGACAGGCCCTGAAAATGCATCCCTACTGGGAAGGAAACCAGTTGTCTTTGGGGTGGTTCCCTAAGCTTAGTTGAACATCATCTGAGCGAGTCCTGTAGTTCTTGAGCTTATGTATTGTTTTCTTCATAGAAGCAGAATTGATTCATGCATTTTTATTAAAAATAATAGAATAGCTCATGAAACAACTTTTCAGCTAGATAATTAGGTACTGGGTTTTTTTTTGTCTTTTACTTGGCTTTAGGCAAGACTTCGTTGTTTGTGAATGGTTTTATTATGAAAAGTGTTATTTTAGACTACGAACTCTCACAGTTAATGTGAGAATGTAAGAAGATTGTATATAAATGTTTGTATATTTGAGCTGCTTTTTTTCCTCCTACAGGGCGTGTTACATGACAAGTTTGAGTTGATTGTCTTGTTCTTTTTCTGATGTTAAATTCTGTCAAAATAAGGTGCTGTTTTGTGTGACACACTGAAAAACATTGCTCACCAGCTACAGCCAGTGTTAGCACATAAGTTTGCTGGGCTGTGATGTGAGCTTAGAGGAGATGCTTGTAATGAGTGGAGGCTTGGAACAACGTACTAGGGTTGGATTTAGGCTAGGTAAAATGGAATAAGTAAAAAATGGAAGACTTCAGAAGAAGGTTGTCACATCATGCAAAATGTTGAAATACTGTCTTATTCAGAGCTATAAAGTACTTCAGTTTTTCTGCACGTGTGGCAAGCAGTGTTCAAAGATGAATTAGGATTGGCTTATTTATCTATATCTAAGCTATGTATGGCCACTTGAGGTAAAGCTTTTCAGCATTTAGTTATCTAAGATGCTGATAAATGTATTCTCTGTAAGGCTTTTCTTGAAATATTGAAATAAATGGTTGTAAGCTCACAAAAGATAATGTGTGAGTAGATTGTGCTTTTGCTGTCTCTGGCAGTCTTATACATGAAAAGGTTTACTTGTGCTTGATACTGATAACAATTCATGTGGTTCTTGCTGTAAGATATCGTGCTTGCACCTGCCTTTAAATGTGATGGCATTGTATGAAATCTTGCATAATGATTTGTAAGGAAAACGGTCAATTTGGCTTTTGTCTTCTTCCTAGAGGTCTTTAAATTCTGAAGAGTTCATCATCTCTTCCTATTTCATTCACTTAATTTTGTGGTGTTACTTGGAGCATCTCATGTAGCTGTTGGCACTTCTGGGAGTTAGTTACAAAGTTATTTTTCGGGGAAAATTGATGCTAAGATCAGTGGGTGTTACTTTGAGGCCTGGTATACTTTCTGGAAGGTGAGGTTATTACTGTAGGTGCTGATTAAGGCAGTAATTTCAAAGGTATGGCATTTTATGTTACTTTCATGCCCTCTGCTCCAGTACTTTGCATTGGGAGTGGTTGATGTAACAAAGAAGTGAATCTTCCCTTTGAAACGTTCAGGTAGTTATTCTGTATTGTCTGAGGTTCTTAGAGAGGCTTTCGAAAGCGGGGGTCTCGTTAGTGATTTTGATCTTTCCATGTAAATTGTTAAAACATAACTGCTGGTAGCACAGTCTTTAGTCTGTTCACTCTAACTTGCATTTTTGAAATGTTAATTTAGGGAAACCTCTGGTAGTTGTCTATATTGCAAGTGGAAACTTAAGAAAATCGTAATTCGAAGGCTTTAATTCTGTTCCATTGACGTTCCATTTCTTTTTTTTTTTTTTCTTTTTTTTTTCTTTTTTAAACTTCTAAATATCTCATGTATTGAAACTTCCATGGAATTTTGTGCAGGGAATTTCAGTGATTAAAAAGCTAGAGTTGCTGTGTGAAAGGCAAGAGATGGACTATTAAGTGCACCGATCTGCACATTACTGCTGAAGTGCTGTGGCATTTCACAATTAACTGTTGAAATTTGGCTTGCCTTCATAATGCCTGTATTTTAAGGAGATAGGTGTTTGTACTTCCTTTGGAATATGTAAAACTAACTTGGGATGCAGGCCTTAAGAGTACTGCCGTATGCCAACATGCGCAGGACTTTCCTTATGCCATGACTTCAGATGTTCTTTGAATGTATTTACGACATTACTGTCACAGGCTGTTTTTTTTTTTTTTTGTGTAGTGATGAGAAATCAGAACTGAAACTACCCACCTGGGGAGTGGGCATGCAGAAGAGCTCTAACAGGATCTGATTGCACAAGCTGTCAGAAACTAATTGAAAGTTTGTACGTGGTACTTTTCACAAAAGAATATTTGGTTTCTGGTGTGAGAACTGAGGGCAGTTTATGAGCTGAAAGATCTGCGACTTTTCCATGTTTATGGAGCATTGCAGAGTGCACAAAAGTGGGAAAGCAAACAGCAAACTTGTGTTTCTTCTGTTACAGCAACAGTGGTTACAGTTGAAGTCTTTTAAGGAGGAGCCCATATTACCCAAGGACATACATTTAGTGTAGCATTGTAGGAACCCCAACTTGTACTGTTTCTTAAAGCATACCAGCAGGAAAGGAGAATCATACCTACAGTCTTTCTATTGATGGGGGCTGCTGATGTTTCTAAAAAAACCACTTGTTTTTTTACACTTGTACACTTAACACATGCTGACGTGTATTTCACGTGGGAGTACTAGGTTGCAAAACTTTGCCTTAATGCTTATTCAGCTAGGCTGTCGGGAGTGCTGGGGTTGTACCAAGCTGATCCCTGTCAGGCTTCTTGCCTTGTGCTTCAGAAATAATATGAACATGTGAATGGCAGGGCAGAGCTGCTGTTTGACAACCTTGTTTGATCAGTTGACAAAAAAAAAGCTGAACAAACAAGTATATTAAGCATGTACTTTAGTTTTTTGTTAATGAAACTGCTGCTTCAAAGTCCTTTGTAATCATTGGATGTGTTCCTTAAGTGTTAAAAACTCCTGAATAACTGTGTCAATTGGAAAAAGTGCTTGTGTTTTGGGATTTGAGGTAGATTAAAGGGAGTGCGTTGACTGGTCAAGATGCATTAAAAAGAAATAGTGATTTTCAGGGGATTTGTTTTGTCTAAGAAATTCCATAGCAGTATCTTTGTCCTGACTGTCCCTTCTTGGCTTCTTCTGTTTTTGCTGGGAGGTTTAGAATTGCAAGAGAAAGTGATAAAGCCTTTACCATAACTGTAATGCATGAGGATAGGGTTAGCTCTGCCTCTGATCAAAGTAACTATTCATGTCTTGTATCATGATTACTGAAGAATTTGGATTGAGCAAAATTTGGAAAAGGGTCAGTGTACTGGTGCAGAAAAGCATACTGATGGATGCAAGTACAGATGGGAGAACCACTGAACAACTTGCAGCAGATCTCATGCAGGTTCCTACTGTTAGGAGTTTGCTTCAGTTTATGATGTTTGCTGTTGAGCCCTCCTGTAAACATAAAAAAGGATCAGGTTCTTGAGTGAAAGTGGTGATGTAAAGGCTTTGCAGTTGATGTCAGAGCGCAGTCTGTTCCTGGAAAATGAAGAAACAATAAGACAAACTGGATGCTTTGACTGCATGCAGGTACGGCCTCTTTGCACAGCTGATAAGACAGCACCTGCATGTCATCTCAGTATTCCTACAGTTTCTGTGTAGGCAAATAAGTGCCTTGTGTTCACACGAACCTATTCTGAGATACTGCTGATATTCTTCCCTAGAAGCTTTGAGTAATCTTTAGAAACTTGTCAATTCAGTAAGCTCAGCCCAGGTGGAGGAATTGAAGGTATGTTGATAAGAGATGTGAAAAGTTGAATCAAGTATTTTTGAACAATTGAGCATGCTGTATGATGAGTAAGAAATAAGCTTACCATTTGTAATAAGGAAATACATTAGGGATGAGGAAGCTAAGGCCACAGCCTTCTGTATTTCACTGACGGTCGTTTTCTGTGACGTTATAATCGTCTCTCTTTCCCTGCTGCTGTGCTGTACTTCTACCCATACGTTTTAGTGCCATTTCTCATTTCTACTGTGTTTCCAGTGCGCTGTGGAGAGCGAAAGGATAAAGGAGCAAGTGAATGTCATACATACTAAAAGTGTAGCTGGCAAACTCCACGTGATTCTTGGGCCTAGTTTGTTGGAGAAGTGATGTAACCTCTGATGTTTTGGCAGAGAAAAATGAAGTTTTCTGCTCATCTTGTAATGCGTGTACCTTGAAAACAAGTGTCTTTTTGTAGTCTTAAATTCCATTAACTCTTTTAAATGAACTGAGTTACGCTCTGAATTGATTTAGAAGGTTGTCTTATGTGGAGAGAGGAAGAGATGGTAGGGAGGTTAAAAGAAGTTTAACGTTGAATTGAGTGGCATTAAAGCCTACTAAGTAGATCAGTTGGATTTCAGTAATGATGTGGTAGATAAGACGTATGACTCTTCACAAATGACTGGTTGTATACCAATTCCTTAGCCCTCTCTATTTTCTAATTTTTCTCTATTGTATAAATAGAGGTCATTTACTTAACTAAAAGTTGGAAGGCAGCATCTTAGATTGTATGTAAAACAATTGTTTTCTAAGACTGCATTTATTCACGTAGGTCTCAATACAGAGTTTATATACAGGACGCATCCTGACCTTTGGAAAGGTACAGGAGCCTTTGTATTTAGGTAGCATCTTGGTAAAGAGTCATGAGTCTACCCTTGTTAGTGCACTGAATAAGACTATTGCAAGAAGACTGTAGGGATGAATTGCACAAAACAGGCAGGTTTCTAAGGCAACATCTGGATCTTAATTTTCATTTTCTCCCCACTTTCTGTGAAGGTCAGTTGAGTACGTGAATTGCTTAGCAGAGAAGCCTTAGACTTTTCCATGCTAATGCTAATTTTGCTAATGCTTAGGTTGGCTTCTGGATGCTTTCAGTAGGTAGTGTATCAAAACCATTCACCTTAACCATCAGCCTCCTCAATTCCCATCGTGTCATTTTGTAGTTATACCACAAAACATCCCTCAGCAGACTCATTCTGTGAGACCTCTTCAGTGTCATCAGGCTGCACGACAAAGACATCTCAGGTGCAGTGTTCCCAAATGTCACATCACATCTCTAACAAATTCAGCTCTACCTGAATGTGTTGATTGAACAGAAATGTAGCTAAACCTGATGCAAAACCTGCTGGTAGAAATTGAGCAACGGAGAATTTACTGCAAGTGAGGGGTTCCAAATAACAGAAGGTACTTTTTTGTTACAGTTGCCTTAAAATGCTCCTGGTTGTGATATGCTTTTTTTTTTTCTTCCTTCTAATTCCCAACATGTTTTCAGGGAAATGGTGAAATATTAATCATGACATTTCTGATCATCTCTGACATTTGACCTATGTCTAAAAGTTTAGCGGGCTGTTTGTTCTTGTTCAAGCAGTATTATTCAGACAACCACAGAAGATACTTGTTAACTTTCCATTGACAGACCGAGTGGTGCATGTGTGATTAAACCCCTGAGAGGCCTCTTTCAGGCTTGGAAATCCTGTCAGATTTACTGGGGGAGAGCCAGTCTGGCTGTCCTGTTTGGGCTGTTCCTCACTCTTACAAATTCCTTGGAAGGAGTTTAGTGTTACTTTGTAAATAAGAGAAAATGATTAATGAAATTCCTCAGTGTGATATTGAAGAGTGGAGTGTGATGTCAAATTCATCAGTCTGTTTCTGTATTGGTTTGGACCTGATGTGTGAATCAAGGAAGTTTCTGGAGGTGAGAGGCATGGTGTGGTATTTTAATTTTTAGAAGAAGCTTATGCTGCCCAGGGCAGAGTTTGCCCAGCTAAGAAAATGCAGACTTCCGTCTGGACAAGAAACTAGTCTTAATTCTTATTTTTGAGTTTTTCTGTAAGCCTATGAAGTAATGCTTACCCAGGAGCAGCTCTAGATAAAGGTCTTTTTTCCTGAATAACTGTGGGAAATGGATAGTCTGAGCTGTATCTAAAAGGGTATTTCATGTTTGCATACTTCATATTTTGTAGAGAAGAAGACAAACTTTTGTTCTGATAAACCCTTAGAAAAATCTGAAACTGTTGAGAACATCTAGAGAGCCCTAGTGCTGTATTGTCTGTACAGTGTCTTTTGAGCTACTTCTTTTTTTACACAGTGAAAACCAGAAATACCAGCTGTACTGTTAAGTACTCTTGAGAGCTGAGCCATTCAGCATGGGCAGATGTGTGTCTGACTTGGTGATCCTCAGTGTATTGTGAGCAGTGTCTTTAAATGCAATAGCCTTTTTCTTTGTTTTTTTTTTTTTTTTTTAGCTTGTTCACCTTGAGCAAAGATGTGCTTTGTGTACTGTGGAATTGAACAAAGCAGCTGCTAATGTTTTCTCATTTGTAACTTGAAATATTGTTCTTTCCTTGACCTTCAGCTTAAGATGCTTTTCATGAAGAAACAATAAAATCTAGTATTTTAGGAATTAAGGATTTAGTAGGTGACACTTGAAATAGGAAAAAATAATGAGATGTTAAAGCGAGATATGTTTTATTCTGCTGTATGTTCCGTTTGGCAGTAATGTCATTGCTGTGTGGGAAGATCAGACTAGAAAGAAACAATTGCATGAAAATACCAGGACATCTCATTCCCATTTTGAGGTCCAAAGGCCAAATAGGGTCTGCCTGTCCCTGTTGTAAGGGAATGAATTGGTGTGTTGTGTTTTTTGCCGTTCAGAAGATGGGACTGCAGAGTTTCTTACCCAAATCTTGGCATTGTACTAGTAGCTATTACCAGCACTCATATACCAGATTCAGCACCTCAATCCGCAAGCACCTCCTTAGGCGTAGCCTTTTTAATTTAAGGAAGAAAACAACAACAACGAAACAACAACCACAAACCAATTATGATAACAAAATTGGAGGCCTCAGTTCAAACAGGCTGTTGGGCTGAGAGTGGAGGTAAAGGTAAGCCTTAAGCCTAAGGACAGCTGTGGTGTATGGCTGTGGTAGCCTGGTTGTTCTCTTCAGATAATCAGTTCTATTTGAACCTGCCAGTTAAGCTATCAGCCAAGGGCAGGTGCTGGTGGAGGCAGAGTGGAAGGTTAGTCTTGCTTCAGTTGAGTAAAAATGAAAGTTGCTGAGTATCACCCACTTCTTTCATTTTCACTCAAATGTTGCTGACCTCATCCTGGCTTCCAGCTGCACAAACTTCTGTGCCTACTGGGCAGCTTCTCTGTAGCCAGTATGGGTACTTTGGTAACCTGCCTATTGCTTTTTCTCAGAAAGCTCTTCTCTGTGGGGAGGCGAAACCCGCTAGCAGCTAAATCTGTATCACCTACACAATGGAGAGAAAGCTCTTCTTTCTCTGTAGGTTACACCGGGATACTATTCTCAGAGGTTTGCAGCTCTTTTCAGGCTGTGTATAGGTTATGAACCATTGTTTAGCAGTTGTGCTACTTCTTTCTCTGCAGGTGCTGATAGTCAGACCAGGCTGAACAGTTAAAGGGACAAAGGCACAGCAGAACACCACTTTTGAAAAGAAAAAATTCCCAATGTGATCTTTATCTTTAATTTGTTAATGGCTTAGCTCTTATGATTGAGGGTCTTTTAAGGATTCTTCTGTCAGTGCTCTCTGTTTGAATGTTATCTTTGGGTGCTGTAAGCTGCTCATAGTTCTGTAGCATGATTCTAATTCTTGGTAACTGAAGTCTTTGGAAGAAGAGGTTGACTGTATTTTTATGTTGGACTCTCTTCAATCTTCAAGACAGGAATCTTTCCTTTCTGCTTGTGCAAGATGAGGAGGAGTGTTTCTATGCAGATTGACCCCTCAGGGGAATGACAATGTATTTAATATTTAATTGCAGCTTCCCAATAATTGTTAAACCTTCTGTGTTTTAATAACACTTGCATTACCGGTTTGCTCTCCAGCTTGAACTTGGGAGCTTGAGGAAAGCCAGGCAGCTTCCTAATCTGATATTTGAGCTGCCTCTGCTGCAGTGTTTTCAGGGGGGCATTTCACAGCTTCTCAATATATTTTCCATTTCAGTGTTCATTTATTGAAGTCTTGGGTTTTTCTTGACCTTACAATGTACAAGGACCTAAAATATTTGGGAGGGAGCAGAGAAGAAAGAAGAGTTAATACAGAAGCCTGTTGTGATTCTCTTGCAGGCAAAAGTATTCTTTACCTGCTGTAAAGTTCTGGGAGGTGTCTAAAATATAATGTTTTTCCTGATAATATTTTGCAGCTGCTAATAAATGCAGCCTTAGTGTTTTCTCCTACATAAAACACTAGCCCGTAATGCAGACCATTTGTGTATATGTATGCAAGGAATGTTATACTAACAAATTTTTACTGTGCATTGCAAACACGCTTCCAAGCTTTTTTCTTTCTAATAGAACACTGAGAAGTGTTTCCTCATTGAAATATAGTGTGTTCTGTAATGCAATGTAAAAGACTGTGCGTGCAAATTCCATTACTATAAAACATGTACATTAAACATAACAAGAGCACATTAAAATGTTTATTGTACAAGTTGCTCTTCTACTGAGCATGCTCCACTGAGAGTAATGTAAGCACAGACGAGACAGTATTAGGTGTGAAGACCAGCTTCTGGGTGGGCATGTTAACTGGAAATACTGAGGTAAGCATCTGGTGGCTTGCGCTTGATACTGCTGTTGTAGCTGTACTGCAGTTGTGTAAGTGCAGAACAATCTTATTTGCCTGAGTTTTTCATCTCTTGACAGAACTAGGGACTTACATTGCAGTATTACCTTCTGGTGGATATGGTTATTCTCAAGTTTGTTTCACAGTGTAGCTGCATTGATTCTGGTGTGGGTTTGTTTACCTTTTTTTATCATTATATGCCTATTTGCGGTTATTTTCAAGGTCTTCCATTCTCTTTGTAGACACAGTAGCTTGCAGTGGGTGCTTTAGTACAGCAGGTTCTCACCAGTAGTACTGTTGATAGACTGGTAACACTGTAGTCAAAACTTGCTCTAAAGTCAGCACTGGTGTTTTGGCAACTGTTTAAGTTTTGGATTTATTTTATGATTTATTAGGAAAAAAGACAAGTGAAGTTCTTAAGAACTGACAGCCTGCTCTTCTGTTTCACTTTTCTGATGCTGGAATATTTATAGACGTTACACGGATCAAAATAATGTATCTTTTAAGCACGAAACATAGACTTTCTAGAGTTTTTATAAATAATGAAGGCGCTAAAAATGGAAGTATTGTTTTTATTCAGATGATACTAAATCACAGAATTGTAGAATGGCTTGAGTTGGAAGGGACCTCAAAGATCATTTAGTTACAACCCCCTGTGGTGGGCAGGGTTGCCAACAACTAGATCAGTCTGTCTGTGAACCCATCAAGCCACCCTTGAACAATTCCAGAAATGGGATATCCCCAGCTTATCTGGGCAGCCTGTGCCAGTGTCTCACCACCCTCTGAGAAAGGAATTTCCTCCAAACATCTAACCTAAACATCACCTCTTTGAGTTTATATACATCCCCCCTTGTCCTGTCACTGTCTACCTGTGTAAAGAGTCTGTCCTGCATGTAACTTCTTTCAAGTTTTGGAAGATAACAATGAGGTCGCTCCGGAGCCTTCTCTTCTCCAAGCCAAACAATCCCAACTCCCTCAACCTTTCTCTATAGGAAAGGTGCTCCAGCCCTCAAATCTAATGAGAAGCTCTCCCAAAATGCTAGTCACCTTAAACATGGACTGAATTGCTGTGGTTCTATTAATAGAATCTCTCAGTGTTCAGGTCTGTGTTCACCAGTATTTGAATAGGCAAGAATGCATTTGAATGGTTCTATGTAGGGCGATACGACTGAAATATGGAGAGTTCCCCTTTGACCCCACTTAAGAGGCAGCGAAGAACTTTAAAAAAATATATAAATATATATATATATTAAATATATATTTTATATATGTACATATTTTATATACTTTTAAAATATATTTTTGTTTTATATATATACATATATATTTATATAACATATATATATATATATGTTCTTTTACCTAAAATAATGAGGGCTTTGCTACTACTAGCGCAGAGAGAAAAATATCTGGATGTCTGTCACAAAAAGATAACTTTGATTCTTTGAGAGGAGGCTTTTGTCAGAAAAGAAGTGATAATGAAGTAATTTGGTTGTTTCATCAACCCTTATCTCGCCTATTTGAGTGCAGGATTAATTCAAATGATACTGGAGAAAATTATTAATGAAAGTTCACTAAACTGATTGAGACAGCTCGAAAACTGACTTGAACTCTGTTTTTCCTTAACATCCTTTTAGAATTCTCCAATCCTTCTGGCAGATTGCACTACTGTTCAAAAAGAGCGTAGCCAAGGAGTGGTCAAACTGCTGCTGTCAAGCAGCTTGTTTTCATCTTATGTATGTACTGATTTAGAAGTACAAAAACCTGTTCTGAAGCAAAGAATATCTGTGGTGAAGGAATTGCTTGGCGTTATGTGTGACTTTGTGTCATCTTATAACAGCATGTATATTTGATCTACTCATTCGAAGTGGTTTCCACCTGAATTTAAACAATCTGGAGTTGAAGATCATAGAAAGCTTTGAGTATTGAGTAATTGCAGAGAGGAAAATAAGGGCAGGATTATTTTGTTTAAGCTGTCTGAAAGATGGAGCTCTGGAATCACGAAGGGACTGACATGTTTACTTTAAATAGGACGTACTTGTGGTAAAACATCCTCTTGGGCTTTTAAAAGGAGTGCCTTCCAAGTTTGTTACAGAAAGCGTGTAGACATCCTGTTATTATGTACATCTTAGGAGCTGTAATAGTTTTTGTTCCTCCCTCCAAACTTAAAGGTTTAGGACCATTGAGATGACATACTAGGAGCTGTCTGACACATACATGATATGTTGCTAGGTGGGATCAGTATTTGATTTGAGTTACCAAAAATAAAATGGCTGAGCCTTTGGTTGATGTTGAAAGTACTTGAACTACAAAATTAATGACAGCTTGTTTCCAAGGCAGCACAGAGGTCTGTTTTGGATAGCAGAGCTTCCAGCATTGTTGCTTTTTTTGTTAACATTATCTGTATTTTTGTTTCGTTCTTTTTCTAATGAAGAGAAAATGAATGGAAACCCTTAGGCTATCCTCTGATTGAGCACAAGTCGTCTTTTCCAGGACAAGTTTTGAAAGAAAAAAAAAAAAAAAAAAAAAAAAAGTCAGGCTAATACTTTGGGGTTAGTCTGTGTGTGTCTAAGTAGATGGAGAGAAAAGTAATTTTCTCTTTGTAGGGAAAATGTGCTCGCTTCTGTGGAAGTTACTGGCTTTGAACTTTGCATTGCTGTAAATTGTCTCTGAATCCTCATGCAGATGGCATTTAGTGCTTCCTGAATTATCACATTCAGAAGTAATATTGACGGATTTCATTCTGCAAATGTGACTTTACAACTCTTTAAAGTTGCATTGAAAAGTTGCTTTTGATTTATAAAATTGTTGTTCTTTCAGAAGTAGACTATGAGATTACAGCGATTCTGTCAAAAATGGTAACTTGATTTTCAGTAGTGGTCAAGAAGCAAACACAATGGTAGCGGTTTTGAGAAAGAGAATTGAGCACAAAGTGTGCTTGAGAATATGTATTTGAGAACATCCATAGTGCTCCTTTATTTTTGGGTAGTATCTACCTCTGTTTCCTAACGGTGGAAAAGATGAAGTAGAAAAGCAAAGCTGAAAAAAGTCATAGAATTGTACTGTGATTGAAGGCACATGGGTATCATAGCAAGGAGGGGTAGGACTCATCCATGTGGAAGAGTAAGGACTGGGGAATGAAGTAAGGGGGGGGGTGAGTATTATGGAGGAGCTGAATGCAGTCTGATTACTCACTGCTTCCTGTAATATGAGGAGGAATTTCTCAAGTTGGCAAGTGGCAGGTTCAGAAAAAGCAAAGCAAATGGTTTTTCATGTATTCACGTTAACTTGTGAAACTGTGTCCCTTATGTTGCTGAAGCTTGGCTTTAATGGAAGATTACACGAGTTGGTGGGGAAAAGTACACTGTTACTGATGCATGTAGGAAAAGAAAACTTCTGTCTGACTCAGAAAACTTGAGGTGAAAATCTGTTGATGGCTAGGGGAATATTCTGTTGAAGTATCAATATTCCTATGCTCAGATCATTGCTTTTACTTGTGGTCTCTTGATTTCTCTGTCCAGTTAAGAGCAGAAGAATAAAACCTTCCTGACATTGCTCACGAGTCCTTGGTTTGTCCCAATGTGACTGTTTCTTCATGCGTCAGTTTTGGTATCTGTTGAAGTGTTGAATGCTGTGACAGCAAGAATTGTAATGCAGCTCAGGACAAGGTACTGCAGCTCTAGATGCCTGTTGTGGAAGGATTGACTATTTTTTTTTTTTTTTTTTTTTTTTTTTTTTTCTTCAACCAACTTTAGTGACCAGAAAATAAACACAGACCATAGTTTTGTACTGCCTTAGTGATACATATCTATCCTAAAAAAAAAAAAAGTACACTTGCTTAAGATGTTTGTATATATCTTCTTGCTAGGTGAAGCTGTGTCAGTCTTCGGAACTTGGCCTATTAGGGCTCTGTAAGAGCTGACTTTTGCATTCACAAATGTGTGCAGCTAGGCTACGGCTTCTTGTCTGTTAAAGCATGCATTGACAAAGAGGAGAAATCCCACTTTGTGCTCTCTGTTTGTCCTTGTGGAAAAACTGAAGGATTCTTTTGTAAACACTGTCTGCAATTGTTACCAATGTATTAGGCAGGAAACTGGGGCCAGTGAGTGGTTTTATTGTTGCTTTTGAGATGACAGCTGCTGTATTCCCTTGGAAATTAACCTTGTGTGTTGACACTGACCGCATTTGTATTCTTAAAATTGAGTATCTCTGTGATACTTGGTGTGTTTGTGCTGACAGCTTTGGCTGGAATGCTTTGGAACTGTGACCCTTAGAGGTGATTTTTTGTTCTTTGAGACCAAGCAGTTCTGCCACTGTAAGTCATCACTGACAGCTTGCCCCAACTAAGGTACATATGACAGGTGCTTCTAGAGGTATTGGCATTCAGTTAATCTGAAAAACATTTATGTGCTGCTTATATTAATTTCACAGGCTTTTCAGTAGTCTTGTTGTCTTGTTTTTTATTAACTAGCATTTAAATAAGATTGCCTCTTCAAAATGGAATTTAAATAGAATGTCCCTTCCTGTTCCAATATCTTTATAAAAAAGAAATGCTTTATTTTCTTCTGACTCAGGTTAAATTGTCCTGTTATCAGTCAAGGGAAAGCCTTGCTAGGAAAACAGCTCTTCTTCCAGGATAGCAAACCTCCATGCAGAACACTCAGCTAGTTCATTTCTTTTGGAGATGTAGCTCTTTGATGCTTATAAAAATTGAGCTTGATAGAGAAGCCACTTGAAGTCTCTTAGTCAGTGCTGTATGGCTGAGATATTGAACCCTCTTTGAGAAGCCTTGGAAGTATATGTTCACATAAGAAAGCTTTCTATCAGCAATTAGTTATTAATACTTGCTTTGGTAGAGCAAGGACTTGTTGCTGGTTAAGATAAACTTGTGTATTTTAAGAACTTTGGAGAAAGTTTTTTTGAACCAATAATGTGGATGTAATGCATTGAAGCAACAGAGATGAGCTGGGGCAGCTGATCAAAACTTTGCACTAGAGGCTGTGGCAACTGAGATGGTTTGGTAAGAGTTTTGATTGTGAACAGAACTGAAAAAAATAAAGAAATAAAAGTAGCTATGGAGGGGCCTTATTGATTCTTGTTAGTGAAGTTTAAGTGGTAAGTAGATCCAGATTTCTTAACAGCTATCAGTTGCACACATAGGCAATAAGTTGCTGTAGTAGCACGTTGCATACTTGCCTCTTAAGGCATTGAGCATCCTGAGCTAGGTTAACATCTTGCATGGAATGTCACTCTCTTGTACTGGTTAACTGCCCATAAAATCACAAATTTAAGAAATTCTACTGTGTGAGATAAAGGGATTGATTCAATCATTTTGAAGGGAAGTGGGTTTTGTTTTTTTTTTTTTTTGGTCATATTGTCTTCGTGAAAGAGAGGAAAACGTTGGAACATTGGCATATCTCATCTGGATGCTTCATAAAGGCAGTCTTTCAATTTACCCAAATATGAAGTTGTTCACCTAAGAGTCTGACTTCACAACTTCCCCAATCTCAGTGCGAACACAGGAACACCACTGCCTTTGCTTAGTTGCGGTACATGGAACTGCAGCTGGCAGCTTTCATTTGGCATCTTTGCAGCTGTGCTTGTACTGTATTTGTTCCACGGCTTTCATCAGTTCTGAAACACGTCTGTCAGATATATGGAAATCTACATGCTATTCTGTCTTGCAGGTCTCTCCTGCATCTAAAATCATACAGTCAAGTTTTCATATATGTACAATAAGGTTGACTCTGGAAAAAGCCCATTGTTACCCAGTCTGGATAAGTAACAAATAAATTGGGATGTTGGCAGTCATGTAGAGCCTCAACTGTCTCTAATTCCATTTCAGGCTATTGAGATTAAAAATTGAGTGTGCTGGAAACATTCTACAGAGTTAATGATGAAATACATAGAAGCTTTGTAAAGTTGGTAGCTTGATAACTCGGTAGTCAATCTTGGAGAATTTGCATTGAAGGAATGAAGTCGAAGCACTATAAGGCTTCATTTGAACATCCTCTGCTTCTATTAGCATTGATTAGTCTGATATCCAAAGTAAGTGTTTAGGTCTATAAAAACCAGACCCTGTGTTGGGCTGTTTTTTTTTTTGTTTTTTTTTTTTTTTCCTTTGGTGTCAGAGGAAGTGAACTTATTTATTGCTTTGGGCAAGTGACGCACTTCTGAGCCTAGACACAAGAACAGCCTCTTGTTTGCAGAGTTTCAAAGGGTCAGGCTCTTTTCTTTACTCAGAAAACATTTTTGTTGCCCCACATGGTTTGTTGGCTCTAATCGTTCCTTATCACCACTGCATATAGGAGTAATAAATCCGTAATCATTCTCGCTTCTGCTTGTTTTTCAAAATTAAGGTGAAGTGGGTCAACATCTGTCTCCTGGCAGAAGTGCTTTGGAAGTTTTTGCAGGTAATGTAAGTTGCACTGTTTTACAGGCATTATGACTTCTGCGGTTACATTTCCAAATAACTTCACATATGGCAAAGGTCAGGGAACCACTGTTTTATGAGCTGGTACTTCGATTCCTTTGTACCTTCCATTCCCCATACATGAGAAATCCTGCTTCAAATTTATAGAAATCTAGTGTCTCTACCTTTATTTCTATTGATTTTTCCCATTTGTGACTAAACTAATTGATCAGCTTAGTCATCCTATGTGGTTTAGGATGCTGTCAGTCAGCTGGCTGCCAGGAGGCAGCTGGTGATGCATTGTAAAGAACTTTGTGTGGGAGGGCTTTGTGTGGGTCATGTTTGTATCAGAGACTGTTGCTGGGTGCCTTCAGGTGCAACCAGGAATGCAGTGGAAACAGGTGTGATGCCTTGGGAGTGGAGGCTAACCATATTGTGTAAATGGAGTTACTTATTTTGGACTTCAGTTAAGACAGTGCGTGTATTTTACTGTGCTTCAGTTAGAAGGTTGGACTGTAGAAATACATTAAGCAGTGTGTCCCATGTACATGCCCATTTTTGATGTGCTTTGTGCATCAATATGGTGGCACTTAATCCAGACCTTCAAGATTGTGACAGGTTTCCCAAGGTGTTTTCTTTATCCTGATTATGTATGTGCTTGGTGAACTGAGGCCAGTAGAAATTTCGTTTCCCATTTGAATAGGACACGGAACTGCTCACTGCTGTGTAAGCTTAGTCTGTGGGTGTCTGAGTTCATAGCTTAGAAAGGCAAGATACTGTGCTTTAATGGTGTTTTCCTCCTGCCTTGGTAGTTTTTCAGTTACCAGGCAGTCATTTTTGAGTGCAGTTGATGTGTCTAGCTTCAGTTTCTCTTGCTTGAGGAATTTATTGTTGTAGCCAAGAGGAATATAACAGATAAGCGTATGCTTTGGGGAGCTGTACAAACTGTTCTCTTTGTAATAGAGTGGTCATTTAGGCACATCACACTTCTCGCCTAAGTCCTCAATGTGTTGTCTCTTACTTCCATCAATACACTAAGTACTGTGTAGTTGTACAGCTCTGTATGTGGATTGTGGCTTAATAATAGTAAAAAAAAGTAGTCATACTTTTTAAATAGATATCTAAAGTATGTAAAGCCTTCAAATTATGATTTTAATGTGGTTGAGTCATTAAAGCAAGTGTTTGGCAAATGACAAGCATATTTTTCTTTGCATGCAAACAACTGTGAAATATGCAGATAAACAGAATTCTGGTTTAACCTAAATGCTGCTGTAGCCTGATGTAAAATGTGGAGCTTATGTCAAATGCTAATAGCTGCCTAATTGTTATTTCTCACGTTATGGACTTGTTTGTTTTTATTTAAACAATACAGCGTTGTTATAAAATCGCAGTGATGACATACTTTTTTTTTAAACAATTTTTAAACTATAGAATGAATTATTTTTTCTTTTTTTTTTTTTTTTTGATAGTCAAGAATCCCTTCAGTGGAGAACTACAAAGCATAGAAGTAAGTAAAAACATTTAATGTTGAGATTTCACTCTGTCAAATGGTTCTGTAAAAGCCATAGTGATCTTTTCAGAATGGTGTGGTTTCTGAATGTTTCATATGAGATTAGTCCATTTCTGTTACTTGAATATTTTAAGTTTTTGGTTTTGATTTCGGGATGAAAATAGGATTACAGGACTTGGCTATCTCATGCTTGTTGCTTTATATAATGAGAAAATGATACCTAATTCGTGTTGTATACGTATGAGAAAAAAATATTCTAAGATCTTCTTGATGCTAAGTTGATCAGTTTTCCTTTACTTCTACCATTTGTTTCTCAACTGTGAAAGGACAACTGACAAGAGATGATTGTCGTGAGACTTTATGGTCTTACGTAGTACTGCAGAAGAGCCAAGGGTTAGTTGTCTTCAGAAAATGTATTTGAAAACTTGTCTCTTTCACTTTGAATCGATGCTGTTGCTAGTTGCTCTATTTGCTCTCTCAACTGAAATATCAGGATAACCAATTTTGAGATCCATGAAAGGTAGCCAGGTAAGTCTCAGTTCTGCAACTTGCATTTTAGTGTTTCTCTCTGGGGGCCTTCAGTCTTTTTGGCTGGCTTGCAAACAGCGATCTGCTTTTAATTGGCATGTACGTGAAAGTTTTGCAAGATAATTTTTGGGGGATCTAGTGTTGAGCTCTGCAATTGAGTTGTTGCATATTTTCATTGAGTATCTAGTTTTTGTGAAGAAACTTTTACTGAATCTTCTGAACAAATTAAATTTTGTGAAGTAGGTTCTGAGGTACTGACAGGCAAATAAGCTGAACTTAGAGCACTGCTGTTTGTGTTAAAGGGCTGATATTTTCCATTCAGGAAATGGGTTAACGAGGTTGGTTAACTTCCTGGGTAGTACCAACTGTAATACTGTGGTGGATTTGTAGAGCCAGAGTACAAGAGGCAGTTTCTACTGTTGTCTGTGGGGAATTAATCTGTCAAATTTTTGATCAATGAAAAGTGTTCTCCCTTTTGGTAGCAGTTTTCTTATGGAAAATAATTGGAGCTATTCAGTCTTTAAAATGTTGTCAGACTGCACTCATGCAGCAGGGAATTATGCTAAAAATACGTGGATTTTTTTTTTTTTTTTTTTTTTTTTTCAATGCAAGTAAAAGCAGAAGGTGAACAGCCTGGAAAACTTTCTTTTGCACATTTTCTGAATAAAGGTTCTTGTCTTATCTCAACCATTTTGCTCTGCCTGGAAATCAGAGCCAGCTTCAAAACAGCAACCCACAACTTTTTGCAGTGGCCTTCAGGGTACTCAAGTGTAAATAAATAACTTGTTCCTTGTCTTCATATTTTGAGTAACTTATTCCAATATAAAAGGTTTCGGAATGAATTTCAATGAAGTGGCTCAATGTCTTGTTAAAGAAGTTTAAATCTGTCATAAAGTAACACTGCTATGGTGTTCATGTTTATATATTGGTAAATAGGCCTTATACAAGTAGCCTATGCAGGAAGCCCTGAAAAGATGATGTAAATTATGGCTTTTCTTAAAAAATTACAGTAGTTTGGAGACAGCAAAATCAGATTTTTGTTGTCTGTGAGTCTTACATGGGGAATATGGCCATATGATACTCCAGTCTTGTCCATGTGTGGTGTCACCACCCACACTTAAGAATAAAGCTCACTTTTATTTTTACATAGTAGCTTTCAAAAAAGACCCACCTGGCTTCTTTTGGGTCACAGAACGGTAGGGTTTGGAAGTGACTCTGGAGATCGTCTAGTCCAACTCCCTGCTAAAGCAGGTTTCCTGCAGTAGGTCACTGCACTTTTCTCTCGACGCTATTAAAATAACCTTCTGAGCTGTCTGTTTTAATTGGCTGAGCAAACAGATTCCAGGCAGCAATCTAGTTCAGTTTCAGTCAAGATCTGAAAAATTAGTATTGTGAATACTTTTTTCAAAATCTCTAACTTTTGTTGATGTGTGAAATGTTATTATAGTCTTCTACCTGTACATGTGTTTAAAACAAAATTCTTTCTTCTGATGATGTGTAAAATTTTTGGATTAAGTGTAAGAAAATTTCATGCTAGTAATGTTTTAATATTAATGCAATGATTTCTTTTTTGTAATCCTAGGAAGCTGAAATAAGTCTCATGATGAACAGCTTATATGCACTTCATGATAAATTGGCACAAGTAGCAGGTAACACTTCAAAAATATTGTGACTAAGAGTATTATTGTAACAGCTACTGAGATGTCTGTGCTCAGACAGTGATTTGCAGCAACTGGTGCGTTCTGAGGCCCTGATTACCTTTAGAGCTCCGCTTTGGGAAACCAGAAGTCCTGTTTCTAGATCATGCACACTGCCTTTTCCACCAGCGTAGCATCTTTCGTTGCAACTTTTTTGAGTTAACATGGAAGAGTGAATATTTTTATCTCAAGATTTTTGATTATATTTTTGATTTTGATATTACAGGGTTTAAATATGCTGTGTGTGCTGAGGCAAAGGTGGTTATTTCACTCTGGAAAAATGCTTACAACTTTATTTCACAACAAGCAAAAATGTTTAGAGGTTAAACAAGATGGCCTTGTTTAGACAAATTAGTCTAACTTTAATTACATAGAACATTTCATTAGTATGTATGGTATTATGTAAGAGGTGATGTTTAGAATTACTGAATATTCAAAATAAAACCACTGAGCTTTCACAATTAAGACAGCTTTAAATTGTATAGATATTTACACATAATAATTGGGAAGTGGTAGGATTTAAGACTATTGTATAACTTTGACATCTAGTATGATTTACAGCAGAAACTACTCTGTGATTACCATTTGTTCAGTATTTACAAGCAATGGTTCAGTTTTTTTCTCGTAACTGTTCTTTGTGACAACTATTTGTTTTGCAACAGCAGGTACCACTGAGAAGGCTTCTCAGTGTATTTGTTTTCTCTGTATACAGACTCGCTATTGCCAGATAATGCAGGTGTTTCTCAAAGGGTGAAAATGTGGCAACAGCTGTGAGACTGACAGTTTATGTCTGGGACTATAGAGGAAATGTGTGAGAAATCTGAGCAGCTCTATAATACCTTTAAATTGCAAGAGGGACCTTCTTGCAGAAGCTTTTGTTTTCAGAATATTTACAATATCTACAGTGAATAAAAGCAATGTTTGGACAAACCCCACAAAATTTTTCCCTGTTTACAGTATGTTTTAATTCAAGCTAGTGAAAGAATGTTTAACCTGAATGTGTTCAAGATAGCATTTCTTTTCTTAGTTTTAAATTTATTGCATTCTGATTGTGAATGTTGTGCAGGTTGAATTTTTGGTTCAGTTATGTCTTGATATTTTTATCCGTTTCAGACTATTTCATGCTGAATAGATGATAGTGGATAATTCTGTGCTATCAATCATTGAGACAGAAATATTTCTTTCATGCAAAGTAGCTAACCTGTGCTGTGCAGGAGTGTCTTTTGAGATCTACAGCTGTGTGCAGCAAAGCGCTGAGTGGCGTGAAATGGAAGTAATGAATTATATTCTTTTTTCAAAAGAGGAAGAGAAATAGTGTAGCAGCTTGCCCTTTCCTCAGTGTTATCTGGCCCTCCAGTGGCTGTATGGTAGATGATTTATTTGCATGGATAAAATTGCTTGGTGCTTCATTTCTGCATCTGTGAAGGAACGTGAATTTTCTTCATTAATTGCAGTTTTCATATGTGATGAACACTTAAAAGAATACATTTAGCAGTCTTCCTTACAAGAAGAAAATATATGTTCCAAGATGACCTGCTGCTTTCTTCCTTAGATGTCAAGGATATGTCAGTCTCTGTTAATCTCTTTCTGGCCAGGAGAATCTTCAGTGCTTACTTGCAAAAAATATCCTCAAATTGAAACCACATTGCAAGATTGCCTTGTTGCTCAGCAAAATAGCTTGCATGCAGTCTGAAGAATGACTTATTTCATTGATACTCAGAAGTTATCCTCAGTGCCAACTGTCTTCAGGGTATGAGAGGTAGAGGTCTGTCCTCCACTTTTTCAGTCCTGCAGTGATGTCAGCCTGGCACAACAGGTGGAAACTGTTTAAAAGTTGTATGACACAGGAGGTTGCTTGAGAGATGCAGGGTTTAAGAATGTTAATCTTATACATAATGCAGCATCTCAAAAGAGAGAAGTAATGGAAGATAGTTTTAGTAAAAACGATTCTCTTCAGGCCTGTCACATACTTGGAAAAATTTCTCTCATTTCATGCTTGGCTATGAATCATTTGCTCATGTTATTACTGTTAATATTAAAAAGGCAAGATGGAAACTTGCACTAGTGTTTTCTGTTAAGCTTTATTCAGTGTTCTAATTGCAGTGGAGATGATCACTTCAGAATTCAGTTTCTAGCCTTCTGTTTAATTAAACTTATTGTATTTTTATTGAGCTAGTGTTTTCTGCTTTGTCAACTTTAATTGGAGAGCAAATGATGGGGCTTTAAATATAAAAGATGATGCATTGGAAGTTTTTTTTTTTTTAAGTAACAAAGAGTCACTGTAATGCTTCATTATTTTTATTTGACTCAATATATTGTTTTCCAATTATAGATGCCTATTCTATTCTGTGGTGCTCTGATATTATGTAAAATAATTTAATTATCCTCTGTAAAAATAGATTGCCTTTTAATGCATCACAGTTCTCAGAATTATTAGTCTACTAAATCTGTGGTGAGTAATGCCTACCTCAAAAGAAACCAGAGGGAAAAGCAGAATCTACTCATTCAGTTCTGGGTTGAATTTTATATTCTTGTTTGTGTCTTTTCATTCTGCCTTTTTTAAATGCAGCAAGGTTTGTAGACACTGTATAGTTCAGTGCCTAACACTTTATTTTAAAACAAAATCTGTTTTATTTCAATCAGGCTTCCTTCCGGCATGTATGTGTTTATTATCGACCTCATTGCAGCCTATCAATACTTGAAGGGAACCTACACCCAGGAGGGGAGTAAACTCTTCAAAAGGGCTGACAATAGCAGGACTAGGGGAAATGGATCCAAGTTGAAGGAGGGAAGATTTAGGTTGGATGTTAGGGGGAAGTTCTTTACAAGGAGAGTGGTTAGGCCCTGGAACGGGCTGCCCAGGGAGGTTGTGGATGCCCCGTCCTTGGACGTGTTCAAGGCCAGGTTGGACGGGGTCCTGGGCAACCTGATCTAAGTGTGTATGTTTGGTGGCCCTGCTAGGCAGGGGGGTTGGAACTACATGATCCTTGAGGTCCCTTCCAACCCGGGTGATTCTGTGATTACTGGATGTTTGTCTTTTGTGGAGAGTCTTCAGTAGATAGCTCCATTCTTAGGTTTACAAAATGAATAAGCCTAATCGCCATCCTCCAAAGAAGCATCTCCTGTGTTTCCTTGTGCACAAAGGATTTTTACTTAGTAAGAAGCATCTTTGGCTTGGCATTCTCCACAGGGGGGTCTGTGAAACTTGAATGGTTTCCTTCTGCACTAAAGGACAGTACAGGTCCTTGAGAGGTGAGGTGAATTGGACTTCCGTATGGAATCAGACCTGCTGGTAAATCCAAGGCTGGCAGAAAGGCCTGGCAAAGCACTGGCTGTTCCTTATCATTAATTTAAAGCGTTAGCTACTGTATCTGGCAGCTCCTGTTCTGCCACACACCTTAACCTTTAGTTCTTCAGATATTTGATTTTTCTTTTTTAGCCTGATTTTTAAAACCCATATAACAATTTCTGGTTTTCCACATTGTTAGAATTTGTTGTTGAATTTGCCTATGGGAGAATCAGTCATTTGTACTTGCTTTCACAATGTTTGTTCTGCTCTTACTTTTCTTTGATAACTCACTTCTCTGAGCATCAGACTGAGTTTCCAAGCCAAGTGGTTAATAATTACACCAAAGTAACTCAATGTAAGCCTTCATTTGCAGAACCACTAGCTAAAAGAGTGGCTAAAGTGGCACGTAGGAATATCTTGCTGCTTTCAGTAGCATGGACATCCACCTGCCTTGCGAATTTTCCAACTTTCTGCAAGCTTTCCAGTTCTCAGCAACAGATGAATAGGATTGAATAGCTGCAGTTCTAGCAGCTTTTTGCATGGGGCTGAAACTACATGAGTGGTTAGCTTACTGATTTCAGGAGTGGGAGGCAAGATAGAATTGGTTTTTATTTATTCTCTTCTGGGATTGTATGAGAGTAATTTATACTGATGGGCCTTAAATATTGTCAGTGCCTGAGCATCAAAAGCATTTTTAAGAGGTAAATTTGCTCAGTTAGGAAAAAAAAATTGTCAGGAAAAGTGCAGTGAAGAATTTGATTGCTGGCTTTTTAAAAATGAGGCAAGAAGCTGTGAAGTTGACATGTTGGCTGCATACTGTGCAAATGTGGTTCCTGAAAGGAGGCAAATAAGATTATTTTACAGCTGCTAGAAGTCTGCTTCTAAAGGAGATTCTGTCCTCATGTCAGTTGTAGTGCTGTGCTCTTCTAAGAGTAAAAATCTAAAACAAATCCTCTGGCTTGTTTTAGGAATGCGTTTTTCACTGTCTTCACATCTGATTGTTTTGTGGTGCTGTTTTTTCTGTGTTTGTTAACTGCATCCTTTTACTATTTCTTACTATTTAAAACACAAACCCCCAAGCCATTGAGCAGAAGAGTTTCATCCCCTTGCTCCTTAAGCTGTTCTGTTCAAATGGTGACTCACATGCTCGAAAACTTCAGGTCTTACTCATTCAGATTTTTTTTGTGTGTAGTGTTAGTAGTCATGTTAATGCTATGTAAGCTAATACCTGGCTGAGATTGTAGGTAGACAATTGGGATATTTTTTTTTTTACTAAAAATTCTAAGTTTTAAACAATATGTTTGTGGTTGAGACTGAATATGATACATAGTTCTCCCAAGTCTGCCATTTTTGAAACATGAAATCACCGGTGCCTGTAAATATACATTGCAGGTAGTAGAGTTTATGCAGAACAAGAAGAATGTCTGCCTAAAATATAAGCTAGAATAATTTACAGCTCCAGTTCTTGTGCTGACTTCTTTTTTGGCAAAAATGCTATCATTTTTCATTAGTGACCTTTAGTTTTGCTATCGTATCAGATCTAATGAGCTTTGACTAAATCTAAGATGTGTGCTAATTACCAAGTGATGCAACTTCTAAACTACTATCTTTCATATCAGAAGTATATTAAACAAAACAGTCTGCAAAGGACTTCTGCTTCATAAAAACATTTATTCCTTTGGAACTCCCTCCTTTGAGCGAGGCATGAAAAGATTTCCCATAACTGGTGGTAGTGTTTGCTTATTTTACCCTGAATCTAGGTAGTTAATACTAGCATTTGCTACCTTTAAAAGGTAGCCCAGTATGGAGCAGTTTCATCTTGAAATAATTGGTGAGACTTAAACAGAAGTTTAAGAATCTCACACGTATATAAAATATAAACTTCCCTAGCTTTGCAGTTGCTTTGGGAATTATTAATGGGTGTGGGTGCAGGAGGGTAAGGCTCACCTTGAGTTAGTAATAGGCTGGATTTATTCTTCCTTTTTTTTTTTTTTTCTGTTTTGGTGCAGATACAGGTACCAAGGTGGTGGTTTTTTGGTTGTTTTTTTTTTTTTTTTTTAAATTTTGATTTTTTTTCAGAAGGATCAAGAAAGAAATGATTTGTTATTCTCTTCCGGTTCTTCAGGAATAATAGCCTAGCGGTGGATAAAACTGATGTTAGACGTTTTGCTTTTGCATGAGACTTTGTGTTAGCATGACTGTCACTAAATCTATTTCAACATAAATCGAGTTCTTTCAGTTTAGCAAAAGTAAATGAGAAAGAAGATGGTATGTGGCAGTGAGCTGACCGTGCGTTTTTTTTCCTGGCTGCTTCTGCATTATTTCTGAAAGAATTAGGAAGATGGTAAAACCAGCAGTTTGGGGGCAGATTGCTATGTTGTATGCCTGCAGGAAGGGAAGGAAGTACTGCAGTAACTTGGAGCAAGCTATAATGTAGTAGCCTCATAGTGGCAGAAGTACTGCTGTGGATACGATAGAACTAGAACTAGAATGCTCTCTATAAAAGCTTACACCTGTTTCAGAGGAAATGAATTAAATTATCTGGGAGATGTTGAGTCAGGGTGTAGCAACTCTTTCATGGTAATGTTCTTCTGGTTGATCTTTATACTAACTTTTTTAGTATAAATATTGAAGTATGTTTTCTGATCATCGCATGAAGTTGTATTGCTGTTATTTCTACATATTATTAGCTGTGACAGTCTTTTTTTTTATATTTCATCCTGATTTTTTTAAAGATAATTATTTGGCTACTCCTGCTTGTGTAGATTACATGAACCATATGATTGTGTTTTGGTGATTTTATTTTGTATGATTAGTAATATGTATGATCAAAATAAACAAATTTAATTTTACCAGGGAAACATGAATGTGGCAGCTCTGTTCAAAGAAACCTTACCGTCCAGGAGGCAGCTGCGTATTTGAAAGTAAGTAATTCTGGTATTATTCGTGGGTTCTTACTTGAGATCTGTGTAAGCAAAAATTTTAAGGTCTTATTTTTGTTTTCATGTGGTTTCATTTTAGTGACTAACATTTGAATTAGAATAGAATGTTAATTGGAAATGTTTAGAATTAACATCTTTAATGCATGCTGCTCATGATTTGTATTTGAGGAGGTAGGGAGATTCTGGAGGAGGGGAACGGCAAATAGAAAAAAGCAGCAGGGGAAAAGAACTGATGATAGATGATAAATGGACTAGCATTTCTATTACATCAAAAGAATGATGGTTATTGTAACAACTGTTCTAGCTCTAAGCTCAAAGTTTGTATGAAAATCTGTCAGTACGAAACTTTATTTAACCTAACATTGCCTCATTTTGTGATTATAGATGTGATTCCTTTGCTGAATTTCAGTGTTTGATGGTAAACTTTTTTTATTCTCGAAGTGAAAATAGCTACTGTTCCTCTTTTTTTTCCTTAGGGGCTTCTCTTTTGATGTAAGACTCAAAGAGAAGGTGGAGATAAAAATTGTTTTGGACAGTTTCAGTTCAAATAGAGTATTAACTTCCATTGTTTTGCTTTTCTTTTTCTGCAAAGGACTTGTAAGGTGAACTGTGGACACTTGTCTTTGCTCAAATTGCAGTATATATCCTCCTACAATAACTGATATCAACTAACTTAACTACATGGGAATTTACATCCTTCTATCGTTCCTGAACTACAAACACAAGATTATTTGCAGAATATCAACTAAGATGCTTGAGGAAAATGACTTAAACAAAACAAAAAATACCTCAGCTGCTTTTTATAGGACCAATTTTCAGCTGGGTTTGTAACTACTTTTATTTCTGGAATAGATTTTCAATGAGCACCACCTAGTGGCTGAATTTATTTTACCACGTAGGTCAGAATTGTTAATAAATGGTGATGGTGACTTACTTTTTGTGTAATTCTTTGTTTGAGGAATATTAGCAAGTGCTGTAGCTGCTGACAGCATGTACGAAATCACTTTTCCAATGTGAGAAGCTGTGCAAAACCTGAAAATTCAGGATTAAGGTTTGACTGCTGCTGCAAATTGCCTCATCTTTTACAGAATGTTTGTATTTTACTGTGGCACGGTAACCTTCTGGTTATTTAGAAAGTTTCTCATTCATATTTGTCTTTTGACAGAATATAGATCCAGAATATGAAAGTGTATTTAATACAGCACTACAATGGATATTGAATAGTGGGGAAGATGTTGGCATAAAGTAAGTGAGCTTTATTTCATAGCAGTGTGTTCTGATGGAGTGTATTCTTTTTTGTAAATGTGTAATATGTTTCAATAGGTGTCTTGGCAGTGACCCTAATGATGTGGATGTCACTAATGTGACGGATGTGAAGTACCTGGAATCCACCAGTCCAAAGATGTCTTTCAGGTGTCGTTTTCGCCGTGCGTTCATTAGCGTAACTCATAGATTATCAATACCGCTTTTAGGTAAGTTGTCAAAAATGTTTCTTTTTAATTATAACTTTTCCCTGTGTACTTGATAAAAATAAGAAAGCAGCTCTCTAAGTGTTTATTCAGCCATACAACCTAGAATTTCAGTAAGTTACAACATAGTCTGCTTTACACTTTTGAACCACGCATGTATTTTTGCATTATTTGCTATCATCTGTTGCTGTAGTCAGCTAAACTGATCCCTCCTCTACAAACTTTGGCTTTTTCCCTGCCAAAACAATGCTTTGTGTGTTTCCAAAAAAAAAAAAAAAAAAAATTGCAAATTTGGATGTATTTGAGAAAAAAGACATGTTGGTCTTTATTTTCAGACTATTTCACTGCTATTCTAGGAACTAGAGAAAATCATCTTTTCTGTAGTTACATTTCCATTTCTATCAGTTTAATTACCTGCTTGTTACCAAATATTCTTACTTATAAGTCTGTTATAGAAAAGGTGTGCAGTTTTTCAGTGAGACTTAATCTGATAGTTTTCTAGTTAAGTTTCATGTACTCTCAAGTTGATGTAACTCTTATCCATACTGAAAGTGGTGCAAAATAATAAGAAGGACCAACTGAGTGTAGACGTTTCAGTATTTCTAACCAGGCACATGGAAAGAACTGAAGATGTATGACTCATCTCATGCATGTGTTAAATATTCAGGAGGTCATTTATCTTAGAATCACATCATAGATTCTTAACAATTTTATAGTGGTTTTTTTTAATGTCCTTCACTAGCCTTCTGAGAAACTACAAGGCAAGCTGTCCCAGATGGCTGTCTTTCTGATAATGAATATGAGGGTTGGATTGGAAGATGGAGGCAAAACTCAGTGTGCAGGTCAACAACAGGTCTCATCAGTCATGCTGAGCAACTTGCTTAGTATCACAGAATCACGGAATGGCCAGGATTGGAAGGGACCTCAAGGATCGTGTATCTCCAACACCCCTGCCACATTCAGGGCCAACACTCATGCAGTGTTACAACTCATCTACATTTGAGATTAACATGAAGCACCTTTTCAGAAATCAACATCACGTAAAAGTTGGATATGTTGTCATTAATACCCGTTTTGACTTAAGGTGATGGTGTTCCTCAGTCACTTTTTCTGTCAGTTAACATTGCTTTGTGATCACTGGTGCCTGAAGGCCAACTTCATGATGATAGTTTGTATGTGTGTTGTTCTTCTTTGTGTTAAGAGACCGTAGGTGTAGTGGTGCCCTCAGTCTGAGATGGAAGAAATAAGACTTTTGTTCTCTGCCTACATGGTTGGCCGCCTTAACTAGGTTGTCTTTTTTGGCATCTAGAAGATAATATAAAAATAACATGTTGTACATTGTACATCATGACAAGAAATACTAATCTGTTGCTGTTCAAGTTGGTTAGTTTTCACCCATATATCTAAAGTCTGTGACTTATCCTTAAATTAGTGAATATTGTGCATTTTAACATCGTAACGAGTTCTGTACTGAGTTTAACTTTTATGACTTCAAATTTTTCCAAGATAATTATTTTACTGTTTGTCCTCACAAATTAAATTTAAATTTCAAATGTCAATAGTGGTAGTTGGGCACCAGGCCATTATTTAGACAATAAACCATTTTCTCAAAAGAATCTACTGCTCAAAGCTTGAGAGTTACTGTTGCTGTGTTAATAAAATATAAAAATATGGGCAGCAAGGACAGTGTACTTCACTAGCTTTGAAATGTGAATATAAAATGTTAGGTAATTCAAGCAACTTCTTAAATATAATGCGTCATGTTAAGTAACTAATTTTCTAATACTGTTTAAAGAGTATTTAAACATGTTGATGCAGGCGTAGCGATTGTTTGGGGAGTCTTGCACTACATGAAATACCGTTGGGCAAAGGAAGAGGAGGAAACGAGGCAGATGTATGATATGGTGGTAAAAATCATAGGTACGTTTTCTTGAATTTCATATCTGATATATGTGTACATCTGTGCACAAGCTTTCAAGCTACTGGCCTTAGTTCATTCAATTATGTTTTCTTTCTGTTTAGTTACTGTCATGCTGTTACAGTCTTCTGAAAAAGGCCTGCTTTGTGCTTTGGGTTTTTTTGCTTGTATTTTTTTTTAAATTACACTTCAAAGCTCCTTAACAAAAACTTAAAGTTTGAATTTAAGTAGTTCATCATCATGGCTATAATGAATTCCTATTGACAAAGAAGTATTTTATCTACATTGGTAAACAGTATAAATAACAATGTTTATTTACTGGATATATGGTGATATTGCTTTCTGCGTATTTGTTTTTCAGCTATCTTTATCCAAAATGCCTAAATGTTAGCTACCATTTCTGCCCTTACTGTTTTATGATAGAAAAAAAAACCTTTTAATTAGTTGACTTGAGCAAAATTGTGTTACCAAAACAGAATGCCTGTTCACTTTCTGCAATTCTGCCTTTCTACTTCAGTGTACTTTTCTTTGTTAGTCAGATGTTGTAGGGGGAAAGCACTTTTATTTCCAAATGTGGCCATCTTTGCTAACAGTTAAAAGTAGCAGTCAGGTGAGAACTCTTTCTCCCTTATTCCAGAGTTCTTTGGGGTGCTTGGAGGTACTGTGCACACAATTAGTTTTCTTGATTTGCCTTTCAGCCAGATTAGGATTAAAAATGCTCAAAACTCCAAAACCTGAAAACTTTTTCAAATTCCTGGAATTGGAAAGGGATTTCAGACTAGCTGTTCATAGCCAGAATTGATATTTTTCTTCATGTTTCTGTGTACTAGATGATTACCCTTTTTTTTTTAATTATTTTTTTTTTTTTTTTAAATGCTGTTCTAGATGTTCTAAGAAGTCACAGTGAGGCATGTTCTGAAAATAAAGACTTGCAGCCTTATATGCCTATTTTACATGTGCATGATTCTCTAATACCAGCTCAGGACAGGTATGTACTCACTGTATGTACTTCATTTTGTTACATGGAATAAAGCATGTGACTCAGTAATTATAAATAGGTTGCTGTAGTTAAATAGCAGTAGATTACATACAATAATATTCTTGGAGATTCTTATCAATAAAGGTAGGGAAAAAACATGAACATGAATTCCTCCTGTGATTTACTCCTGTGATTGATGTCAGCTGTGCAGGTTATTATAATGCTAACGTTGTAATTCTTTTTTTTTTCAAGGAGGAAAATGAGGAAAGTCTGGAGTAGAGCAGTTGACTTCCTAGCAGCAAATGAACCTAGAGTTCGCACAGAGACACGAAGAATAGGTGGTGCTGAGTTCTTGGTTTGGAAATGGATGCAACCTTCTGCTGCATGTGACAAAGTTTTAGTAATACCGTCAAAAGTGTGGCAAGGCCAAGGTATTACAATTGTTTTAATTTATTTCATGGTATTTTGTCACTTGGGAATGGAAGACTTGCTTTCTCTTATCTCTTTAAGTGTTTTTACAAAGTCGGCACCATTTTTGTCATCCCATTCTGTAGATTTACTTATCCAGTTTGAATGCTTTGAATAAGCTTTTCTATCATCCCTAAAGGCATACAGCCAAATTGGGTTACTTGTTCCTTTCTGTGAATTTAAACAAAGAAACAAAATGTTGGAAGGGACCTTTAAAGGTCATCTTGTTCAACTGCCCTGCAATGAAAGGGACACGCACAGCTATGTGAGGTTGCCCAGGGCCTGATCCAACCTCACCTTGAAAGTGTCCAGGGATGGAGCATCCACCACATCTCTAGGCAGCCTGTTCCAGTGCCTCAGCACTCCCACTGTAAAAGACTTTTTCCTTATCCAACCTAAATTTACCCTCTTTAAGCTTGAAGCCATTTCCCCTTGTTCTGTCAGCACAGACTCTGCTAAAGAGTCTGTCCCTTTCTTTCCTGTAGCTCCCCTTTTGATATTGAAACACCTCTATCAGGTTGCCTTACAGCCTTCTCTTCTCCAGGCTGAACAGCTCCAGCTCTCAGCCTGTTCTTATAGGAGAGGTGTACCATCCCTTTGATCATTTTTGTGGCCCTCCTCTGGATGTACTCCAACAAGTCTGTGCCTCTTCTGTACTGAGGATTCCACATCTGGATGCAGTACTCCAGGTGAGGCCTCACCAGTGCAGAATAAAGGGGTAGGATCACCTCTTTTGGCACTGCTTTTGATGCAGCCCAGGATATGGTTGGGTTTCTGAGTGAGGACAGATTGCTGACTCATGTCCAGCTTGCCATCCACCAGTACCCTTGGGTATTTTTTGGCAGGAGTGCACACCGTCCTTTCATCCTGCAGCTTGTATTGGTAGTGAGGGTTGCCGCAACCCGGGTGAGAAACCTTGAACTTGGCTTTGTTGAACCTCATGAGGTTCACATGCACCCACTGCTCTAGCCTGTTTAGGTCTTTCTGGATGCATCTTGTCCCTTGGGTGTGGACTGCACCCACAGCTTGATGTCATCAGCAAACTAGCTGTGTGTGCACTCATCTTCATCAGTGACACTGACAGTGAGGTACTGAAGAGTATCAGTCCCAGCACTGACCCCAGTGACCACTTGTCACACTGATCTCCATCCAGACACTGAGCCACTGACCACCACTCTCTGGACTCAGTCCTCTAGCCAGTTTGTAGACTGTTGAACAGTCTACCCATCTAATCTGTATCTTTCCAATGTGGAGAGAAGGATGTTGTGTGGTACTGTGTCAAAGGCCTTACTGAAGTCCAGATAGATAATGTCAATGGCTCTTCCTTTGTCTGTTGATGCCATCATAAATGGCACTAGGTTAGTGAAGCAGGATTTGCCCTTGCTGAAGCCATGTTGGTTCTCTCATATTACCTTCTTGTCATCCATGTGCCTTAGCGTAGCTTTCAAGATGTGTTCCATGATCTCTCCTGGTACAG
The DNA here is from genome assembly GCF_951394365.1 of Tetrao urogallus. Taxonomy (NCBI): domain Eukaryota; kingdom Metazoa; phylum Chordata; class Aves; order Galliformes; family Phasianidae; genus Tetrao; species Tetrao urogallus. Next base: position 160,233,006 of record NC_136813.1, on the reverse strand, counting down.
AGGTGAGACTGACAGAGGTCATCCTTTATACCCTTCTTAGAAATGGGTGTGATGTTTCCTTTTCTCCAGTTACCAGGCTTCACCTGATTACCATGACTTTTCAGATATCACTGAGACTGGCTTGGTGACTACATCAGGTAATTCCCTCAGTAAAAAAGCACTCTTTTAGTTGGTTGAATTCTCATATCCCTTATACTTGTTAGAATTAATGCAGTTGTTTCTATCTGACAGCCCATAAACCAGAGCTTCTAGATCATGAACATCTTGTTATTAGTCATGTACCTGAAATCAGAGTTTGGAAGAAGAGCTGCATGCTTATTTTGAAGGGGAATCTGCTGGGATAGAAGTTTTCTCAGTTGGCAGTGTGTAGATGTGGGGAATCTCCTAGTAGTGTTTCCTTTGTCGTAAATGTCTTTCTTCACTGTGCATTCATACTTAGAAGTTTTCAAGCCTTAAGTCTTGAATTTTGGGCTGCTATGTAAGAGATTGTTTTGATCAAAATGTAAGTGACAAAGGTAAATGTTTAACGTGAAGTCTTCAGTAGTTTAAATTTTGAGACTCTTTTAAAGAGTGTCTTTTGTTCTTCTGAAATGTTGTATTCTTTCATTGGTGTGGCTGATGTGAACTCTACAGAATCCTAGTTTATCAGGTGATAATGTGGCTTATTTTACTGGTAAGGGAAGAGGAAGCTGCTGCTTCTCCAGTTTTTAGTTAGCTTGCTTTTGTTAAATGGATGTTGCTGAGGTTGAGTCACATGTTGAACTAGATGTTGAAAGAAGCTTTGTTAAAAACCAAGCAGATTTTCTTCCCTTCTTGGTCCCACTTAAGCAAATAAAAACAATTCCTACTGTCAAGCAGCTATGCACTGACATGTTCATCTGGAGTATGCTTATTTTGGTCTTAGTTTCACAAATGCAAATAGTAATTGGCTTACATCAATAAAAGGAAATTAACATATGTTCTTACTTGTAAAAAAACAATATTCTTATTATTCCTGGTGTATAGAGGATATAGTTTTAAAGTGATTCTTCCACTGTGGTTATTTCCTTTCCCGACAGAAAGGGCTTCTTTGTGGCCTGGCGCACTTAACTGTAGCAGGCTTGATTGCCTGAATAAAAGGAGTGCTAACATCTTGATTTTTATCCCAGCTTGTGTGTGTAGGCCTTCAGCTCTTGAGTCTTAAGTTTTGCTATTTTTAAGTTCAAAGCAAAAACAAGCAATTCTCCCCCATCAGTAAAGCCAAGTATCTTGAGAGATTTGCGTGTTACTTGATGAGGGTCTTTGTGGTATTGGGATCCAATTCTTGCTTGTCTGTGTGATACGTTGTATTGGGATATAATAATATACTTCACAAAGTTATGCCATTAGTTTTAGCATTATGCTTCTCATTTTTAATCGTCATTGGAAATGAGGTATTGTTCCTTTTTATTTGGTCACTACTGTAGGCTTAAGGTTCTGCAGTTGGTGTCTTGAAACAGTGGTAATGTAATATTCTGTGACAACTATGTTACGTTATTTCGGTTTCTCAACGTTTTAGTAAGATGAGAATAGTAAATTTATGAGAATTGCAGAGCTTTCCACTCCAACTAGTGACATCCTGTGGGACTGTGAGAGTGCTTTAGGTAAAGTTGCAATGGTGAATGTTACAGCTATCTGTTCCATTCTCTGTAATACTGTCGTGACTGAGTTTCAGATATTTAAATTGAATGTGGCTTCTGCAGGCTATGTATGCTACTGTGTTGAATCTTTTGTTGTGTACTCTTCAGTGCAGGCTGTGAAACATGGCACTCGAGTTCTGGTATTTCTTATTTACCACTCGTTTGTTTCCAGCTTTTCTTGTTAGATCCGATCTCAATATAGATAGCTTGATAATGTTCTGTCCTGTACCAGAGATCAGTGTGTTGTTTTTTTTTTTTTTCTTCATGTGGAAGAATTCTTGGTTGAGATGGCTCAGGTATTGTTTTGCTACATGAAATACTCATTTAAGTCTCCAACAGATTTGTAACTTCTAAAACTTTTTAGGAAACTTCAGCAGTAGCTTCCAGTTGGTACCATGAAAATTTGAGTATCTAATATTGACTTCAGCACACTATAGGTGTGTTTTGCTTCTAAGCTGTGCCATTTAGCCTCATTCACGTTGCATAGAACATCTACTTGGTAGGGTTCCCGCTGTGCTTTTTCTTACTGCATAGAATATATTAACAGCTGTTCTGTTAACACTTTTCTCAACAGCTCTTTTCCTGGTTCTTAAGTTTGTAGTTCAGCAAAGGTATTTAAAAAGTTGATATATTTCAGCTGTAACAGAAGAGCTTGGGAGTTGCTGAAGTAACAAAGTTGTTTGGACTCTGTGTTTTAGTACATCCAGCTAGCAGGCTATTTTCATATTAGAAGGTTTTTTCCTGATATTAACAATTAAGTATGTGTCACTGCCTTTGTTTCTGGAATTACAAATAAATAGAGTAAGTTTGTACTTGTGTTCTAAAGTTTGAAGATAGGTGTTCATAAATCAGACTGGAGACTGTTTTAGATTCTCTTCTGGTTGGTAAATCCTCAACAAACTCAATACATATTGAAGCAGAATTAATTCTGGTTTGGGGTCTTGTGAATTATTTCAACACCACGCTTTATTTTATTAAATTTTGAAATCTGGTACAGCTCTGTAGCAGAGCACAGTACTTAGTACATAAACTTGAAGTCCTTTTGACTTGATGTCCTTTTGACTCATCATTGTGTAGTAGTAAGTTATTGGTGTATGACGCCATGAATTTAAGTGTGGGACCTGTATCGTCCATGGATGTCTAGGTTCTGTTGTATCTATGCAGTCATCCACAGTTCAAATGTTGTGGCATTTTGTTCAGTGCTGCAGGATGCAGCCTGTGCTTTTAAAGGCAGTAGTTTGGGATTTTTTTAATCATCTCAGAATAAAATCTAATGTACTTTGGGGTATCATCTCCTGGGTAAATGGTTGACGTATCTGTCAAAAGAAGAGTGGGTAGGTAAGCTCAATGAAAATAATGAACAAGATATTGTCAATTCAGAAATGATCTTGTTTAGGTCAAAGTATAACTTAATTAAAGGAATAAAGAATATTTTTAGTGTGTTCAGCTTGCTTTTGAATGAAGAGATGCTATTGTCCTGTCATGTCTTCAATAACTGCAACTGTAAGGAAAAATATGTACCATGAACTCCAAAGAAGCTAAACTAACAGCAGTGGCTGAAGTTCCTTTAAAGCTCTGAAGATAAGAAGGTTCTCTGAAGTACCATGACTGGGATGATATTTCATCCTGAAGCATGCAAGCTAATCTGTTATGTTGAGTGACTGATAGCTCTCCTACCCTGTTTCTAAGAATACAGTCCTTTCTCCATGTTGAAAAGGCTCACATAAGTACTGCAAGAAAACTGGAAAATACTCTTGTGATAAAATGCAGTTTTGATCCAATCTAGTTTTCTATCCCTTCTGCATCTTAACGCTATTAAAACCCAAGTCAACCTGAGTCTCCTTTCTTACTAACATTTAGTAGTATTTTGACTTCAGTGTATTTTCTGTCTACTGGCAAACTTTGTGTGTTGCGTGACAGTGCTTAACTTTAGAATTTCATCAGAGCATTTTCTTTTTTCTCCTGCTTTGATACAAAAGGCTAGTACTTGATAAATTAGTTACCTGTGGCTTAACATGAATAAATCTGCTTGTCAGAAATACAGTTACCTGAGTCTTCAGTCTCATCAAATGCATTGAATCCAAATCTAAAGATTTGTTGTGCTGTTTTATAACTCATGGTGGAGATGCTGGGTGATCTCTTTTGCAGTAACACACTAGTGGATCAAGAGGTATTGAAGCTGTGCCACAATTAGTGTTTGTTTTGAAGCTTGTGCAGGAGCCGCTGTTCCATCATAGACCCCTTTCAGTCACAGTGGTGCAGGGGTTATTGAAAACACTCCCTTTTGACCGTTGATGATTGAGTGTGGAATGATGCTGTCTTAATCAGTTTAAAGTAATAAAATGCAGTGTGACTGAGGTGCAGCGTGACTGGATTTTCTTGAAAGTGCTCTCTGGTCCCAAAGAAAGTCCTAAAATAATTATCAGCGATTCACTACACAGAGTAACTTCCTAACTAACACAGAGTTACTTCCACTTTCTCATTTCATATCCGTGTTTTTGCTCTCGTCTTGTAATCCTAACTGTTGAGACCTAGGGAAAGAAATGGCAATTGAGATGCTTAGTTAAGTGGAGTTTACACTTGTCCTACAAGAACGCTTGCGCGTGCCCATGTTCTGAGGAGCTCTGCTGCTGTGGAAATAGTTAGTATGTTCCATATCAGTGTAAACTTCTAAGTCATCAATGCTGTAATTTGAAGTCTGTGTTACCTATTAATTTAAACTTGCTGTTTCGTAGGGAAGGGGTAAAATTATTTGTTACAGATGTGGAATGAAGTTCAAGAGACATCTGTTTACTGCACTATTTTGAATTTTGTTGTTGAGACAGACTGATTTATTTTTTTTCCTTGCCTGCTTCTTCACTAGCCTCCCTTTTGGTCTAATTTCTGGTATTACATTTTAGTTCTTATTACTGTGGTAGCAATTATTTTGTACCTCAGTGATTTCCATAGTTCTGGTTTTCCCTTATGCATAAGGATCTACATCTGTGTTGAAAAACTTTTCTTTTACCTTACAGTGACTTGAAAGCATTTTTAGAAAAAGCAGAATTTATCTTTATTTTCATGTACCACACTTCTCCAAGCACATCTGTTCTACTACTATGAGCTTACATAAAGTTGGTAGCAGATCAGTTCTGCACCAGTGCTGGTGTTCTGATCTGACTGAAGTCATCTTTGCAAACACCCGAAATCCTCTTGAGCTTTCGATTGAAAGATTATTAGGAATGGGAGCAGGCAGAGATTGCGTTAGTGAAGATGATTACAAAAGCACTTTATATTTTGTTACTTTGCACAGCTTACTGGTGTATTTTATCTTTTTTTAGTTCAGAAATAGCTTTTTAGAAATGTTGATCCTGCGTGCCTTCAGTTTCTGCAAATAATCTCACCGTTCTTTATCATTGGAATAAAAGAGTGTGCTGAATAAACCTAGCTATTAACAATCAGCACATAATTTCCTCAACCCCACGCCTTTTCAGGTCCGGGTCCATGACTAGGCCACCCCAGATCACCTTCTCCAGTATGGTCTTGTGCCCCAGTGTACAATATGCTGGTGACATTTCACCCTCCCTTGATCTGCTGGAGCCAACCTACATGAGTAAGGTAAGTCCTTTTATTTTTCAATGTTGCTTAGTTCTGTAAAGTTTTATTGTATACCCTCTGTGTAATTTTAAACCTGGGACAAAAAACTTTACAAAACCATGTGCTATTGAAAAAGGACTTGTCCTTAAACTCCTTAAACTTAAATGTAGGCAGCTCAGAGATGGATGCAGTGTCACCAGCATAGTTAGGAATCCATTGTCAAGAAAGACTGGACAATTGTTATAGTTGTTGGTGACTTGGACTGTGTGCTTTTATGCTCTAATAAAAACAGTTATAATTATTTGAGGAACTTGTGGTGGTTTTCATTTTAGATTCAGAGGCCACTTCTTGTAACTTATAATACGTAACTATGCTTTTTTTTTTTTTTTTTTTCTTTTCAACCTCAAATTTCTCTTCTTAAGTTAGTGCTGTGTCTGCAGGCTGCTTTCTCATCATTAGAGCTTTTTGATGTGCAGTATCTTGTGTGACTGATAGTAGGGTTTTGTTTTGATGAGTTACAGAAGAACAGTGATGTTGATGTGTCTTGGATGTACTTGCAAGATTTTGTTTTAAAAGGTCAGTAGTACCAAGCACTGCTGCCCAGAATTTGGACTCGTAACATCTGGAACGTGGCATCTTGAATCTACAAAGTAGGCTTTGAAAAGGAGAAGCAGTAGCCTCAGCTTGGAACATGATTTTGTCTTGTTGAGAGTTTTGATCCTTAAACTCTTGTATCTACTCATCTCCAAATCTTCAAAGTGAAACTTCTTTGGAGTGCTGGAAGTTGTTTTGCACACATCATTGGCCCCTTGTGATGTGGGACTGCCTTAGCTGAATCTAAAGGGCTCCGTTATTTCTTTTTTCATGATGCAATCTTCTGTTGTGACTCCCAAATGGAGAATTCAGGAACTTTAGAAGGAGGATACTTATTTTAGAAGTCCACATAAATATTTAATGGGCCTGCTCATCTTTGAAAGAATTGCTCGTTATTTTTAATTTCCATTTTTCTTGTATCTGTTGTGTTTTTTGGTGCATTTCATTTCTTTTTTTCCCAAGTTTCTGATTATACGTGTAGAGCATCTAGGCTTAAAAAAGCTCCATTCTTGACAGTTGTTACTGCAACACAGATGTATGTTTGACTCTCCCTGTTTCTTAGTCAAATGGACAACAGACTGCCCTCGAAGTGGAAAGGGATGTTAATTTATTAGGTATTTGAAACTGAGTGTTAACCTACAGCTCCAAAAACTTGATCCAGATTCTAAGAGCATCTGTCTTTTCAGAGACAATACCAACATTTTATTTTCAACTGTATGGTATTTTTAAATGCCCTTAATTCCTTTCATTTACAATGGACTGAACATGAGAGAATGCATTATCTGTTTACATCTAGTTCTGTATTAAAAAAAAAAAAATAATCAATAGGTGTGGTACATTTTCCTTAGTGCAGTAAAAAACTGGGAAAGCTTAATTTGTTTGAAGCCTTTTCATACGTGGGTGAAAGTATTCTGTTTTTAATGTATGGCGTTATTACCTAGATAATGTTGTGCATGTCAATAAATACTATTTAATTTATTTTTTTAGCATTTCATCTAGATAGAAGAAATTCACCTCCAAACAGCCTGACACCATGTCTAAAGATTCGCAATATGTTTGACCCTGTTATGTAAGTAAAAACTGTTCTCTCTGTATTTCTGTATTCATATGAAGGTGTCTGCTTTTGTCATCTGGGAAGGGTTTAGAAGTGAGTAAACATGTATACCTTGAAAGAAGCAAGCCAGTTGTACAAGATCTATCTTTAGCATCTATGGGAAGGCATAATTTTAGTGTCTGTCTCCTGTCCTTCGTTGTCTCGTTTCTTGTCTCTGAGTCATTTATTTAAGAGTGTGGCATATAATCATGCTGTTTGGAGCAATGACTTATTCTTCTCCGTTAATTGATGCTGTAAATGTTCAATCCTAGCAACTGACGGGGAAGACTTTTGGGCCCAATCCTAAAAGATGACAGATTTCTCAAGGGTTAAGTATTCTGAAGCGTTTAGACTGTGATAGAAGTCATGTGGTTTGCATTTGAAATGCTGAATTAAAAGCATTCGCTATCTTACGCCAGTGTGACTGCTTAACTAAGCAAATGGGTTTTTCAAAAGGTTTTGAAGCAAATTACTACAAAATAGTCTTCTAATACTCACGTGTAATGTATATAAAGAAGTTCCAAACTTAATCACGTGTCAGGAGTTAAGGCAAGATAATTAAATTTTGTAGTCTTTAAAAGCTTCACCTACTGTCCTTGATGTGGGCTAGATCGTGTTAGGGGCTGGGCCTCACACAGAAAATTGACATTGGTTCTATCAGGTACAGCTTTCTAATCCTTGTTCAGTGCAGTGCAAGGACTTCAGTAACCTCTTTGAAGTAACTTTTACCCTGATACGGTTACATAAGGGAAAGATGAAGGTGCTGTGCTGCTTCTGAGAAGTACTGTCATGCTAATTGAGAATGAAGAATATGGAGAGGATAGTGGAGATAGACATAAGTTGTTGCTAACTTCAGGTATATATCTTCAATTTTGTTTCGCTTTTAGTCATTCTTCGTTATTTTAGTTTCTTATTATCTAGAAAGGTGTTAGCTAGTGTAGCTGAGGACAGTGTTATTCCTAGCATAGAGAACTACCCTAAAAACTGTTTCTTGTTGGCTTTAAGGCTTGGTGATTGTTGTGGACAGAGACCCCCCACTGTTGTTTCTTTCATAGCTTCAGCAAGACTGAACATGTAGGCATTGTTCTTCAGACAGATTGATAGATCCTTTTATAGGAGGATGGAAGATAAGATTTGCTGAGAATTTTGGGTGAGATCAGTGTCCTTACAGTCCTTGCTAAAAGGAGACTATGAATGATCAGTCCCAGTAGTGCAGAAATCACTTCCTGAAATTTCAGTGTAACATTTAGTGTTATACTGTATTAATTGTTATATTGTTAATGGAAGTAGTAACTGGGATGTTAATTGGTTGAAAACAGTCTTCTCAGATAGGGATGCCTTTGTTGTAGACTTGTTTCTAGAACTGACCCAGTCAACAAGTGTGTTAAGCTATGTTTTATAAACCAGCATTTGTGTCCATTCAGCTATTTGGATACTGCAACTTCTATCTAATACATTCATTTAAGAAAAAAACTTTTTTTTTTTTTTTTTTTTTTTTTGAGCTTTCCTTTTGAGTGTTGTCTTTCATTACTGAACTGATGGTTTATAGTCCTAGAGGGATACCTGGTCCAATTTCATTTTGTACCTTCCAGCCCACTTCTTTTCCATTAGCTGTCTTGCAGAGGGCTGTTGCTTAAGGGAGTATGTTTTTCACACTCTTGGAGTGACTTAAAAATAAACAGCAAACCCTCTGTGCAAGAAGAAATACTTTATTCAACTGCTCATGTCAAAGGAGGAAGAAGGGCGATGTTCTTATTCTAGTTTGGAGGAGCTGAATGCCTTCAGACTAGCCGAAACACAGAATATACACTGTGTATGTGGTTAAGTTTGCAAATGTTTTTTGATTCCAGATGAGACATTTGCAAAGGCTCCAAAATATGTTTAAAGGAGTAAGTTTTAAGCTGTTCTTTGTATCATGCTACTGTATGCTAATTATAAACAACTTGAGTATGCTTCAACAGCATGCCAGTAGCTGGTAGAAGAAGCCATCCGTAATAGTGCTCTTCTGTATTGATCTGAGAATCATCTGGAAAATATGCTGGTTAATTTGTATTTATCAGTACCGATAGAGTCAGTAATTCTTTCCACTGTCTAAAATCAGAAAACTTACCTGGACATTGTGAACCCTCAGACCACAGCAGCTGACTTAAAATTATGATTTGTTTTGACTGTCCTGGTCATTTACTATGCCAGATGCAGAATTTTCCTTGGGAATAGCAGTCTAGGCATCATTTGAATAAACAATTTATCTGCATCTGCCTCTAAAACAGTGGTGAGAAGGATTCACAAAGCATTTCTTGCATTGCTGCAAGGATCACACTGAAAGCTGATGGGCTGTACATGCAGGATCATGGAAGGGCAAGTCGTTCCTTTTGTGAGGGGCCTGTTTCATTACAGCAACTCCAAGTTAGTTGACAGCTGTTAATGTTTCATGTCCCAGGTCTACAAAACACAGTAAGCACAGTATGTGAATAATATACTTAAATTTCCAAACAGGAAATGAGCGCTTCACAGTACTGCGGTGCAGCACTGCAGAGTGACTTGCAGTGTTTGGGAAAAAGAACGTTTGGTTTACAACAGACCAGCTGAAAAGATGACTGCCTGCTTGGAACAATATGATCTCTCCTTGTAGTAGCTGGCTTTGTGCAGATAACCGCATGTTTAAGAAAAATCTGACCCCTTGGACATGAGTCCTGAGCTGGGAGGGAGTGAACCCAAACCTAGATCTTGTAACTTTGAATTATTTTATCTCCCTAACATTCTGAGCACAGCATGTTACTATTTTCTAAATAGTGTTCAAGCTGTTATCAAAAGGGAACGAGACCTGTATATTCCCTCCATTTTTAGCTAGTAAAAAGAAAACACTTTCGGTCTGAGCAGGATGTATCTTCGAATTTTTGCGGGGTTTTACATGGTACTTGTTTTCTGTTTTTTATCCTAAATAAGAAAGAAGGCAGAGATTTCAAGAATTTTGGCCTTAGGGAAAACTGCTCAAAGCTTTTGATAGTATTATTGAAAAAGCAGACTCATTGTTTGTGCGGATGCCATTCAAGTAGGCTAAAGGTGTATTAAAGCTGTTGAAATTGTTTTCCCTCTGCTTCGGTTTATCTTCCTGGAGGCAGATAGACTGCTGCACCTTCAGAAAAAATACATATATTTTGTGTTCTCTAGTGATATATTTAAAGGTTGGTTAATCTTAACAATAAAATACTTTTTCATTAAAAGTCTGTCAAAAATTGAATCAGTTTTTACTAACTTCTGTTTCTGGAGCTCACTCAGCATGTTCTGTGGGTGCCTTCTGGGACAAGTACAACTTGATGCTTTGTTTGGGGAAGGCAGCAGCCGTTTCAGTGATGAATAATGTCTAAATAGCTAAGAAGCTGCTTCGGCTTGCTGAAGGCTGACCATTTAATGTTGCTCTGTGATTGCTGGTAGAGGTGACAAGGAAAGTGGCATAGGTCTGTATGCTGTTGCCTTCTGCTCTTCTGCTGCTGAGGGAGGAGCAGCTGAAGATTGTCCTTCATGGAACAACAGCCAGCCTGTCTAAGTAGGTGTGGAACGATGAACTTTGACTGCTTGCAGCTTCAGATAGGAAGGTGGTGATAACAGGCTGCAACACCCAAAGTGTGGATTGTTCCTTTTGGTTCATAGGATTGAATTTTCTGAAGCAGGCCATGGGCACCCAATTTACTTGACCATCTGATAGCTTCAAGTACTCAGTCCATCTCACGTGCCAGAAGGTTGTGTAGAGTCCTAAAGAAACCACTCAGCTGGCAAGAATGAGATTACTGCCAGTATGACAGGAGGATGTTTACTTTCCATGAACTAAGTACCAGTAGACTTTACACTGGCCTTCAGATAAACAGTTCTGTGCACGTAACTCTGAAGGGGTAGAGAATGGTGGTTGAAAGTGTCAGGAGATTCCTTTGAAGAAAAAAAACTTTGATTCAGTAGCAAGTGGATTTTTCAGGCTGGATTCCACTTCTGAATGTTCTTAATGCCTGCCCATAGGTCCAAGTAGTTTCTTTAACCAGGAGCAATATAAAATGTTTTACTTCTGCCTTTCATCTTAGAGGAGAAAGGTGAGTAATGTAACTAAATTTTGTCTGGCTGTTGACACAGTAGATGCTGAGCAGCTCTGGGAATTTGATATTCCTTTCTGAAGTGATATAGTTACCATGCATGCGTGTGCATTCATGGGAAATTCTGCCCTACGGGATTTTGTACTTTAGCACCATGCATGTTACAACCAAAGAGAACTTCCTTTGTTTTCTGAAGGGATTTTCAAATATCACATTTGAATTCCTGTATGTCATAAAACCAAAAATTGTTCTGTTACGAATGGAGCTGAAATCTTCAGTTTTTATTCCAAATTAGTTGCAAGTAGGTACGTCTTAAGATATGGTTTTGTACTTTATCCAAGTTCTTGATCTCAGCTCAAGTAATCAATCAAAAATGTACAGAGTATGTCTAAGTAGCACAGTGCAAGAGGAGAACATCTGTAGAGAAAAAGGATGCTAAAGACCTGACATTATGCTGTATGCAACTTAAGACTTATGCTTTGAACTACTGTAATCAGATCCTACGGACTAAATAAATACCTGTTAGCTGCTGGAGTGCATTAAATGTCCTCTCAAATATATCTTTCAGATAAATCCCAGAATATCTTACTTGGTATACTCTAAGACATTTTGGTAGTGCAAACCAAAGCACAGAACATGCAGATGGGAGAAAACATGCATTTTCATAAAAACTACTGAATCAGAATCTGTGTTCTTCAGGCTAGCGTTCTGTCATGCTGCTAGAGCTGTTAATGCTTTTGTTCCTCTGTCATCTTCATCTTCTGTAACTTCTTGAGAGTAGACATGCTTAATTAAACCCTTTATTATTTGCACAGGGAAATAGGTGATCACTGGCATTTAGCAATTCAAGAAGCAATCTTGGAGAAATGCAGTGATAATGATGGAATTGTTCATATTGCTGTGGACAAAAATTCACGTGAGGTGAGCATCCTTCCAGTAACAACTTAATAATGTTGTTTCTCCTTGTCAGCTGGACTGTAACAAAGACTCTTTCTTACTGCAGGGCTGTGTATATGTCAAGTGTCTGTCTCCAGAGTATGCGGGGAAGGCTTTTAAGGCATTACATGGCTCTTGGTTTGATGGTAAGAAATCAGGGTTCATGGCAAAATGTGGGGAGAAATGGCAGAAGATGGTTGTGGTTGGAGTCCTTTTAAGTGACCAAGCGTTTTATTACATCTTGATACTTTTGTTAGATATAGAAGTTGTGTTCTTAGTATTATCCATAATAATATCCATTATTAGTATTTATCAGCTGGTAAACTAATTTCATTACAATGAACGTGTTTGGGTTTGCTCGCTGCATCCTGAGGCCAAATGTAATAATGGTAAACTAGAGGGATTTTGTTTTTGTATTTCTTTGCCTTCCAGGAAAGCTGGTAACAGTAAAATACCTGCGGCTAGATCGATACCATCATCGTTTTCCTCAGGCTCTCACCTGCAACACTCCACTAAAGCCATCAAATAAACACATGAACTCTATGTCACATCTCCGTCTTCGGACAGGCACAACTCATTCTCAGGGAAGTTCCTGAGGAGATTTTCTACAACTGCTAGGACTGTTACTTGCAACAGGACTATTCCTGTTTGGCTGCCGTCTTCCTTTTTTAGTGCTTTTTGTATGTAATACTTTAATGATTTAAATAAAAGTTGGAACGTTCCAGAAATCCTGTTTCCAAAGGGACTTAGCGGTGAGGCAGTAATACTGAGCTGACAGGAAAAAGAAATTGCTTCAGGAAGTTATCCGGGGCTACGTTAAAGCAATGCATTTAAGTTTTGCATGTGGAATACCGAATTCATTAAACATTTTCAGATGTGGTGACTGTATTTTTGCACCAAGAGGTGTTTTTGATAATACAAAAGCATGGAGAAAAGAAGACTTCCTGTATTTCCATAGTTTCCTGTGAAATAATCTTGTGGGTATTTTGTAACAAACGACCTACAGTTCCTGATGGTGAATAAGTTTAAAAAAAAAAAAAAAAAAGAAAAAAAAAAAAAAAAGAAAAAAAAAAAAAAAAGAAAAAAATATATTTTTTTTTCATTCAATATTAGTTGTTTTTTTTTTTTTTCCTTGCCGTAAAATAATAATTTTCTGCAGCTAGGGTATGGGGGAAGTTAATCTGGCGTTAGTGGTTGCATATAAGCGTGAGGGAAAACGAGCTGAATGCGGATGTAATGGGTTTTGTATATAAATGTAAATGCTGGTGGTGGCAAAACTGGTTTTGTTCTGTGAGGATGTCTGCATCGAAGCAGTGGGTAGGCTTCCTATTTTATCCAACACCTGATGTTTTATATGGGTTTGGCTGCACCGTGACAAGAGGCCAAATACCTTAAAGTGTTAGATACAGGTTAAATATCTTTTATAGGTTTTATATTAAAATACCTTATGATTTTGTGTGAGAGGTCTGATACCAATTGTAACAAATTCAAATTTGTGAGCAATAAAGACACAATTGGCAGATACTGGAAAAGTATTTTGTGAAAAGCTGTATTTATTACTACTATTGCCAGGGCTGTGACAAAATACCATTTGGGATTAAGTGATGAAGCAGTTTCCTTTTAAAATGTTAGAAGGTGCTCGCTTCCCTGCTACAATTTTGGCTGACATGAGCTGCAAGTGCGGCTGACAGTAAATCTGGTGATTGTGAGTTTGTAAACTTGGCAGAAATTTGCCTGGAAGTGCAAAATTGTTGCTGAGAAGCGTAGTTGCAAATCTGAGATTATTGGCTCCTTTAATCCCGTCGCTCCTACCGTGATGTTATCCGAGTAGCAAGGGGAAATATCCCACAGGGACGTGCTTGGACTGGAAGCGCGCCGGTCCAAAGAAACAACTGAAACTCACTTTACTTTGTAGATACGATGGATTTGCAGCATGGACTTGCACAAATAATGCACGTTTTTCGTACGGTTAAGTAAACATGATGCACACTGTTCTGCAACAGAAATCCTATTGTGCCTTACCTTCGTGCTTTTGTGGGCACCATGTTTATTATCGGAGAGTTTGTTAACCGAGAACTTTTAAATCCTCAGTTTTATGTCTCAGATGCTAATGAATGAGTATATATAATATATAATCAGCCACGCAGAATTCCGCTTACCGAGGACGAGTACATATTTTTGATGGGTAAGTGAATTGTGCCAGGACTGGTAGATTTTGACGAGTTTTACTATATACATATATGTATAATATACATGTATATGTACTATATATATGTATATAAACTAATGGCGTTGTATCGATGTGCATCAGTGACTTGTTAACCTGACCTTAGTGACCCATCTTGTGACCCGTTGCAAGAGTGAATGTAAAAATAGTTGTGGCATTTTCAAAGGTCGCCTCTTGATGCAGCTGCATCCATCTTGCTTCTGAAATATACTTCTTGTAAACACTGTACATTATTATTGTAATATGTACTATTATGCAGCTTCTTTTACCTTAAACTGTTAAGTTGACCAGTGTCCCTTCCTGCACGAGGGAGGGGGACGTGTATAATACCGAACATTTGAGAGGAATCAGATGTTTGCTGTAATTTGTCACCTTGTCCTGTACAAACTGACGCTACGCGAAGCAGACTCGAATTAAAGGTTTATTAGGGTTTTTTACACGCGTCTGACGTCGTCCATCTGTGGGCGCCTCTCTCCCGTGAGGGCTGCGGGGACACAGCGGGGGCTCCGCGCAGGGCCCGGCGCACGCTGGAGCTCGGCGCTGCGGGGCCGGGGCGCCCGCGCCGTGCTCTTATTTGGCGTTGGCCGCCGGTGCCCAGGAATTTCCCGTCATGCCTCCCTGGGCGCCGGGCCCGTCCCCGCTATCCCGGGGGGCGGAGGGCGGAGGGCGGAGGGGGGGTTGGAGCCGCGGCCGCCGCTCCCTCGGGCCTCCCCTCATGCGCGCTGCGCCGCCGCCGCCGCTCCTCTCCGCACTCGTCCTGGCGCTGGCGGCCAACGCAGGAGCCGCAGGTAGGAGCCGGCGGGCAGCTCCCACTGCCGCCTCGCCAGCCCCGCACCGCCGCGGGAAGGGCGGGCCGGGGGCTGCGGCCGGGGGAGGGGCGGCGGGACAGCGAGCCGGGGCCGGGCAGCACCTGCTGGGGGAGGGGCGGGGCGGGGGCGCCCTCGGGGAGCGGGGCCCGGCGGGAGGGCCGTACCGTGCCGCGCCGTGTCGTGCCGCGCTCCGCTCCCCTCCGCTCCGCCACCCTCTGCGCCGTGCCGCTCTGAGTGCCGGCTGTCCGTCCGCAGAGCAAGGCGGCGGAGCGGTGGCGGGGCGAGGGCACGGCCTGCTGGCTGCGCTGCGGCCGTCCGCCGCGTACGTGAAGCTTTACCGGCCCCGAGGGGAGCTCGGGCTTCGCGTGCGCTCTCGAAACTCGGCGGCTGTCCCCTGCCTGCGTGCGGGTTGTGTTGCGCTGCTGACCAACGCGGGACGTGCGGGAATCGGGTGTAGCTCGGTTCCTCCTGTCCCCGTTTAGCAGCATAACGACACGGAGCACCGCAGCCGCTCACACCGGGGCGCAGTGCCGCGTTTGGAGCCCAGAGGCGGTTTGTCCGTCCGGTCGGTGCTCTTCCCCCCGCCGAACAGACGCGGGTGCTCGCAGCGCTCTTAGCGGAGAATTCCGGGCCATTTGCTGCGCTGCTGCGTGCTTTTGCAGTTTGTCACGGCTCCCCGCTGCCAAATTTGGTCGGTAGCGGTGCCTTCTGCGCCTCTGTGACAGCGGTTCCCGTGCGCCCGTCATCCTCGTCTGCCGTCCGCTCAGAGCTTCTCAGAGGATCGCGGCGTCGCTGGAGGCGCGGCTTCGTTTAAAACAGCGTTTCTTTATTGTCGTATAGAGTTTGTGTCGGGAATTAAGTGAGGTGAACGTCTTAACTGGAGGTACTGAATAATTCTGTAAGTCTCAGCTGAAGGAAGGTTTGGTTTGGATGGAGCTGTGCAGTGATTTCCCCAAAACCGCTGAGCCTGGTGGAGTTGGGCCACACGTAGCTCAGCTGTGGTTGGTTGGGTGTTTTCCTGTCTGACGTTTCTTGGATCTGTATCGTACACATCTGAGAAGAGCTTTTAAAAGGAAAAAAGAACTCCCATTTTTCCTCCAGAAGTGCTGTCCTTAAAAATAGTGCCTTTGTGTATGGGGTAGCGTTGCTATATTTGGTGACAAAGCCATATAAAGCAGTTGATCCTTGACACAAATAAAATCTTTTGACGGAATGGCCTTGTTGGTTTTTCCAAGCAGGGCTGCTCTGCCCTCCTGCTGGTGTTGAGTTAATGCACTTTTTCCGCCTGCATGTGCCCTATGGATTCCTGACGGCTTTGTGGGAAGGGAAACTTGCACATGAGGAAAACACTTGGTGTTTTGCCCTGATATTCATTAAGGCATGGGAGGATTTTGTTTGCCTGCTTGCATTCAGGCAGCTTTGTAAGATGATACCTGTTTGTGGCACTGAAAGCCTAGCCTGTTTTGTGCATGAGCAACGCTAGAAAATCAAATTTCCCTTTTAGGTATATTGTTAAGATTCCTCTGTTATGCTGTTGGCTGTATTGTATGGGAGCAGGGAGCAGGAGGGAGAAAGGGGAGAAGAGATCTCGCTGTTAAGGATTTAATCTTCTCAGCCGGAGGTTAAGAAGTCTGCTGTCTGCATCCACTGGCATCGCTACAAGTGCGGGACAGCCATCCAATTGTCAGACAGCTCCACTGGGTTGCGTCATTCAAGCGTCCTCGTTACAGATCAACATTTAAGCAATGTGCAACTTCAGTCATAGGTGGGGAATAGGATCTTTTATTTTCCTTTTTTTGGAGCAGGCTCCAAGGCTGGAGGGAAATTGGGTGTCTCTTGCTCTGGAGTATTTGCGTCCATACATGGATTTATTTAGAGGCAACTTTCTCTACGTGAACTAGAGAGCTTTGAAACATAAAAACCAGAAAAACCTGCCAGCCTTTAGGGTGTTCAATCTGTAGTGTCTTGTAGAGCAAGAAGGGGCTGCAGGTGAACAATCCCTTCCCTCACTCTTATCGCTTCTGCAGGGCTGCATTATGATCTTCCAGATGCCTAGCCCAGACTGGGAGGATGTTTGGTTCTCAGCAAACTACTGGATGTAGGAGCTTAAAAAACTGAATGTTCAAGTCCTCCTCTGTGGAAACCTGTGGACATATAAGAAACTAGCAGTGTCCTAAACTAACTTTAAATCTTCCATTTAAGAAAGGGAAGGGAGCATGTGTTACAGCATCAGCTTCTGCCAGAGGGTGCAGAGTGGCATTCTGGGTTTTAGAGGGGACTTCTGTGTCCTTCACTTGCGAGGATGCGATCCTTAGGTGTTGTCTGAAGACAGGCTGCGAGAATTCTTTGGGAACTCCATTCACGATGAGGCAATTGGAAATTATAATTTCTTTCCTTTGCTCCAGCCTTCTGGTTCTCATGTAACAGCTCAGTTCCAGTGGCATTATCTGACAGCCACACAATCCAGCACTGTTCCTGGGCATAAAGAGGCTTTTCTTGGTGAGGGCTTTAGCACCCGAGGAGCTCAAACAATGCTAGCCCGAACCAGCAAGGGCAGTGCTTAGACTTACATGGTGCTAACACACTTCTGCTGTTTCTACAGACTTACATTTTGGCATAGCATGTTCTCTAAGATGATTAATGGCACAAGTACTTCTTTATTTATAGCGAGCATTGGGAATGATGTTTCCAGTAAGTTTTGTATTGAAACATGATTCAGCTTTTGAGTGTTGCATAAAGTCTGAAGAAAGGACTTCTGCTGAGCTCCCTGGTTTGCGCTCTCTGTTCAGTGGCATCTGAACATGGGGATTAATGATACGTTTGAAACACAGCAGCGTAGCGAAGCGTACATGGTGTGCTCATGTATTGTGTTGTTGGAAAGTGCTGTCATGTCCAACAGCTCTTAAGAGTGACACCATGTGTGGCGTATGGAATTATGTCCCCAGGGAGCTTTGTAACTCCATGTTCCTCCAAACAGGGACAACGCCTTTGCCTTCCACCTGATGGAAAACAAAGCCCCGCTGCCAGGAAACAACAATAGCTCTGAGGAAGGGACTGCCAAATGCCATCGGTTTCACTTGGGCTGCACAATGTGAGTAGGAAAAAGAAATCAACCCAGGGCATCTCAACAGCTTCCTGAGGAAGCGATCCATGCCCGTCAATGCCAAAAGAAAGCAGTCCAGAACATGCCCTGCCCAGATAAGCATTGCCTTGTCCTTGCCAAGTCCTGTTCCCCAGCATCTTGATCTTGACTGTGCTGTGCCTCCAAATGCAGGCAGGGAAGGTGTGGGTGATTTGCAACGCTGCTCTGCTGAAGGGCTCTGTGCAGCTGGTTGCCTGGGGTCGAGTTCACATGGGTGTTGCTCTCAGTCCACGTGATGGCATTTGACAGCACAGTGAGCCTGGCTTTAGTATTCCTGTGTCTGCTTCCAGAGCACGGAGCCTATATAGAGCAAGCATCGATCTGATGTGGAGTTGCTGGACCTGCTGAGTCCAGCCATACAGTGGAGGTGATCCTGAGAGTAGGGCTGACAGAGCAGCTGGTGAGATTCGGCTCCTGTGGCTGTGGGGCTGTGGGGTGGGTGAGCTGGAGGCAAGGAGGGAGCGGGCACACTGCTGTGGGCTTGGGGAGGGCAGAAGGGTCAAGGGGAGCCAGGCAGCTCTGCGACATTAGGGCCTGAAATGTGCAGCAGAAACTTCCCAGATAAAGGGATTTGGGGTTTTTTGTAGTTTAATCATCTCTACTTTCTAAAGGCTGCAGGAAAAGAAAGTCAGCGCTGTTGGACAGAGAGCCTTAGTCTTTGACTGCTTGCTGTGGGAACTGTGCTTTTGGACTGTATCCTTAATTCCTCCTATTTTTTACAGGATTAGAATCAGTGGAAGGATACTCCATGCTGATAGAGTATCTTATTAAAACCTATTTCCATAAGAGAAATGTAGGGAACCTTCTTTGCCGTGGCTCCTGCAGGCAATTAGAGGCTGGCACCAAGGGAAGCACTGGGGACTGTTGGTTTCCAGTTTTGCACAGAGCTTGGCACTCTATCTGCAAAAGCTCAAGGCAGCTTTGCTGCTTGCCTCTGGACTTCAGAGAGGTGCCAAGCTGCACCGAGCTGCTGGAGCAGTGGTGGAACCATGCTGGGTAGGGTTACTGCGGATACT